>NW_025763634.1:0-600000 GCF_021052385.1 Filobasidium floriforme | reverse complement strand
GCGCCGATGACAACTTTTGGGTTTTTGGCTGACAAGTTCCGAGTAGAGTACGGTAGAGATCCCGACGACCTTTCCGCCCGCTTTGTCAACAATCCAAGGATGTCCAACGTCGAGATTCATCTTCCCAACAACTCTTTTTCGGGCGGACTGCGCCGTTTGAAACACGAACCTTGTTGTACCGATATCCCAACGGTGATCTGCCAAAGGAGGGTACCACGATTAAGCGATCAATCCAAAGGAAGGTCGTGGATCGCGGAACCGAGCGGATGGTCGTCCCTTCTGTTTCTTTCTTTTGTCGGATCAAATCGGGAATAGTCCTATCTGATAAGCCAAAGGAGGTCAAACGAACCCAAAGGAGGTTCGCACTTCCGGTCAGCTGACAAACTGTGATGACCTTCCAATCGGCGAGGCGGTTGGCGGGTGGGACGGGTTTGACGAGGGATTCGAACAAGACTCGCCTTTCACTCGATTATTAGGTGTTTTCGTTGGGCAAAAGATGCAGATGAGTAGGGTCGGTGATTAAACTGGGGCAGACATGCGATTCGGGGTGTCATGTGCTTGAGATGTGAGAGCCCATCAGATGCCCCTGATCCTATCGATCATACTCTCTTTCTGTCTTTATCGAACTATCGGGGACGCCTTCCCGGGATTTGTTTGTCCACGGGTGATGTTGCCCTGCTACGAAATCCCCTTGTCGGAATTGTAACGTCTACTCGCTCAACAAAGACATATATATCAGCCTAGCGAAGGGGATACATATTGAGCAGCGGTCTCATGAAACTCAAGAAGTGCTGATGGATAGACAGTTCCTCTTGAGGCGTGATGACTTTGCCTGCAGGTTTCAAGTGTCCGAAAGCCTAGGCCATCCCAGTAGTGTAGCTTTGAACGGCTGGGACGTTGCATTGGGAGCACGGGACTCGAGCCCCTCTGGCATAGTCAACCTGTAGGTATCCCGTCTCCGCCTTGTTCGCTCTTTTGCCAGCGTTAAATCTCGCTTTCTTGCAGGACTGACAGACTGACGGGAACATTCCCAGAGGGTCTCCATAGGGGGCTACCGTACCCTCCTGGCCAGCGGCTTGACGTAACGAGCCCCTACGGACCCACGTCTAGAAAGTCAGGATTTGTCGGAGCAGTGAGCGATTTCCGAGGGTGGACCCGACACCCTACGCCAACGAGCTGGCTTGAACGAGAACTTCCGGTGAGAGAGAAAATGTGCCTATCTTGTAGTGGACGGCATCGTCCATATGAGGCATGGTTTGGTGAGTGTTGAGACTTTCCTCAATAAAGAGAGTCCTCTCCCCGGCGTCAAAGTTGTAGTCATCAGGGAGTTTCGCCTTGTGTAGAATGGGCTGCTTGCCAAGGAGCGATCTCTCCTTGTTGATGACGCCAAGGTCGCGAGGTATTCCACGCCGATGCTGCCGCAACCTCACCGACTGGGTGGGCACTGCCTGGTCTGATTGCTACTTTTTTAAGTCCTTCAATGATCTGGTAAACAGATACGAGATTTGTATTGTTGTCGAGGATCACAGTGCCGGTTTCAAGCAGCGAGAAGCACGGCAGTTACGAATGTCCGAACGGTATCGCGCTTTTGAGTGTTAGCCTGTATCGGTAGAAAGGAATGCAAGACCGATCGGGCGTAGCTTCCAGACCTTCGTCGTACTAAATTTGACAAAGGGTAGATGTGGGATATCTCATACATGACGCACGATGCGTAAGGCGGTTCCTCCCGTATCAGAATACAACCGTTTACCTCAATCTTTGCAAATGATCAATCACCGAGAGTCGTTGCGGACATGTCTCATCGAGCTAGCTTTCCGTTCATCCTCTACCTTATACGCTAACTCGTCTCCAGGAAGACGATCCGAACCCAAGAAATCAAGGTCTGAATGGTGCCGCCTGAGCCGCCCAAGGCAGAGGATGACCTGAATTATACGAGCCGCCGCGTCGATCAGCTCAGCCTCAAACCGCCCAGCACCGTTGTCGACCACAACACTCTTCCGCCTGTACGGATACGGGTAGACGTACCTCCCAACCTCCCAAAGACCCCCCTCCCTAGAGCTCCCCATCCTTCAACAACGCCTCCTCCTTGCGCAACCTGACTGGCTAGAAAAGCGAGTGTCATCTGTGGCATGCCCTGTGTTCCGTGAGGGGGCATGAAGAGTGGAGAAGGGGAAGCGAAGGGGAAAGATGGCACGGGGGTGTTCGAGGCTTCCGAGTAGAGGCTGCGACCGGGGGAGATGAGGATAGGATTGGTGCAACGTGTACGTCAGCCGGGTTCGAGGTCGTGACCGATGGCAAAACTTCGGGGTTCCGAAACTGACCCGCCGAATGGTTTGTAGTAACGCTGACTTCGCCATATATCAAGGACACGGACGAATCAGCGAATTTTCCTCGATATTGTTTCTAATCCATCTTCCGTGCGAGCGGAGGTAAGAGAAGAAATCCACTCACACCATAAGATTTGTAACCCACATGTCCCGGCCTCTGTTTCCATATAAATCACGTCGTAGCACGAAGGAAATACGATGAATAATTCTTCCGATCAACGATTGACAGTTTCAAACTTCCGCGATTTCAGTCAAAAGTTGAAACAGGCCAGTGCTCACCTCGAGTATCGGCCATGTCTCACACCACGTCCCTTGCGGACCGGGCATTAACATCATCGGCGTCAAATGGGCCATAGCGAAAACGATCGCAACCGAGCTTGATATCGAACGTTGGAGTCGTCCGGTAGGTCGGGAAGCAAAGCAAAATGAGGGGGATGAGTCCGGTAGGGATAGATGGTACTGTGCAGTACACCGAATCGAACCGTATGCAGTGACAACACTGCGTGTATGGACATCGATCTCGGGACACGGTACCATGTCTATTGACGATAGGCAGCCGCAGGCGCGAGCAGCGAGCCGTTCCCCTTTGAGAACCTCGAGCCTGCTGTTGCTCCCTTTGATGATCCATCGTCGCATTCTCAAAAGAAGCTCAGCACCATTGTTGATGATGACGTCGGGCGCAAGTCGAGGTAGAAACTACGTTTCATCGCGATGACGATCCACAAAGGGCGGACACGCGCGCAAGCCCTCGAGATGCATAGATCCACGTCGCCCCGGCCTCCCTCTTGACCCGAAACGCAAACGACGACGATCAAACGTGGAACATTTCGCCCATCCTCAGCCCCGCCGAGGTTTCGATCGTCGTTCGGTGATCGTTGTTTCTTCTAAGCCGCAAGGAGAACTGAGGACGGGGAGCAGAGGAAGAGATAGGGAGTTAGGGAGAAGCTGAGAAGAGTAGTGGTACGATGTTTTTCACAAAACGAGGTGCACAAGTTGTTGCGATGTCGGCGGCGACTTATGCGTAAGGATTTATCTCGATAAATCGACACGCTGTAGGCCCCGGGCAATCGTCGATTTCGGTAGCAAAAATCGAATTTCCGTAAAGTGAAAAATAAGTAAATTGCACCCAAACAGGCAACTTTGCGAGGTCTTTATTTTTGCCGAATTTATCTTGATTTATCTCGTTTGTAAATCACTTTATCTCGCTTAGGATACTCCCGCGCCCGTAGGGCGCCGCCCCAAATGAAATTAGTCATGATTTCCACGTAATTCTAAGCGCAAAACGACCTCGTTTCGACTAGCAATTCTGAGCTCGATTTGAAACAAATTTGTGAAACGAAGGACTTACATCAGTGCTAGCTTCCTCGAATCTTGTATACACTATCTTTGATACTCCTTATATAACATACTCTGAGTTGGAAGCGTTTGAATAAGATGGCCAGAACATATTCAAGTGACATACTTAGACATACGTTGTGGGTGCAATTATGTGCATTTTCAGTCAAAGTTATGTTCGAATCGACGTAAGTTCTTACTGAACAACGTGAACGTTTTGAGCTTACAGTATGTTATTAGACTAGGTGTAAGAAGCACGTATTTCATTATAAAGACCTGCATATTACCGTATAAGAACATAGAATACAAGGATACACAGCTACGAGAAGTCCACGATATCACCATCGACGTCGAGCACCTCGATCTCGTCGACTTCGTCGTATCGCACCGGTAACCCTTGCAGATCATCCTTGAGCTCTGCGACGTGATCAGCTAGAAATCTAGCTAGCTCGGCGAAGTCCTTCATCCTATTTTTATCGACGAAAACGTTCCCCTTCGGACTCGCCTTCTTTTTCGAGTAGGTCTCGAGGGCCACCGCTAGCGCCTCGGTCTCCTCATACGGCAGCTCCTCATCTAGACCCTTCTTGACCCTCACCAACTCGTCACCATCCGACTGCAGCGAGCACTTATTCCCCCCGATAGCGCACTGAGCGCACCTCCCCGTCGGTGAAATCTGCTTGCATTTCAGGATGATACCGGGAACATCCTTCGAGATCCTCCTCTTCGCCTTCAGGGGGAGGTTCTGGCAGCAGGTGCAACGTTTGCGACCCGTCCATACCTTACCCTTTGGGGCGAAGTAGATATGCATAGCAGACTAGCGAATAGAAGACATGAAATGATCACGATCAGATGTCGGTTCGTTCCGGTGAAAGAGGGAAAGATTTCACCAAGACTACTCACCTCAATATGAGCCGACGCCTTCACCTCCTCTCCCTCCGGCACCTTCTTCTTCTCTCGAACGATCTCCCTGGCCTCCATCCAGTACTCGTAGACTCGCTGGGGAGTCCAGTACTTCCTGGCGGCCTGGTATTTCCAAAATTGAGGGAGATATTCCCCCAACACGGCTCGCTGCTTGTCTCCAGCGAAATTAGGGTCCGAAGCAGCAGCCTCGGTCTCCTGCTCGTCGTCGAGCTCATCCCCATCGGTCTCGTCGTCCACAGTTTGAAGAGGGGTAGGGCTATCGTATTATTGAAGGAGTAAAGAGGTCGAAAGGATCTGAGTTAGGCTTCTCAGTGCAAAAGCTCAACATTTCACTCACGCCTTCTTCCCCCTCTTCGACCTCTTCTTCTTCGCACCCTCCTCGACATACTCGTCCTCCGAGTCACCAGAGCCCGAGTCTGTGTCCTCCCGAGCTCTCTTCTTCTTCTGCTGCTCCTCCCAGCGGTCAGCCTCCGCCTCCGCGTTCTCAGCCTTCTCGCGATCAGCCTTCTCGCGAGCCTCGCGAGCCTCTTCTTGAGCGGCCAACCTCTTGCTATGCCGAGCAGCAGCAGCCTCTGCACCTCCCCACTGCTTAGGCTTGGGCCTAGAGGAGGATGAGGCGGTCTATGAGCAGTTTATAGGCTTGTAAGTCGTTTATTCGGGTGAAAGAAGGTCACGTTTCGACGTACGGCGTTTTGAGAACCTTGGGCGTCCGACATGGCTTGAAACGGGAGTAAAAAGACTAGTTTGGGCAGAGGTGAAACGTGTAAGGCGTAAGGGAGGTCTAGAGCAATGATACGAGGTGTTTTGAAGTATCTAGTATTGATATTAAGACTTAGAACGATATCGAGGTGGTTGATGTAGATGAAGGTTCTTGGGTGAAATCGTTCGACTATGCTAGGCAAAAACGGCGATCATTTTGGTGAAAATCCCTTATTGTTCATCGACCGTTTTGCTCGTTTTTGTCGATTTCGAGGGTTTTTTCTGAAAATCACCCAAACTCGATTAAATCGATCTAGATCAAACATACAGCCTCGGTGCATGTTATATAGCTATACAGAGTGAAAGACAAAGGTATTTCGATGGTATAAAGACGATCGAACCCAAAAAACACGAAGAACAGTAGAAATATGGGAAAAAAAGGCAAAAGCCGAGAACGTAGCCGTAGTGCGTGTGTTCGACTACTTATCGGTGTTCTGCTTGCGATTTGGGCGATTAGTGATCTTCCCCGATGCAGCAAGATCGTTCCTGATTGCTTCGAGGACGTCCGTCATCTTCTTCTCCGGATATTTCGTCTCGAATCTTACCCAGCCCTCTTCGGTGAAATCCGTCGCTCCTTCATTGAGCATGGAGTACGCCATCCCCAATCGACTTCGCTGGCCGTAGATGACCTGAATCGACTTATGGACTATGTCACCACCCTTGGCACCTGAATACCACTGCTTCGGCCAGTCCTGCAAGGCGTAGTAGTGATATTCGTGGCCACCAGCTTGAAACCACTGTTTTACTGCTTCTTTCACCGTCGACGTCTTCGGTATCTTCGGAGGTCGATTTCCCACGATTTCACCGCTACGACGGAGTCGTAGCTCGGTGAAAGGCGTAGTAGTTGCACCCTGAGCGTTCACATGCGATGCAGCGGGTGCTAGCATGTTTTCGACACGACGTTCGGACGATTCAAACGGACGACTCGAGCTCGATGTCGACGCCTGTGCTGGCACCACAGGACCTGCAGAGATCGTCGCAGGACCCACTAGACCCTTGGCTAGGAGGCTGGCAACGACAGCATCAGCAACTTGGCCCAGGATCCCCGCCTAAGGTCGAAAAGCAGTCAAGGTCTCGGTTCAGTGAAATAAGTTGCCTAATCACCGAAAGCAGAGAACTTACCATCGGAATCGATTCTACAGGTCTGTCTAGCTCCTGATCTCGCAATGTTGTTCGCAGGCCATCCATCTCACGTCCTACGACCCGTGCAAGTCGATTCATCTCCTCCCGGAGCTGTGCTATATCACCGGTCTTGGCGATTTGCAAATCCGTCGAGGACGACTGAATGCTTCGACGAGCGTGATTACGCTCAGGATTCATCTGGTCTGAGTACGAGGCCTCGTGCTGATTACGTTCCTCCAAGAGATAGCGTCCAATCGTACCGACCTAGACAAGAAGCCAAGATAGACAACAACGATCGGATGTCCGGTGAAAATGTTAGCATGTTCACCCGAGCTTCGACTTCACCTTACAGCTTGAAAGATACTTACAGCCTCGCCTTCAGCCCACCCTCCCCACCATATTGAAGCCTGTAGAGCCCATTTGACGGCTGGGTCTTCTCCAAACCGCCACTGAGCCCCTCCTCGTCGCATACAGTGACCGGTGAAGTTTCCATTCGAATACTTATCACCAAGGCCTGAATCGTGGACGATTCTATCGAACATGGACTGCCACGTCGCTGCAGACATCCTCTTCTCTATATCAACCCCTCCGAACTTGTCGATAACAGGAAACAGAAAGAAGTGGGGCTTGGCGTCGACGTGGGTGAAGGCTCGAACGTGTTTCACCCAGTTTTGGAGGTGGTGCCAAACGGCAACAGGGCGCTCGTCGGGATTGGTGGGGTCATGAACCTGATAGATACGACCTATAAGCACGGTCCCACAAGAACACAGGCATACCGAAAGAATACAAGGCGAGGTATACATCAGTACGGGGTTGTCATGCTGCTCAATGAAAACGCTTGCTCTTTCACTCACCCTTCCTCGCATCAGCCTGATTCGTCTTTCGGAACGTCAGAGTGATCGTCTTGAGTATTTGACCTGGATATCCAGGGTCGGTAGCATTGTCTGACACGTGCTGGTATTGTAGGCTGAGTACCTCGTCCATTCGACACCACAGGTACCATGTAGTACACATGTACGCGAGGGCAAATAACCACTCAGTTCGAGCTTTAGCATCAGTCTCGACCTTGAGCTGAGCCTCTACCCAGTTGACAAGCACGAGCAGATCGGGTAGTAAGAGCGGGAGAGACTGTACGAACATGAATCTGTGTATCAGTATCTATAGGGTGAAAGAGGGAAGGATTTCGGCGGACGAACCTGCTCGCTAACTCCCGCTCGACCATCCCGGTTCTTGATCGATTTCATCAGATCCCTGACTTCACCAGCGTACACAGGGTTCCCATGCCACGTTCCGTTCTCTCGCTGGTGCCAGAATTCGCCCTGAGGAAGCGTCGTTGCAATTGACGATGTCAGCACGGAACTCCATGAAAATGCAAGATCTTTCACTCACGTAGCACTGATTACCGAACGTCTCTTGAAAGTATGCTCGCAACGCGGCCTTGATGCCATCGCATGTGTCTTTGCTGTGTGGCTTCGTACCATTCTTGCCTGAGACCCCGTGAGCGATGAACAGGTGAACACATCGGGCAGAACGTTCGCTCAAGACGTCTAGCGCTCCTTCGAGATTTGGGTCGCCAGGTTGTCGTGTTTTGTTAAAGAGGTCCAGCCATGTTCTACACCTCTTCATGTAGCCTTGATAGACCTTCTTTGTACCCTTAGCCCTCAGGTGAGACTGTACGATAGACTGCGAGGCCTCTAGAGCGGTCGAAGGGTCGATTCCTTCGTCGTGTCGAAGAGATCGACCCTTGTTGCCTTTACGGGCCTGTTTGGCGGCAACAATGACCTTTCGGGATGCACCTTTCTTTGCAGAGGGCTCTAGTAACTGCGAACTTGATGCCAGAGGCTGTGTATCGAAGGGGTTGTTGTATCCCCCTTGGCCCGACGAAAATGAAGGAATTTGCACTGAGGATCGGTCGTCGATCTCTTGGATGATGGTATCGCGGCCCAAATAGACTACCTCATCAGTCGATTGATCTGGCACATCGACAAAGTCTAAGGGAAGGTCTAGTGGTCTTGAGAAGGGTTGCTGAAGGATATTTGGGGGGTTGTAAGGCTGGTATTGATCGAAAGGGAGTGTAGCGAAAGAGTCGTGGATTTCAGTCGACGTCGAGGTCGACTGACCTGTAGGTCGGCTGTAGTATTGCTGACGATTGTAGGGGGTTCTTGATTGCTGGTACATGATGGCGTAGACGACGTTTAGGTGGTACTAGTAGTAAGACAGATGATAGAACGGTAGTATAGTAATAACGTCGATAACATGTCGAAATCGACTGATCGACTTAGACGACTTCATCAACAGACGAACGTAAACAATTAATAAATAATAAGACACGTCATAAATCGCTGTTCTAGTTATTATGATAGCGCCAATTTACCTGAAATTACCTCCGAATTCACCGATCGATAAATCAACCCCCATCAAGGCTACCTTTGTTGTTGTCTTGAGTCGACCTTTGGGTTTCTGGTCAGCTGGTCATGCTCAATGACCAAGGGTTCTCGGGTCGGAGGTTCGAGGTTGGCTTTGATGGCTGGGAAGGCGTTTCGATGATGATGAATCGGTTCGACGGGTGGTGGTGATGGGACGAGAGGGGTTTGTTTGTTTTGATGGGGGGGGGGGGGGGGACGAAGGCGAAGCGAGGGGCGGCCGGCCGGCCGAAAGTGAGAGTGATCGCGGGGGTTATGATGCGGAAGCGCCCGCCGCACCCCCCCCTCTCCTGCCTGCTGTGCCGGGTGGGGATTGTGCCGGCATGCCGAGAGAGAGCGATCGCGCGCGCGAGGGGGAGAACTCGAAAAAGAGTGGTTCGACACTTTCTCGACCCCCCGTACGATCCCATCAACACAACTCTCCACAACTCACCGGGGGCGACCTACCTTGGGGGCCACTCTCAGCCTTTTCTTGTGCATCCCTTCAGGACCTGATACCACTTTGGATTTGCTACGGATACCACCCACCCACGCTCTCTTCTACTTCTTTCCTCGGGTATTCCAGGACTCCGCACGCCGTCACGGACAAAAACCCCACCGAACGACACCGACCTTCAGTCGAACCACTAAATAGCAAACACCACCACCTTCGCTTTTCTCAACCGCCCCGAACGACTCCGACGTCTGCCTTACTTGGGAATTGATATAGCTCAAAAGGCGTCATACATACATCGCCTTCGTCATCGTCGCCAAGTCATACTCCGAATTCTCACATAGTCGTACCACATCTTCACGAATAATCGCAATCGATATATAGAGTTCGACTTGCGAGCGCCACTCACAAGAGGAAACGATCGCACATCTCGATCCCATTTGGAAGGTTGCCACCCTCACATACTACACTGAAACACTCCCTCGACTTCGAAAACCCGACCTTTGATCCGCTACCATGGACGTCGTCCTAAACTACCTCGATGACCACTGGTTGGACTCGGTCTACACCACCCTCTTCCCCTCGTCAACGTTCGCCCCATCGGCACAGCTCTTGACGTCGCCCACGCTCAAGGACTCGGCTTGTACGCTGGCTAGGTCGTTGGCCAACATCGGAGTCGATGCGTCGACAACAATAACAGACTCGCCGACGTTGTCGTTGTTCCCTCGGGACAGCATCATCCGACAGCTCGTCTCCCTCTTCTTCCTCGCCTGGTCATCCTCCTTCTTGCTCTACATGGGCGTCTCTATCCTCTCCTACTATTACCTGTTCGACCGTCGGCTGGAACATCACCCCCGGTTCCTCAAGAACCAGATCAAGATGGAGATTGACATGTCACTCCGCTCGCAACCCATCATCGCCGCCCTCATCGTGCCCTGGTTCGTGGCAGAGATCAGGGGCAAGACTTTGATGTACGACAACTTCAGTGATTATGGAGCCGGGTGGTTCCAGGGGACGTGGGCGGAAGGAATGGGCCCTTGGGTGTACACAGCAGGGAGCATGGCGGTCTTCTTGTTGTTTACCGATTTCTGCATCTACTGGATTCACCGGTGGTTGCATATCCCGGCGATCTACAAGAGGCTGCACAAACCTCACCACAAATGGGTCGGTGAGTTCGGTTTCTGAGCTTCGAGCAAATGATAGATCGGTCTCGGGGCAATTCCACTGATACCTGCTTTAAATCGATCGCTGTAGTACCTACCCCTTTCGCCTCGCTCGCTTTCCACCCCCTGGACGGATACGCCCAGTCGGTACCTTACCACCTCGTCGTCTTTATCCTCCCCGTGCATAAATGGATCTACCTAGGGTTGTTCGTCATCATCAACCTGTGGACCATCGTCGTGAGTTCGCCTTGGTGCTTGTTTGTCCTTGTCGTCTGGAGACTGATTTTTGGGTTTTCGCACTGGCAGATTCACGACGGAGACATGATTTCGGGGCATTTGTTGGAAAAGTACATCAACTCGCCGGCGCACCACACGTTGCATCACATGTACTTTACTTGCAACTACGGTCAAGTAAGTTCCCAACGTCTTCGTAGTCAATGAAGGACCAGCCGCTGACCTGTCGATCCTCTTGCGCGCAGTACTTTACCTGGGCAGACTCGTGGGGAGGTTCTTACCGCCCACCTCGACCCGACCTCGACCCCATTCACGACGCCATCAAGAATATGGAACGTAAACGCAAACTCGCCGAAAAGGACCAGCAGCGTATCGAGGCTTCTGCCGCTTCCGCCTCTGCGACCGCGGACGAGCGGGTGACGGTCGTCCTCGATGGCGCGGATAGCGATTCGGGGTACGAAGGGAGCGAGGCCGAGGGCGAGGAGGTCGCCAAGTGGGCAGGGAAGAAGCAGGGTGGAGATGGGGAGGTACGGAGACGGAGATGATGCGCTGGTTGTGAGGGGGTTCGGTCGGTCGAAACGATGAGCGTCACATTGTGATCTCTCGGCTTGATCGGCTGGCTCCCTTGCTTTGGCCCTTGGTTCACAATTTTACGACCTTTCTCGACTTTGGACATCACGCTATATTACCCATAATTCTCCTTCTCCTTCCTGGCAACGCAACAACCACTTGATCAGCGTCGGCTCACCCCCTTCGATGCGCCTTCATCCCAAACCTCTCTACGGGATCCCACTCGGTACGGACGGATCTCGTTGTCTCGATAATAGTAGAACTCGCAGTATCCGTCTTCGTATCTTTCCCGTCTTCGTGTACCCCCTTATGCCCCCTCTCCGTCACCATCGACGAGAAACAGAATGAAATCTAGATGTCCAGTTTGAACCGCAAGGATCGTAATCGTCCGACGTGATAACGCATCGAATTCGCTTCATCGTCATCGGTTATGCGTTTTCACAAAATTTGAGATTTCGGTGAGGCGAGGGGTTCGATCAAGCGATCAAGGGATCAAGGGTACATGCAGGCAGATCTGCATGATTCCCCTTGCGAAAGTCAAGTCGTTCGAGTAAGCAACCGAGACTCAGTCTCGCATCTTCAAATAGCCTCGCATGTTCTCTCGGGGCCTCCTCACGCCGGCCGAGAGGCAATGCCATATATGTGCGCTCGGGCTCTCCCGACAACGACGAGCGTGGTCGATCGCCTCTCGACAGGTATCTACGACAGCGGCGGTGGAGAAGCAGCAACGAGCTTTTCCGAGGGAAGGAGACCGAACCATCTATGAATCGTTTGCTTCTCGGCTCGGCAGTGCGAACGTCGGTCGCAATGGTGGGGGTGGCAGTCGGAGTGGACCTGGTGATAAATCGAGAGGATTCGATCAGCGAGGTCTGGGACAGCGTCGATCGAGACGTCCGAGTCATGGCAGATTGCCCAATGAGACGAAACCGGCGCCGACTTTGGAGCAGCTGAGAAACACCCTGATACGGAGGTTAGAGCCCTGGATATACTCGGAGACTACGTTGAAAAAGCTCGACTCGCTAGGCATCGGGATGGAGGACGCCGAGGCGCTGCTCAACGATTTTCAAGGCGTGGCGATCAAGTCGCTGAAGGGTCCTGGTTTCGGAGCTGGTACATCGCAGACCACCGAGACCCCTGAAGCTCCATTCGCCCTTGAATGGGACGTCGAGGGTTTGACATTGTCGTTTCAGCATGACGCCGACTGGCTGAAGTCGGTAGAGAGGGCGTACCTGCGTCAATTCTTGCGGTGGGCGACGCACGAGCAAACGACTGGCATGTTCTCACTGCCTGAACCTCTGGTCGTACGTATCCGGGAGATCTTGGAGACGACCGACCTCTCGCATCTCGCCTCTCAGTTCAACGAGGCCAGGGAGATGCATCGGCAGTTTCACCTACACATCGGGCCGACTAATAGTGGCAAGACTTATAATGCGCTCAAGGCGTTGGCAAAGGCCAAAACAGGAGCATATGCAGGACCGCTCCGACTGCTCGCCCATGAGGTCTGGGAACGGATGAACAGGGGTACGGTTGGCGGGTTGGAGGATGGCCAGGGGAGGGAATGCAACCTGATCACCGGGGAAGAACGTCGAATCGTCTCGCTCGAGGCCGGGTTGACGAGCTGTACAGTCGAGATGTTGTCCTTCAACACACCGTTGGACGTCGTGGTCATCGATGAGATCCAGATGATCGGAGACTCTCAGCGAGGAGGTTCGTGGACCAACGCCGTGATGGGGCTTTTGGCCAAGGAGATCCATCTGTGCGGGGAAGAGACCGTCGTTCCCGTCATACAAAAGTTGGTTGCTGCCATGGGCGACGAACTGGTCATCCATCGATACGAGAGGTTGACTCCGCTCAAAGTCTTGAACGAGTCTCTCGGTGGTGACCTGTCCAAGGTCGAGGACGGAGACTGTGTCGTCTCTTTCAGCCGGTCAGGCATCTTTGCATTGAAGAAAACGATAGAGGAGAAGCGAGGAAAACGCTGTGCCGTGGTGTACGGCGCTCTGCCACCAGAAACGAGGAGTGAGCAGGCGAGGCTGTTCAACGAGCCGGGGAACGGGATTGACGTGATGGTAGCAAGCGATGCCGTCGGTATGGGCCTCAACTTGTGAGTCACAGGTGTGCGGGAATCTGTACGCCTGACCATGCTAACACCGACTTTCCGATCACTGGCTTTGACAGGAAAATTAAGCGAATCATCTTTGACACGCTGCACAAGTGGAACGGCAAGGAGGAGGTCTTGATGTCGTTCTCACAGATCAAGCAGATTGCGGGTCGAGCGGGGCGGTTTGGGCAGCACGATGCTGGGTCCGAGGGAGGCGTGACGACGCTCAACGAGCAGGACTTGCCGTTGTTGCGTCAGATCTTGCCTTCTCCCCTGACACCGGTTCCTCGAGCGGCTATCGAACCGGGATATGACCGCTTGGCTCGGTTGGCTTTGTTGCTGCCAGAAGAGACGCCTTACGCGAATCTGCTGGAGACCTACGAGAACTTGGTCCACCTATCACCGGCATGCATGCCGTCGGCCGTGCTACCGCATATCAAACTCTCCGAATTGCTCAAGGGGTTCACCAAGGATCTCACTCTCAAGGAGATGGTCACGTTCGGGTTTGCGCCGGTCAACTTGCGGGACGGCAAGGTAGTGTCGGCATTTCAAAACTACGTCAGCGCATACGTCAACGAGGGCGAGGTCCTACTCGAGTCGGCATTAGAAAGCGGTCGTTTAGTACCCAACCTCGAACTGGTCGAAAAGACGAGCAAGACGATGCATAGTCCGACCGAGAGTGAGACCCGGGCTGGAGCTGTGCCTTCACCTATTCCGGCCACCATCGTCACCGCCATTCCGGGCCTAGAGTCGCTTCACAAGGCGCTGGTTCTCTACCTCTGGCTCTCGTTTCGACTCCCGCTCAACTTTCCCGATCGGACGGCAGCGAGCGAGCTCAAATTGAGGACCGAGGTGATGCTCGACTTTTGTCTCGAACGGCTACCTGGTTTGAAACGCAAGCGAGGGCTGAAACATAACAAGCGAGGGAGCAAGGCGGAGCAAGCGGCACTCGAGGCCATGCCTCGGGATACGCTCGAAAAGATCAAGTGGATACCGCGAGAAAAAATCGATACGTTGAAACATCAACAGCAGTACGGGAATCTCGACGTCTTGCCTGATGACCGTCTGTAGATCATATAATCTGTCGAATGAATACCCCACGTGATTTGCCCGATGTATCCTTGTAACGACATCACCGTGTTCATATCTCGAGCCGGTGGCCGTGGTGACCAATCAGAAGCGCGTCGTTTTGGCGCGCAGAAGCCCGGAACCGCTGCGTGGGGGTTAGCGAACATTCACAAGTTGACAAGCAGCTATCCCGATCTGTGGCAGGACCTGTTCCTTCACTGCATTTTCAGATCATCTCGAAACCCTGTAAAACCGGAGGAGGAGGAATTGCCAAACATGCCTGTTCCCTGGGAAGCTCTCATTCCGTTCGGTGAGCTGGGGCGGCCTCGATGTACCGGACTTGTGCGTGTAAACGCTGACCTATGATTGCTTCCCGCTGTCCAGGTCTTTTGACCGCCATGTTCGGTATCACCGGTACTGGGTTCAATGTTGCCAAGAGGTTGACGAACGATGGCAAGGTTGGTCTGCATGACTGGCTAGGGTTGGATGGACCGACCGGGGAACTCACGTCTTGATTGCTATCCGGTTCTAGCCTCCTCGATACAACTTGGACCACTGGGATCAGATGATGATGGCTCGAGATGAGCGGCTGACAGGATCGTGGAGAGGACAGACAGTGAGTTATGCGTAGGAGGTGTTGTGATGTGGGTATCACTGACGCTCATGTCCTCACTCCGACCTGCAGTCCGAGCCTGTGGCACCAAAATCGTTTGCTACCAACTCGGTCTGGGGAACTGAAAAGGTTCAATAGAAAGGAACCGGATCCTGTGACGCTACTCCCTATCCTGCTTGTATCGACTATGACATGAAATCCAGCCAACCGCATCGAGACGCGCAACTACGGCTACGAGGAAAAGACCGGCTGCAGCGATCTGACCGGCTGGTTATCAGTCAAAAACTCGTTCTCTTCGCCTCATATAATCTGGTCTACGATCACATACAAATGAAAGCGAAAAGTTGGTAGGATACAAAGACGATGCTCTCGAAATTAAAACATGTTGGCCAAACTCCTCGCAGCAGCCCTATCGTCTATACGTCGAGGTCCCCCATATCCTCCTGGTGCCTTGCTTCCCCCGGGAATGTACAAGCTCTGAGCCATGTTATTGTAAGTCGTCGCAGTGGCTCCGACACCGAGGGGCGGAGGACTATGGACGTTGTGCGGGACGTTGGAGGGCGCCCCGAGCGGATCCGCCGAGGAATCGTATTGCCCAAACTCGGGTCGTTGAGAGGGAGCCGAAGGATGGGCCGGGAGCTGACCAGGAATCTGTGTTCCTTGAGGGTAGGCCGATTGTGGTTGCGTCGCGAATTGTGATTGTCGCGGTTGAGTGGATCCGACGTACATGCTCTGGCTCATGCCGGACGGGTGATGAGCCGAGTTTGGTGGCAAGTACCCGCTCGCATTCGGAGCGACAAAGGGCGATGGTTGTGATGGTCCTCCCGTTGATTGGTAGTACGAACCCGTTCCTGCCATCGGTCTGACGCCCGGCATGCTGTTGGTTCGTTGCATGCCCGTCGACGGTGCCGCTCGGGCCACCTTGACGACGCCCTTGCCGATGTTCTTGATATCTGGTCGCACGCTCTCGAGCTCTTTCAAGACGTGACGTTCCTGCATGATCTTGCTCTTGGCGTGTTCGAGGAGCATGACGGCGATGTCTTCGTGTGCACGACGAGAGTGGCTTTGGATGGCCGAGCGCAGGTTCATCGAGATGCCTTGTACGCGCTGGGCTAGGTGATGGTCCAGGTCCTGAGCCTGTGAGACCGGTTGAGTGGTAATTTTCAGCTGCAGTTGAGCGTCAGGATCATTCTATGAGAATATGTACTGACTTCTCGCATATCCTCGAGCGCGTCGTCGACCTTGGCGGGATTGATGTTCGAGCTCCCCTTCATGCGTTCGACAACGCGGCGTTTGTTGATGGCCGCCTTGGATGCCGCCTGAGCCTCTTCCAGTACGTGCGTGCGCTGATTGAGTGTTTCCTACAGCGTGCAATGTCAGTCTCGGCTTATCGTCTCGGTGCTAGTAGCTGCGTAATTGAAGTACCTTGGCGGATTTGGCATTTAGCGATTGATAACCTAGCGAGTCGCTGAGTATCACGTTATCGCTCACGGCCTGCGACGATATCCATGTCGTGACGTCAGTGTGAACTCAATCTCGCCCCCGAGCTTGTCAAGCAACCCTTACCTGCGCCTGCATCAATCCGGCAATCGTTTCGAAAGCCCTACCCATGCTTCTCATCGCCAGTGCAAGGTCCGGGCTAGGCTCCACTGTGGAGAGCGAGACAAACTTTCCCCCGCTGTCCGCCTCGGCCACAGCAAACGCTACAAATCGGGTCGGCCCAGGCGTTAGATCCAAATCTCACAGACAGACGTTGACGACCTACTCTTCCTAGCCTTTCCTAACGAATTGACAGCGCTGGCAGCTTTTGCCCATCGTTCTTCCAGCCTCTCGAGCTCGCCCTTGGCAGCCTGCAGATCCTCGTCCTCGTCCGGCGGGCCTTTACGGAAGACTTTGGAAAGTGACGAAAACGCGCCGGTGGAAGATGATGCCGTCGCACGGGAGCGCAGTTGGGAGCGTGGGGTAGAGGGTTGATACTGTGAGGTGGGGCATGTTTAAATCGCAAGGATGCGAGATGTGAAATCCAGATATTTCGGTTAGCTGCGGCGAGGACGGACAAGGCCGAAGAGATTGAGAGGACTTGCTCCGAAGTCGCTTTCGACGAAACTACGTAGTTCGTCGTCCCGTTGCAAAATCGGGTCGTCGCATACCCTGGCGAACCAGCGTTGTAGAGCGATCCGGACGAGTCGGTCGTCTGCGAGGTAGGAGGAATGTTTCTGGTGCTGAATTAGCTGGGTCAGGGAGAGCCAAGTTCCAGGCAGCTACGTTCGCGACTGACCTTCTTCGTCTGTAACGGCCGAAGTCTGAGGTAGCGGCAGGGCCGGTACGATGGCTACGAAAACGAGGAGAGCATTAGCATCCATAGAGGCTGAAGGTCGTAGATTTGAAACCTTGTCCTTACTCTGGGGATTGCGATGGGCGATTTGTTCGGCGAATATACCAAAGTCGGCGTACGACCGTTGGATATTTCGGTACAGCGTGGCTCTGAACGATGGAAGGTTTGTCTATTAACGCGAAGCGGATGGTCAGCTTTCCGATATGGCTGAGCTGGCTAGACATCCAACTCACGCTCAAGTCGAATCGGATCAAGAGGTCCTTTTTGTTCCTGTCTATCGAGCCCAGCCTGACACGGATGAAGGGAGCAGCAGGTTGATTTCGTTCGGGACCAGCAGTATTCGATGAGGCATCGATCAGGGTTGGACCTGTGACCCCGTACGTGCGAGGGTCTCGTTGTAGGTGCGGCGGGCCCATCGTCCCGTTGCTGCCGCCTAGGCCTTCCCGCTCGTCGTCGTTGATGGGTACCGGTGGGAGATCGTCCTTTTGTGGGGGCAAAGGGCTACCCCAGGCGTTCATGCTGGCGAGCGGGTCAGCCATGGAGGATAAAATGACTCTCGGGAGGTAGAAGAGGGCATTGGCGAGTAGAAAAGATTCGGACGGTCAGTACATGTCTATGCTTCGTCCTCGGTTGAGCATCATCACGATCCTGGGTTAGCCCTCGCCGGCTGCTGACGTAAGCGGGACTTCCAAGTGACGCGGATCGACCAAGAATGGGCATCAGAGCATTGATCGCAGGTGGTTTTCATGTAAGAGGGTGACTGGAATGCAGAGTTGGCGGGGCCTTGAGCTGGTAGGGCTGTGTGGATGATCGGCAAGGATGCATGGTGTTGAGCATGGCGGTGAGGCGGACAACCACCATCCGAACGGGATGAAGCGTTAGCAGCTGTGTCTGCGGGGGTCTAGAGGGGGGCAAAAGGACAAAAAAGCAATCCCCTGCGCGGCTCGAACGCGCGACCCCCTGATAACAAGTTGAATACCTCGTAGTCAGATATTCTACCACTAAACTAAGGGGACGTCCATAATTTCAGCTCGGTTCATTCATTTATAATAATATTTTGTTTACCCAACCCATAAGGGACACCTAAATGCCTCTCCACCGGTAAACGGGGCCGGTTGACAGATCGTAGCTTCCTTCCAGAACTTGATTGGATCACCATCTAAACCATCACTCAGAAATCTCTTGGGCCCCACCCAAGTACAAACCAAAAGCTGTTCCCAATTCAATCTGTTATTGCTATTTGTTGCAGACCAACACTGTCCCAACACATATCGTTAACATCTTGAAACTTGTCACCACCATCTTGAAATCTGTCATCATTATCCAACAGATCTCAACTGTCATTGAATCCGCGGTACGCTGTCACAGGACGATTGACATCAGGCCTGATGCAAGCCTTGCTTTCGGCCGAGATCATCGAGAAGCTCAACAGCCCTTATGTACGCGTCGCTTTGGGGATCGGACTTTACGGTACAGGAATGCACGGACCCGCACGTGAAGCAAGGGAAAGGACTTCGAAGGAAATGAGAGAGAAGAATGCAGGCAAGTCAAGAGGCGAACAAGTGGAAGTGCAGGAGGAGAGGTTCAGAGTCCGTCTCCGTACGCTTCAGCGCAAGTAAAGGATGGATCCCTCCATCTCTGTGTGGACTACCGAGGTATCAACAAGATAACCATCAAGAATTGGTACCCACTTCTGCTCATCTCAGAGCATCTGGACCGCTTGCGCCAGGCCAAATACCTCACCAAGATTGACCTCAGAGGAGCCTACAACGTCTTACGGATCGCTGAAGGTGAAGAATGGAAGACGGCATTCAGGACACGCTACGGGCTCTTTGAATACCTCATCATACCATTTGGTCTCACCGACGCGCCAGCATCATTTCAACACCTGATGAACCACAACTTCAGGATGATGCTGGATCACTGTTATAGCGACACGCGCGCACGCCGGACTCGAGTCGTACCAACTCCGGTAGAGTTGTTCAAGGAGCATATCGTATTGTATCACTTGGTATCAGCATTGTAGTATATAGTCTTTCATCTGTTATTACATCTATATACCCTAGTCCTACGTTCTACATTACTCCCGGATATGTCCTCGCAGGTATACATCGAGCCGGTCTTCCCTGGAGCCTTCTCAACGCCTAACAATCACTATGTCATCTGTTACTTGGATGACATCCTCATCTACTTGGACACACTGGAGGAATACTATCAGCATGTTACCTCTGTCCTTGAGACACTTTGCAGAGCAGGACTCTTTGCCAAAGCCGAGAAGTGCGAGTTCCACCAACACAGTGTGGAATTCCTTGGCTTCATTGTCGGAAGAGATGGGATTACCATGGATGTCAAGAAAGTGCAAAGCATCTTGGACTGGCCTACGCCAACCAATATGTTTGAAATCAGATACTGTTACGGCGGATGTCGCTATTGGGCGATAGGTCCTATATTAGGCTTGCCTGCAAGCCTGGAATAGTATCACACGGGACTAGAAGGTAAGGGTAAGGTAATGAATGTAATAACGGATGTAGTACAACTAGTACTACATTACAGTAAACACATAGGGGGTGTTCTAGATATACTCCGTACGGGAACTCCCCTCGGAGGTCCCTGTAAAACTACCCGACGCGGGTGTGCGATACGCGTACCGCGGATGCTATAACAGGATCCCCCCCCTAGGCCGAGATTCCAGATCGGCCAGCGCCGGTCGTGTTTCATGTAGACGCCTTTGTTCTCTCCTTTTGCCCTTCCCACCGGTAAGCGTTCGTCGCTTACACACGTCTACCTGTTTCACAGGGTACCCGAATTTCGGGCCCGATGGGGCGCGTCTCGTTTGTTGTTCTTTTCTTTGTCCTGGCGCGGACATCCGTATGGGCGCATGTCCGACTCATTGTTCGGGAGGTGTAAACAAAGGAGACCGTCGTTGATGTTGACGTCTATACCGCTGTTGTTGTACGATACCCTCTCTCCATATGCCCATATCCATAGCAATAGTATTGTTCTAGTTGCTCTCTTTGCTAGTATCGCAACTCTTCTTTTGTTTGGGCCGCCGTAGCAGCAGGGATGTAGGGTATAAAGGGGTTCGCGTTCGCGTTTGCGAGGTGGGGAGTAAGTCGTAGGTGTCCTTTCGCTATTACTCACTTTCCCCTCCTACGCTATCTATCCCCCATCTACCTTTCTATTCCATTCGACATGCCTCCCACTCCCAAGACTTCCAAGAACCACGGCGATAAGCCGTACTCTCCGTCGACTCCGAAAGGGACGTCGAAGCTTGAGCAAGATCGGGGCAGGGGTTTCGTATACCCCAAGACCAAGTCCGCCGACGAGAGTGAGTGGTATCCGTCTGGGTGGGGTCCGCTGTGGCTAACATGTCGGTCGCTCCTTCAGAGGGGCAAGTTCGGTCCGAAGAACTTGCTCGCACGGCCTTCTTGGCCGATAGTCCTTCCATCCCTTCCCTCAAGAAGTTGTGGAAGGAGGGAAACGTCGCGGGGTTCGACGGTTTGATGGTATGTATTGTTCTTTTCTTTTATTCTCTCCGGTGGGGTTGTCATATGCTGATTCCAATCGTGCGTACGTAGGCTCAGTACCGTGGTGGCTGGAAGTGGTGCTGCCTCAACTGTTTCGGTCACGAGGACCGCTTCCACCTCTCCGCCGAAAACTCGGTTCCCGGTTACGTCGAGGATGGGGTCAAAGGGTGGTACAACGTGATGGAGTTCGAAGGCATCTTCTTTTGCCGCCACCCTCTACCGGACGCGGGGAAATCCTCTGGACAGGGGAGTTCCTGCTTCCCTTGCCGGGGAACGAACATCAAGTGCGCCCCTTTGCCGTCCACCTTCATGACGGTTTTCGATCCGGCCTACGGTATCCGCACCCGGTACCAGGCGGCGTGTGAGGTCCTTACGATCCCCAACGTCCCCAATCCGGTTGCCATCGCCGTCGCGGACGAATTTCAGAGGATCATGAAGCTCATGGTAAGCAGTCGCTCCGATTTGAACCCCCGGCGGGAATCTGCCTCGGAGTTAACGTTCGCCTTTCGCGTAGGTTCTTCCCCTTCTCTCGAACAAGACCGATTGTCTTGTAGAGACCCGATGCTATCCCGCCTGGCTTGCTGTCAAGGACAAGTACCGCAAGAGGTACTTCCTGTCGTGGTGCCGAAGGCACCCGTACGTCGCCAACGAAAACGGGACCGTCACCATCCCCGATCGTGACGCGTGGGACGAGGACAAGTCCTATCGGGACTTCCTCTTCGAAGGTCATGGTGAGGATGTTGGAGAACCCCCCGTCGCTGCTGACGGACCGGTCGGCGAGGAGTACGACGCCGACGTCCTCCGCACCCCTACGCCTTCCCCTCCTCCGTCCCCGACGCCGAATCCCGCCGCCGGCAAGAAGAAGAAGAAGAAGGTCGTCCCCGCTTCGGAAGGCGACGAGTGAGGGGTTTCCGGGTCTTTTGGAGTTTCGTCGTGTTTGTACTCTCCGGATTGTTTTTTACGTCGGGGTCTCTTTTTTCTCTTGTATTTTGATATACCATAATAGAGTCCCGACTTCGTCTTCTTCTCTCTATGTGCGTTTACTCCTCGCGAGGGACTTGTGCGTTTTACTCCTCGCCAGGGACTTGTGCGTTTACTCCTCGCGAGGGACTCGTTTCAGGTTGTGTTCTTCAGTAGTATGCGTTTACTCCTCGCGAGGGACATGTTTCGTATTGTACTTCTTGTACAGTTACCTTTTGATGGCGTATACTTTGGTGAGTGTATCTCTCATAGTCACTGTGAAGTCGGGTGCTTGAAAAAGTGAATGGTGATAAAAACATCCCCGCCGGGCCTGCCGTGGGGGTACAACAAACGATGAGCCAATAACAACACAACCGTACGTCTAATCAGTCGGGGTCCAGAGCAAAGGCTGCTCTCCGTTCTGCCTCGCAAGCTCGGCTTCCCAACCTCCCTCCGGGACGGTCTCGACGGGTTGCACCCGGGCACCAGAGACGTTCATCCGACCGTTGTTCCTACCCTTGAACCAAGCAGGGGCAGGGACCCTCTGGTTGGGGCAGTTGACGGCTACATGCCCGTGTTGGAAACACCGGTAGCAAGGGTCGTTCCGCCTCATCCTGCCCGCATCGAGTTCCATGGGAGCAGCGGTGGAAGTGTTGGCGGCGGGGGTAGGGGTCGCAACGGTGGTATTGACCACAACGGGGTTACGGGGAGCGGAGTGGTTACTCGCTTGTCGGTTACCGCCCGAGTTGTAGCGGTTTCCCGAGGACATATGCCTTCTGGCATCCGCCTGATCTTCGTACCGGCGGCATTCCATTTGGAATTCCGCCAAAGTCATTGTTTCTTGGCCCGGCATAGGGACGATGGCGTCTTTGAACGCTTGGTTCAGGTTGGCCCTGAACAGCATCCGGCGAGAGTATTCGCAGACGTTGGGGAGGAGGGCCAAGAGGTCGTTGTACTCGGTGATGTACGTCGCGAGGCTCTTGGTGCCCTGCCTTAAGTGAACTAATTCGGCCTCAGTTGCCGCGATGTTTCGTCCTCCACCATAAGTGGAGATGAGCAGTTGCTCGAACTGCTCCCAGGTAGCCGGCACTCGACCCGTGGAGTACTCCCGGGCCCAATCGGCGGCCTGTCCTTCCATGTACGACTCCGCGTACATCATCTTCAGGCGGTCGGTAACGTAGACGCCCGGTTTGACCTCGAATTCCCGGTTGCATTGGTCCAGGAACCCTCGGACCTTCTCCTTCTTGCTGCCATCGAACTTGTCCGGCGTTCCAAACTTAAACAGTTTGGCCCGGGCCTCGTCCGACGACGACCGCGACTCCCTTGCCCTCGCCAACTCCAGCACCTGGACTTGCATGTTGGCCATCAATTGAAAGAGGGCATTCAAGTCCGGCGCGGCGGCAACGGGAGCGGGGGTGGCTGCAGGATTGCTCGCAGGAGAGGTTGGTACCGCTTGTGGGGGGACCGTTCCCATGTTGTTGGCCGGCGTGGCCTGCGTTTGAGGTTGCTGGTTGGCAAACACCCGCAATTCGTTTGCGGTGGTTTCCGTTCCGGAGTCCGTCGTTTGCAACCACAAAAACCTTCCCTCCCCATCCACCTGCTGGCTTTGTCCATCCTCGGACAGCACAGGCGAGATCCCTGGCGGGATTCCTTGGGGGGTCCCATCGGGACGAAAACACTGGGTGAAGGAAGTGTTCATCGCGTAGGGGTTTCTAGTCGGGGTGAAGTTTGTAGATCCGTTATTCTATTAGGCTTGCCTGCAAGCCTGGAATAGTATCACACGGGACTAGAAGGTAAGGGTAAGGTAATGAATGTAATAACGGATGTAGTACAACTAGTACTACATTACAGTAAACACATAGGGGGTGTTCTAGATATACTCCGTACGGGAACTCCCCTCGGAGGTCCCTGTAAAACTACCCGACGCGGGTGTGCGATACGCGTACCGCGGATGCTATAACATCCTAAGTTGTACGGCGTAGGGTGCTTAAGGCAGATCGCAGGTAGTCGGGAGAATGTCGGAAGTTCGCTTAGGTAAAGCGGGTTTGGGTAAGGGATACGAATCCAGAGATATATGGATAAGGAAGGTGATCACTCGGTGTGAGGTACCGGATTCGTTCTAAGGTAAAACGATGAAGCGTAGATACTTAGCGACGTCCTGGGGTTTGTAACCTCTCCGCAACACGTCTTGAAGATGTTGTAACAAGTCAGATAGGCGTGTATTGAATGTGATATTGGAACTTGACCTCTAACTACTACAGAGCGTCTGTTATAGCCGTGACGTGACGCGTCGCTACTCCCGCGAGAGACCCCCTCGGAGGTCCCTTTGGAGACACCTCTCGACATCCCCACAGGGGTCTACTTTTACATCCCCTATAGGTGCTTATTATAATAGGCTCATTGTATGTATAAGGCCTGGCAGCCGACCTGTAAAGGAATGGCAAAGGACCAGGCAATAACTTGATTACCTAATCAAGGATGGAGGCAAAGGAGGTGGCCATGCGTGTTGGCGCGCGGATCATATGATGATCAGGGACAATCATGCGTACTGGCGCATGATAATCACAGGCCATGCTTAGTGGCGCAGGAACGGCAATCATGGCACAGGATGATGATCGCGGCGCGGCAATGATGATCACGGCGCGGCAATGATGATCACGGCGCATACTGCGATAGACTAGATATACTACTGTGTTTGCCACCATATGCCATTTCCCAAAAAGTATATATAGCAGAACAATTGTAGAGGAATGGGCTACCCCCCACCTCAAGAGATATACTCTTCACGCTTGTACTCCCTTGAGAATAAATAGTTATTATCAACTCTATGTTATAGCGGTCACGTGACGCGTCGGACGCGCCGTACGCGACTCCCGTATGCGACTCCCGCCGGGGGTACTTTTCGGTATTGTTATGTTGATGTAGAACTAGTACCCTTGTAATAGCTCTACATCCGTTATTACATTTAGATGTCTACCCATACCTTGCCTCATTCCTGCGTCCCGTCAGCCTGCCCAGGGGGATCCCCGTCGGGGGTCGCTCCCGGGTCTTACACTCTACTCTCAGGATCAGGTGATCTCACCAACGGAAAGGAACTTGTTACGTAAGCCTGAGGATTAGCTACCCTTAAGACTAACGGATCAATTGCAGTAACTCTGGATAATAAACTACGAGAAGGACCGACACTAGAAGGACTACTGGAACTCTATCCCCATAGATTACCGGTATCTTCACACTTGGGGGCGCTTCCCGGACCACCTCGTCTTTGTTACAAGCAATCTTGATCACAACAAACCTCTTCCATTACTCTCTCTTACCAACTACCAACCTTCAACTCTTACTGTCATTGAGGTGTATCCTCATCCGCCATTGGCTATCACTTATCAGGTCAAGTCAGGAAAAGACCTTCCCATCCAGTAGTACTACTCTTGGTTGACACACCAAGCTCTCCAAAGCCGTTGGACGCAACGCCAGGGATTGTAATCCTTGATCACTTCGTACGAGGGGCCGTAACCACCCGGTCTTACATTCTCGAGTGGCAGAGTGGAGGAGGCTCGCCTGGAAAGGATCTATAGGATCAACCGACAGAACTATCAGTCAACCACTATCTACAAAGGACATACCTCAACACAACACTCAGTCACTCTCACTATCCACAATGGACATGATGGATGAGCTCAACCAATACGGAGGAAACATTCCACCTCCTGCTGTTCCTGTAGGAACCAATTCTTCCCATATTCCTGTAGGAACCAACCATCTCGAGGGCATTGCTCCATTTACTGCCGTTCCTGTAGGAACCGATACTCCATATGTTCCTGTTGGAACCAATACTACTGAGACCCATCCCCAAGGCGACACTTCCCTATACTTGCAATTTGAGGAGATGCGACAGGCCTTCAACCAACTTCAGTCCAACTATGAAGCAATGCAATCCAACTACCAAGCCGCACAGTCCAACTACCATGCATTGCAGATGGACCATGAAGCACTCAAAGAAGATTTGGGCCAACGTACTACTATCTCCCCTCCTCTCACTGAGAGAAAGATGTCCACAGAATCTCTCCACCAAGCCTACAGCTCTGACAAACACAACAAAACCAGGCTCAGAGCCTCTGATCTGCCTAAATATTATGGCAAAGAGTATGAGGACATCGATGAGTGGATTGAGAAGGTTACAGCAATCTATGAATTCTCGGGCGTCTCGGATGCCGAATTCTTGAAGAACTTGCCTATGATCTTGGAAGCCAAGGCTTTGACTTGGTTTACCCAATTAGGAAAAGAGAAAAGAGCCACTCTCATCACATGGGATGACTGGCAATACGCTCTTAAGAACGCCTTCTTCAGGCCTAATCATCAATCCAACCTTAGACGTGAATGTCTCTACAGAACGCTCCGCCGAAACGAGAGCATGGCCGATTACTTCCAAGATAAGCAGAAGCTTCAACACTACGTCTACCCCAAAGGAACCCCAGAGTCAGAGTTGATCGAAGATATCCTCTGCGGGATCCCCATCCAAATGAGACCTCTGCTCAAAGCCAGCCTTACTCCCATGACCACAATGGAGGAGTTCCGTCGAATCCTTATCGACCTAGAGCCGGGTGTAAGGGACAACACTAGTGACATCCGTCAGAACAGTCACAGCCACTCCAATTACAAATCTGGCTTCCAGAAGGGAAACCAAGGAAAGTTCCAATCAAGGCAGCCACAGCCTTCTTATCCACCTCGGGTCAACACTGTTGCACCTCAACCACAGTACACTGCTCCAAACCAGAAAAAGAGTCCACCGTCATCTTGTTACAACTGTGGGGGGAATCACTGGAGAGCTGATTGTCCCAAGCCATCACAAAATCGATTCCAGCCACGTGCCACGCTCTGCCAATCGTGTCCCAATGGGCAACACCAAGCGCTGGGGAAACACCAATGGTCCTCAAGCCAACACCGTCAAAAGAGTTCAATTTGACACCATCCCTCAGGAGGAGGCTCCACAGGACTCACTGGAAGACCCAGTTGAGGAGTCCCTCTTAAGCGGTCTATTCAATGAAGATGACCAAAACGACCCACAGGACATTGGCCCTGAAACCGGGTCCCTGCACTCAAGTGACCTATCTAGCACCGAGATAGCATCTGATGAAGCTATTCAAGGCTCTCCTAGCCAACTCCAAGATGTGGAGCATACTGGATTTGCTGATCCTGTCCAAAATACTATTCTCAAAACCGATTTTGAGTTCTTGAAGGATATCCACCAGAGCAAAACTCCTGCTTTTGCTGATGTACTCATTGGTACCACGAATGGACCGTACCACACTGCCTGTATCGACACAGGTGCCTCAGTCTCTCTGATTGAAGGAGACTTTGTCAAAGAAAGGTTCCCACATATTCCTATCCACTACGGCAGTACCTTCAGGCTGCAGGGCATTGGGCAGACCACCAGCAACGGATTTACCAACACCAACATCTGCTTCCAAGACGACAGACGCAGGAGGACCTACCCTATCATCTTCTACCTTGCTCCTCACATGGGTACCAAAATCATCCTTGGAAACGATTTCTGTTACGGCGACGAGTCCGCCGGGCTGGTGCCCCGGGTCGGTCCGCCGGGCGAGTGAGCGGGAGAGAGGCGAGGGTAGGAGTATACATCTATATAGTAATAACGGATGCCCAGCATCCGGTCTTTAGTGATAGTACAACGTTCGAATGTAAACAACAAATACGGCGGAGTCCGCCCTCGGGGTGGCCCGCCGGAACGCGTCTCGGCTGCGTCGATCTCTAACAGTATCCCCCGTCTAGACACAAACTCCGGATGTGTCAGTCGGTAGTCTCCGAACCCCCTTTGCGGTACTCCGACCGGCGTGGGGTTGGCTTTGCCGGGTATTGGCGATGGAACGATATCACGACGTTGTCGTCCCAGTCGAATTCTCCAGCTCCGACCCAATCGTTGTGCGCCATGTCGTACCCCTTCCACGAGACGAAGTATTCAACTCGAGCAACCCGACCCTTACGCACTCGGGAGTCTAGGATCTCCGCCACCTCGTAAGCAGCCTCTCCGTTGTCGGCGACTTCGGGCGGTGGCGGCGGATCTACCCGCCGGCTTTCCCTAGTGTTCGCCTTGTACGGTATCAACAACGATACGTGGAACACGTTGTGCACGCGCCTCATACTGCTAGGCAACTCCAATCGTCGGGCAAGGCCCGAGTTTCCCACCTTCTCCGTAATTCGGAACGGGCCGAAGGTCTTCCAATCCAGCTTCCTGCTCGGCCGAACCGTGGTGATGTGTTCAGACGACAACATCACCAGGTCCCCAACCTCGTACCCCTCCGTCGGCACATTCCGTCGCTTGCGATCGGCGTACTTCGCCATATTGGTCCGTGCGAGTTCTAGCGACTTCATAACCTGCTCACGGACCTCCTCCATACGCTCCCGGAAGGCGGCTGCCGACTCGATGCTCCCCGGAACTTGGCGAAGGGAGAACTTGAAATCTTCTCCTTCGGAGGCCATGAACGGCGACATCTTGATCGCCGAATGCCACGCGTTGTTGTAGGCGAATTCCGCCATGGCGATCAACTCCGCCCAATCGTCTTGTTGGAAGTTCGTGTAGCTCCGGAGGTACTGTTCCAACGTGGAGTTGGTCCTCTCCGTCTGTCCATCGGTCTCAGGGTGATACGCCGTCGACAACCGCTGGTTCATCCCGGTGATCTTGCACACGTCCCTCCAGAATCGCGACGTAAACAACGCCCCCCGATCAGTCAACAAGTCCTTAGGGTACCCATGGAGCCGCACCCATTCGTTGACGAATATCGAAGCCAGCGCATGCGTATCGTCGTCCTTTCAAAAGGGCACGAAATGCGCCCTTTTCGTAAAACGATCCACTATTACGAGGATCGAGTCGAACCCCTTTGACACGGGCAGTCCCATGATGTGGTCCATAGTGACCGACTTCCATTTCCCCTCCGGTACCGGTAGTGGGTGCAACTCCCCCAGGGGTTTTGCCCGCGGTCGCCTATTCCGCTGGCAGACGTCGCAGGTCGCCACATACTCGGCCACCGTCTCCCTCAGTCGGGGCCACCAGAATTCCCGGAGAACCATCTCCGTCGTCTTATCCCGACCGTAGTGCCCGACCAGCTTCTGATCGTGGCACAGCGCGAGCACTTTGCTGCGCAATACCTCCTTGTCGGGGACATACATCCATCCTCGGTATAGGAGGAACCCGTCGCTGTCCACCGTCCATTCCTCCGCCTTACCCTCCGGCGCCTGGGAGACCCGCTCGGCTCCGGCGGTCAACTCCGCGTAGGCGTCCTTGACGAAGGCGTCTTCCTTCAATTCCGCCAGCAGTAAACGCTGGATCTCCTCTTCCGGAAGTTGCAAGGTTCCGCATATGCGGAGTGCTCCTTGGCACTGGTCCGTCGCAACGCTCCGGCGGAGCGCCCCTTCGCTCTCCTCCATCGTGAGAGCATCCAACTGCATCGGCAGCTCGCTGTTCTGCGGCCGTAGCAGAATCTCCGTTTCCAGGACCTTGGAGTCCTTCATCAGTTCTTCCCGGCGGCTCAATGCATCGGCCTTACCATTCTCTGTCCCGGGCTTGTACTCCAGGGTGTAGTTGAACTGGTTCAACCGCTGCGACCACCGCGCCTGTCTCCTCGTCAGCATTTTCTCGGTACGGAAGTACTCGAGGTTCTTGTGATCCGTAAGGATCCGAATGAGTCGACCACTGTCGAGGTACTGTCGCCATACCGTGCAGCTGTACACGATCGCGAGGAGCTCGCGGTCGTGGACGTCGTAGTTCCTTTCGGCCGACGTTAGGCTTTTCGACATGAAAGCCACAGGGTGCATTTTTCCGTCGGCTCCCTCCTGGGACAGCACCGCCCCGATCGCTCCGGAGGAGGCGTCCGTCTCCAGCAGTATTTCTTTATCCTCGTCGAAATGAGCGAGGATCGGCGCCGTCGTGAACGCCCGTTTCAATTCTTGGAAGGAGGCCTCTGCCTCCTTACTCCATTCCCATTTTCGACCTTTCTTCGTAAGGTCGTGCATCGGCCTGCACTTCTTCGAGTACCCTTCGATGAAGCGGCGATAGTAATTGGCGAACCCCAGGAAGGACATGAGTCCTTTCACGTTTGTGGGGGCCGCCCAGTCCAGTACGGACTTGATCTTAGAGTCGTTCATTTGAACGCCCTGCGGAGTGACGTCATACCCCAAAAACTCGGTGTGATCCGTATCGAACTCACACTTCTCGGCTTTCGCGTAAAGCCCGTTCTCCAACAATCTCCGAAGGACTTCTCCGACGGCCTCGTCATGCGACTCCTGATCGGGTGAGAAAACCAGGATGTCGTCCAGGTAGATAACCACCTTGGTGTCCAGCATATCCCTGAACACGTGGTTCATCCACCTCTGGAACGAGGCTGGAGCGTTGGTGAGCCCGAAGGGCATCACCAAACACTCGAAGAGCCCTTCCCGCGTTCGGAACGCCGTCTTCCATTCGTCGCCCTCCTTTACCCTGAGGAGGTTGTATGCCCCTCGCAGGTCCAGCTTGGTGTAGATCTTCGCCCCCTTGAGACGGTCTAACGTCTCCGATATAAGGGGCAAGGGGGTGCGATCCTTGACCGTGATGTCGTTTAACCTCCGGTAATCAATACAGAGTCGCAACGATCCATCTTTCTTCGGAACAAACAGCACGGGGCTCGCCGCCGGAGATGTTGACATCCGGATAAAGCCCTTCTCCGTCTGCTCCTTAATCCACTCCGACAACGCCGCTCCTTCTTTTGCGGAGTGCACATAGCACTTGCCAAATGGCGGGGTTGTCCCGGGGAGTAGATCGATGGCGTGGTCGAAGGACCTCGCCGGCGGCAGTGTATCTGCCTTTGTTTTTGAAAACGCGCCTAGCCAGGCGTGATACTTCTTCGGGACCCTCTCCCGGAGCGTCTCCATGTACTCCGGGGGATCCAAATCATTCGGGAACGAGTCCATAGGTTGGACGTCCCAATCCCACAGGTCCGGTCGTTTGGCAGGGGGCGGTTGTTCCACCACCGCGTCCAGGCGTGCTGCGTACAGCGTGTAGGACCCCTCCATTGCGGCCCTGTCGATCTCCTCCGACGCTGTGCTTCGTCGGACTCTCTCTCGGGTGGACTCCTCGGGGGAGAATACCACCTCTTTCCTGTCTCGCAGACATCCGAGACCCAGGCATGTATCCCCCAACTCCACTCCGTTCGACGTCCAGTCGATGATCGGGTTGTGGCGCCGGAACCACGGCGCTCCCAAAACCACGTCGTACGACCCTAGGTCCGTCAACATGAACGCGACCGACTCGGTGTGTCGGCCAATCCTCAGCCTAGTGCTTGTCCGGTGGGTCACTGCACCGGAGTTGATCGGTCTCCCATCGATCACCCTAAGCATCTATTATAGGCGTCACGTGACGCGCGACCTACGGTGCGCGTCGCCTCGGGGTCTCGTTCGGAGACCCTCTCGGAGACCCTCTCGGAGACCTTTTAGGAGATGTCCTCGTAGACGTCTAACTAGTACCTTGTAGTAGTTAGACATCCGTTATTACATCGCTATGCCTACCGTTACCTTTCCCCAGTCCCGCGACCTTATTACCCCAAGACCCGGCAGGTCGGCTGCCAGGCCTTATAGAATAACGGATCACCAAAGGACCCCGGCTGGGAACGTGAAAAGGGGTAGTGATGGGATCCCGCTGCACATTGGTGCTAGCGGTAACCCTAGTGGTCCGGAGAGCCATCTCACTCTGGTAGGAGTGTTCTACCCGCAGGGGATTCCTGTGCAGGCAGTGATGATGGTAGATTCGGGGGCCACGGGTATGTTCATGGATCGGACGTTCGCGAGGATCCATAACTTTGATGTGATAGACCTAGAGAACCCTAGGACCGTCACGGTCATCGACGGAAGAGAGATAGTGGGTGGTCAGATCACCCAGAAGGCACATGCTATTGTGCGGACAGGATTGCACCAAGAAAAGGCGGAGTTCTTCTTGACGGATTTGTGTGGGTACGCGGCGGTCCTCGGGATTACATGGTTACGACACCATAGCCCACACATCCAGTGGGATACAAATACAGTCACCTTCGCGGACGACTGTTTGAAGAAAGGATGCGTCAAGAAGGTAGAGGTAGTATGCTCCCCCGACGAGGTGGAGATAGAGACGCGGAATATCGATCCGCTGTCGAGAATGAAGGAGCCGATCACGGAGAATCTCGTGGTGGCCCAAATGCAGATGACGAGGGAGGATGAGGAGCGGGCCCGCAGGCCGGACCTGTGGGACTGGGACGTCAAGCCCACCGACTCGATTCAAAACGAACTCGATCCTCCCGAGTACATGGAGAAGTTGCGAGACGTTGTGCCGAAGAAGTACCATGAGTACCTCGGAGCGTTCTCCAAGACGAAGGCAGATTCGCTGCCTCCGAAGCGCTCGATCGATCATGCGATCGAGCTGAAGCCTGGAACAACTCCCACGTATGGGAAGTTGTACAACCATTCGCAGAAGGAGACGGACGCTCTCAAGGCGTGGTTGGCGGAGAACCAGGCGAAAGGGTTTATTCGACCCTCGAAGTCCTCGTGTTCGAGTCCGGTACTGTTCGTACCGAAGAAAGGGGGCGAATTGAGGCTGTGTATTGATTACCGCCGCCTCAACGAAATTACCGAGAAGGACAGGACCCCCCTGCCGCTTATCTCGGAGACCTTAGATCGCCTACGGGGATCGAAGGTATATACGAAGATGGACCTGAGGGGAGCGTACAACCTCCTGAGGGTCAAAGAAGAGGATGTTTGGAAGACCGCGTTCACGACACGCTATGGTCTGTTCGAATGTCTCGTCATGCCATTTGGTTTGACAAACGCGCCGGCGACGTTCCAGCGCTGGATGAATCAGGTCTTCCAGGACATGTTAGACGTGTGTGTGGTCGTCTACTTAGACGACATATTGATTTACTCCGCCGATCAGGAGACACACGACGAGCACGTACGGGAAGTGCTGAGGAGGCTGCAGGCGAATGGCCTGTACGCAAAGGCAGAGAAGTGTGAGTTCGACACGACGGCGACGGAGTTCTTGGGGTATGATATTGCCCCTACGGGGGTCAGCATGAACCCGTCGAAGGTGAAGTCGGTGTTGGAGTGGGCGGCGCCTCGAAATATTCGAGGCCTGCAGTCGTTCTTGGGGTTCGCGAATTACTATCGCCGGTTCATACAGAACTACTCCAAGAAGATTCAAGGCATGACGGCCTTGACAAAAAAAGGGGTGAAGTACCACTGGCCGGAGTCAGCGGATGCTGCCTTCAAGGAGTTGAAGAAGGCGTTCACCGAGGCGCCCATCCTCGCTCACTACGACGAGGAGCGCCAGGTGGTACTGGAGACGGACGCATCGTCAGGTGCGATGGGAGCGGTGATGTCGCAGGTAGGGGACGACGGGAAACTACACCCCGTGGCGTTCATGTCGAAGAGCCTTACGCCGGCTCAACGAAACTACGACGTACACGATCGCGAGCTGCTCGCCATCGTGTACTGCTGCCAGATATGGCGGCATTACCTGGACGGGAAGTTCCCGGTGAGGATCCTTACGGATCATAAGAACCTGGAGTACTTCAAGAAGGACAAGATGTTGTCCCACCGACAAGCGAGATGGTCTCAGTTGCTGAACCAAATCTCGTACACGTTGGAGTACAAGCCGGGGACGGAGAACGGGAAGGCTGACGCGCTCAGCAGGAGAGAGGAGTTGATGGAGGAGACGGAGCCCAAGCAGGCAGAGACCCTGTTGCGCCCCGTTAATGCAGACGCGCTGGTGGTCAGCGCAGCGACGGTACAACCCCCATTGCGGTTGTGCGGAACGATCCCCGTCATAGGGGATTGGTTCTTGAAAGCGTTGATCCCTGCGGGACAAGAAGATCCGGTCGCGAGAGACCTGATCAAGGGCGTCAAGGAGGGAACCTTGACGAATAGTCGGTACAGTCTGAGCCCGGGAGGCGCGCTCATGTACGACGGGTTGGTGTACGTTCCCGATGCGGGAAGCTTGAAGACGGAGCTCTTGAAGAGGCTCCATGATGGGAAGACCGCCGGACACTACGGGCGGGACAAGACGGAGGACCTGGTGAGTAGAGATTTCTACTGGCCGGGTATGAAGGCATGGATTAGCCAGTACGTGGCTAGTTGCGACAAGTGCCAGAGGAATCGGAGGCCGAGGGCCAAACCAGTCGGCGAGCTGGCTCCCCTGAAAGCGGAGACGGAGCCCTACCAGTCGATCACGTGGGACCATATCACGGACCTACCTGAGTCGAGGGGTTCGAACGCGATCCTGGTGATCGTCGACCGCTTCAGCAAGCGGGCACATTTCGTGCCTTGTCGGAAGGACAACGACGCCAAGGTGTTGGCACAGATGTTCCTGCAGGAGTGGGTACGATTGCACGGGTTTCCCCGGCAGATCATCTCGGACAGGGGAACGCTGTTCACGTCGAGATTTTGGAGGGAGTTCTGTGAGTTGTCCGGTGTCGAGCCTAGTTATTCGACCGCCTTCCATCCCCAGACGGATGGTCAGACGGAGCGCAGTAACTCGACGCTCGAACAGTACTTGCGGACGTACGTCAATTACCAGCAGGACGACTGGACCGATTTGTTGCCCATGGCGGAGTTCGCCTACAACAACTCGAAACACTCGGCGATCGGTATGTCGCCGTTCATGGCATCGGAAGGGCGGGAGCACGCCGTCGAACTCCCCATGCCTATCGCCAAGGATTCGGCTGTGGAGTCGATACAGGAGTACAGAGAGCGGATGAACAACATCTGGGAGTCTGTTAATGTCGCGCTGAGACAGGCCAGGGAGGATATGGCGAAGTACGCGAATCGGAAGCGTACGGCGGTACCGGATGAGGGGTACAATGTTGGCGACATGGTGATGTTGTCGTCGGCTCACGTCAATACCGTGAGGCCGAACAAGAAGTTGGAGTGGAAGACCTACGGCCCGTTCAAGATCACGGAGGTCGTAGGAGAAGGTCGCATGGCGCGACGTTTGGAATTGACACCGGGGATGCGTAGAATCCACCCGGTGTTTCATGTCTCGCTGCTCATCCCGTACAAGCCGAACGAGCTCCCTGGGAGAGCAGTGGACCCACCCCCTGAGCCAGAGGTGCTGGACACCGGGGATTTGGGGTGGGTGGTATCGGAAATCGTACACTCCAAGGAGTTGCGTTCAACGCGCGCCGGGCGTAGGACCCAGTACTACGTGCGCTTCGAGGGGTACGGGGACGAGCACAACGAGTGGGTTAGCCCCTCGGATTTCCACCACAACGACACGCTGGTGCTGGAATTCCATAAGCGACACCCTGAGTTGCCGGTACCGGGCCGCCAAGAGTACGGCGATGCTTGATGCGTTCGGAGCTCGCATCTAGGAGGGGGATCCTATTATAGGCGTCACGTGACGCGCGACCTACGGTGCGCGTCGCCTCGGGGTCTCGTTCGGAGACCCTCTCGGAGACCTTTTAGGAGATGTCCTCGTAGACGTCTAACTAGTACCTTGTAGTAGTTAGACATCCGTTATTACATCGCTATGCCTACCGTTACCTTTCCCCAGTCCCGCGACCTTATTACCCCAAGACCCGGCAGGTCGGCTGCCAGGCCTGATAGCATCCTCGGCTTCTCGAGCTTTTCCTCCACGAATCCGTGCTCCGCAGCGAACCCCTTGTCCATGAACAGGTTCGTCGTCCCGCAGTCCAAAAGCAGGACCGTTTCTACGGCTCTCCCCTCGGGGTACACCGTACCCAACAAGGTAAGGTGTTCCTCCGGATCCGCTGGAGAGCCCAACATCCCGATCGTACACTCACGACCTGCATCTTCCGCAGGTACCTGCCTTCTCGGGCTCACGGGTTGATCCGTTATTCTGTTACGGCGACGAGTCCGCCGGGCTGGTGCCCCGGGTCGGTCCGCCGGGCGAGTGAGCGGGAGAGAGGCGAGGGTAGGAGTATACATCTATATAGTAATAACGGATGCCCAGCATCCGGTCTTTAGTGATAGTACAACGTTCGAATGTAAACAACAAATACGGCGGAGTCCGCCCTCGGGGTGGCCCGCCGGAACGCGTCTCGGCGCGTCCCGCGTCTCGGCTGCGTCGATCTCTAACAGTATCCCCCGTCTAGACACAAACTCCGGATGTGTCAGTCGGTAGTCTCCGAACCCCCTTTGCGGTACTCCGACCGGCGTGGGGTTGGCTTTGCCGGGTATTGGCGATGGAACGATATCACGACGTTGTCGTCCCAGTCGAATTCTCCAGCTCCGACCCAATCGTTGTGCGCCATGTCGTACCCCTTCCACGAGACGAAGTATTCAACTCGAGCAACCCGACCCTTACGCACTCGGGAGTCTAGGATCTCCGCCACCTCGTAAGCAGCCTCTCCGTTGTCGGCGACTTCGGGCGGTGGCGGCGGATCTACCCGCCGGCTTTCCCTAGTGTTCGCCTTGTACGGTATCAACAACGATACGTGGAACACGTTGTGCACGCGCCTCATACTGCTAGGCAACTCCAATCGTCGGGCAAGGCCCGAGTTTCCCACCTTCTCCGTAATTCGGAACGGGCCGAAGGTCTTCCAATCCAGCTTCCTGCTCGGCCGAACCGTGGTGATGTGTTCAGACGACAACATCACCAGGTCCCCAACCTCGTACCCCTCCGTCGGCACATTCCGTCGCTTGCGATCGGCGTACTTCGCCATATTGGTCCGTGCGAGTTCTAGCGACTTCATAACCTGCTCACGGACCTCCTCCATACGCTCCCGGAAGGCGGCTGCCGACTCGATGCTCCCCGGAACTTGGCGAAGGGAGAACTTGAAATCTTCTCCTTCGGAGGCCATGAACGGCGACATCTTGATCGCCGAATGCCACGCGTTGTTGTAGGCGAATTCCGCCATGGCGATCAACTCCGCCCAATCGTCTTGTTGGAAGTTCGTGTAGCTCCGGAGGTACTGTTCCAACGTGGAGTTGGTCCTCTCCGTCTGTCCATCGGTCTCAGGGTGATACGCCGTCGACAACCGCTGGTTCATCCCGGTGATCTTGCACACGTCCCTCCAGAATCGCGACGTAAACAACGCCCCCCGATCAGTCAACAAGTCCTTAGGGTACCCATGGAGCCGCACCCATTCGTTGACGAATATCGAAGCCAGCGCATGCGTATCGTCGTCCTTTCAAAAGGGCACGAAATGCGCCCTTTTCGTAAAACGATCCACTATTACGAGGATCGAGTCGAACCCCTTTGACACGGGCAGTCCCATGATGTGGTCCATAGTGACCGACTTCCATTTCCCCTCCGGTACCGGTAGTGGGTGCAACTCCCCCAGGGGTTTTGCCCGCGGTCGCCTATTCCGCTGGCAGACGTCGCAGGTCGCCACATACTCGGCCACCGTCTCCCTCAGTCGGGGCCACCAGAATTCCCGGAGAACCATCTCCGTCGTCTTATCCCGACCGTAGTGCCCGACCAGCTTCTGATCGTGGCACAGCGCGAGCACTTTGCTGCGCAATACCTCCTTGTCGGGGACATACATCCATCCTCGGTATAGGAGGAACCCGTCGCTGTCCACCGTCCATTCCTCCGCCTTACCCTCCGGCGCCTGGGAGACCCGCTCGGCTCCGGCGGTCAACTCCGCGTAGGCGTCCTTGACGAAGGCGTCTTCCTTCAATTCCGCCAGCAGTAAACGCTGGATCTCCTCTTCCGGAAGTTGCAAGGTTCCGCATATGCGGAGTGCTCCTTGGCACTGGTCCGTCGCAACGCTCCGGCGGAGCGCCCCTTCGCTCTCCTCCATCGTGAGAGCATCCAACTGCATCGGCAGCTCGCTGTTCTGCGGCCGTAGCAGAATCTCCGTTTCCAGGACCTTGGAGTCCTTCATCAGTTCTTCCCGGCGGCTCAATGCATCGGCCTTACCATTCTCTGTCCCGGGCTTGTACTCCAGGGTGTAGTTGAACTGGTTCAACCGCTGCGACCACCGCGCCTGTCTCCTCGTCAGCATTTTCTCGGTACGGAAGTACTCGAGGTTCTTGTGATCCGTAAGGATCCGAATGAGTCGACCACTGTCGAGGTACTGTCGCCATACCGTGCAGCTGTACACGATCGCGAGGAGCTCGCGGTCGTGGACGTCGTAGTTCCTTTCGGCCGACGTTAGGCTTTTCGACATGAAAGCCACAGGGTGCATTTTTCCGTCGGCTCCCTCCTGGGACAGCACCGCCCCGATCGCTCCGGAGGAGGCGTCCGTCTCCAGCAGTATTTCTTTATCCTCGTCGAAATGAGCGAGGATCGGCGCCGTCGTGAACGCCCGTTTCAATTCTTGGAAGGAGGCCTCTGCCTCCTTACTCCATTCCCATTTTCGACCTTTCTTCGTAAGGTCGTGCATCGGCCTGCACTTCTTCGAGTACCCTTCGATGAAGCGGCGATAGTAATTGGCGAACCCCAGGAAGGACATGAGTCCTTTCACGTTTGTGGGGGCCGCCCAGTCCAGTACGGACTTGATCTTAGAGTCGTTCATTTGAACGCCCTGCGGAGTGACGTCATACCCCAAAAACTCGGTGTGATCCGTATCGAACTCACACTTCTCGGCTTTCGCGTAAAGCCCGTTCTCCAACAATCTCCGAAGGACTTCTCCGACGGCCTCGTCATGCGACTCCTGATCCGGTGAGAAAACCAGGATGTCGTCCAGGTAGATAACCACCTTGGTGTCCAGCATATCCCTGAACACGTGGTTCATCCACCTCTGGAACGAGGCTGGAGCGTTGGTGAGCCCGAAGGGCATCACCAAACACTCGAAGAGCCCTTCCCGCGTTCGGAACGCCGTCTTCCATTCGTCGCCCTCCTTTACCCTGAGGAGGTTGTATGCCCCTCGCAGGTCCAGCTTGGTGTAGATCTTCGCCCCCTTGAGACGGTCTAACGTCTCCGATATAAGGGGCAAGGGGGTGCGATCCTTGACCGTGATGTCGTTTAACCTCCGGTAATCAATACAGAGTCGCAACGATCCATCTTTCTTCGGAACAAACAGCACGGGGCTCGCCGCCGGAGATGTTGACATCCGGATAAAGCCCTTCTCCGTCTGCTCCTTAATCCACTCCGACAACGCCGCTCCTTCTTTTGCGGAGTGCACATAGCACTTGCCAAATGGCGGGGTTGTCCCGGGGAGTAGATCGATGGCGTGGTCGAAGGACCTCGCCGGCGGCAGTGTATCTGCCTTTGTTTTTGAAAACGCGCCTAGCCAGGCGTGATACTTCTTCGGGACCCTCTCCCGGAGCGTCTCCATGTACTCCGGGGGATCCAAATCATTCGGGAACGAGTCCATAGGTTGGACGTCCCAATCCCACAGGTCCGGTCGTTTGGCAGGGGGCGGTTGTTCCACCACCGCGTCCAGGCGTGCTGCGTACAGCGTGTAGGACCCCTCCATTGCGGCCCTGTCGATCTCCTCCGACGCTGTGCTTCGTCGGACTCTCTCTCGGGTGGACTCCTCGGGGGAGAATACCACCTCTTTCCTGTCTCGCAGACATCCGAGACCCAGGCATGTATCCCCCAACTCCACTCCGTTCGACGTCCAGTCGATGATCGGGTTGTGGCGCCGGAACCACGGCGCTCCCAAAACCACGTCGTACGACCCTAGGTCCGTCAACATGAACGCGACCGACTCGGTGTGTCGGCCAATCCTCAGCCTAGTGCTTGTCCGGTGGGTCACTGCACCGGAGTTGATCGGTCTCCCATCGATCACCCTAAGCATCCTCGGCTTCTCGAGCTTTTCCTCCACGAATCCGTGCTCCGCAGCGAACCCCTTGTCCATGAACAGGTTCGTCGTCCCGCAGTCCAAAAGCAGGACCGTTTCTACGGCTCTCCCCTCGGGGTACACCGTACCCAACAAGGTAAGGTGTTCCTCCGGATCCGCTGGAGAGCCCAACATCCCGATCGTACACTCACGACCTGCATCTTCCGCAGGTACCTGCCTTCTCGGGCTCACGGGTTGATCCGTTATTCTGTTACGGCGACGAGTCCGCCGGGCTGGTGCCCCGGGTCGGTCCGCCGGGCGAGTGAGCGGGAGAGAGGCGAGGGTAGGAGTATACATCTATATAGTAATAACGGATGCCCAGCATCCGGTCTTTAGTGATAGTACAACGTTCGAATGTAAACAACAAATACGGCGGAGTCCGCCCTCGGGGTGGCCCGCCGGAACGCGTCTCTGTTACGACTTGGTAGAACCTCGGTGCTAGGTCTGCTTGATCGGATGTATTTTCTAGTCAGAGCTCTCAGGACGAGAATCGTGCTTCGTTTGGTGCTGGTCGATCTTTAGCCGTTGCCTTAAGATCCTTGAATAACGATTCGTCAATCGTAATTCGTCCGGTTGGTGTGAGTGGTTACTACGATTCGATAATCGTCACTCGTGTAGGTCTCTGTGCGGTAGCTAGTCGCGATAGTCGATTCGTCCTACGTATCGACCTCAGAACCAATACCACTTCGTCGTACGCAGGGGTAAAGAAATAGGGAAGTGTACTTAACGAGTAGCCGTGCACTGCGTGCTCGATAAGGGGTAAGGCGGTGGAAAATGTTGTTCTGTAGTCTTTGTTTGTAACCTCTTCGTCTAGCGTATGCTAAGATTCGAATGTAATAACGAGCTTGAACTTCTAGTCGAAAGGGTACAACTGCTATCGTTCTTCTATCCTATCGAGCTATAAGTACTGCGCTCGTTTCTCCTTTCGTGCTTCCCCAACGATTGTCCAACGAATCGTCTTTCGTCCTTACTCGAGTAAACCGGAAAGGGAAAGCACGCCTGCTGTTGACTTCACCTAGGTCCCCGTCTGTTCTCTAAGGTCCGTCACATTACCCGATTCAATGCTAAGGTCGTCCTACGTCCTTCTCATCTTGGTGAATCGTCCGCCGTTGTTTTGGCAAAGGTGGAGAACGTCGGTGGTCGATCCTCAATGTCTTTCAATCACCGGCGTATCGTCTAAGTCAGATATCGTTCCTTGTTTTTGCTTTTGTCTTTTATTGATCGACGATTGTCGATTCGTCTTCCGTCCCTGTGTTGAACCTTGTAATTACTTCCCGTCCCTGTCTAAGGTCGTTTCGTCTTTTGTGTAGGCAGACGTCCGTTCCTTCGATGTCGGTTTCCCCAACGTATCGTTCTTGATTTCGTCCTTGTACCTGTCACCTCCGGTGAGGTCGGTTACCTCGAATAACTTGACAAGGTCGATTTGTGAATCGCATGACGTGTCAAGTGTCGGGATGAACGAGATGACGGATGCTGAAGCGCGCGCGCGCTTGTCGATTCGTGTTTCGTGATTCGTCGCGCGTGATAACCTCCATGACGTGTCAAAGGCTGGTTGTAGACGGACCCGATGTCGAATCGTGTTTCGTGATACCTTGTCGTCGGGTGTTACTAGGTTCGTGACAGTATCTCCCCCTCCGTGGAATCGTCCTCGATTCCTCTTGTCGTCGCCTGTTGCTCTTCCGTATCTCCTCGTTAACCCCCCTCTCCTCAATCTGCGCTGTTGCACCTTGTTTGAACGACAACCGTCGACCGATACTCCTTGTTTGACGAAGAATCTAATCTCATCAAGGTTCACGGTTAGGCGAGATGTTGAGTACCTGATCGTGATCCCTCTCTCCGAAATGCCTAGAGTTCTGGACTGTTCTTTCAGGGCAGGTGGATACTGGTTCGATGATGATCTATCTTCACTGTTGTACCTCCTTTGACGATTCGTGAAACGTCCTTTGAGTCGATCCACCACTCGCTTATCCGCTCCGGGCATATCGTATCGTACGATGGCCGTGGTCGCTGGCGTTTCGGGGGTGCGACTGGGTCTATGACGTTGTTGAATGACGATGTAAACAAACACGATTCGTTTTTTCCCCTTGGCCAGCGAATCGTCCTTCCAGTTTGCCAGAGATATAAGTTGATCGCAAAACGAAAATCGATTCTCTCTTCGTTCTTCAACTACTTCTCTTTTCTCCATCGCAAACTTCTTGTCAAGATGGGGTTCACCACTCCCAAAAAGACTCTCAAGAATTCGTCCAAGTCCCCTTCGACCTCTCCCTCCAAGGGAGGTCGTTTCGGCGGCCCCGCCTCCCCTACCGGTTCGTCCTCGGGTTCCGGAATCTCCGCCCTCACCAAGTTCGCCAAGGAGATCGAGAACTTCCACACCTACCACGGCGAACCCGCCCTTCCCGAGGAGTTCAACCGCAGGAAGAAGGCGGTAAGTCCCTTTGTCTATTCTCGATCCGTTTTTCGTCCCATCCTTTGTCGATTCGTGTTTCATTTGGACGTTTGCTGAATCCCGTTTCTCTCCTCGCAGGTCCAGAACATCAAGAGGGGTCGCGAGATCAACGCCTCGGGTGAGGAGAACGCTCGGGTTTGTGCCCAATGCATGGTCAAGCGCAACGGCACCAACGCCCCTCCCTGGGAGTGCATCTCGAAGTTCAACGAGAAGCAAGGGACCCCCCGGGGCTGCGGAACTTGTGCGATGTTCAACGTGAAGTGCTCCTTGATCAACGCGTAAGTCGATCCTCCTTTCGTTTGCTATTCCCGTTTCGCCAACCCATTTTCGTCTAACCCTAGTCCGCCTCCGTTTGTCGAATATCTTTTCTAACCTTGCCAACATTCCTTTGACTCCTCTTTTCATTGTAGCATCGTAATCGACCAAGAGTCCGAGGACGAGAACGATGACGAGGATCCTTTGGTCACCGCCGCCCGTACCGCTGAGTCGCAGTTCCTTCACATGAACTTCGAGGGCATGGAGGTCGATTCCGTTATGGTCAGTCGAATCCCGATTCGTATCTCGCGTCTGACGGTTGTTGATTCGTCTTTCTCTCGTTCGCAGGACCTCTTGAAGGACGTGATCAGCAAGAAGGCTCTTGCTCGTCAATCCGACAACACCGCCGTCTTCGCCAAGCTCGACGAGTTCACCAACGTCGTCGAGAACTCGCTCGCCTAGGCGTTTAGCGATTCGTTCGGAAAAGAGGCGTGAAGGTCTCCGTCGTTCTCGGTGGGGGCCTCCATGGGCGATTCGTATTTGAATCGGTTGGGTCGGGAGTGCGTGGTGCAGGAATTTTCTTGTATTTCGTCGGGCCTCTTTTTCTTTTTTGTTTTTTATAAAAAACCGTACCAGCTTCTTTCTTTTTGTGACTCGTATTCCTGCCTTCAATTTCCGATACCCCAGGCAGAATCGACTTGCTTCAAATCGATTGGTTTCTTTGGGTACCGTTGGTGAAAATCCGAAACATGTTCCCTTGCTGTCTCGAGATGTTCGCTTGGTTCCCACGTTGTCGCTTCAGGGCCGTGGTAACCTTCCCATTTGACGTGATACTGGATTTTGCCATCTTTCGTCTTGCGCGAATCGATAATCGCCTCAACCACAAACTGATCGTCGGATTCAGGTTCGTTGTGGTTTGTTTCTCGATTCCCGCGGAACAATTCCAACCTGTCAACGTGAAAAACGTTATGCACTCGCAAACTCGCTGGCAACGCCACTCGATAGGCATGAGTAGAGATTCTTTCTTTGATTCTCCATGGACCATAGAACTTGTCATCGAGTTTCTTGAGCGGTCTCTTGGTCTTGATGTTCTCCGAACGCACCAAGACTTTGTCGCCCACGTGAAATTCAGGAGGAGAATCGTGTTTCGCATTGAAATATTTGGCTGCCCGCTTTTGACTCTCGGCTACCATTCCTTTCAACTGATCGTGCACCTTTTTCAACTCTTCAGTATCGGTGGTTGCAAAAGTACGTTGCATTGACTCCTCGGGGCATTCAATGTCGAATCGGGGATGATATCCGTAATTTGCAAAGAAAGGAGTCGTCCCAGTCGATTCGTGAACATTGTTGTTGTAGCAAAATTCCGCCAGAGGAAGCAGTGCCTCCCAATCGTCCTGATTGTAGTTGCAGTACTGGCGAAGGTAATGCTCAAGTACTTGATTCGTCCTTTCCGTCTGCCCATCTGTTTGAGGATGAAATGCGGTACTCATTTTGCGTTCGATGCCCAACAATTCACAAAATTCCTCCCAGAATTTCGACGTGAATTTCGAATCCCTATCCGACAAAATGCTTCTGGGAATTCCGTGTACCCGGAAGATGTGCGTCTTGAATAGCCCTGCTAATCCTCGCGCCGTAATCGTCGTAGGTATCGGTACGAAATGTGCCTGCTTCGTGAACCGATCGACGATGTTCCAAATCGCATCCATTTTCCCAATTTTGGGAAAACCAACCACGAAATCCATGGAAATATCCTCCCATGGCCCATTCGGAATATCCAGAGACTTCAGTTCTCCGTAAGGCCTGTGCCTTCTCGGTTTGTTTCGTTGACAATCGGGGCATTCGGAAACGTACAACTTGATATCCGAATCCATTTTAGGCCAGTAATAATCGCGTTTGATGAGCGCAATTGTTTTGGTAGCTCCTGGATGTCCGGCTACCAACGAATCGTGTCTGCTCTTGCAAATGTGGTTCTTTAGCTCTTGGCTACTCGGAACCACTACTCGCCCTTGGTGTAGCAACAATCCGCTGATTGTCCATGACCAAGGATTCTGCTCATCGATAGACGATTCGTCGTCTGTCTCGTTGTCCTTTCCTACTTGTACGCGGAGCCCTTCTTCTCGGATGGTGTCCTTCTCTAGTTCCGTCCGTATCCAAGAGTCGATAGTCGTCAATTGAGTATCGATTCGTATCCTGTTCCCTCCTCGTAAAGCTGCTGTCTGGAAATTCTCGAAAAGTGCCTCGGGCAATAAAACCGTGGGGTTCAAATCCCATTTCGTCTTACTGCTGCCCTTTCCTGGGTGGTAATCGCTCCTTCGAGTCAAGGCATCCGGTTTCTCTCCTTTTTCTCCTGGACGATATCGGATTTTGAAGTTGAAGTCCGATAGAAAAGCTGCCCATCGTCCTTGCCGTTGTACCAAAGGCTTGCCGCTCATAAAGTACTCCAAGTTTTTGTGATCGGTCAAGACGATAATCGGGTGAACCATACCGATCAAGTTGGCTTTCCAGTGTTTGAACGCCTCGATTACTGCTAGCAATTCCTTGTCGTGTACTGGGTAATTTGCTTCTGCCGGTTGCAAGCTTCGCGAAAAAAATCCTGTCGGACGAACTTCCGAATCGTCCCCTTTTGGAAATCGTTGACTGGCGATCGCTGCGATCGCGCAATTTGAAGCGTCTGTCTCGATGTAACACTGGAGATCAGGATCGAACTGAGCTAAAACGGGTGAACTAGCAAATGCTCGCTTCAAACCATTGAAGCTAGCGTCCTCTTCTTCTCCCCAAACCCAGGGAGTATTCTTCCGCGTGAGTTTCGTCATAGGTTTCGTGATTCCGGCATAATCGTAGATGAATCGCCGATAAAACCCTGCAAACCCGAGGAAGCGCTGAATATCCTTGATGTTCTTTGGGGTGGGCCAGCTTTCGACCGAGTCTAGCTTTCCTTGCTCCGGTCCGACTTGATTGTGTCCTACTACGAACCCGAGAAACGTGATTCGTTCTTGCAGGAATTCACATTTTGTTGGCTTCAAGTATAAATCGTTTTGTCGAATAATCTTGAAAACCGCCTTGGTGAGCTCATGCAATTCTTCTTTCGTATTGGCGTAAATCAAAATATCGTCGATGTAGACGATGACCCCCTTGTCCAACAGCTCGTGGAACAAATCGTTCATGAAGAATTGGAAACTAGCTCCCGCGTTTGACATCCCTTCCCTCATTACCTTCGACTGAAAGGCGCCGTAACGGGTAAGGATAGTCGTCCACTTTTCGTCTCCTGGCCGCATCCTTAACAGTTGATAGGAAGTAGGCATATCCAGTTTCGTAAAGAATTTCGCCAAACGCACTCGCTCCAAGAGAGTATCGATTCGTGGTAAAGGATAAGTGTTTTTTACGGTAGCGTTGTTCAACACTCGGAAGTCGGTGACCATCCGATAATCGCCCGTCTTCTTGGCCACCAAAAAGACCGGACTGCCAAAGTAATGAGACGAAGGTTCGATGTGCCCAATAGCCAGCGATTTGTCGATCCAAGCTTTCAACCAGGCGTCCTCTTTTGCGTTCAAAGGGTATACCTTTAGCTTCTTCAAAGCCTGTCCGTCGATCAGATCTACCGGGTGATCGTACTCGCGATGCGGAGGAAGCGATTCGTAATGCTTCTTCATAAAGATGTCGAGGAAATCGTGATACGATTCGGGAATCGCCGTCCGGAGGTCAGCAACCTCCTCGTATTCGTGCTCCTCCAAATTCAATGTCTTGAACGCCCATCTCTTTTCGTCTTCATCGAGGGTTGCTCTTCCCATTCGAAGACCCCCTCCACCAACAATCTGCTTCAGGGTAGGGCTCGTCGCTACCCTCATTTCGCAGGTACCCCAATCGATTTCTGCTTGGTACCTTGTGAAAAAATCCAATCCCAAGACGAGGCCCGGGTTTCCGATCGTCGATATGTCGAATCGACATTTGTAAGGCCCGTTTCCGCTGATCCAAAAATCGATATCCGTGTAGCTTGTGATCAATTCGTCCGAAATTCGCCCGTCTAGCAGAAGTAACTTCTCTGGAGTTGGGTACTTCTGAACTGGCAAGTCGAGCATCACCGGCAAGTTTGGAGACACGAAGTTTTGTGATGCCCCGCTGTCCAATAATGCCTGGTAAACCCTTTCCTTTTGACCATTCACGATTATCCCTACTTCGATTAAAGGGTCCTTCCCTTTCACGGTGAACGGAATCCATTCCGACTTGTCCAATCGTTTTCCTGCTCGACCTTTGACCACGTTCGGACTATTCCCTTTCTTCTCAGGGCAATCTCGAGAATAGTGACCTGGTTTCCCGCAGTAGAGACAAGAATCCGTTTCCTTGCGGCGTTTCATCTCCTCGGGAGAGACGTAAGGCCGATCCGACCGAACGGTTTCTCTCTGTACGGTTCGTTGAACAGTAGTCTCCACTCTCTTCTCCCGAGGGTGTTTGTCTTTGGGTTTCGAATCGTGTTTCTCCTTTTTCTCAGAAGAATTCGCCTTTCGAATGCCACGTTTCTCCCTTTCCTGTCGGTCTAGGTCGATCAAGAGCTTCTTGAATTCGTTCCAAGATAGGTTTCTATACCCTTGGGTTTCCGTCAGCCGGTATTGTATGCTACTGTTGACTCTCGTCTTGACCGCCATTACGATAGCCCTATCGTTCCATCCCAATCTCTTAATCGAGGGGCCAACTGCGTTGAGATATTGGAGAATCGTCCCTGTCTGGTACGTCTCTTCGACAATAGCTTGTGCTGTTCCTTCTGCGTCGGGATCACCAAAATGATCCCTGAGAACCTGGCAGAACAGGGGAAAGTCGAAGAAATACGCCGGTAGTACTCCGTCTTCGTCTCCGTCCATATCATTTGTAATGATATCGCTGGCGTTCCCGGTAAGATAGGAGATAGCATAATTGACTTGCGATTCCTCGGTCGGAAAACGGTGCTTCTGAGTTTTGAACACCATTCGGAGCTTGTGGATGAATCCCTCCAGTTTCGTGGTATCACCGTCGAAAGATTCGGGAGGAGCCACCTTGGTCTCAATGTTGCTGAATCCTGTTCCGCGTTGAATCGGTAATCGTCCTTCGACGTACTCCTCGTCGAAATGGAACGGTGCATAGGGGTCCCGTTCCAACCTAGGTTTGGCAACCGCGGGAACGGTTCTGACCGACCTTCTAGTTTGACCACTGACAGGAGAATCCTCTACCCGATCCCTGACGGCATTGTGGATATTGCCCGTGATCCTGTCATGGACGATTCGTGAATTGTCTTCTGTGTCTCGATCGTCCGATCGATTCTGCTCAAGCTTCTCGAGCCTAGCGAGCAACCGTTTGGTGGTCGACTGTTGCTCTTTCAGTAGGGCTAAGATAGCGCTCGTCGTATCTTCAACCCTCTCAGGTTCCTTGACCCTTGGTTCATCGGTCTGATCGGGACTATCTTCAGGCGAAAACCTGCCTTCGTTGATATCGGGTTCCCGATCGAATGCGATTCGAGTGGAGGCCTCCACCGATTCGCGTTGGTGATCGTCGCCGAGACGATCCTCTTCATTGTCACTTTGACTATGAAACCTGTCCTCGTTCGTTCGAGGAGTGTTTCTGGTACCTGGCGCCATGTTGTGATTCCGTGGTGAGTAATTGACTAGAAGCTCGTTATGCTGTTACGACTTGGTAGAACCTCGGTGCTAGGTCTGCTTGATCGGATGTATTTTCTAGTCAGAGCTCTCAGGACGAGAATCGTGCTTCGTTTGGTGCTGGTCGATCTTTAGCCGTTGCCTTAAGATCCTTGAATAACGATTCGTCAATCGTAATTCGTCCGGTTGGTGTGAGTGGTTACTACGATTCGATAATCGTCACTCGTGTAGGTCTCTGTGCGGTAGCTAGTCGCGATAGTCGATTCGTCCTACGTATCGACCTCAGAACCAATACCACTTCGTCGTACGCAGGGGTAAAGAAATAGGGAAGTGTACTTAACGAGTAGCCGTGCACTGCGTGCTCGATAAGGGGTAAGGCGGTGGAAAATGTTGTTCTGTAGTCTTTGTTTGTAACCTCTTCGTCTAGCGTATGCTAAGATTCGAATGTAATAACGAGCTTGAACTTCTAGTCGAAAGGGTACAACTGCTATCGTTCTTCTATCCTATCGAGCTATAAGTACTGCGCTCGTTTCTCCTTTCGTGCTTCCCCAACGATTGTCCAACGAATCGTCTTTCGTCCTTACTCGAGTAAACCGGAAAGGGAAAGCACGCCTGCTGTTGACTTCACCTAGGTCCCCGTCTGTTCTCTAAGGTCCGTCACATTACCCGATTCAATGCTAAGGTCGTCCTACGTCCTTCTCATCTTGGTGAATCGTCCGCCGTTGTTTTGGCAAAGGTGGAGAACGTCGGTGGTCGATCCTCAATGTCTTTCAATCACCGGCGTATCGTCTAAGTCAGATATCGTTCCTTGTTTTTGCTTTTGTCTTTTATTGATCGACGATTGTCGATTCGTCTTCCGTCCCTGTGTTGAACCTTGTAATTACTTCCCGTCCCTGTCTAAGGTCGTTTCGTCTTTTGTGTAGGCAGACGTCCGTTCCTTCGATGTCGGTTTCCCCAACGTATCGTTCTTGATTTCGTCCTTGTACCTGTCACCTCCGGTGAGGTCGGTTACCTCGAATAACTTGACAAGGTCGATTTGTGAATCGCATGACGTGTCAAGTGTCGGGATGAACGAGATGACGGATGCTGAAGCGCGCGCGCGCTTGTCGATTCGTGTTTCGTGATTCGTCGCGCGTGATAACCTCCATGACGTGTCAAAGGCTGGTTGTAGACGGACCCGATGTCGAATCGTGTTTCGTGATACCTTGTCGTCGGGTGTTACTAGGTTCGTGACAGTCTCGGCGCGTCCCGCGTCTCGGCTGCGTCGATCTCTAACACCGACCTGCCGGGTCTTGAGGTAATAAGGTCGCGGGACTGGGGAAAGGTAGCGGTAGGCATAGTAATGTAATAACGGATGTCTAACTACTACAAGGTACTAGTTAGACGTCTACGAGAACATCTTCTAAAAGGTCTCCGAACGAGACCCCGAGGCGACGCGCACCGTAGGTCGCGCGTCACGTGACGCCTATAATAGTATGTATATACTTCATCCGTTATTACATCATTATCCTCAGACCTAGCCCCGCGTAGACTGTTAGTCCTCCTCCCTAATAGCGTCCTCTATTGAATTCGGTCAAGTTCCTCTAGCTATTTATACGGAGGCGAGTACGGAGAAGAGAGTGGCGAACACTGAAAAGATCCAAGAACAATAGAACGACGAGAGATGGCAAACAAACGAATCCTGTCGAGAGCAACCGGATTCGATAGAGGAGGCAAGTTTGGGTTTGCATTGTCCCTAGGTACATCGAGTAAGGTTGTCTGGTACCTCGAGGTCCCTGTACCTGTTTGTGATATGTGTCGGGAAGGTTTGTCGTTTCGGTGAATGGTGAAGGCGAATGGTAGGGGCGACCAAATCTGCTCCGAGGGAATCGGGTTCGCCTCGTCGAGCCGGACTTAGGTGTATGCTGATGTCCGTAGAACGACCCTGTGTGCCGGTAGTCGACTCACGTGATGATCCCGTAACAGATACTTCCTTGGATTCTGTACCTTCTACAGGTGTTTCAGCACATCATACTCCTACATTGCCCATTGTTGAGGTCGGGCCTAGTGGTAGCGAAAGGCTAGCCTAGGTGGAAAGCGTCAGTAGAAATTGGGCTAAGGCAGAGATACTCAACGGTAAGTGCTTGGTGCGCAATCTGCTTGCTGACCGTGAAGAGCTTGACGAGAGCTCCAGTGTTGAGTAGTGAGAGATTATTGGGTGGCTAAGTGGTATAGGTGTCATGTGACGCGCCAAACACGCCGTGCACAACCCCTGTAGACGGCTCCCGCCAGGGGTACTTTCCGGTATTATTGTTTGGATGTAGATCTAGTACCTCTGTGATAGATCTACATCCGTTATTACATTTAGATGTCTACCCCTACCTTGCCTCATTCCTGCACCCCGTCAGCCTGTCCCGGAGGACCCCCACCAGGGGTCCTTACACTAAGGTTTAGGGATGTAACATATGATAATTCTTCTTGGGGAAGAAGAGAGAGCACAAAAGGGAGTGTACAATCAGGCTGGATTGGCCAGCTATATATTCTAATTCCGGAAGACTATATTTACTAGGAAAGTGGTGGCAAAACCGTTTACGTCTACGTCTGCATCTGCATCTGCATCTACGTCTAGTGATGGCCACGGTCATGGAACAGAAGGTCATGACCGTCTTCTGATCATCTGTTTTGACCGTCTTGACCGTCTTAAAAGGTCAAACGTGATCGTCTTGATCGTCTTAGAAGATCAAACAGACGATCACGGTCACAGACTTTTGGGCATAAAAGGGATTCTTTTGACCGTTTATGATATTTATTACAACTTGACATTGGTTCAGTGGTTATGATTTCTTTTTGCAAGCTTGCTACCTTGGCACCACGGTCTTGGGTTCAATTCACACTCACGCTACAGCAGTTTTGCCTGCTGTGCGTGATTGGCAGATGTACCGCAAGCAGCTTGCAGGCAAGTTGCTTCCGATTGGAGGCGTCATCCGAATGCATATGCATCTTCGAGGCATCATGGGAACATGTATGCTATCGACAGCTCTACAGCACATCAGCAAAAGTGCTTGTCTTATATATCTATTCAAAGAGATCGATACTTTTTGCTCCAGAGTTTTCGACATAATCTTCTGGATCCTTCTCGAAGATCATACTACTATTTTGTTTAATCAGATGATTTGACGGTTTTGACCGTTTACCGCCTTGATCTTCTTAAACGTTCAAACGTGGTCGTCTTGACCATCTTAAGACGGTCAGCAGAAGGTAACGTTCATGGTTTCAGCAAGATGATCAAACGTCTGTTTGGAGACGATCACGTGATCATTTTGATTGTGGCCATCACTATCTACGTCTGCATCTGCGTCTGCATCTACGTCTGCGTCTGCATCTACGTCTACATCTATGTATCTTATTATGTGATTTTCTGGGTTTTGTGTCAATCCGTAACACCCATCCTCTCACTCATCGCACCCCACCAGGAAAATCATCCCACCCTTCTGGACCATGAGACACTCTCAGGCCTTCAACATACTCCAGAATGCCTTTACCCCAGCAACTCTCTCGGCTCACTTCAATCCAGAGAGGCCTCTAGTCCTAGAGCCAAACGCTTTGAACTGTGCCCTTGCTGGAAGCCTATCTTAAGTCTTGAGAGATGGAATTCTCAAACCCATCATATTCCACTCAAGAGAGAGGATCTCACCATATTCAACTCCAGGATCCACAGTCAGGAGATGCTTGCCATCATCTTGTGCTTCCAGGAATGGTTTCAATGTCTTTAAGGCACTTTCCAGCACCTGCCCTTTATTATCAAATATCAACCCGGTTCGCAGGGAAGAAAGCCAGATGTCCTTGCTGGAACACCAGATCTTCACCCCAAACCACGCAGCAGACAAGATGTTATAGCGACATGCGCATACGCCGGACTCAAGTCTGCCAACTCTGGCAGAGCTGTTCAAGGAGCATATCGTATTGTATCACTTTCTATTCTCATTGTAGTATATAGTCTTTCATCTGTTATTACATCTATATACCCTAGACCTACATCCTACATTACTCCCAGATATGTCCTCACAGGTATACATTGAGCCGGTCTTTACTGGAGCCTTCTCGATGCCTAACACAAGATAGTTGCAGTGGTCAAACCGCTCAAGGGACTTTGCAGCATAGCAGGGGGATGCTGTACAGACCAGCCCAATTAGGTGATTCATGCTACTGCCATGGTCATACCAACTCGCCCTGCTATTATTATAGGCGTCACGTGACGCGTGACCTACGGTGCGTGTCGCCTGGGGGTCTCGTTCGGAGATCCTCTCGGAGACCTTTTAGGAGATGTTCTCGTAGATGTCTAACTAGTACCCTGTAGTAGTTAGACATCTGTTATTACATTGCTATGCCTACCGTTACCTTTCCCCAGTCCCGCGACCTTATTACTCCAAGACCCCGCAAGTCGAATGCGAGGCCTTATAGCTATAGTCAAACCATGGTTACATCATGGTCATACCGACTTGTCCATGCCATGGTTGCACTATGGTCATACCATAGTAAACCAAGCTAGACCCCCAACTCTATCATGAATTAGTATATATAGCAGACCAAACCAGAGTGATTGTACTCTTCTATCTTCATGTATTTCCTCTTCTTTCCCAAGAAGAATTATCACATGTTACATCCCTAATACTCTACACTACTCCTCACTACCAACACGCTCAACAACCTTATGCTCTTATCAAGCACTTCACAGATCAGCAACAAGCTATGATCCAAGCCCTGTCTTGGACAGTACCAACCTACATTTATCGTTGACCTTACTTGCCTTTGCACAATTGCCCTCAACATATCCACCTAGGCTACACCTTTGCTAGCGCTAGGCACGACCATAACACACCTATAGGAGATGTAGAAGAAGACCCCAGTGGGGATGTCATAAAATCTCTCCAAGAGGACCTTCAAGGGCAATTCCTGCAACAAATAGCAACACATCTCACAATGGCAATAACAGATTGAATTGGGAACAGCTTTTGGTTTGTACTTGGGTGGGGCCCAAGAGATTTCTGAGTGATGGTTTAGATGGTGATCCAATCAAGTTCTGGAAGGAAGCTACGATCTGTCAACCGGCCCCGTTTACCGGTGGAGAGGCATTTAGGTGTCCCTTATGGGTTGGGTAAACAAAATATTATTATAAATGAATGAACCGAGCTGAAATTATGGACGTCCCCTTAGTTTAGTGGTAGAATATCTGACTACGAGGTATTCAACTTGTTATCAGGGGGTCGCGCGTTCGAGCCGCGCAGGGGATTGCTTTTTTGTCCTTTTGCCCCCCCTCCCCCGCAGACACAGCTCTCACGCATTGTACTCGATCGCAATCTCATCCCCTCCTGTACTTTCATCTTGGATCCCTCCTTGGAAACTCAGCTTCTTCACGTCTCATCCTTCTTCTATATTTATTTCTTTTTTCCCGTGCTCGAACAGGACAGGATCCGACTGTACTTCGACAGCATCACTGCGTCACTTCTGGCCACAACTCGCATCTTCCGGTTCCGACAAACACTTCGATCAGCTATCCGGGACCGGTCCATCCTGTGAGCTCACAAATGACCAAGCGAACAACATACACAACTTGTTCACCTTCCCCTGTTGTCCCACACGACTTCCTTGTACACCGCAAATCAAGTACGCCCTTTTCGGCCCCCCATTAGTCGACTCGGCTCGAGTTCACACACACCTCGCGACGTCACAAGTCCGTTGTCACCTCCATGGCCCCGTCAACAACGACTCATTCGGTAGCGGCTGCCTCTACGCCTGCACAACCCCCTGTACTTTCCAAGCAAATGTCCAATAGCAATTCCTCATCAAGACCGACAACTCCGCAGACGGCAAGAAACAGATCTTCTCGACAGAGAAAGGAGCAGCCTTCTTTACTACACATGCACGAGAGAGACGCGGCAGACAACAGCTCGGGCGATCCAAACACAACATCCGGACCAGCAAATAGTGAATTCTCCAACACAGCTTCAAGACAAGCACGTAACAAGCCTCTTCCCACCGCCTCCCAACTTAGGCAGATGGAATCTAGCGACTCTCCCGTCGACCGCCCGCGAGGCATCATCAACCTGCCCAAGCAGAAACTTGATGGTCCGGCAAGATCGAGATCCCGGCCTGCTCGAGATTCGGCCGTCAGACAGGGGGATGTGATCGAGGGTGCGGGACCTCTGCCAACTAGCAAGGACCACAACAGGGCGACCGAGAATAAGAGACGAACGAGACCTCCCAAAGGTCTCAAAGGCCGGTCCGCCGCGGATGATCACACGACCGAAGACGATGTCTTTTCAGCCGGCGTGCATCATCCACCTACATTTGGCAAGCTCGCAACTCCCTCCAAAGACGTCAATCCCAGTCGTCGGCCTCGCCACAACAGGACCGTCTCTGAGCCGTTCAGCGTCCAGAGTGGCGTAGGTGGGGATGACTCCTTTGTCCAGCATGAACCCAGACCTCTACCTAGTCAACGCGGCTCACGAAAGCGTCGCAAAGACAAGGACAAGGATAAGGGGGGAGGAGGCAGGGGTGGAGTTGGAGTCAACGAGGTGCCGCTGGCTCCAGCTCTGGGCGACCTTCATATTCAGCATCGCACCGACGCAGGGTCTGACTCGGCTACGCAGCCCCCCAAACGCACCGGGCTACGATTCCCTTTGACCGAAGAAGACGACGGCGAATCGACCGCGTCGGATGATGACGACTCTGGAGTCGCTTTCGATCGGACACTGCCTATCGAAGAGCCAAACCCTGGACGTCCCTTTGGCGACCTCAACAACGCTGGGGCTAGGCTGCTTCACGAGTTGAGGTCTTTAAGCCAGAGCGCTCCCGGCGGAAAGAGCTACTTGGCAGACCACGTGAGGGCGGACGATGGTTACGGCTCGGGTTCGGGTTATGGCTCAGGCCAGGGGGACCAAATCAATCGCCCTGGCAGGGACGATCGAAGACGTCAGCCCAATGTCGCAGGACGCAGGGGTGATTTGCAGGACGAGAGCGCCGTTTGGGAGATGCCAGGCTTGCAGGAAAGAGGTAGCGGGACAGATCTCACTGTAAGTCAGCCGGAGGGTCGGGTTTGTGCTCGGCCGTCATTGACAACAGAAAATATCAAATCATCGTCTTGCAGTGGCAGCAATCGCTTCTGGCCTCCCCAGCTGTCAATACACGCACTCAGACACCTCGTCGTGCCAAAGCTATTACCCCTTCCGCTGCGCCAAACACCAACAAGCGAAACGCATCGGCCAGAGTGACCCAAGGTTTCACCCCCACCAAATCTCAAATTCGGGATCAAGAAACCTTTGGGTCCATGCCGGCGGCCGTTCCTGCTCAATTCCGAAGCGGCCCATCCGGCTTTGCGACCCCGATGAAGCATAACCAGCGCTTACAACACGCCACCGACCAACGACCTCATCCGCATCATACCATGTCTGCGCCGCCGAATGGATTCGCTGTCATGGAGCCTGTGAAACGATCGATCGCCGACGACGTCAAGGTCTATGCGGGACCAACTTTCCATAACAGTCCCAGCGCGGATAGTTTACCCGCACCCAGGATGAAGGGAGCTTAGACGGGACGTCGCTATGTTCCGATTGCGTCATCTTGCGAAAGGAGGTGAGGGGGGCGAGGTTTTGCCGAAGGAAGACTATAGGGTCTAGTGAAGAGTGATCGAATTGCGGTATAGCTAAGGAGAGGAGTGGGAACCGTCAACAATTCCGGTCGTTGCTCAACCAACGATCGTGACGCGAGGAATGTTCTCAAGTCGTAAAGCTTCCTGTATATCGCCATGCATTGGTGGGACTATGACGACGACCGACATTTCGCGCGCACTTCGAGGCTACCTGCCTTTGAACCCTTCCTTTCTGCACTTGCCTCCGTAGTCGGGGGCGTCCTGTTTCAGTTTCAAGCGGGAGACTTCACCTGAGACTAGCTGTCTGTCGTCGCGAGTGTCACAAGTGAGTACTGCGCAAGATCAAAACCAAGGCCTTAAAGTCGGGAGATGTCTTCCAGCCAGGCTTCCCACGTCTCTATCCCGTTCTAGTACCCTCAAGATGCCCTCCCCTCCATCCCCATCCTCAACATCTTGGCATTCAGCAGCGTCTTCTTCCTCTTCCTTTACCCTATCCATTCACTCGCAAACCCCATCGCCGTCATCTTCCCGCTCCGGACGTCGCAGATATGATCAATCACGGCCATCTCGACCCCAGTCTCCGTTTGGAAAACCACTCCACGGTGAGCCCTTGGATGTAGCAGGTCACCGAGCCACATCATCATCGCCCATCGACAAAGGCGAGAAGCCCGCGCAGGGCGTCAGCGTGAACAACGCCGAAGCAGTTCCGACGCCCAGGAATGCTAGTAGGCGCAGTGTGAAGAAGTTCTCTCTACCCTCCCCTAGCCCAGCAATGATACCTGCAAGGACTGTACCGCTGTTGCGACCTCTGCATCGCCTCACAGCAACCGAAATACCAGCGACATCGAAATCTCTCGCCCAGAAACTTAGGTCGACATCTGAAGCGACTGATTCTGTTGAAATGAATATCGAGTCCCCGACTGTTCTAGCTTACTTGACGCCTTCACCTCTCCAGACCGCCTGCTCGGTGGGAGGTTTCGAAGCTATCGGGAAGATCGCTCTGGGAAACTCAGCCTTGAAGAGTGGTCATCCCGGTGACGATGGTAAGAGCCTCGCTGGGCCCGCGCCATGTCCGCCCGACATTGAACGGGAATTACCTATCTTCACAAACCCTATTGGGGACGCCCCCCCGCGCTATTCAAAGCAAGCTCCGCCACCAGCAGTTCTTTCGGCTCTCGCAGGAGACCGGGTGATAGCCGACTCCAAGCGAATCACACAAGAGGTCCCTGATCGCAGGACGTCCAAGACATCCGAAGATCGGGAAGTCGAGAACGTCGAAACGAAAATAGAGCCCTTCTCTCCCATTATCTCTGACTCGAAGAAGAACAGTATGGTCCAGGGCTCTATTGAAACTCCGATAGACACCAAACTTACGTGGAAAGAGCGTTTCCAAAAGTCGCTCCAGGCATATGAAGATCCGAACGCATCGTCTCATTCGCTCCCTCGGTTCCACCGGATCGTAGAGCCAGCTGTACTCTTGCTGCCTCTCCTTATCAGCTTCTATCTGGTCGGAAGTGCCATTGTCCCTTTCGAGTGGTGGCGAGCCCACCTGAGTATCGCGCGAGTGGGTCTGGCTGGACAAAGCGCAGAAAGCGATGACCGCATGGTGGAAGGCGAAGAGATCGGTCTGTTTGGCGTTTGGGGTTGGTGTGTGATGAACAGTGACGAAATGTCAGTGCTCTTTTCCACACAAGAAGGTTCCGCTCACGTTCTGACTTCCGTCGCTGCTGCAAGTGCTCGCTGCTCAGCTGCCAAGTTCGGGTACACCATGGATGCTCTAGTAGATGACATCGGATTCACGTGGGTCGCGAGATGTTCCATACGTTAACCTCCCTACTCACTTTGCAACTACAGAAACTTCTCAAAAGGCTTGCTTCAATTACCTAACGGGATTTTCTACGCCTTCTTCGTACATAGTCTCGGTGAGTTATTGATGCCACAAAGCGGAAGTCGACATTTCTTCTCAAGATTGTGCCTCGATAGCTGTTACCTTGTGCGGACTGGCTCTCCTGCTGTGCGTATACCATTGTTGGCTTCGTCACCTTGTCAACAACTCCAGGGTAAGCGACGAGGATCACACGACTTACTTGCGGATACCTGATCGATTATCGACTCTTGCAGCGTACAGCAGGATGGTTACAGCATGGAACAATTCTGGCCTCTGCTTTGGCCGCCCTGGCAGCGGTACATTGATCATATTGATCGGAATTCTTCGTCGTCTCATAGCTAACTCTTTGTGGCCTGCATAGTGGATTGTCGACAAGCTTTTTGTCTTTTTCGTAAAGGAAAAACTCAAACTAGACATCACTCGGGAGAGCAGTGACCATGTGGTTGAAAGCGGGTATGTCTGATCGAGCCTTGCGAAAGCGTCGCCAACAGCGCTTATTTGATTCTGTTGCAGCGCGATTGCCCCTTCAGTGGCAGCGGCGACTTGCCTCCTCCTCTGGAGCTTCGGCATGTCTCTGTTTCCAAATCTGATCGTACACCTGCGTCGCACTCACTCGTTTGTACGCGAAAGAGAGCGTGCCGTCGAAGATAGCCTGGAACGAGGCGAGTCTGCGACTTACCTGGAGTCGCAAGCGGCCAAAGTCAAGACCAAGTCGTCAAAACGATCAGCTGCGAAGCGCGACACCGAAGAACATGTCTCCAGGAGCACAAGGGAGAAACGTCGTCGAAGAGAGACGTTGACAAAACCGGCACGCTACAGGAAGCGCGAGAAGCAGAGGGTCGCCAGGCGCAAAGCCAAGAGGGCCACCCTAATCCAGAAGCGCCGATCCACCTGGCTTCCCCCCAAGAGCGACACGGATGACGACAGCGGTAGTGACATCTCAGTGGATGACTACGACGATATTGAAAGACGGCGTCTTGAAAAGCGATGGGCGAAGGAAGAGGCTAGGAAAGCGGCCACTGCAGGCAAGAGCAAGAGCTCTGCAAAGTCGGGTGGACCGGCCCGTAAAGCGGTCAGACGACTCAGCACGTGGTATCACGGCGAAAGTGACGAAGAGGAGGAGCAGGATGATCAACGAGGCCGGAGGCGGCGGGATACCTTGGGCCGCAGAGTATCTACCTGGTTTACGGAAATGCCTCAGATCCGGGGGAAGAGGTCGAAAGGCACCAGGTCTCGTCAGGGCGGAGGCCGTACCAAGAAGGGCTGTCGTGATGCGACTGACGATGAGGATGACGACGACGTCGACATTGCCGAAATCCTCAAGCTAGCGCTTGATAGTCCCGACAAGTCGACCCTCGGAAAGGACGACATCAGTGACGACGAGTTTCTCGAATGGACGGATGACGAAGTCAAAGACGCTGGTTCCGGGAAGAAACGCGGTAAATACTCCTAGAGGCCAATATTGTACATCCGGGACCTACTCAAGGCGGTGGGTACGAGTCACGAAAGGATTCATGCAGCATAGGATAAATTGTACAAGTGCAGAACTTTGTCCGCTCTATTATGTCAGGGTCAACTATACAACTAAAGTGAAAAGAATGAAACCAGCTCTAATGTCGTAAATCGTAAATCGCAAACTTGTGTCTGATGCGGGCGATGCCATCGGCCGAGCGGTCTACCAGTCGAGAACACCGGGGATGTACTTGTCGATCAAGCTCATGTAGTAGGGCTTTAGCTCGGTAACGGAAGGCGGGTTGTCGGATTTGGAGTAGAGGTCATAAGGGTTGAACGCCTTGACAGCTCGGAGCTGTTCCTCGTCTCCGTCGCGCATGAAGTGGCGGTAAGCGCCCTCTCGGTGCCAAGGGTAGAAGGAGTGGTATCGGATCATCGACAAGGCTTCCTTGGGCACTGTTCGTGGGGACAACGGTAAGCGGAGAGCGAGGTGACGCTGAGAAGCAAGGTGCGGCTCACAAGTCGACTGATCCTTGAGTACGTTGTAGAGATACTCGTCGTGACCCCAGGATAGCAAGACGTTGTCAAGTCCGCAACCGGCTTCGTAGATGCCGTTCTCGGTCATCAACTTGGGGTTGTTGTAATCCGGGTTCGCTTCGACTGAGGGGGCGATGACAAGAAACCGGTCAATACATCGGCGAGGCGGTTGGAGCGATCATGACTGGCACTTACAGGTCGCGGGGTAGATGATCTTGTCGGAAAACTTGCAGCCGACAACAAAGGTGTCACCGACAACGTCCCATTGTCCTTCGGCGCCGTAGAAGCAGAGGAGCTTGCCGAGGTCGTGGACCAACCCGGTGAGCTGCATCCAGTCGGGCTTGCCGTCCCGACGCATGGCTTCAGCAGTCTGGAGCAGGTGCTGGATCTGAGAGAGACTCGTGTCTGGGTCGCTCTCGTCGATCAAAGTATCGAGTTTCTCGATGGCTTCCCAAATGGTCATCCGAGCCCTGGTCTCGCTGTGAAACTTTTCACGAGCCTTGAGGTTGAACTCGAGAGTCTGCTTTGCGTGCTGCTCGGCGTAAAACACCTGCGAGGTCACGAGGACGAAACGGTGGCGCGTGTCAGCTCGCGGAAGCAAAGTCGGCCTAGCCTCGTCCGCAACAGGCAAGACTCTCGACTCACCTTGACATGGTCTTTGGCATCTTCGTAGTTTCGGAACGTCTCCTTCTCCTTGGTCTCGTCAAACTTGGAGGCTTCGTCAAAGGCGGCGGCGTCTCCCTTGAGTTGTCCCTTGAGAACGTTGACCTCGTCGATCTTGTCAGAGGTGGCGTCGAGTTCTCGACCTCGAGTGGCAGTAACGGCGACCATTGTGATAAGTGTGTAAGCTTAAGTGTGTGTTGCGTTGGGTTATCGGCGGCGAGTCGCTCTTGCAAGTAGATGTGCTTTGCGTATGTGAGTGAGATTGGAAGAGTGGGAGTTGGAACGAGGGGATCCGAACCCCATCGCTCCATCTTATATGATTTCGAGCCAAAATCGCGGCTTCTTGGCCGAATAGAAAACCACCCGAGCTCGGGGGATTAATTGGCCACTCGACGGACCGATCTTGTCGCTGTTGCCATGTGTCACCTTTGTTTCATGTGATCTGACGATGACGAGGACCTCTGCAAATGTGGGTCACGTTGCCGGTGTGTTGTGCATTGCTAGATGAGGCAGCGAGGCAGCGAGCTGAACCAGGATGGACGTAAGATTCTCAAAGGTGGTCTGCATCGTCCACCTCGCCTAGCGTGCAGACCTTCCAATGGCTCCGAGCTTCCGCGCTGATCAGGCTTTATCTCCGTGTTCATCATATATCTCCCGACGACCGATCGTCGCTGGATGTCAAGGGTATGCGGTCGTCCTGTACCCCGTGTTCTGATTTGTTTCATGTCACCGATCGTGATGAACAGCACAGCAATCGGTACGATCGGGGTGGATCAGCTGACGTCAACGATATCGAGATATATCCATTCGGGGTAATACCCTCGACCAGGCCCATCCCGTGCGAATCGGCCAAATTTCCGGATTGGCCGATCGACCTCCGGTTTCTTCGGTGACCCTAAACTATGGGGTTCGACGAGTTGCGAAACGGTGTACGACCATCAACACGTCATGCACGTCAGTCTATCATGTACCATTAATCTACACGATCTACGCTTTTACCCGAACGGTCGCAGAAAGAACGTAATTCCGACCTCTTCTTGATCGATTTGTGGCCTGAGACGGTGACACTCGCTTATCGACAAGCGATCTGAGATGATATGAAACTTCGATCTGAAAATGGCTTTCTATCTTATGGAACGCATCAGATGTCTCAGTCGATTTCGATAATGACATTGACCGTAGAACCGACTTGCATGATCCTCTTTCATGCTTATTGTGAGCGAACAGTGCAGCCGCTCCACGCCAGCGTCCCTATCCGCACCTCGCAAAGTCAGCCTATCTTGACCCCCCTAAACAGGCGCTGAATAGTTTCCCTACTCACTGTTTACACCGGTTACACCCTATTTGTGTATTTCTTGTCTCTATTTAAGGTCAGTTTACGTCTAAATGAGCTGTTTTGCAGCCATCTAGGGGGGTCTAGATAGGCTGACTTCGCGAGGTGCTATCCGAGAAGTGGGCGATCTTGTCGTTACATGGTGTCTATGCTACATTTGTGATCATGATCTCGCAGACTATACAATAAGGTGTCCAGACACTTCTCTCTGTCTATACAACGGTGCAACAAGCCCGGAGAACGATTGCGTCGACCGTCTCTCTCGCTTCGCCGTGATGTGATTGGTTGATAATTCCCACCGAGACCTTGTGCGGTCGAATCGGATGGAAGGTGCAGTGAAATGAATTGTTGTGTGGTGTATCGCCGTGGCTCTTCGTACGTTGTTGTTTATCGTCTTTCGTGATTCGCGTTTACTGGTGGTTGTTGTGTCTCGGACGTGTGCTGGGATTGAAATTGATGGGGGGTTCAAGAAGGAGGATGCCGGTAGACTGCAGAATTTGGCTCGTCCATGATTTATGAGGATGATGGCGTCGATCGGGAGGCTTCAGGATTGGCGTAAGCTACCGTTGCGACTACTGATGGCATGACCGAGGCTACCGCCGAGCGATCCTCTTCCTCTCCCTCCCCTCAATCACGTCGTCCTCCCCCTCGCTCCCCTGGACCTGGACTGACCCCCCGTTCCCCCGCATCGCAAACCCAGCGAACCCGTGATTGCCACCCCTACGTCTCCCCCTCCCATTCCCTCCCCCGTTCCCGAACCCCATCCCGTGATTCGGAGGTGCGCTGCCAAAGACCGAGCTGTTGTTGTTCCCGCCTCCATTAAGGGGGACAGTAACGGGTACAGAGCCTCCAAAAGCGTTCTCATGGGCGCGTTTTCCACCTACTCCACCTCCGGGAGCTCCGACGACTGCCGCTCCGGTGCCTCCCGACAGAAACCCATAGGCATCAGCCGCTCCAGACTGGACGTCCGCGACAGCCTCTGTACCCGGAAACAGAGGCACTTCGGCGTTCCCGAAATTAGGGTTGAACGCATGCGCATGAGGTTCCCTCCTGTTCAGGTTGAGGAGCTTGCTACGGTGATCCGTCCCGCCTCGATAATGTTGTCCGAACCCCTTGAATGGTCGATGATGCCCCGCATATGCCTGAGGAGTGGGTGTAAGCGGGGAAGAAGGGTTCGGGTTGGTAGATTCCCGAATGGTGTTGTTGGCGGTGATAGGAATCGGGGAGGAAGGTCGTGTTAGGGCTAGGGGGGCGAACCGGTCCTTCTCCCTGTTGTTGTCATCCGTCGGTTCGTCTTTCATCCCGTTCCCACTCCCCGTCCGATCCTTGGCCCGAGCGTTGGCTACGGCCTGTACCAATGCATCCCGCTGCCGAATAGCCCCAGAAGGTTTCTTCGTCAACATCGTCCCGCTGTCAACGTCCGTACCGGTCTCTTCCGTGGTCGCCTCTTCCACTTCGTCCATCTTCATCCCACCCAACCCAGACCCCGACCCTGCTCCTGTCGTCCGCACAGGCGTCGGTGTACCTTGCAAGACGGACCGTACAGGTCGTTCCGGTTGCATCGAATCCACCCTCGTCGGGGCTACGGGCCGTCGAAGCTTGCTACCTCCCGCCCCAGCTCCCGTTGCCGCTGTCGTTGTTGTCCCGCTAGACTCGGCGTCCTCCTTCTCCTTCTCCTCCTCCGTCTCCAACTTGATGGCTTCCTAAAAATCATTAAATATTCGCCAGATTGCTTAGCATAATGTCCAATCTACTTGCCCACTGAACAAGGGTTCATCAGGAGCCGACTTACTTGCCGAGCTTCGACCCAATCCATCAACCTTCCCAAGACCTTGCCCGCTTCTTCCCCCTGAACAGCTTCACTATCCACTTCTGCTATCGTCCTAGGGTGTAATGAGGGAGACGAGGTGGATAATGACGCTTGAAGAGTCTGAAGGACGTCGTTACTATCAGAGATTGGGAAGAATCGATAGGGGTCAGCCGATGTGATTGCGTTCAATCACGGGAAAAAACTACCGAGGAGACTTACAGGCAAGCCGAGTAACCTGCTCGGTATGCTTGCTGCGATTGCCAAGAGAACCAAGAATCGGACGTCAAAGGAATGTTAGCTGAGGCTGATGGCAGTGACGACGGAATCCACCCTTTGACGGGGGGAAAGGGAATGAGAAGAGGACGTGGACTCACCTTTGATGTATGTACGGACGATTTATAAAGGTGCGTTATGCTCAAGGCCGCAGCTGTAGGTGGAGATGGTCGTCGGTATTGACGGTCGAATTTGGTCACGTTGGTTATTTGATGGGTCGAATGGTTGATTACGCCGGAAGCATGAGGACGGGTCACAAGACACAGTAACGAGAAGCACAACAACGCTCGTCAGCGGAATGCACTTCCTACTGCCTAGTAGACGCAGAGACTGACCCTTGAACCGCTCCATCATCTCATTCTCTGCCTGCTGCAACCTATCTGGCGGTGTCGATAGCGTGTTGTAGAGCGATGAGAGGTCCATGATGCGGTGGTTATTGTCCGATGAGGACCGGGGTGGAGAATGGAAGGAGGTGTTGGCCCGGAACAACGGGGCGGAGGGAAGTGTGGAAGGTCTGCCGACCCGGTGTCTGGTTGAATATGTGATTCAAGGTATCTAGATATGTGCTGATGTAGGATGTTTGTATCGCTGTGCAAGTGGTTTGTATGGTTGCTGGTAGCGATATGTCATGGAGAAGGAGTATCTGATCCTGATGGGGGCAAGCAAGTCAAACGAGAGGGCGGATCCGAAAACGGGCACAGGGGTCTTGATTAGGTAATACAAGTGGACCCCGTTTCAGTCACGTGATGTTCAGTCGTTGCTGATGTCATCACCGAGGTCCCACTGCAGGGGCTCGGGGGTGACGATATGAGATGGTATGGATGGGGAATGGTCGTTGAACACATATACATACATGTTCACACAAGCTTGACATCGACATCGATACTCACTCAGGATCGTTATATAAGTCTATCAAGAGGTAACCACCAACATGACCACCGTTCAGCCCGGTCATACCAACCCCAAGCCTCTCCACACCCTCTCCCTCTCCGCCGACCCATCCTCTAAACGTCCTCCTCTCGACCCTCCTGTCTTTCCACCCCGAGCAGAGATCCCGCAGAGCGGGCAGATCAAGACACACCCGTCTGCGCCGTTTACTGAGAGAGGAACCAATGGAGAAGCGGATAAGGCGGGCAAGGCTCGTTTGGTCTTTGTCGGGACGGCTACTTGTGTCTTGGAATGGCAAGTCGAGCTCGCCTTTTCTTCAGGTAGACCCAACATGATAGCTTACATTAAGTAGCACCGTCGTAGGCAGGGAGTCAGAATCATGACCGATCCAAACTTCGTAGGTGGTTTCTATGACCTGCTGCGTTGAATGCGAACTACATTGCAGCAAACGATGCTGATGTCTCCGCTTCGTCATTTTAGCTTCACGTGAGTCGTCATACCATCCTTTCAAAGTATCATACTCCCCTAAAATACAAATGCGACCGTGCTAACCTTTACCTACGTCACGCTTGTATTCGAACCTTAAATTCGGATGTGATGCGCACAGGCTGGAGACCACGTTCATCTTGGTCCAGGCGTAACGGGCACAAGAGTCACCGACCCGGCCTTCCCGATCGAAGGTCTACCTAGTGTGGATGTGGTCGTCTTGAGTCATTTTCATGCCGGTACGTTCGTGCTCTCCTTCTTCGTCTGTTCTCCGCTGTTCCTGTACCTTCCCCTCCGGAAATATGAAAAGCACATTAAAAAGCTCACAAAAGGCTTTTTGCCGGACAGACCACTTTGACCAGCTTGTACAAGAGAAACTGAGGAAGGACTTGCCGATCGTCACAACTCGACACGCGGAAAAAGAGTTGATGGGTCTCGAGGGGAACGGGGGCGCTTTTACCGATGTGGTGAGTGTCGTCCGTCATCATCGCGATATCGTATACGCCACTATGGGTGATATGGCGATTTCGAGAAGAGATCGCACTTCTTATACGAAAAGGGATGCACGACTGATCTGTGGTATGTCGATAACACTTTTGATACAGTACGGTATGGACGTTTGGGAGTCGACACTGCTGAAGATCACCGATACGCCAGGGAAGAGCAACAAGAAGCCCGTCGTCAGGGTCGTCGCCACCCCAGGTAAGTCCGCGGCTCGTACCGACCTCTGTTTCTGCCCATCTCCGCACCACGATGAGAAATTCTGTAGCTTATCACAGTCGCTGATACTTGGGTTGGGCGCAGGGAAACATATTGCCGGATTCATCGGGGCTGTCAACGATGCCATATTGCACGCAATCCCGCCCGTGAGTGCACATCCTTTTTTCATGGCTTTCCCGATGAAAGGTCGTACGGTGCTGCGAGGGATACTTGAAAATGCTAACGAAAGAGGTGACCGACGCAGACCAATGGGCACATGCTAGAGCTCGGGTATCAATAGGAGGGGGAGGAAGAAGTTGTAGAAGTTGGGTATAGAATCTACATCTCAGGGGATACCTTGATGGGTAAGTACCATGGTCATTCGCGCGGATCGCTTGGAGGTGAGAGCTGAAAGTCCGACCTGTGTTTGTTTGAATTTTGCCCCGGCGGCGCAGTGGATGACTTGAAGGTGAATACAGCCGGACACGACAGTGTCAACGCAGAAGACTGATTTGAAAGTCGATTCAACTTGACAGGAAATTCCAGCCAGATATCCAGACGTAGATCTCCTCCTCATTCATCTGGGGGGGACGTCGATCCCCGGAGCCAAGGCTCCTTTACTCATGGTGGTAAGCCGCGGGTCTTTACTATCTATGATACCGCACGTCAGGAAACGCTGTAATGCGGTGCTGATTGCCCGTCCATACCACTGAGGGATCTAGACCATGGATGGGAAACAGGGCATCCAGCTCGTCCGGCTCATATCTCCCAAACTGACCATTCCGGTTCATTTCGACGACTATGACGTCTTTGCCGTAAGTCTGGGAATTATCTCATCTGTCAACCTCGCTCTTTGCGTAGACGCCCAGCTAACATTTGTGTATTGCTTGTCGCAGTCCCCCCGATCGGACTTTGAGAAAGAGGTCGAGTCGGCAGGATTGGGAGAAAAGGTCTTGTACCTGGATCGCGGGGACGCTTTCGAGTTTGGCGTCAGGGGTGGATCCGATGGGTCGTAAAAGCAACTCTCGATATGAGCGGGAATCAAACACGAAAGTCCTCTTGTAAAAGTCAATACTTGTCGTAACGGACTAGTCTTTCGCTATCTCGTAATTTTTGTACTTTATGCGTATGGCAGGCATGAACAGACACAAGCTTGCAAAGACCCGGCGATTTGACGCAGTACCGTATACCATAAATGTACAAATCGAGCATCCGTGCGCTCTTTCTCAATCCGCACGTTCCAGTAATCCCGCCGCCCTTCTGATCGCAGAGATAACACCCCGAAAGGGTATTCCCACGTTTTTGTTTTCCAGCAGCCTCGAGGAAAAGCCAGGAATCAGATCCCACATATACCCATCACTCTCTAGCATTTCGTTGACGCAGTCCCTGATCGACTGGCGGTCCCAGAGATTGGTCGAGAGGTTTAGCTAAGAATGAAGCTGCAGGTACCCTTGTGGTAGCGTCTGGCTGAAAGTCGCGCTCGGCGACTCGGCGGACGCTGATGAGCTTCTTTCCTCCTCCCTCCTCGATGGTGAGCTTGGGTAAGGCTTCGAACCCAGGCTCGTCGTGGCGTCTCGGCTGTTGTCGTTCGAGCTCTATACATCAGGTGACGCAAAGTCGGGTGTCAGAAGGGGGACGAGCCATTGGAGTGTGATGTTTCGTGCTTGCCTTCGAGATATCCAGGGGGGAAATGCCACCATGAAAGGCAGTTCCACGTATAGGTGTTCATGTCCCCAATGAAGAAGTTTCTACCTGGTCTTCCCTCTTCATTACGATCCATCCTGAGATGATGTAGCTCGCCAGAGTCAGCTTAACAGCCAGCATTTACCTTCTACCGAAGGCCACGCGTTGTGATACCGAACTTTACTCACATCATTTCGATCAACCCTACCGGTTCAGGTAGCCTTCCGTGGTTGTCCAGAATGCACAGCCGTGCAACGTACTCGACCTTTGTCTTGATCTCGCCGGGAGAGAACATGCCGATTGGCAGGCGGGGAATATGTTCTGGAGAGGAAGCTGGGACTCTTTCGAGTCTTCTGAAGAGCTCACATCGATCGAGCAATCTATCGATCTGTTTGGGACTAGGGATGTGCCCGTCCGCTACATCGCCGCGATCGTCCTGCTCCCGGTCTCGTGACCCATTGGCGTTCGCTCCACTGTTCGTCGTCTCGGCATTGGCGAGACCGACGAGGTATGACAAGGCCTTCTGCTTGTCCTCCCTCGCGTATCGAAGGACGCGGTCGCCCAGAGCTGCCATTCGAGCGGACCCCATGGGGGTCGTTCGCCACAGTTCGTCGGGACGGCCTGATGCAGACATAATGTGGTCTTGGTCGAATAGTGGGTAGCGAGGGTTTGATTCTTGAGCTGAGGCCGAATGGGTTTCAGGTGATATGGTATCTCTTGTAAGTGGGAGTCGATGAAGTTTCAGCTAGGGTAGTAATCAAATAGTCTCACTGCCTGAGCGATCGAGCGAAGGCTAAAAGCGCGTCAGTTCTGGGGGTTGAGCGCATCGCTGCTGGAATGTTCTTCTTTCGTAAGCACGTACGTAAGATCCAACGGGATCGATCCGTTTGTTTACCTTTGATGAGAACTGATGAGAATTGACGGGAAATGATCGAATTGATGAGATTTAATTGATCTCCCCCTTCCCCTCCCTCTCGCCTCTCGCTTCCCTTGCGCGATCTGCGATCAATCCGGTTGAATGACTTTCTACTAAAGTGCTCGCGCGCGCGCGTGTGTGTGATTTTGTTTACCGCGTTTCAGGTTGGAGAGATGCTGCTGTTGATCGGGGGCGCGACGAGGGGGAGGGGAGGAGGGGTCGCTTTCGTCATAACACAACAACCAATCCAACTTACCTACCTCTCTACTTCCCATTTTCGATTACATCGTCACTTGTTTGCAAATTCTCATTATTTCCAGCCTCCGTCTTCCCCTGTCGCTACATACCTTCACCCTCCTTCTCCACGAGGCTCTTTCAAAGTCTACACCGGCGTACCCTGGCCTTCATTCGCAGACGCTAGGACCGCAGTCCTTCCGAGATTCGAATTTCCAAAACAATTCGGACAACATCTGACCTGTCATCATGGCCGACAACTTCACACTACCGCTCGCGGTCTCAACCGCGCTCCCAACGCTCCTTGCCGTCGTCCCACTCGCCCTCGTGCTCGCCGTTCTCAGCATCCCGACTCTGCGAAATAAGTACCTCAGCTCCAATCTCGCTTTACCCTCCTTTCCCGGTTCGAACGGTGGAAACCAGCACAACAAGTCCTCCTCTGGTCACCGGAATGGCCCTAACAAAGCGTCAAAATCGTCTCTAAACCTCCGCCCGTTGCTCCTTGGCAACAAGGCCAAGATGGTCCGGAGAGAGGACTTCGGGATGCCACCCCGCCCGAGTGAAGAGAGCGAGACCGGCTTTCGAGCAATATTCCGAGGATCTCACGAGCCGAGGAAGGCGAGTCGGAAGCCTCAACAGGAAGAAGAGCATGCGACTTCGGGTGGACAGGGTCGCTGGGTACAGCCGTACATCGGGATGATCGTCGCGGGTTTGACCACTGTCGTCTCCGGAGTCCTTTACCTTGCACTTCTCGACTCTGGATCGCTAAGGGCTCTCGATATCGCCCTCGCCGTGTCCATCACCTCGTTGCCGTTCATGGCCGTCACCCTGGCTGCACCATACGCCATCGCCTCGCTCGCCAAGGTATCTCCTCGACTCCTCATCAGTGCCAGTCTCACTACCAGCGTGGGATTCTCTTGTCTAGGCGCCTTCGTCTCCCTCTACATCCCGCTTGCAATCTCGGGAGCCTGTCTCGTCGTATTGACCGCTGTGATCCTGAAGAAGAGCGGGATCGTCCGACGGATACTAGGGAAGAACCGGATCGAGTTGCCTGCGGATGGGAAGGAGAGGAAAAGAAGTCCTGCCAATGGAGTTCAGGTCGAGGAGGAGATCGAGGAGATGCGGTCTAACAACAGTTGGTTGACTGAGCGAGGTCAGTTTGGGTCGCACATTTTTTGACTACGTTGCTGTGGAGACTGATTGCGTTTCTTCCAGCAGCCGATAACAGCAACGCCACGGAGCCGTTCTCATCCTTCTCGTACAACACCACCGTCGGTTCTCCTGCGAACGCGAAGTCTCAGCGTCAACGCCAGCGCGGCGAGTCCACTCGTCCGACTTCGCCTTTCGTTCTCGGTGACGACGAATCTGATGGGATCCGAACCCCTCGAACTCCCGAGATGGCTCGGACGAGGAGTAGCAGCCGAATGAGCGACCGACCGGGATCGGCTGCGGGCAGGAACAGCTCGGAGAGGGCGAGAAAGTCTTCCTGGATCACCGAGCCGAGCAAGACGCCGACCAGTTTCAGCTCGTTTTCCTTTGGCGACATTTCCGAACCTGTACCCAAGCTTCCTTTGCCTTATCGAGGGAGGACATCCGAGGAAGCGGAGGGCGGTCGATCATTCTTGAACGAAGGTCCATCGATCTTGAAATCGTCGAGCCCCTTTGATATGAGTTTTACTTCGCTGGCCAACGGCATCGGGATCCGACCTCTCCGTGGCAAGTCGAGCACCTTGTCTGAGGAAACTTATCATTCCGCCATCGACGAGGGTGACATGAGCTTCCCTCGAAGTGTCAGCATGTCATTTAGCGATGCCGGTCAGGACCATCAGTACGGACAACCCCGAAGCTATCCACCCTATGTCCCCGGTCAATCGGGTGAACATGAGCACCTTCGCGACGAGGATGACAAGCCGCGACGCGGACCGAGCATGGAGAGCAAGCGCAGTCGAGCGCCTTCCCCGATCGGAGAACCTCCTGCCATGCCTCTTCCTGCTTGTCCTGCCGTCAGCCAGACCGGACGACCTCGAGCGTCGAGCGATGCTACCGATTTCACTCAGGCTGCCCGGATGAACCGAAGCAGTTCTCGTGCGACCATCTCTCGACCGGGATCGACCGTTCCTCAATACGTGACCATGCCGATCAAGACCACGGAGGACGGCCCGCTTCCTTCTGCCGCTGGCCGAGTTTCACCCTTCTCGTACAACTCCATACTGACACCAGCAACCACAGTGTTTGGCTCGAACGGGAAGCACTCGACCGATCCTTTGCTCTTGCCCGGTCAGCCTGGCGGACGTGACACTTCGAACGGCTTTCGGGCCAACGAGATTGAAGAGCTCATTCAGGCTGCCGATATCGCCAACGAATCGTCAATCATGGAAGAGAAGAGCAGGGCGGAAGCTAGGGTTGAGACAATCGGTGCAGCTGGCGTTCTGGTTCTCTGGTGCTGCTGGGTATGTCCCTTCGATCGCCCGAGAAATTGGGCGCCACTGCTGACAATCAACGTCGTTCGCTGTAAAACAGGCTCTCGCGCTACCTTTGACGCTTGAAGCCTCGCGTGTTGCTGTTTGCCTCTACCTGGTTTCGCTCTTGTTGCCAGCTCCGATGCTTCTGGCCGGATGTTTGCTCCTGAGTCGCCTGACCGAAGACGTCTTGTTGCCCAAAACAGATGTGGTCAAGGACAGCCGAGAAAAGATCACAGTCTCGCACGAGCCCAAGACGGGCCTGGACCGGATCGCCGAGATGTCCAGCCGCACGATACATTCTAGCGGTACACGACGCAAGATGTCCATCGAAGCGTGGACGCGGGCATTCCCCCGGCTTTCCAAGATTGGCTACAAGAATAGCGGCGATCCGAAGAACGCCCTCAATGACGGCCGTGCCGCCCAGAGAAACAGGGAGAAAGATCTAGAACGCGGCCCGAGGCAAGATATCCAGATGCATAGATTGTCGAGCGATGTCTGGCTAGAGAATGGTCATGCCAGGCGATCTTCTGGTAAACTCGACCGGATTATCAGTATGATGGCTCCCCACCCTCAACTGTCCGTCATGTCGCCCGGAGAGCAAGCGGAAGATCTCAACGCCACTCCGAAAGCCTCCAAGATCAATGCTAGAGCTGGTGCGAGGACCAACATGTCTCCAATTTCGTTCAAGGCCGGACCGGCCTATTGCGACCTATCTCCTGGAGTAGCCGTACCCGCGCGTGGGCCAACCATTCAAGTTGAAACTCCGACGAAATACGATCGCTCCGCCTTTAGATACAGTGCTGCTACGAGCCCGGGCGCCAAGTCTGTCAAGGCCGCCGAGGTGAAGCTTGCAACCCGAACCCGAATGAGCCAGACGCCGGTCTTCCTTTTTGGAGGCAGTCAGGGAGATATGATCATGTCACCCCGTCCATCCATGGAAGCGGCAGGTCTTGTCGAGGAGGGCAGGGAACAACGAGCTGTACTGGATGTGGCCGAGAGACGGGATGACTCGTTGGATCTGGAAAGTTCGTTACCCGGTGAAGCCAACCGGTTGCGAAGGCGAACCCTCGAGCTTGCCAAAGACTTCCTGAACGCCGGAGAGAGAAACCAACAGCCTACGACCGCGCCATATGTTGGACGCGAATTCGTGCAATCGTGAGTTTGAGCATGATTTGAATATTATTAGCGGTCCGCTGACCGGCCCTTTCCACATGTCGATGCAGACACCCGTCCATCCCGGTAGCCGACCAGACCCAATCCTCCTCGCCTGCTGGAAGACAGTCGTACTCGACGACACGACAATCAATGGATCTACCTCCATTCCGGCCGTCGCTAGACTTTGTCCCGCCTCCTCTGCCCGGTCACGCCACTACCACTTCTCTCGACCTTGGCACGACGTCCTTCGAGTTTGGCCTGGAAGCACCACTGCAACACTCGACTCCGCATGAGAAAGCCAACTTGCGTCGGCGAGGGAGTCACAAGAGTAACCGAAGTCTGCCTGAAATGACGCCAAAGACCGGCCTTCTAGAAGACGTCAAGCAGGCGCTCAAACACTATGGCCGTTCGATCGACACCCCGGCCAAGACCCCAAAGCAGGCCAAGCGGAACGTGATCAAACGCAAAGCTTCCGGTGAAACAAAGAGTCCCTTGAAGGGCATCTTGAAATCCCGTCCGAGTCTCGATTCGCTCGCGGTCGGTCTTGATCTTCCTCCAATTCCGACCCAGATGCGCAAGGCTGCCGACAAGGAGACGAAAGCCGCCGGAAAGGCCAAGGCGATTGCAGCTCAAACGACTGAGCCCGTCGCTTCGGTCGTGGTTTCGTCCCCGCCAGCACCCGTGAATCACGTCAACCGGGTACCCGTACCGTATACCGCGTTGGAGACAGTGGCTGAGCGCGATGAAGTGTCCAACCGTTCTATCGCGAGCCTAGAGGCACCTCATTCAATCGGACACGATACGCATCAACCAGAGGTCATGAACCGGGATATCCTTGACGAGCGCGGGCTTCCTGTTGACGGCTTTGAGCTGTCCTTCGAACATGACCCCGAACAACTCGAAGAGATGGAAATGGTCATGACTCAGTTCGACAGCTTCGCCACCGATGCGTACATCTCGTCGACGAGCGAACCTTCTCTGTCCCGGTCCAACTCGTTCAATCGACCTCATTCCTTTGCTGGAAGCACGTCGGCGTCAAAGCTACAGCTTCCGATTCCGCACAAGAACCGAGAAGCCGAGGGCAAGGTCTCGACTGAAACATTCATGACCATGGATTCTGTGGGCATACCCGATCCCATCCAAGACTCGCCGTCTCCAGCTTTGGCCACACAGTCGTCGAGAGGCAGCTTGATCCTGGTCTCCACTCGATCAAGGGAGTCATCCGCGGGCCCGGCTACCGCATGCGAACCCCAGGCGATAAGCTCTGAGACGATCTCGTCCGGAGGCAAAAAAGCAGTCCGATCGAGCGTGCATGGTCAAAACAACGTTTCAACGTTCAAGCGCAACAGTGGCCAGATCTCCGGTGTCGTTCCTCTTCGGTCCGGTCTCAAGCCTCTCATCCTGGCGCCGGTAGCGAGGGGAGAGCGCGCGACGATGTTATCTGACGACAACTTGCTATCGGCGCGATCCGACAGACTAGGCGTCAAACAGGACCAACACGGTCGAGGGGATTCTGCGTTCAAGTTTGATGATGCCGACGACGACGATGCCATCTTCACCCATAGTCCGAGGAAGGCGGCGAGGAACCCCTTGCAGGAGAAAAAGAATGTCACCCCGAACGTCGTGCAGCAGGAGGTCTCGCAAAAGCAACGCACAAAAGACGCCACCGTACCTATTGCTCCGGCGGCAACCTTGCCACTGAATGTCATCAATAACAACAACAAATCCTCGCGAGGTCCACCTGCTTCTCCGAAAAAGACCAATCGTCCCTCTAGTCGAGCGAGTTCCAGAGGTCCGGCTCAGGCGAGGTCGGTACGTCTGTGATCGTACGAAGTCATGACAGGGTGAGCGATAAGACACCGATATCAAGCTGGATGCCACTCGTGCTCAATCACATGTCTATCTATGAATCCGAGGATAGGTTCCGAGACCTATAGTCAGTCTCGGCACTACGACGTCGAGGCGTTTTTGCAGAATCGATGATAGGCTTTTCCCCCTTCTCTTGAGATAGGCGTAGAATAGATCGAATGGATCTGTTAATTTTGCTCTGCTTGCTGCTCGTGCGTGTGTGCTTGATTTGTTTACTTCATGTTGTTGTTGTTATTCTCAACGCCTGTATCCATGTACCTACGATTGGGACACCCTTTCCCGTGGAGGTGGGTATCACACTGCGCAGCTCTCTCGCTGATGCCATAGTTGAATCGGTTGCTGTTGTTGTGATGAACCTTGTTCGTCCGAGACGTTTCGCAAGATCTCGATTCCTCTCCCTGTGTACCGGCTTGAACGAAAAGCCCCTGAGAGGCTTCCGAGCTTCTGCCCGCGGTCGGGCCCAGGCTTTCGGTGATCAGCCGCGTGGCTCTGGAAGCTTTCTGTCTCGACGTCACTCGGCTTTGCTTCTGGCGCCGCCGCGGGCCGTTCCCGATCGAGACAAATGACTGTAGCGCGAGGACCTTTTTTTCTTTGTGTTCTAGGGCGAGGGCGCAGGAGGGCGGGAGAGGGCGACGACGCCATTCCGCTCATCGAACCTGAGATCCTGGGACATGGGACAGAGGGTCGTCCAGGTCGAAGGTCGATCGTTGCATCGTTGTGTTGTCGGTCGTAGGAACAGGGGCCAGGCAATTCGAGGGACTAGTTAGACTGCATGTTGGGGCTATTGTAGCAGATCGTATTGCCCTATACAGTAGTAGTGGTCCAACGTGCTCGACAGCATATAGGAATACAGATTGATTTTCGACCGATCTACCCGCTACCCGCTACCACAACCCTTGCCAATTCAAACACTTCCCATATCTCCGGAAACAACGACCCGTGCAATCTTGATATCGAGGGGGAATACAGGAAACAAATTAATCTTTCGCCGTTTAACAATCACCCGGCCAGGAGCCAAATCTACGACTATCCACCGATAGTCTCCACTACCCGCCAACCCGTCCCGCTCTCAACAGGCTCTCTGGCAGAGCCACGAGACTGGTCGTCGTTATAATTACCATCCGACGCTGTCGACAATTTCCCACATCCTCGCACTCATTCGAACTCCTGATACCTATCGACCGGCTATACGTTGCGCATAGTCGTCATACACGTTCCACGCAGAGCCCGACGGAGGTCCTTGGGGTTTCATCAGTAACCGAGATCGATCAATCCCTGTAATCACTCGCCCTCCTTTGGCTGCACAACGATCCACCTCGTTACCGCAACCGAAACTCGGTAATCTCCCTCCTTTTCTATTTCGTCATCTCTCCCTGCCTTTCGGTTGGAGCCCTGCACCCTGTTTCACGTCGCTCGTAGAAGATCATCAATCCACCCAAAGGAGGGTCATCATCAGCCGCTTCAGACGCCGCCAGCCAACAACACAGCTGATCCAGCTGAAGGTCTGGTCTTACTTTCCGATAAGAACCTTGTTTTTGCAAAGTTTGCGACTCGCATCTTTGTTCGGGAGGATACGGGAGGGACCACGTCAGTTCTTGTATATAACTCGACGATAGACTATTGAACGCTTCCTCGCTCAAAGTGAGTCTTGCTATTGATAAAGAGAGGGCAAGGTGTTTTGGCTGGTAACAAGGCTGACCCTTCATCCACTTTAACAACAAAAGGGATCCGTCTAGGCAACTACCGCCGGTTCGCTGTGGATTCTCTCTTTCGGATCGTCTCTACGTAAGTGGACGACCCTTTAGCAAGTTCCGATCATCCTCTCCTACATTCGATTCTACCCTGGTCCTTGATCGGTCGTCGATGTCGGCCTTGATCATTGGTGATCGATCGAGCTCAGGTCGGCGACGTACTGCGTCCCGGTCTTTATCCGTCACGCGTGTTGTGAGGTCGAATCACACCTCCCTCGCTTTTTCGATTCGACCAAGGTACCAAGGCAATGATTACAATCACCGATTCCTGCAGCTCGAAAAAAAGAGAGTTATCGGATGATGAATTCCGGGCTGGTTCATTTGGGAAGATGGACGTCGGGTCGGGTTCTGTGGGCGACGGAGACATCATGGAGGATATGGACAGTCAGCTAGCGTTCCCGGTGACAGCCCCCTTGTGCTCGATGTCCGCACCGGAAAACCCGGTTGACGGGACCTTCTGCGACGTCACGGAGTCATCGACAAGAGCATCGGTTATCATCGAGCTCATAAGAGCAAGCAGATCTTGCTCCGGATCAGCGTTGCTTGGCTCACGACCACCTTGTAACTTCCTCGCTGATTTTCGACTGTTGCGCCGCCACAGACGTCAGAAGACCGACGTACTCGCCCTTTTCGTTGAACCGTTTTTGCACATAAAAAGGCTCGACTACGATGACCACCACTGCAACTCGTCGACCAGCTACTCTACCCCTTTCCTTATCCGAACCAGCCGTCACTGTCAACCGGTTCCCTTCACCGCCGCCCGTACCGATGCCGCCCTTTACCTTTCCTCTGGCCGACAGTAGCACGTCTCAACTGGCTGAACTCGACAGCAAACACTTTTCGTTCGTCAACGGGGATGCTCTGCCGAGACCTAGCGGCAGCAGGAGTAGTAGTAGGAAGAGCAGTATCAGTGGGGCGTGGGAGGAAGAGTCGTTGGCGACTCCAAAGATGCATATGAGGGTCAGCAGCAGGATCATTGTACCTGCCATAACGTTGAGTGAGTTCAGTCCGGGTCGATTTGAAACGAGGGTTCGAACACACGTGGCTGACTTCACTTCTCTTTGCGCTGTTTCCCTCGCAGCCCCTCCTCAAGCTCCCACCGCTTACCCTATCCTAAAATCATACTCGATCGACAACCCCTTCTTACCCAAGGAGACCTCCGGTCGACCTGCATTCCCTAGCCGACCGTCTCTTCTCAACTTTGCCACGTTCTCGCCCTCGAAACGGCTCCGACGTAAAACCTCTCGGCGCATGTCGGATGAGGAGGAGGCTGGAGAGACCGTCAACGAGTTGAGCTTGCCTAGGGTTCAAAAGCCCAAGCGCTCGTTCTCGTTGCCTTCCAGCATCAACACCGCACTGGACTGGGCGTTGTCCACGTCGACGTCCGCACCCAGCTCTCCGACCAAGCAGTACGCCAAGTCGGTGGCCGAATTGGAAAAGATCAAAAGCCAAGCTCCGGACAGTGGGTTCAGCCTTCCGCAAATCTTGCCGACTAGCACCTCGTCTTTGTTCTCCCCACCGCCCAGCTCCAACGGGGTGTTCTCGTTCAACAACCTACCTAGCCGGGAGAAAAAGGCCGTGCCGGCCTATACTGCTCGCCGTCGTGCCAACAAGTCGCCACTCGTCATCCTTCTCTTTCCCCTTCTGGTCGTCGCCCTGCACATCTATTTCTCGTTCGTCGACGTCCGGTTCATGCACCTTGGACACGACCTCGTCTTCGGAAGCCCTATGGCCCATCGACACACCTATGCCGAGGGCCTACATCTGGACATGCATGACGCTTGGGATCAGTTTGAAGAGAAGATCTCGTTCGCAAAGAGGGAATCTGCCGTCGTACCAGCACATGAAAACGACGCTTCGGATGAACCCGAGCTGGACGACCCCGAGAGCTCGACCGACAACGACAGCGATGTCATTGCCTTCTTGAGGAGCATGCAAGAAGCCGCCGATCGTAGTGTCGCCAGCTCTTAGTCGGTATCGGCGGGGAGGACTGAAGACAGCCCGACAAGGCTTCATGGACATTTCTCGTTTTGAGGAACTCTATAATAGACAACACGGACCATTAGCGAGCATTTCGCTTGAAACTCCCCAACCATTGTATCGAATAACCAACCTATAGAGACTGTTCTGTTGACGGACAATGTATTCGGTGTAGAGTGTATACAGTATCTTATGCTTTTCTACCAATTGCCGTAGATGGGTTGAGCTTGACCCGGTCTGAATCGAGGTCGGAAGCAGAGGTGATCAGCCGGGTGAACACGCGAGGAGACGGTTCGTCATCCATCGGCCATCGCCTTTCGAGCGATTCATACAACTTGCTCGATGGCGAATCTCTCGCTCTCGATGATAGATGAACAGATATCACAATCTTCTCACTGTCGTATAGAGCTATAAGATCCGCTGGAAGTGTAATCACTAGAACCGGAGTGACATGACCGACCACGCTTCAACATCCCAATCGATCGCCCCAGGATCTCTTCCTTTCGGCAGCGCGAGTGCATACGCCGATACGTTTCTCTCGCCTCCTCGTCAAGTCTCGGTTTCTCCAGCAACATGTTACAATCTCAGTCTGTTCAAGGGTGGGCAAATGTTTGGCGTCTCTGTCGATCACCGTCACTCAGGGAGCTGATCTCCAGACGCCTCCTTTGTTTCTGGATAGACTTGATGAAGCAGTACCGAAAGCTCGATGACACCATCGTGACCAAGCTGAACCGGGCAAACGCAGCGAGGAGAGACTCAAATAGGACAAGAGGAGTTGCCTCGTACGTACAAGTACGCTAGACTTCCCCCAATATCCTAGCGATGACTGATCATGGGCGCTGCGATAGAACGGACGGCCAGGAAGAGATGTGTCTAGCTTTATGGCAGGAGATGATCGGTCAGTTTATGCTCACACACGAGCGATCTAAGCATTGTGCTGAGAGATTTGGTTTTGTAGCCGGCTACGAAGCAAGACAAAAGCTTCTGACCTACTGCACTGGAGTCGTCGATGAGAACCTGAGTTCGAAAAGGAAAGCACATATCGAGGCTGTGGGCGTGACTAGGTCATCACCAGCCTTGGGACAATTCGAAGAGGAGGTTCTAGTGAGTGCGATGCTTGATGTCAGATCTAGGGTCGACACCGAGACTGATAAAAACAACCCATCCTTGTATCTAAATAGGCAAACCAGTTGCACACCGAGCAAAGCGTCGAAGCGATCATCCGTAAACGATCGTTAGAAGGTGGGCCTCTCTGCACTATATCCCGAACGGAACCGGCATTCTGACAGCCTTACGTGTATTTGCTTGACGTGTACAGCCTTCAAGTCCTCATGCAAGTTCTTCAAACCGCCTCCATCGGAAGAACGGGCTAGGGGTTGGTGGGAGGCGGCAAACCAGGCCAAGTAGGGTGATTATGGAGCAGTATGGCAATGGAGAGGCTCCAACCTGTATGATAGGTTGTCCATTGTGATTCTTTGCACACTATACTGTTTGGCATTACGACGTCGCGCTTCTGGCTGGAGCCCGCGCTTACCAGCGTTGTCGATCGTCGATCACTCGAGCAAAGGTGGAGGCAGGAGCATCCTTTCGCTGATGGGCCGTCGCATCAAAGGGTCAGGCATCCTGCTGCCAACAGGAAAGGGCTTTATCCTCCTGTCACGCCGTCTTCCCTATGTTTCCAGGCAGTGTATGGCCTGACTCAAAGCATATACATACATCCCACCTTCCCGTCTGGCGAGAAACAGCTCGCTGGAGAGCCGGGGATCGTTGATCCGGTCACAGCTCACAAAGTCAACAAAATGCGTTCGGCTCATCTCTTAGCGACCGGTGTGCTTTTGACAAGCCACGGACTTGGTGGTGCAGAGGCATTGGGATGGAGGGATAAGGGTCTGCATGCTACTGATGGAACGAGTGCTGAAGAAGCAGGATCTTTGCGATATCGTGAAAGAGACGACACGTCCATTACTGAGCTGGGTGAGTGGAGAGAGACATGGAGACGCTTTGGGTCAACCAGAGTCCATGCTGACCGTAGAACGCTGACTAGCAGTCGATCTCGGGGTAGTGAGGAGAAGTGGTACGTACCACTCTCTATACCAGCTGATCGAACTATCCATTGATCCGGCTCTGCTCCGTGTAGATCTGATGGAACAGTCTGAGGATACGGGAAATTACGACTGCCACAAGCAGATCAGACAGCGGATCCATCTCGCTTGTTCGGCCGATGCAGGAAAAGAGTCGGGAGTAAGCGGTTGGGATGAGGCGGAAAGAGCAGGAGGTGAGTTTACACGAAATAGTTCTCCGGTATTTAGCCGTATCATTGATCACGTTTCTGCTTCCCGGGTGTCATAGTCGCTATCGCTCTCACGCTCTGTTCTATCCAGTCAGCTCTGCAAAGTCCTCCCGTAGAGTGCGAACCTTGGTCGCCTTACTCGAGCAATCCAGGACCATCCGAAGCGCATTATACTAGGTCATCCAGGCGGGGCGAAACGGTAGCATCTTACAACGAGTTGGATGACCGATATGGAAGGCGAGGGTTCCCGGTAGACGATGGAGAGGGACGGGCGATGAGGGGGAGGTGTCTAGAGTGAGCGAGGTCATGATGATCAATAGCAAGCCGTACTGATACGTTGAGCTACTTCAGAGCTTTACACCGGAGTCCACAGGATTGGAGCAGCTACAATGGCTATCTCGCCGATGCGAGTAAGCGTAGTGATGCGACGTCAATACAAGCTTGTCACTGACAAATTGCGAACACTCTCTTAGCCAAACAATGCCATGCGCTGAAGGGGCAGCAAACTTTAGGTACGTTCAGTTAAATGGTGATTGAGAACCTTCGGCTACTGAAGTAGGAGACACCGATAGATATCGCCAATGAAATTTACCGCAACTCTACAATGGAAAAGTTGGCGCTTCTACAAATGCTCAAACAGCACGAGCTTGCGAGAAGGGATACGGAGAGTTCAGTCGAAGCGCGGTTGTCGGACAGGATCGAGGTATGTGAGCAGTCGCTTATTGCGCATTGGTTTCCCATCTGAAAGACTGGCTTCGTCGCAGACTCTCCGAGATATGGTCAGCAACATTGACAACGCAGGGGTCCGCCTAGACGACCAGCTTTCATGTCAAGAAACGAACATGAATGCGGGACTGGAAAGATTGGATGAAAGCGTGAAGCAAGCCCTGGCGCTGAAAGACGACTTTTGGTTCGATGTGCATTCACGATGGGAAGCGGTCCTTAGCGATTTACAAGGTAGACTGAGCGCCGTGATCAGGGAGACTGGAGAAAGGAGCTTGGACGAACTGAATATCGAGCTACACCATGCTTTGGGTGCCGTGAGTCAGCCTCTGTTCAACCAGAAATGTCAGGCTTAAGCTGAGCAATTTTTGAATATAGCACGGGACATCTTTGAAGGAACAAGAGAGAGCTCACGGACTCGCACTAGCCAATCACGCCACCAAGCTCGAGGAGCGGAGTTTGCGGGCATATGATATCGATGTTGCCAGGATGGTAGGTACGGACAGCTTGACCGAGTTGGAATGGGTATTGAGTATCACTTCCTGTCTTTGCGTCAGGACCTGGCGGAGGAACGATGGGACGCTCTGAGTATGGTCATACAATCTACCAGTCAGGTGAGCCTCATCCTGCGGTGGCAACGCGTGATCGCGGACGCTGACCGAAGATGCATACCTGCAGACCCTGGAGATAATCGCCGACAGATTGAACGATCTCGAGCCTGTTTTGAAGGAGACTATCTCGACCGCTGTAACAATCAAGGTAAGCTGCACATATCGCCCAGTCGTATATAACAAGTCTGAACCGCTACCTACGGCCTATCATCAGGAAGAATCCGTCGACCAGCTCCAACATAACAGACTGGTCGCTCAAGAGATCAGGTTGACTCTGCAGGGACAAGACGAGGCGGTCAAGGACGGTCGTCGAGCTTGGGAAGATTTGAAAGCCGGATTTACCGACGAGAGGATGGAGCTAGAACAGAGGAAAGAAGGGAGGATGCAGTGGGGATTCAAGGGAACATTTACGAATCTGGTACAAGGTGAGTCTTGTCACAGAGCAAAGGCCGATGGGCTATATCTGAGATACTGAACTCCGTCGCGATCAGTGGTTGCACCGGCATTTTCAACGATTCCTGCGATCCAGATCGTCTCGACCGTCTTCAACCGGTATCCCTTTATCTGCAACCTCCTTGGCGTCTTTTGGGCCTGCCTGTCTACTATCTTCGACGGGCTCTATTGGGTGTTCTGGATGACTGTAAGATCATGATCCGTTCTCGCCTCGAGCGACAACATGCTACGGCAGCTGACGGAATGTCAACGTCAATGTTAATATGCGAACAGACCTGGTCTTATATCCTGCTGAAGACGGGACTGTGGAAATTGATGAGGCTGGTTTACAAGCTCGGTTGGGATATTTACTCTGAATTACAGGGGCCGATCGAGGGAGAGGAACAAGGAAGGGGGATTGAGATCACCACGCCACCTAGAGGTGGTGTGAAATGGGCGTTACCGATGTCTCCCGATATCACGCCTAAACGCCCTGCCGGGAAGATCAACCGGGACCACGACGAAACCGACGAGAGCCAGGAGGTGATCCAGACCACTCATGGATACGTTGGAGCACTCGGTTTGATCATGGAGGACGACGACGACAACGACCCGTTCTTGGTGCGTTCTCAACCGCGTCAGACTCGCACTCGGGTCGGATCAAGGCCGACGGCCGGAGATGGCAGCAGGAAGAGAAGTTTAGGAGCACAAGTTGATAGGATGAAACGACGAGCTCAGAGCGAGCCTTTGTATTAGGTTCGAAGCGGGAGAGTTTAGGGGTCACACCGGTTCAGGGTCGGACGCACTACCGTATCGCATGCATGTCACTGTTGAGCAGGGTACGTGCAGAGGGCAGCGGGGAGTCGGTGGTTGAGTGAAAAGTCTACGACGCCACGCGGAATTGTCGGGGTCACCCTCGAATTAGGATCCGCTGTGTCCCTCTCCCTCCCCCTTCCCCCGCGCTGCTTGCCCTCCCCCTCCTCTCCCTCCCCCCTTTGTTGCAAACAGTTGTCTGGCTTTGATGGAGATTCCCCCTTTCGATCTCTCTTTTGATCTCGACTCTTGGCCCCCTGCAATCTTTCAACACACCTTCGACACTCGACCCCCGGACCATATCGACGACATCTCATTCTCTTCTTTACATCTCATCGGAATCTCTGTAGCTCTATCAGGCTTCAGCAAGCAACAAACAACAGTCCTTTCTCGAAACCACCCTCCTTTTTTGATCTGCGCTCTCCAGTTTCACAGCAAGGAGATTCGATTCCTTCACCGACACTACCCGATACACCTTTGATCATAGGTGAGTGACCTCGTCAACTAGGACTTCGAAGATTGTACTCAGACCACTTACAACCGGCTTGTCATCCGTTGAAATCGACTCGAAAACAGACCGCGTCATCAGAGCTCAACACAACAACAAATCGCACCCATCGAACTAGTCTTCCCGATATCGCCTTTCACATCTAAACGACCTCGTCAACCCACTACATAATCAAAGGAATACAGAAACAAGGATGAAGTTTGGACAGACCATCTCTCTGAGCGTCGTCGGCCTCTTGGCCGGTGGTTCGCAGGCTTACGCCCAGGCCTCGGTGAGTCGTGCGAGTAACAAGGGGTGTGGTCATCGACAATAGCTAATACATGATCGTCTTTGCCAACTTGTGCAGGACTCCTCCGCTTCGGCTTCGGCTTCCGTCACCTCGTCCGCTGCCGGTGCTGCCAGCACTGCCACGTCGGCCATGATCCCCGCTGGACTCAGCGCTGGATGCTCGAAATACCTCGACAGTCTCGACAAGCACGCCGGGTTCAAGCAATGTGTCGAGCCCCTGTACAACATTACCAGCAACTTCAACCCCTTGACCGGACTCAGCCTCGAGAATGTCACCACCTCGACCGTCACTTCCACCTTGACCCAGCTTTGTGCTTCGTCCACCAAGTGCGACGACAGCCAGTTGAGGAGCTACCTCGGTCAATTCTACTCGGCTTGTTCCGTCGAGTTGACCTCGACCGAAGCTGCCTACTCGGAGAGGATCAGGGAAATGTACGACTATCTGTACATTGTCAACCCCTTCCGTGCCGCCGTCTGCACCAAGGACAGTACTAGCCAGAAGTACTGTGTCCTGGAGATCGCTTCCCAGGCCGCTGCTGCTTCCGCTGCACCCAACGAGGCCGAGAACTCCACCTCGGTCGCGAACAGCACCACCAACGCTGTCAAGCTCAATTCGTTCGCCGCTACCGGTGCCGACCTGTTCGCCCCCGTCCTCGAGGCCGCTCAGAACTTGGTCATTTACAACCCCATCTCGGACCTCACCCGACGAATGTTCCCCCAGCTCTCCGCCCGAGCTCCCGGTGATGCCCAGACCTCGTACATGACCCCCAACGCGACCACCTACAGGTCCACCTCGCTTCCTTATCTCTTCCTCCAGGCCGACATGTCCTCCAAGCTCCTCTGCTCGACTTGCACCAAGTCGATCATGGCCGCCTACATCTCGTGGGAATCCCAGGTCCCCTACGCGCTCGGTCTCGGTTCATCCCCCATCTTGGGAGGACAACAGGACCTCTGGAGCGGGATCGGACAGACCTGTGGAGTCAACTTTACCGACTCCATCTCGGCCCAGGCTGGGGTGAGCAACACGACCGGAGCGACCGTCATGGGCGCCGCGAACAAGGTCGTCGTCGGACAGGGTCTCGTCTCGGGTGCCGTTTTGGCCGTCGTCGGAACCATCGTCGCTAGCATGCTCTAAAGCGTTTGCAATGAAGAGCGAGGGGAGTTGGAAAGCGGGAAGCGGGTCCGAACCGGTCGCCGACATTATTATAGCTATTATCAAACACCTAGCGTGTTCTTCTTCTCGTTTTGCAAAGTCTCGGTCGAGCACCCACCACTGCTGTTTTAAATTTTGTCTTTCCGATTGATATTTTGTTTCCTGTTTCATCTGCTACGCTGTGTCTATATCCACCGATCTATCATATTCGAGCGACCATGTTGAAAAACGCATCGTGTTGATGTTTGGGTCATGCGTTATGAAGTCGCTTGCGAATGTCCGGCTTGAAGCTTCAAGTGACCGCGGCATTCGAGACTTTCTATAGTAGTGCAACGTTCAGAAAGGTTTCGGAACTCGCATCAACGTTTAAAAGCTCATCAATAGCTCTGACTGATAGATTGGTAATGCAGGCGATTCACCAGCCTCTGATACCGGAGACGGGGATCCGACATAGCTTGTTCCTCGAGCACTTTACGCCTTCTACCATCTACCCTTACCCTCAACCGGCTTGGGTGAGACGGTACGGCCTTTCGAGCTCGGACGACCCCGATGGACCCCGGATCAAGATCACAGGGAATTTGATCGTCGCTGGAGGCTCTGAGCTCAGAGTTTTCGAGGTTAGGGAGGAACCGGTTTTGCTGGGCGAGCAGAATGGACAGGATTCAGGAGAACAGCTGGGTGGGCAGAATGAACGGATACAGGATGATCAGCAAATGGACGCAGATATTGGGGACGATGAGGGATTCAGAAATATGGCTACTTCAGGAGTGACAGAGGTACGCAGAGTCGGGCCAATACAATGGTAATCTGGATGCTCATATTTCTCAATGGCTGGACCTATAGAAAGCTCAGGGTAACCGCACCAGGCTGCAGTTACACTTGGTTTACCAGACCACACTACATGGCTCGGTGACCGGATTAGCGGGTATTCGGACGATGAGTAGTCTAGAGGATGGACTTGATAGGCTCTTGATCAGCTTCAGGGACGCCAAGGTGAGCTTTGAAGCTGAAGTCCACGCAGATGGCCGTCAAGCTGAAAGTAGCTGTCATAGCTGGCCCTGCTCGAATGGTCTCGTGGAGAGGTCGCCACAGTCTCCTTGCACACGTACGAACGTTGCCCTCAAGTGATGTACGGCGACGTCGATGCCCATCGACCGTTGTTACGGACGGATCCCAACAACAAGCTGGCAGCGTTATCTTTGCCCTCGAATGCCCTTGCGATGTTGCCGATCGTACAGGATCTCATGGATACCGAAGCTGCCGAGGCTGCTTATGGAAAGTGAGCCACGCTGTGTAGCCTCGATGGTTCTCCTATCAGACCTCTGACTCATCCTCCTAATGTTTTTTTCAGAGACGTTCCATATATGCCAAGCTTCGTGCTGCCACTCGAGGACATGTCAACATCTCTCTGTAATGTCAAGGACTTTTTATTCCTGCCCGGATTCAACAACCCAACTATCGCTTTCCTCTACGAACCGAAACCGACCTGGACAGGGAGGTTGCAAAGTCACAAGGATACCTATCACCTCGAGATTAGGACGCTGGACGTCCTATCGAAGACGTATGCCTCTTTGAGCAGTATCTCGGGACTACCATCGGACTGCCAATACATGCTTGCCTGTGCAACCTCGATAGGTGGTGTCATCGTCGTGACCTCGACAGCGATCATCCACGTGGACCAGAGCGGCCGACGAGTCGCTACGAGCGTCAACGGATGGTATGACATGATCACGGCTCTCCCAGCCGATCGTAGCGAGGAAGAGCGAAGAGTGGAGCTGGACGGATCAGGAGCTGTGTGGATGGACGACAAGAACCTCTTGTTGAGTTTACGTGGTGGAAACACTATGCAAATCAGACTCGAGTTGGAAGGGCGAGCCGTACACAAACTGTCGCTGCTGGGCCACAATGTCGGTAACATCACATCGTTGGCTGACATCATCAAGATCGGCAGCCGGGGAGTCTTTGTGGCATCAGTTGTCGGTGACTCTGAGCTCTATCAGATCGAGCTAGAGCAATACAAAGTAGAGGCCGCAGAGCAGCTTGACAGCAAGTCAGAAAATGATCTTGACATGGACCTAGATGAGGGTGAGCTGGTCCATTGATGAAATGCAAGGGATATGAGCTAACATCAAGCTTACCTGGACAACAACCAGATCTTTATGGCGAATCCACAATCAAGCAGGATATCAATGGCGCAAGACCCGAAGAGACTGCGACTCGCGCCCTGCTGCGACGGGATCATACGCTTCCTGGGTTTGGCTATGTGGTCGATGCATGCCTCGGCATGGATCGCAGTGAAGTGAACGAGGTCATTCCCGAGTTGGCCATGCTGCACGGGGGAGACAGTATCTCACGAGTGGACTTGTGCAGGGTATGTGAAGGTGAAAGGAGTGTAATAGACCTGCTCCTGACGCAGCTATTTTTCATGACTCAGCCGGGTCTTGGCCTTAAACGACGACGCAAACTAGCAGACACGATCGAATGTGCCGGTCTATGGTGCGTGCGAAGCCCGGGTATCAGGCCGTATGCACCTACCGGTGCCGCATTCCAGACGAGTGGACTGTTCTTGTCTGCAGAATCGGATTCTACCGAGGCAAGTCTTTCAACTTCGAGGCTTCGTCGATCCTTGATGTACCTGTTCTGCGCTAACGGCAGATCACCAAATCAGTTGCTGGCTTTACAATCTGAGGAGAACGGATTCGAACTTGTGAAGAAGTTTCCGGGAACGACGGTGGCGGCTGGTCCGATGTTCGGTGGAACGAGTTTCATTCGAGTTTCGCCTCAGAATATGACCCTGGTCAGCCAAGGTGATTCCAGCTGGCCCAAATGAATGGTGGATCTGAGATGTGCTGAAGCCCAACCTTGCCTGACAGACGGCGAGATACAGCAGACACACTGCGAAATTGAAGACGGCGATTTACTCAATTCAGCCTCCATTCTGGAGCCATATGTGGCTGTAAGAACAAATGCCGGACGTGTATCCGTGTTTCACGGGGAAGCATCCACCATGGAACTGAAACAGCTGTATCGCCCTCCGGATGGAGAACCGGTGAGCGACATTGCAATCTTCCAAGGTAGTCGACACAGCGTCTGACATTATGCCAGTAGCTGGAAGACGCTTTGGCTGTCTGCGTCATATCGGACGAATCAGGCGTATTCCGAACGTTTGATCCCAGCACAGGGAAGCAGACGGAGCCGAAATCTGCAAAAAGCCAGATGACAAACGCCAAGTCGGGCAATCGCATGCAGCTTACGTCGGAGCAACTCGCCAGGCTCCAGGAAGCAAAGCCGTCTATAAGCACGACAATCGAAAACGATCTGGAAGCTACAGTGGGGATCAACAGAGGCTCCCATTGGCTATGTGCCGTTACCAAGACTGGTCGTCTAGAGGTCGGTTGCTACGATGTCACCCGACGATAGCCTTGACTGATTTCGAGTCCCGTAGATCCGAACTTTACCAGAACTCGGTCTGGTATTCGCGTCTGATGGCATATTAGATGCGTCGATGGCTCTTTTGGACGATGCTCTTGACAAGGAAGACGCCCCGATGCACGCTATGGGTGTCAACAACGAAGAAGCCGATGAGGAGGACCTCGTCCAGGGAATCGCGTTTGCAACTCTGGGTCGCAATGGGACAAAGCCCCACCTCATGGTGAGTTGTGAACGGACTGAGATTCGAAAGGGGATTGCACGTTGACTCGAACCTTCAATCAGGTCATGCACAACAACGATCAATTAGCGATCTACGAAGCCACCCCTCGATTTACCCTCGAGAACCTTGGCACGGACATGTCCCGGAGGTCGCTTGCCGTTCGCTTCCGCAAGGTGCTCACTAAGGTCGTATCGCGCGGGCGATTGCCTCGACGATTGATCCCTCTGTCAATGTCAGACTTGTCGGGTGTGTTTGTGACGGGTTCTTCGCCCTTTTGGATCCTGGCGGACACCACAACCTCAGTCAAGACACTTCCCCATGGAGCGCCAGTACGGCATCTGTGCGATTTAGCCCCCGGCGGTCCCGCTTCAAGAGCCTCCTTCTTGGTGGCGGACGCCGAAGTAAGTACAGCTTCAGCTCGGCCGATCGTGAAGCGGAATTATTAGCTGACGCGAGCAAAACAATCTAGGGACTTCACGCCTTGATTCTGCCTAGCTCGTTGGACATAAGACCACCTTTGACCACCGAAAGAGTTCAGGCGGAAAGAAGCTACACTCACTTGGTCCACGACGTTAGGTCGAGCTGCTACATTGGCGCATCCGCTTTGACCGTCCCATATCAGCTGTACAGTGATGAGTGTGTCGTTATAGAAGACCCTGATGGTGAGTCTCTGCTGGGCGACATACTCGCAGCTGCTTGCTAAAGATTATCTACGCTCCGCAGCTCCTAACCTCACTCCACCGACGATCGAGCGGTCCACCTTGGAACTGTTTGATCCTCACACATGGGCAGTCGTTGATGGGTGAGACAGTGACACGTATCGCGTAATCTACAGAAAGACTTCTGACTGTTCAACCGTGACACAGGCACGAATTCGAGGAAAATGAAATTGTCCTTTGCGTCGAAAGCATGTTGCTCGGCGATCGCACCCGGAACGACAAGTTTTTGGTTGTCGGAACCAGTGTCAACCGAGGCGAAGACATGTCTGGCCGTGGAAAGGTCAGTCGAGGCACCGCGGCGTTTTCGTCAGCTGCGAGTACGCTGACCTAGTGAGATTGTATGCATAGACTTACGTGTTCGAGGTGGTGCAAGTCGTTGCCGCAGATGATCGACCGGATCGAGCGGACTGGGGGCTGCGTCTGATTTGTGAGGAAGAGGCCAAGGAGCCGGTGACTGCTATTGCCGGGATGGGGTCATACCTGATCGCGGCCGAGGGTCAAAAGGCGAGTTTCTCAGGCGTGACATGAGGACAACGGATGCCCTTGACTGACGTCAGATGTTTCACAGACCTTTGTCAAAGCGTTCGAGCGCGAGGAGCGGCTCGTACCGGTAGCCTTCCTGGATGTCAACGTATACGCGACCAGCATCAAGACATTGAAGAATCTGGTCTTGATCGGTGACATGGTCAAGAGCGTATGGTTTTGCGTTTTCCAGGTAAGTCTGCAAGCGCGGCTCTCAGACCTGGAAGAAACCGACTTATATCAACGAACCGTTGCCGTTGCAGGAATCACCGTACAAACTTGATATCATTGCGAGGGATTTCCAAGACGCTTCGATAGTGTCAGTGGATTTCTTGAGTGCAGAAGGCAGGACGTCATTCGTGGCGACGGATACAAGCGGTAACATGCGCGTATTAGAGTGGGACCCCGAGCGTGAGTAACTATTCAGAGACGTGTAATGCTGCTAGCTAATCTGACCAAATGGATGATCACTCGCTTTCAGAGGCTGGAAGTGTCGAGGGAGGAGACCGTCTCTTGCGACGAACGGAATATCACTGCGGAGCAGTCATAACCAAGACGTTGACGGTCGCTCGACGTCGTCCAAACGAGGACAAGTCGGCTACTCAATCACAAATCGCGCTCGGTAAGTCTAGGTCGTGGGACAGGTCTATGAGCACCACTGAGCCCAGACTGTCGATTTACAGCCAACGAATTCGGTGGCCTAAGCACATTGATCCCGAGCAAGGCCGCGCGATTCAAACGTTTGCAATTACTGCAAGGTCAACTCACCCGATCTGTTCAGCATGTTGCTGGTCTGAATCCGAAGGCGTACCGGTCAGTCCAACATGAAAACGGGGACGAGAGATATGCCGGCTAAACCTCGCTTCCCACGTGATGTCTCCCTCATAGCAACGTCTACAACCCGCTTGTCCCACGTCAACCGACCAAGACGATTCTGGACGGACAGCTCTTGTCGACGTACATCAACCTGCCCATCAGCCGTCAACGCGAGCTGGCGGAACCGATCGGGACCAACCGGGAGACGGTGCTGAACGACCTAGTTGATCTGAGCGGGTTTGGGGCATTTTTCTAGTGGAGTAGGCTGGCTGTAGGGTATGGCGTCGTTTACAATGAGATAACCATGTACAAGTTGGACCTTTCCTATCGCGTTGCAGTCTATCCACCCAACTGCTTGTCTCGCAGACGCTTCCAAGCTTGAATCTACCTCTAGCCCTCCCTTGATCTGACAATATTTCCCGCGGCAGTTCAGCAGTAACCTTGTGACGCTTTGACATATGCTCCTCATTCGTTCAATGAATATCTCAAGACAAGAGCTAGCTGACCCTGTCCGAAGTCTCCTCGTCCACCCGTTGACAATGGATGAGCTGCGGAATCTATCGTTGGCGCTCCTCGCCCTCGATAATTGGTTCACGAGACGAGGGTTTTACCCTGTCCCTTCCCAACCACAACTCGTCGGCGTTCGTCTTGAAGACCATCTCTACCAACCTCTTCGCCCTCTTCTTCACCTCTCCCTCGTCTACCGCCTGTACATCCGCTTCGCCCAGCGGTCGCGCGGCATACTCTTGACACCACCTGACAACCGTCCTAGCCCATCCGACCGTGTCGATCCCTTCAAACCGAGTATGCGGCCAATCTGAGCCCCATACCAATCGAGTGGGGTCGATCTGGAGGAGCTCGAAGAACATGTTCTTGAGGGCTGACATTCCGGGGTCGTTGTCGTTCTTGGTACCGTCGGTATTGGGAGGGACGATCCGGTACTGGCCAGAGATCTTCACGTAGACGTTCGATCCTGGCTGACGGTAGAGGGAGAGAAATGAAGAGTAGCCTGGGATCTCGTGTAGAGAATCAGAGTTGGGCACGGGAGTGGGAATGGAAGGGTGGGCAAAGTGGTCGATCACAACGGGCAACCTATCGAGGAGAAGGAAGATAAATGAAGTCGGACGATTAGTCGACAGTGACGTCATTGTCACGATCAACAACGACGAGAACCCACCCGAGCTCTTTCACCCAGTCCCAGCCCCCTTCTGCGAGAGGATCTAACATCCCCATACCCAGATAAACCTGCAAGACCCATCCATAAGGCTTCACGAGCTCGGCGTATTCCCGCAAGGTCTGGCGAAGGAGAGGCGCGGAGGGCGTAGAGCCTCGGGATTTCAGGTTGATACTGCAAGTATCGATGTGATTAGGTAGCCATAAGAGAGTGAAATGGAGGAGGTAAACTTACCATCAGAATAAATGAAAGTAACAGGAGGCACAGAGAAGGACTCACCGAACACCCCTCACTCCACGTTCATGGTACGTCTGCAACATCTCTCCGGAAGTGTTCTTGACATCGAGCTCGACCACCGCACATCCTCTCCAAGCTCCGACCGTATCATGGCTATCGCCCTCATCCTCTGATGCTCGAGGCATCTTGCCCAGCGCCTCGACACCCCCGATAGTGACCTCGTTATCGGTCCCATAGACGCTCGGCTGGACCACGCACATCCTCAGCCCTTTCCCGATCTTCTCCAGGACGTCGATGGCTTGAGGAATGGTCGCTTCAGGAGGAGTGTAAGGGAGGGAAGCGAGTTTCGATGCCGGCAACGCGTCGGGGGAGAAGATGTGCATGTGGGCGTCCCACGATGAAGCGGGGATCAGGGAGAGGGCAGAATCTGATCTGGAGCTTATGACGGGTTTTGAGCTGAACATATTGCGGTTATGTGCAAGATGCTGGGAGACAGTCGAAACCTGCGAGATCGCACGATAAAAAAGATACATCTGTCAGACAGATTGTAGGGCTCCAGGGCCGCGAGAAGCTCGTCTTGTGTGAACGTGGCTGACCTTGAACAGACGATTCGATGGGACCGCTCGGATGGAGATCCGAAACATGAGGGCTTGATAATGAAATCAAACAAGCTCTGTCCTATTGAATGTGATACGAGTCTGCTCCTGGTTGATTGTAGGTGCGTACTTTGACCGCATAGGTATCGAGAGGGAGGAGACGTCAAAGGGGAAGCTCGAGTACCCTTTGCCTTTCGGCGTTGGCCGTCCCCCGAGGATGATGATTAATCACGTGATGTACATCAGGCAGTGATGCCGTCACCCTCTCGTTACCCCTTTGGCTTCCGCATCAGTGCCGCCCGCGAGTCCCGGTCACTTGCGAAAAAAGCTTCCGGCTCTGCTCTCTCCCCTCCCTCCTCCTCCCCTTCGATTTCGAATTTCGCTGCACGAAGATGACCGAAGTTCGAAATCTGACCTCGTCGAGAAAAGCAAGAAATCGATAAAACACTCGTAGAAATGAACGATCGATAGGGAGGAGGGCATGTCGGGTCAGATCGCACTCAGTAGTAGCTGGGTCGTCTCGGGAGGGTTTTCATAGTGGATTAGAGCGTCTTGCCTACGTTTCCTTTCCCTTGTTTCGAAGAGCCACATTCCTCTCGTATCATCATAACGTTGCTGTTGCTGGTGCCGCTCACATTCCAGTAGTAGTGCAAGTGCCGCAAGCGAGGTAGGTCACGCGAAAGGATTCTCGTTCCCCCAAGCGTTCGAGGCTGGCTCACCCGTCTCTCTTTCCTCTATACTCTTCTACTATCTTCGTCGACAACCATATTTGCTACGTCAATACCACTATCGTTATCGACCTCGGCGATCAGACTCAGGCTCAGGAAGTAAAAGTTCGACGGTCTGGACCTTGGCGAGATGTTCGTTCAACGTTCCCGAAACGCAAGGGCGTTGGTGGGCCGTAGGTGAGTCGGACTTTTCGAGTTGCCCTCTCCGAGCATGCACACGACCACCTGCATGATCACTATCGGACGGAGGAGATCAGTATCATTGACCCGATCCGACATGATATCCATCTCATGCCCGACTCGACCCACCACCTCAATCACTCAGCCTACACACGACCCCCACCCCGCATTCCCCTACGACGACCCCCTCCTCTCAATCCCCCTACACCTCCGTCCTCTCCCGTGCAGGCCCGCTGTACGAACAGGAGCCCGCCGTAGCTTCCCGGTTGATCGCGAGCAGTCGGACGAAGAACTTGGTCCCCATCAAGACGAACATCAGGGGGACCGAGTTGTTGAACACGCCCAGGTTGAACAAGGTCAGTTACGATGCGCGGCGGTGCGAGTGATTGGTTCTCGATGCTGACACTTGGTTTCTTCTCATTCTGCTTGTGTATATCTACTCGACGTCTGCTTCACCTCTTTGCTCGGACTTTCCTCATGGCATCTCTCCTTGGGGTCGTGGTCGTCTCGCTTCTCAGGGCGCGGCGTTCACCAGGGAAGAACGAGCGATCTTTGGGTTGGAAGGGATGATCCCCTATGAGATTCACGACCTCACCAAACAGTCAGTCCATAAAGCAAAGGCCCGAGAAATGGGTTTCGGTGGGCTGACATGAACGAGATTACGTTTTCCCCCTATCTCTCAAACTATCATCGCATCTACCTCACCTCATCTTCTCGTCCACATCGATCAACCTAAAAATCGACTTCACTACCTTACCCGATTCATCTCCACCATCGCTCCACACTCCTCTTTACTTCGCACGCCTCGCAGGGTCGCTCGAGCCTACCACCAACTCCAAAAACAACCCACCGTCATCCTCAAGCACGCCTTTCTCGCTTCCATGCGTGATCAGAACCAGGTCCTCTTTTACCGTCTGATGCAGGATCACCTGAAAGAGTTGTTGGGAATCCTCTACACGCCCGGTGCGGCCGAGGCGGTCATGGGGTACAGTTATCTGTTCAGGCGGCCTTTGGGTTGTTTCATCGTGAGTACCCCGAATCTGGAAAGAGGAATACGCATCGATCCAATTTGATTCTGGCAGCTGATGTTGACTACGCCTCCGGCCGCACGCAGAGCTTCCCCAACCAAGACGGCATGAGGGCTCAGTTGGAAGCCCACGTGGAATCGTTGGAGAAACAGGCCGATTTGACGGCCCTCGCTGAGCGGGCGGATTCGTCCAGTCTGATCGATCTCATCGTCGTGACCGATAGCGAAGCCGTCCTCGGAATCGGTGGTACGTCCCGCGACTCCTCGTCCCTCACTTTATGTCTTCTTTTCCGCTAACCCACTCGCGACAACCGTACAGACCAAGGTGTCGGTGGTATCACCATCTCCCTCTCCAAGGCCGCCCTGTACACTCTCGGAGCCGGTATCCAGCCCAACCGAATCCTCCCCGTCGTACTCGACCCGGGTACCGATAACCATATCCAGTTCTCGGACCCGTTGTACCTCGGATGGAAGCGGGGTAGAGTCAGGGGAAAGCTTTACGAGTGGGTCCGATGTCGATGTCTATTCACGGGAACGGGTGTGTCGGGCAGGGCTAACGAACTTTTGGTTTTGCGCGCACTTTTTAGCAAATTCGTCGACAAGTTCATTCAGCACTGCCGAGAGCTCTTCGTAAGTCCGGCCGATCTCCCACTCAGATTACGCGACGAACTGATCGTGCCTCTTTTCATTCCAGCCCAACGCCTTGATCCACGTTAGTAGTACCTCCGGAACATGCTCACCAAGACATACCCACGGACTGACGTCGAAAGATTGTTTCCGATAGTTCGAGGACTTTGGTCTGCAGAACGCTCAGCGATTGTTGGACAAATACAAGGATGTCATTCCCTGTTTCAACGATGATATCGAGGGTGAGTCGCGAGTACAAAGCGACTATGAGTGACAAGTTGGCTGAAATTTGTGCCTCGTTCGAATTTTAGGAACCGGTGCCGTTGCCTTGGCCGCTCTACTTTCGTAAGCGCATCTTGTTCTCAGATCGTTGTAGATGGTCGTACTAACTGCTGCCCCTTCTCACCCGCAGTGCCGTCGGTGTTACCAAGTCCAAGTTGAGCGAACAGCGAATCGTTGTCTACGGTGCTGGTAGCGCTGGTATGGGTATCGCCGATCAGAGTGAGTCTGAGCGCAGGTTCACTGCTCAACTGTCATCAGAGCTAGTTCGCTGATTGGATGGAGTGGTTCACGCAGTCCGTGATGGAATGATGCTTCTTGAGGGTATCACTAAGGAGGAGGCCAACAAGCGATTCTGGTGAGTGGTTCGCCGCTGGATATCTCGCGATTCAAGAAACTGCGACTGAGGCTACTGCGTATCATTCTAGGTGTATTGACCGAAACGGTCTCTTGGTCGAATCCATGGGCAACTCGCTTCGACACGCCCAGCTCTCCTACGCTCGACCGGATGAGGAGTGTGTCGGCTGGGACACTGAGAACCCCGACCAGAAGGGTTACTACCTGCAGGATGGTGAGTTGATGCCAGTCGCTCAGCTCTACTCAGGGCATATGCTCAAGAAAAGACGCTATTGCCCGTCTTGCAGTCATTCACAATGTCAAGCCTACCATCTTGATCGGAACTTCTACCCATGCCCGAGCGTTTACTGAGGATATCGTCAAGGAGATGGCGAAGCACGTCGAGAGGCCCATCATCGTGAGTGCGCAGTGTCATGAACTGCCAGCGACATTGTGATCGTCTTACACGGTCGTTTCCCTTTCAGTTCCCGTTGTCCAACCCGACTGCGCTTGCCGAGTGTGATCCTTGTGAGCGTCGATCTGTGACAAGCTTGCCAAGTGCCATCGCTTATATCGTGTTCACGTTCGCAGCCGATGCAAACACCTGGACCGAAGGTCGTGCCTTGTTGGCCACCGGTTCGCCTTTCCCTCCTTGCGAGTACAACGGCAAGACCTGTGAGTCGGCACTAAGAGGTGTCCAATTCTGGCTTCCGGAATCGACTGCTCATAACATATGAGTCACACAGACATTCCCGCCCAAAACAACAACGCCTTGGTGAGCTTCGTTCCTTGTCATCCACTCTGAGACCAGGGTGCTGACCTTACCTTCCGATGCCTTCAGATCTACCCGGGTCTCGGTCTTGGAACAATCCTCTCCCGAGCGAGAACGATCTCGCCTGGCATGTTTATGGCCGGTATCCAGGCCCTCGCCAACCTGGCACCCGCCCTGCACGATCCCAACGCGTCTTTGCTTCCCGATCTTGCCGAGGTCAGGGAGGTCTCGGTCCACGTTGCCGCTGCCATTGTCAGGCAGGCATGCAAGGAGGGACGAACGCGAGATGAGACGGTGCTGAAGGTCGTGAACGGTCAGCTTGGAGAGGGATTGGAGGAGTTTATCCGGGGCTCGATGTGGGATCCTGTAAGTGAAAGCGAAACTTGAATCCATTACCGAGAATGTTTGAATTGACGCATCGTTTATATCTGCAGGTCTACCGTCCTCTGGAATTGATCGATTAGATGCCGGCGTTTCAGTCAAGACTGTAGTAGATTATTAGATACCGGAACATGAATCTTGTTTCTTCTCGCCAGCGAGACAACGCTCGGGATCGGGTGTCTAATAGTCTTGCTTTCAAGGATGATATAGTAGCCCTTGCTGATGAGCACCTCGAGGAAGAAGCTTTGATGTCGAAACGCGGCTTACCATAGGACTACCGGCCGCTGTGTAAATTACTTGATGTGCAGTTTTGAGCACCGGAGATCCGCGCCAGCTATTTGACCTAAACAAGAGCCAATTGAAGACAAGACCTCCGTGAACCTTTGCTGCCTTACCATAGACGGTATATATATGCGTCTGAGGCTTGGGGAAGCACCAGTAGTCCCAGCCGATGAAGAAGAGAAATGGTTGGCGGTTAACTGGGCCCAATTCGAGCCCTGGTTCTATTGCAAGAACCAGATCACAAACCCCTTCCTGCCTCTCAAGGATGTAGCGAAAGCGGATCTCAAGGCCATCTATAGATGGATGCGTCAAGCTGAGAAGGCGGGGGTCGAGTCGTCGGGCAGGGAAGCCGAGGAAGAGCCCGGCCAAGTGGGTGATGAGCAGGAGGAGGAGGTTCGAGACGACGGAAACGAGAATGCTGGCAACGGAAACATTGGGGTTTCAATAAGGGATAGCAGGCATATATTGCGGGGATGAACAGTACCAATCTGATATAGAGCGATTTGCTGTCGTAGTGGTAGCTATGATATCAATAGTAGTAATCAGACTGGATTTCCGGAGATGTGAGATGGTGATCGACTGTCTTGTTGCCGTACTGAACAGGTTGACAATGCGTCTTAGATGAATCAACAACGGAACTCAATTCCCAGTGACCGTGGAAGATCTCCTACAAAGCTACCCCAAGCGGTTGACAATGACAGTCTAGGAGTGACCGATGAAGTTTTAGGTTGTTGACAACGACAGGGTGTCAGCTCTGAGCGTGAGAAAGGGCTCATACTGAATGGCATGGTATATCTGGACAGGGACCTATAGGTACAAGTGGGCTGTTTTGTCCCGGTCAACTCGAACATCGTGTTATACAACATACTCTATCTCCTTTACTTTATGACTTGTTTGCTCCTGCACTCTCGTCTCAACCAGCGAGGAGGTCATGCAGCTCTTTCTGCATACGCTGCATCTCGGCTTCCGTGTTGACATCCTCTTCGGCTTCTTTCTGGGCCTGTTGGGGTCGTACTCAGCACCCCGATCGAATTGCGTGGTACCTGGCCCGCACTTACAGGTAGGTCCGCTCCCACAGCTCCTGCCTGACCGAGCTTGCCATCCGTTAGATCGAACAAGACCTTCTCTACCTCTGCATCGGCCTCCTCCTCAAGTTCGTCGTCGTCTAGCGCTTCCATCGTATCGTCCATCATCTCTTCGATGATTCCGGACTGGTATGGGTGGCTCCAGGTCAGTCTCACGTCGTACACCGACAGAGATCGACCAAGGCTCACCTTCATCATCTCCATCTGCATTTCCCTCATCGTTGCGCTCAACTGTGGCAGCTGGACCAACTGGTTGCTAACTTTCATTATCTCTGTCGACTTTTGAAAAGCCCCTGTCACCTTGACCATAGCTATTCGAGTGCGCACGCCTGTCAACTTCCCCGTTACCGATGCTCAGTACAGACGAATAACACTCACATGCCTGATGCTGCATCTGCATCTGTATGCTCCCCAGCCGAGCCTTGCTCATCGTCAACCGGTTCTTCTGCTTGTTCGTGCGTACGACCTCTTTGGCGAGCAACCGGGCCGACTTGACGTCGTTCTTCTTGGCAAGCTGCTTCAAGGATTGTCTAGCCTTTGTTGTTGCTAGATCGAGCTGTAATACATGTATTTGGAATCTGAACATAAGCTTCATGGTGTTCGTGTCACGGCCCCGTCGTCATCAGTAAACGGACCTGTCTGATCTCCTTGTCCAGCTGCCTTTGTTCCGTCCGCAGCTTCCGATCCCACTCTTTCAGCCTCTCCTCTGGCGTCGGGCCGTATATGTATCTGTTGATGCTTTTGAGCATAGTATCGACTGCTCTCTTGCCAGCGGAGTAGCGGGAGAAAGGGGTAGAAGAGTCGTTTCAAGAGAGGTTGACGGGATTCGGCTAGGAGCTCGCCCCAGTGCACCGTTTGAGAGAGCCTTGAAATTCCGAGTTGAACCTTTGGGATGAATGCAATACCAGTGTGGATGTATCAAGAGCAAGCTAAGTTCTCCCGAGCCGTCTGTCTCGAAGAAGAGGGTTGTAACGATGCGATGCGATGCCTGGATGATGGATGAATGAATGGATCGAGTCTCCAAGGCCGACGGCGCAAGATCCGACATGGCCCGCGCCGATCAGCTAGAATCAGAAGATCAGAGACCATCCGCAGCAAACGCGATGAATCGGAAAATACAGCTGCTTCACGATTTACATCCTGGATGTGCCAACTACAGGAGGATTATAGTTGTATGCATGACTCCCATGCGAAAGTCTGGATGCGTTCATCTATCTCCCTAAGCATGCTATACCTCTATCATATACATCGACCTCGAAATGGGCAGCCTAGATAGCCTGGCCATCAATCTCTATCCTTCCTGCCCCTTCTTGCAAGCCATAACTCTTCTCATACTTTTCGAGCATCACCTGGTCGATCTTACTTCCCCCACAAGCGATCAGCACGATGTTCTTCCTGCCCTCCGGTCTTGGCAAGGACCCCACCAACTTGGACAGTAAGCGTTCGGGCTGATAAGCCGGCGTCAGGGCCGCTCCGCAGGCGATCTCGACCATGATCTGATGATCTCGGTTGATCTGCCATGTTGCGGATCCGGAGATGGCGTCCTCGACAACCACACCGGCAAAGTACTTGCCATGCCGAGTCGAGGATTCCGCCTCCATCTGCGAGCCAGAGCCAGACCCGGAGGTCGCAATCGAGGAATCGTCAAGCGTTCCGTATCGAGCGTATTTCCTCGCCAGCTTCAACGTAAGAGCCGAGCATTTCCTGGCTCCCATGGATGTGGCGAGAGAAGTGATGGCAGGGAGAATGATATGTGCGTCGGCGTTCCCGATCGGATCGTCATGATAAGCGTTCATCGACTGGCTGAATCCATCCGCCCCAAAGTCCTGTACACCGACGAGTTTTGGACTGTGGACCGGCCCGCCTGATGACAGAGATTGAGACTGCCTTCTCGAGATGCCTCGCAGGATACCCGCCAAGAATCCGCCTCCCCCAACAGCGGAAACAATCATGTCTGGGACCGCCGCTGATCCTTTATCTTTGCTAGCCTGACTTGACTCGGCTACCTGTTGGTAGATCTCCTCGACGATACTGGAATGACCATCAACCAGGTCGTCTCCTTCAAAGGGGTGTATGTACACGGCCCCATCCTCGGCTTCTACAGCTTTCCGAGCCGCTTGATCACAGGTATCCCATACAGGACCGGCTACGATCACTTCGGCCTTGAGACCCCTGAGAGTCTCCTTGACAGCCTCTTCGCAGGTCTCTGGCACGTACACGCTGCACCTCACGCCCAAGCTCTTCGCAGCGGTCGCAGCGGCCAATCCAGCGTTCCCTCCACTGGAACATATCAAATGTGCCGAAGAACCATATCGCTCGACGGCGACTTTACAGACCCTCCCGATCCCCCTGATCTTGAACGACCCGGAAGGCTGAAGTGCATCCAGTTTGAGGAAGATGTTGTGACCAGTCTTCTCGGAGAGTGTCTCGGAATATACGAGCGGAGTGACGATATGTAGAGAAGATGGGGATGAAATCTCGGCGGCCTGGACTGCCTGTTCGTAGTTGGACAGCGAGGAGGAAGTCTTGTCCGAATCGAGATTGGGGTTGGGAGCAGACGACCGCGTTTGGCCTTCCAGGCTTGCTTGAAGTGTGTCCATTTTGTAGATCAAACCAAATGAAGACCTGGTATTGCGAATCAGATGAATAAGTGGGAAATATTCGACTGAGGACAGATTTTATATAGTCCGTGAAGGTTGCGACAAAAGGTATACCCCAGGTCTAGAGAAATTGTCTGACTCGCTGGTTGCTGCTCCCCTCCCACGGACGGACATGTCCGAAAGGAACTTGCTCGCAACCAGGATGGTGGCGTTCCACAGATGAAGCGGTCTCGAGGAAGCGCGATGATTTTACGATGCTAAGATCGATCTATCGCAGAGTCATAACATGGCTGCTTTGATATCTCAGATTTATCAGTGATTCACAGGGAAAGGAGACTGAAGTCGCAGCGCGTACCACTCCGTGACCGGTCGCCGCTTACCATCTCGCAGCGCGTTGTCCAGCCTCTATCCAGCAGGGAAATATCTTCGCTGCTCGCCTGGTAACTCTCTCCCTACATCGATACAACCAGATGGCTCGGGATGTCTATATATCGATAAGAGTTCGAATACCCTTGGCGGTTCGAGCTCGCAAGCAGGCGAGCGCGATGATAGCGGCTGCATGACATTGTACATGTACGAGCACAGCAAGACAAGCAGAGCGAAGACTAGCCACGACACTGACTGAACTCGCTGCCGTGTGTCACTTGCAGGCTAAGAAGTTAGATGATTCTGATGTCAAAAGCTAGATGAAAGAGTTTACCGAGATCAGTCAGGATTTTCTCTCGCTTCGCGATGATAGCATCGCCCTGTAATTCGCAAGGACGACACAATCTCACTTCCCACCAAGCGTTTTTCATGGCTATCGTCACCTTTCACTCGTCAAGGACGCTTGCGTTGATCTACACATTACTGCAAATCGCGAGCACATCTATGCCATTGGATTGGTTGTTCCTTCCCTCAGAAGATGACAGTCACGCGCACCACATGTCTTGACTCGAACGCATGAATCACAAAAACGAAACAAGGGCATGCAGTACCCTATTAGACTTTTCTACAAGAGCAAGATCGGAATGGCCGGGTCTCCCCTGGCGAATCCATCTGGGAGAAGGTCTCCGAAATCAAGTTTGGGGAGGAGATGGCAAAGGTGATCCGCTAAAGAGGCAGCATGTAGTCAACGCTGAATCATTTTACATGTACGACTCTACTAGTGTTGTCTGCCATTTGAGGTAACGATCAAGCTCCTGCGCCAGCCCCAGCCTGTGAACAGCAACATGTCCTTGACCTCTGCCAAAAGTTCTGCATTACTAATAACATCATTTCAAGAATGCTGGGAACATTTCAATAACCCTGCGAGGTGTTCTCAAGGGAAAGAGGGTCGGTATTGACGGGCGATCGTGCGATGGCTGTGCTCGACCCTGACAACAGGACACAAATCGTTTGACAGACCGGGGCATTGTTGTTGAAGTGAATGAGGAGATCATCAGACTCTCGTTTATCAACCAATGCGACTACGGGAATCAAGGCAGTGGAACACTGTGTGAATGAGCTGGAGACGATTGTTACCTATTGCACCAGTTCTCGATGTGCATCATAAAACTCAGGGCGGACCATCCTCCCCTGGCCAGTTCTTTCCACGATCGGCTTGCGTAATACTTGTTCCACTGAGCTGAACTCCTTCAATGGTGAGAATATGCATAACGATTGCTAGTAGAACACGTTCTACCGAAGGGTTCTGTTTCTGAAACGTCGACGGGAAAGACCCTCGCAAAGCGGAGAATTTGTTTCCGCTCGAAAGATGACGCCATCCTTTTGTACACCTCATCACCTCATCACGTCTTTCGGATCTTTCGATACTTTCAGACGGCTTGGTAATCCAAAAGGTGATCTATAATTCTATAAGCTATAAACATTGCCTATAGCCTGTAGCTCACACATCGTATACATCAGCCACCTGTGCTTCATCAACGCTCGACTTCCGCACCAGACAGACCTCCTACGATGGCTCTCCAACCCGCATTGGCCTTTACCAAGATTGGACACGGTCCCAACACCCTCGAACTGTACGTGCACAGTCCTGCCTTCTGGTTTTGATTACTGCCGTAGCTGAAGATAGGAGATCTTGTGTCTCGTCAGATGGCTGGATATCCTCTGCCCCTTCAGCAAGAAAATCACACTGGCTATCAACGAGAAACTCGTCCCCGCCCTCCTGGATAGTTCCACCCCCATCTCCAAATCCCTGACACTCCTCATCCGACCTTACCCTCAGCCATGGCACGGTGCCGGTACATTCACCGCCGAGGCCGTCCTAGCTTTTGGCAAATCATCGACTTTTGCCGCTGTCAAGGATCAGGATGAACGAAGCCGATTATGGTGGGCGTTTTTCGTCAAGCTGATGCAGGAGCAAGAACGCTGGTTCGACAACCCGGTCAAGAACAAGACGCCGGAGAATGTCCGAGACGAATTGGCTGGAATCGCGGGAGAAGTGCTCCAAGCGGAGAACGCAGTCAAGGGTCCTGCTAGCAAGGTCGTCGGGGAGATCAGGGATCTTCTCGCTGTCAAACCTTCATCGCCGAATGCCGGGTGAGCCTATTATACAAGGCAAAACGTCGACCTTCTAGCTGAATAGTGTTGATGGGCAGCACGAGCGTCACGGATGAGCTCAAGTACTTCATCAAGCTCGGTCGACAGAATGCTATCCACGTTACTGTGAGTAGCATCATATCAACCTTTATCTTTCATCTGTTCGATCCATCTGACCTCGACTACTATGCGTCCTAGCCTTCTGCGGTCTTCAATGGCTTGTTCGAGTCGTCAGTATCGAGTAGCTGGAGCGATTCAGAGTGGAACGAGTTCTTCAAGTAGGTCAACCTTTTGACCGCCACGGTGTCAAACTACGATAGTATGCTGAATGAGAGATCTTGTCTTGTTCTTGTTTATCTATAGGTCAAAGGGGGTCGCTTCATTTTGAACATCCAACCCGAACGAGGCCATCGCGAGACTGTAGTTATACAAGATAAGATGTTCTTCACGTATCGCCTTGCGATGGAGCCTAGACCCGGCAAGGACCAGCGATGGATGTACTGTATTTTCTATAGAAGATCGACAGACGAGATCAACTCAGCATCAACATTGACTCCCCGGATGGGGAAGGCGATCTCAGGTGGAGTCGCAATCCGCCTGGCATCAGAAACTTTCCCAGTATCCTGCCTTGATGGTATTCTGCTGAGTCGACGGTATGTTCAAATTGAATGCGGCTATACTGTTCGTCGTGCCTTTCAAGGCCTGTCCGGGGCCTGCTGCATCGTGACCAGGTTCGTTGATTCATATGCGCTTTGGCGGCGACAACCCCGAATTGTACCAGCATGAATGGCGAGCATGCGGAAGAGCCTTGAGCTTTCCGCAAAGGTACCTGGGTGTTCACCGATGTGGAGTTATCTTGATGGCTGCAGTAAATACCCTGAGGAATCAAGTCAGTCTACAAAAACTGATGGGCATCCCGAGACGAAAATCCATCTTAAAGCAATACATGTAGCCATTGTTGCTGACGTAGCCATCGACAAGGTCGGAGTGTTTCTTGTGATTACAGGCAACGATAAGAAATTCTTGCGATGTACCTCTCTATGTGTACACCTTCTGGCGAGCTTGGTCTGATAGGAGATTCATTTGCGAATCGATGCATTCAGCCGACCTGGGAATACCTCGTCTTGCCGGCAGCCTCGACGTTGTAAAGATAGATAACTGCTGTCCGTGCTTCATCTATCATAGGAACAGTAAGACATAGTATCGATGCAATGTAAGTGTGCTTAAAATGAGCGCATCAACGTGATATATGGCCCTACTATATGTCCCGTTCCGATAAGTATCATGTGCGCTAGCCAAGACTCGTGCAACCTCAAAATTTACGGCAATCGGCGGAAGTGTGACACCAGACCGTGTGGACAATACAGTCTTTTCTTCAGCCTTTTACACAGAGACTTGGGGTTCCAGCGCTTGGGCTAGACTGCGAAGAGGCATGTTGAACCCAATCTTAGGAGATTGCCAGTGGTTCTGCATTCACTAAAGATATAACGCAAGGCCCTCAGACTCTATGTCAATACATCCCGAAGGAGTCGAGCGGCGATTGAGTGATACAACACAAAACCAGGATGAGGCGTCAGTCATAGCGAGATCAAGAAGGGAGCGCAGGATCGCAGATGAGACAGGGTCGGTTGCCTGCCTCGTTGGAGTTTTTCTTTCTTTCTCTGTTTCGCGGGCGTATGCAGGTGGAGATGACGGCGATGTGCAGAACGAGCTTGCCAGGAGGACTTGCCCAGAGAGATCACATGCCCAATGAAACGACGCTTCGATTGAGCCTCAAGCGTTTTGATTTGGACCGTTCTCATGTCTCGCATTCCATTCTGCCGATCGACGAGTCAACCTTCTGCTGACTGCTGAGCGCTTTGTCGGTATGAACTTCGTAAGCAGTACGCTTTCCGATCTTTGGCCTGTGACTTCTTGATGGCTTCAGCCAAGCGAGGCCAAGCCGGTGAAGTCCAGATTTCCAAGACGAAACAAGGTGGATGACGTGAAACGCGAGCTCTCGATCCCTGTACGTCGCCCTTGGGATCGAGCGGCACGTCGAGAAGCACGGGAACGAGCCGGGTAGAAAGATGGCTTGCTCTGGACCGAGGTGGACACGATGGCTGTGCTGTGTCGTCCGCCTGATGAAGGTACCGGTGGCTTTTGCCGATGAACGCGTGGCACAGCTTCGGTCTCGGTTCATCATCAGGATGCCGAGGTGAAGCCCAGCCAGGCAGAGAAGCAGGAGGCGAGGCTGTGCTGTGTGCCTTCGGGAAATAGAAATAAATACATCCGGGGCTCAATATCGAGACGCGCGTGGATAGAATCGAATCGAAATCGCGTTTCTCGTCACAGCGCATAGCGAAGTGGTAAAATCGCAAGGTCGGTCAAGTCTTGATGCATGATGCACAGTAGTGATGCGAACACGTAAGAGCGCAACGTGTAGAGCCAAGGGAATGGACCAAAGTGGCAGAGTAGCTCGGAATGCTGGGAAGGGTGGAGGAGGCGATTTACCGAGTGTGGGAATGATGCTAATGATGATGATGATGGCGGAATGGACCGGGAACAGCGGGAGGGAAATTAGATCGATTTCACCGCCACCGTCGTCTCTCGCTCTCAATCTCGAGGCTGGGGGTGGGTCGCTGTAGGGGGGTCATGGCTGTGCCGACGTTTACTGTCCGGACGAGAGGCAGTGAAGGCGATCAGAGCAAGAACCCACAAGTAGCAAGTCGGCGAGATTATAGTCGATCGTGTGATATGGTTGTACAAAAAGAGAGACCTTGCCGAACCTTGCTCTTCTCCCTCGAATCATTCCATCCCTACGGTCCGGTCTAGCAACGTATAACGTACCGACCTTCATAATAACAAGAAACGAGAATAGCCAGAACAACACTGCGAACGCGACCGACGCCCGTGTTTCCTCCGTCGGTTTTTCACACGAAAAGCGCCCCCGTCAAACGCAAACAAACGAGAGCACGTAGCACACGCACGTCGTCGTATCATTCGCTCGCCAAGTTCGCCACTACTACTCGCCTAGGATATCGTACATCATCATAATCGACATCGGCATCCATACAAGCCACCTCTACCTCTACCTCTCCCGAGATCGCTCTGATACTATACTACTGCTGCTGTAGTTGCGTCGACGCATCTCCTTTGATTCTCTCGTTGTTTTTGGCCGCGAAGCCGTCCCGTTCCGAGAATAACATCAACCCCCGGCCACACAGCACGGTTGCACGGGACAACTCGCTTCTTCTCCTCTGCTCGTCACAGCTTTTGTCTCGCCATCCCATCAACAACCCCTTCTACTTTTACTACTACTACCACATCGACATCCTCCTCCTCCTCCTTCTTATACCATTCATCATCACGGTAGAGAGTCTTCCCCCACCTCTACCTCTTATAAACACAAACAAAAACACACACACAAAGCACAAACACTACCTCCCTTGTTCTCGATCGACCTCCGCTAGGAAATCGATCAGGACCGCCTCTCTTACAACCCCCACACCTTACACACAAACAATCAACGACTGGACTACATCAACAACCAACTACTGCTCGACGCATCACGCCCCCTTACATCTCAGAGAACCCCTACCCTACTACTCTACCACCTCGCCTCGACAACAACAATGTCGCTCCCCACCATCCTCGTCGCGCTCACCAGCGCTCTCATTCCGTTCACCTCGGCCGTCCCGACCGCCTCTGGATCAGGGTCGCAACAGCAAAAGCGTCAACAGGCCATCACCCCCGAGACCTTCCAGGTCGTTGGGAACAGTGGTGTGTCAGCTCAGATGATGTTCAACCCGTGAGTTTTCATGCCACGATCACTTGGGGGTTTGTTTTGATCAGACGAGATCGAGGTGGCTGATCGAGAGAATTCGACTTTTGTTCCAACTCTGCCTGGTTTCCTACCTTTCCCTGATGTCCTATCCTTTCACTCTCACATCACAGTGGTGTCGGTGACAAGGTCTACATCATCGACAAGACCGAGAACAACCCCCTGACCGTCACCTCGGATTCCGGTCGGACCCACCCCGCTTGGGCCGTATCGTACGACACGATCACCAACGAGGTCCGAGCGATGGACGTCGAGAGTAACCCTTTCTGTGCCGGAGGAATGTCGTTGGGTAACGGATCGTGGGCCGTCTTCGGTGGAAACCAGCCCATCACGACGGGTGAGTCCGGGTTGGGGTAATTTCTCGTGCAACATCCGGGCTGACGTGATCGTTTCATGCTTCGATAGGCGGTGCTGCCGTTGCCGATGAGGGTGTCTACTCAGACACCGATGGAGGTGCTGCCATCCGAGTGCTCGAACCCTGTGCCGACGATTCGTGCGAGTACCGTCAAGGTACTCAAACCTTTATTCGAAAGGACATCGACGCCAACATCGGTGGATACCTGCAGATGACCGGGAACCGATGGTATCCCACCGCCGAGGGATTGGAGGACGGAAGCTTGATCGTCATCGGAGGAGACAACAACGGTGGTTACGTCAACACCGTCTTGCAGGACAACCCGACGTACGAGTTCTTCCCTCCCAAGGGTGACGGTCAGGCCATTCACTTGCAATGGTTGGCCGACAACCTGCCCGTCAACCTGTACCCCTTGACTTGGATGTTGCCTTCAGGTGGGTGACGGTCGGATCGATCATAGAAGCCGAATCTTGCTGACATCTCTCTCATTCCCGTTCTCGGCGTCTCAGGCAAGCTCTTCATGCAGGCCAACTTCAGCACCATCCTGTACGACTGGCACACCCAGGAGACTACCAACCTCCCTTGGATGCCCTACGCCGTCCGAGTCTACCCCGCCTCGGCCGCCTCGACTATGTTGCCCTTGACCCCTGCCAACAATTACACGGCCACCTTGCTCTTCTGCGGAGGAAGCAACCCCTCCGACTGGGGTTCGGACGGTGGTGTCAAGACCAACATCACCGCCGTCACCGCCGATGACTCTTGTGTCAGGATCTCGCCCGACGATGCCAACCCCAAGTACGAGGATGATGACTTCTTGCCCACCGGCCGAACCATGGGTCAATTCGTCTACCTGCCCGACGGTCAGCTCTGGATGGGTAACGGTGCTCACATGGGTACCGCCGGATACGGAGACGAGGGTTGGGGTCTCGGTATGTCTTACGCCAGCGAGCCCATCTACCAGCCCGGTCTCTACAACCCCAACGCTGCCGCCGGTAGCAAGTGGAACTGGAACTTGGCCGCTTCGACCCAGGAGAGGTTGTACCACTCGACCGTCGTCTTGCTCAAGGATGGAAGTCTGTTGATCTCGGGATCCAACCCCAACGCCGATGTCTCTACCAAGCAGTGGGCCACCAGCTACTCTGTCGAGAGGTGGTACCCCAGCTGGTACAACGAGGCCAGGCCCGGTAACCAAGGTTTCCCCGAGACCTTGAGCTACGGCGGTGACTACTGGAGCATGACCTTGAACACTACCGACGAGGCCACCGTCAAGTCCGCCAAGGTCAACGTCATCCGAGGAGGTTTCTCCACCCACGCCATCCAGTTCGGTCAGCGATTCCTCGAGCTCATCACCTCGTACGAGATCGACCAGGAGGCCGGTACCACGACCCTCTACGTCACTCAGATGCCTCCCAACGCCGCCCTCTTCACCCCCGGGCCGGCCATGTTGTTCTTGGTCCTGGACGGCGTCCCATCTCACGGTCAATACGTCATGGTCGGATCCGGTCAGATCGGTGACCAGCCCATCGCCACTGCTGCCACCTTGCCCGCTTCGGGCATCAAGCAGGCCGCTGCCAACACCACGACCAGCGCCGGTGGGGCCGCTGTCACCGGTACCAAGGCCGAGGCGAGCTCGAACACCAACGCTGCTTCTGCTACCGTCGGCTTGCCTTTGGGCTTGTCGATGGTCGCTGGGCTCGTCGCCGTTTGGTTTGCGCTCTAAGCCGCTGGTTCGGTTAGACCGCATCGCATCGGCTCGGTTCTCGGCTCTTCCCTTGTTCATACCCTCGGCATTCTTCTCCCCCACGCATCTACATGGCTACAACAAGCATGTAAAGCTTCACGACGACTCTCACCCCCCTTGGACCTCAGGATCACGAACAATTATATATTCCCCTAGATACTTGTCTCGGTCTTTCCCTCCTTCCCTAGCTTAGATGACGGATGACACAGTGTCCTCGTCTCATCCCCTTTCATCCCGCTCTCGTACCGCCCGCTTGCTCTAGTTTGTCCTCCTTCTGCTGTACGGACCGGTCTTGGGCCTCGTCTCGCTCGAGTGCATGATGGACGATCTTCCCTCGGATCAGTAAAGACCTTGCAAATCCCCCTTAATGATGTTATACATACAGTTGTTTGATCATTTCCTGACGTTTGACCTGGCGCTGTCTGAAGGGGGTGGATGGTATTGTTCCGAGGTGTTGGTTGTCTGTTGATGATTTGCGACTTTCGGTCATCTTTGGATGAATGCGCGTCGCTGATCCCTTTCAAGCTCGAGATAGGTCCCCCTTTCAGACACATTTATCAGATGCCATCCCATCCATCAATCACTTCGAGTTGACCTTGGGCGTTGTGCACCTCCTCTTTCCGCCCATCTCCTGTCGGATCGTTGTTGATCGCTCGGATGCAAGCAAGACGTCATGTCTATACTGAGGTGAGCACTTTCATGAGCTAGACGGAGTTGTCACCGCTTGTAATGACCTAACAGCTAACTTGAAACAGACTGTTCTTCTGCGTTGCCGGGATCTATGCTTCGTATCTACTCTGGGGCATAGCTCAAGAGCGACGTGAGTGCGCTTTTGAGTGCTCGATGTACACACGGAGCTGATTCTTGATTGACAGTGGCTTCGCCGTTCCCCCGGTATCCTCCTCATTCGCCGAGCGACCCCTCGCACCCCGGTCTTCATACCTCGCAAGATCGGTTCCCCTCATCGGCATTTATCACAACATGTCAGGCCTTTGCGTCTTGCACATGTGCGCTGGTTTACTTGATAGTCGAGAGGAGCCGTAAAGGAGGAAAAGGAGGATTCAAGACGTTGGTTGGATGGGAGCAAGAAGCTGTGATCACGGGTGCGAACGGATCTGTTTGCAATGGCTCTAGCGAAGAGAAGACATCAACACCCCTTGCGAGAAAGCAACTGGCGGAGACGAGCTGGACCCGCAGATTGCCGGTCTTGCTACTCAGGGTCGGGATCTGCCAGAGTCTGGCGGCACCCATCGGGTTCATGAGCTTGAGGTATATCAGCTATCCGACCATGGTCCTCGCCAAGGTGAGTCCTGAACAAGCCACGGAACCCTTCTTTGCGGCTGACTTAGGTCATTCTGGCTGACTGTTCGCAGTCCTGCAAGCTTATCCCAGTCCTTCTGCTCAATGTCGTCCTCTACCGACGCAAATTCAAGCCGTACAAATACGTCGTGGTCCTGCTCGTCAGCATCGGGATCTCAATGTTCATGTTCTTCGGCAAAAGCAGCAGGAGCAAGGGCAAAGGAAGTTCGAACAGCTCCTTCGGATTAGCGCTTCTCGGCTTCAAGTGGGCCTCGTTTTCCTTCACTCGATTGTTTCTTGTACTGATATCATCATTACTTCATAGTCTCATTCTGGACGGGCTGACAGCGTCGACCCAGGACGAGCTCTTCGCCCTCTACCCCCGTTTCACCGGCAAACAGCTCATGTTCACCATGTCCTTCTTGACACTCTGTCTCTCTCTGCCCGTCTTGCTGGTTCCACCTGCCTGGCCTTCGCTTGCCATCCATACCATTGCTCGGACGGTCAATCTACCCGAGCTGTTGAGTTTAACCGGAGTGCCCCCTCACATGCAGAACACACCTTCGGAACCGGTCATGTTCCAGTGTTTGCACTTTCTTTCGACACACCCCTCGGCATTCTGGCCGTTGGCTCAATATGCGCTGCTAGGAGGACTCGGTCAACTATTCATCTTCGAGACCATCTCGCACTTTGGCAGTCTCACGCTGGTCATGGTCACGGTCACTAGGAAACTGTTCACCATGTTGTTGAGCGTGTTTGTATTCGGTCACTCGCTGGCGCTCGGCCAGTGGAGCGGTATCGGGGTAGTCTTCGCAGCGATCGGGCTAGAGGCGGGTGTCAAACGATCAGGTTAGTAAAATCGGCAGCGTCGAGTATCCGGGCATCGAGACGCTGAATGAACCACCCGGCAGAGATCATGACCAAAAAGATCGCCGACGAAAAGAAAAAATCGCGCCTAAAAGCATTGTAGTCCTGTATCGGCTTCCATGTCATATCTATTAGATGCGCGACCTCATTATATATTTACCCCTAAGAACAGTAACACCAACCAAACGATCGTGAACAAACCAATGGGGAGGATCCCAATAAACACGATCAGGTCCTGCCATAACCTCCTTCCCGTCCTTCTCTTCTGCAGCTCCCGTTCCTTTCTTGCCAAGAGTATGTCCACCGAGGAGGACCTCTCGTCGATATTTCTCGTTGCTACGCTCGCTTGTGCGCCTAGGCTGCTCGAGGGAAAGACGATGGCGAGGGGACTCGAGATGTAGAAGTTCTTCACAAATAGGATGGCTGGCACCAACCACCCGATGGCGAGAATGCAGATGCCGCCGATAATTTCGAGTTGATCGGCTACCCACCCGCCGATACAGGCAAATGCGAGGATGATAATCCATGCTGCGAACCCGAGCCACCTCTGCGCTTTGGCCCTGCCTTCGCGCTCCACACCGAGGGCTCGTAGCCCGACAGCTCTGGCCTGGGCGACCCATTGGTTTGCTGTCGTCAACGTTAAAGCGATCATGCACAGCCTCGCAAAGTTGAGCGCTCCATCCACCTCGGGCCGTTGCATGATGGCAAAGATCCCAGCGCGCGAGAGACCGACGCCTTCCTCGTGCAGGTTGAAGAGGTAGTACGGCACAAGCGAATACGGCAAGACCATGACTAGCAGCGTGCCTGCCGCGATCAGACAAGGTAAGGGGAACCACGTCCTAGAGGTCCTCACAAGACTGCCGTGAATAGGTAGCGTTTGGACATGGGGAGTGTTGAACAGGATGATGGTAACTATATCATGTGATCGGTTTAGCTTGGTATGCAGCCTCGAGACCATCCAGCACTCACCAAGAGCTGTCCCGGAACTTAGGCTCTCCATGCCGAAGGGTCCGTACCGCGCGGGTGGCTGTTCCGGTACATACGGCGATGACTGTTCCAGAGCCGAAATTTCGACCGTTCGACCGATGACGGTAAATACGACCATGGGCAGGAGAAGAATTAAGAGATCTGGAAGTATTGAGATTCCGGTATGGGGCTTGGCACGGGACGGCAGAGGTAGCATCTGTAAATTGGGAAGGATATGCGCTCAGAAAGAGGGGCCATGCCGGAGGCGATGAATCTATACTGACGAAGAACGAAGATATGATGAGGACGAACCATCTTGACGCCAAGAAATTGGATGAAGATAGAGGTCGAATAAAGGTGAGCCAGATGGGGTGTATCGCTGATATCAAGAGCGGGAGCCGTAAGTACGAGATGGATCACACATCGAAATCCGAAAACTGCTCACTTCTGAGCCAACCTATGCATGTACAAAGGATACCGACTACCTGCAGAGCCCGTCCCGCCCACAGACCATGTTTGCCAGCGGACCTGTGCAGGATGTCTTCGAAATTTGTTACTTTCAGATATCTAGCAGGGCGGAGCAAGTTCGGTAAGTTGGAGGATCGATGCTGAAGCTCAACCGCTTTTTCTCACCTGGAAAGGTAGACAGTGACGACATGTGCGCAAGCTGACAAACCGGTGATAATAGCGATGACCGGGATAAAGACGGCAGCTCCGCCTGGCAGGAAAGAAGCCGGAAGCAGCGGGATCAAGGGGAGAAAGGCCAGCGGATATGACAGGAGTTGAGGTGGCACGAGCTGATAAACAGGATAAAATGTCAGTAAAATAATCAGGCAAGAACGTCGAGTATAGATTCCCACCTGCCACAGCTCCTTGTGTCCTCCTCGAGCGAATTCCTGTTCCGCTTCTCTCCATTTCCGTCGCTTTCGTTTCCGTCCTCCCAGAGGTGCCGACTCCTCGTCCATGCGTATCGAAGCGTTCGTCAAAGGGATATGCTCGCCTTCCTCCAGTTCGTTCCATTCTTCATCTTGCAAGTCTCCATCGTCATCGGAAGGAAGGGTTCCGTCCTCACTGGCAACATCGTCCAGGCTTATGCCTAGCTCCAGCAAAGGGTCGTCAATGCCCATGACAGGGCTACCGTGTAGCGTTCCTCTCGAGCTGGCCGATAGGCGCTCCAAGAATTGCTCATCCTCCGGTCCAGCTGTCCAAGTCTCGGCCACGGTTCCGGTCGACACCTCTTCATCTTCTGCGTCATCGTCACTGGCGATCCAGAACGAACCTTTGGCCTTGGCCTTTCCCGCATATGTCGGTGGTGGAGACACCGAGGAATCCAATAATAGATTCGGTTTAGCTCTAGGCGTAGATGGTCCGCTTGTAGTAGATGCCTCGTCCTCATCTTCCACATCGGAAGTGCCTAGTTGAGGTGATCCGGTAGAAGGTAAAAAGTATGACTCCGAGGACGATGTCAAGGGGGGAGTCCCGTATTCCCCGCTGAGCGCTGACGCAAAAGATGCGATCGTCGAGACAGAGGCTGAACGATTGGGCCTCATGCCTGGCTGTGACTATCCTACTCCTATCAGCCAGTTGCCAGATGAGAATGGTGCAATCCGTTCATCAACTTGTCGAGTTGCGAAGTTGAACATCTAGCTAGCTAACTGCCGCCGCCCAAATATAGGTTAGCTAGGACGACGCAAGCCCCGGAAGCAAAGATCGGGCAACATCTGTAGGTATACGAGTATGCAGAGAAAGGACGTCACGATAGCTAACGGGCATACAACGTTAGTGGAACGTAGTGTATATAGCATAGTGTAGGAGCGGAAACATTCGTGTCATCATCGAGATACCTCAGGCGGTAAAATCGAGGTGGAGGTGTCGTTGGGAAGCCGTTGCTTTCTATGTCGTCATCGGTTTGTTTTGGTCGTATTCCTGAGATTCTATTCCTCAGGGAGCCCTTTGCCTACGGTACGGGATGTGAGTTCCCTATAGGCCGACGAAGGGAGCTTCCGAAGGCGTATCGAACAATCCGCTGGGACTATTGCCGTCGACCCCGTACATCTGGCTGTCTCCACCTTGGAGATCACCCTGATCGCGCCAAAGCTGACCAGACTGGTTAGGATCAAAGTCGGGTCGAAAGGGATTGTCTATCGACAAGAAGGTACATCGCAGTGTGAGTAATATGGTCAAACAAAGGTGAGCAACTCTCGACTCACCAAGCGGACCGACACCATCGATAGGTGTCAAGTTCTGGGTGAACGGCATGATACCCCCGTGGGCATCGCTCTTCAGACCCTGAGCTGCGCCTGCAAACAACTTGGCCTGATACTCAGCCTGATTGGGTGGCTGTTGTGACCGCTCTAGCGGATTTGTGTTTCCAGCTTGAGGGGGTTGCATGAACATGACCGGAGTGGGCGATGGAACCGGTTGTTGTAACGAAGCGGGAGCTTGTTGAGTGTTCATTTCATTCATGTTCTGTTCGAGAGGCATCCCAAAGGCGTTCATATAACTGGTTCCGAGCCATCGCCAGGTGTTCATCCACCCGATCTGCTCGGGTCTAGCGAAAGCCTGAGCGTCGTCGAGAGAATGCCCAGCTCTGCAATGGTTCACTCGGTCAAATTCGACTGGTGACTGAGGATATGTCATTGAGCTCGGGTCGCCGACTGTTGCGCGTCGTCCGTGTGCTGACGAGCTGATAGGCGCCTCGGCATGGTATCGTAGCAGAGCTTCCGAGTACTTGCGTGCCGGATCAATCGGGCGGTGCTGGTTCTGATGCTGTTGACGCGGGTCATGCTGATGCTGGTCATAGAGTCCAGCCGTGAAAGGGGAATGGGGGAGGCCAGCCTGATGCGAGCCATCTGAGAACATGGCCTGGTCCAAGCTCTGTGGATGCAGCTGATGCGAGTTGGCTATAGTGCCATCGAGAGACAGCGCAAAGGTAACGACGTTGGCGGGACCGCTAGAATCAGTCATTTTCGATCCTGTTGGTATTGACGAAGAGCGAGTGGGAGGTTGTGTTTCTCACTCACTCGTGACCCAAGATGGATTGTTGATAGTCTCGGTGAGTTGTTCGACAGGCCTCGACTGCGCGGAAACTGGCGAGGTGATCCCAGATGACGAGATAGCTTTCGGAAAATCTGCAGCTGCGAGTACGGACGTCTGAGAGACGCTTCCGTGACTGGCATTACTGGACTGCCTTCGCTGATATCCCGAAGGGTAGGCAGGACCCGAATTCTCCATCTGCTCGTGATGTTCTGGTCTGATGGAGCGCGAGTGCGGTGAGACCGTACTGGGCAAGCGAGACGAGAGGGGAGCGATTGCAGTGGCAAAAGGGCCAGTATCGGCAGAGCGCCGACGAGTAGTAGCCGACTTGATCTGCGTCTTCTTCTTAGCCTTGTTTTGAATTTTGCTCTTCTTCTGAGCTTCATTGCTCACGGAAGCGAGATCGTTGATGGAAACGAGAACCTCTTCCCCGGCTCCAGGATCATGCTGGCAGGAGCCACTGGGGACTCGTTGTGCATCGGAAGCCTTTACATCAGGTTGATCCGATGCAGTGGAGTTATCGACATTTCCCAAAGCGAGATTGCCAAGAGGGGAAATGCCGGTCAAACCAGGAGCCTTTGCCGCTTTCAGCTGTAGACATCGAGAAGTAGAGTTTGCAGAGATTCAACACGGGATATTCATCTACTCAGAATAAGTGTTCCGGGATAGAACAACTGACAGCGATATTCTCCCTCTGCAACCTCTCCATCATCTCCATCAAAGACTGGTTATGCTTGGTGATGGCTTGGATCTGGCTCGACTTTTCAACGACCTCTGCTTCGAGATCCACAAAGTAGACCTTTTGCCGTTGCCGAAAAGCACGCTGAGCAACTCGGTCTGCGCGGTTGTCCAACGAGACGGGCATGGTAGAGCGAAGACGTGTGTCGTGTCAGTCCGAGTCCCCGAGAGTTCAAGTTCGGTCATGATTGCGCTTGAGGCTCATGACGTACTCTGCTCTTTACGCTTTTGAGATGATTCACCCCTGACCCGAGACTACCGGTCAAATTACCATAATGGAATAAGCTCCTGCGTCTCGTATAGCGGGATGCCAACTACGAGCTCAGACTCACCTTGGTATTCCGTATGGGCCGCGAAGACGCATCAAGTCGACGGGGACTGCTACCGGAAGCGTCCTCGACGAGATGAAGTCCTTTGTCCTGTTCGGCGTTCAGGTCGACATCGTCGAGCCCGTCTGAATCCTCAGGGTTGTCCTTATTGTTTTGGCAGTTTGACGATTCGGCCTTGGCCACCGTGTTGCATCTACGTAGATTCCTGTTGGGCCTCGAGGTAGAGCCTCGGATTCGAGCAGAGCCAGGGAGAATGGTCTCGGAGTCGTGAGAGGCAAAGAAGACTGCCGAGGCCATGATGACGGATCGCCACTCGTACCGGTGGACCTTTGAATTATAGGTGCGGTAACGGTCGTATTGGTTACCGTCCAGGGGATTCGGGGCGTTCGGCGGGCCTCGGGAGTTCGGGAATTGTGACAAGTGAGTTGTGTTCAGACAGTCGAAAAGACGAGCTGAGTACGTTCGGCGCTGGGTAAAGAATTCTCGAGTGTAAAGTCTATATCTATATAAGAAGTGGTGGAACCGTGCAGCAGCGTAGCAGCGTATAGATAGGACAAGGAGGGTTTGGAGACGGACGGAAGGGAGGCGAAAGCGAAGCGATTTATTCCGATGCTCTCGGTTCTTCTTCGAGCGAACACTACGAGCTATAAGCTACGAGCTACAAGCCAACCATGCAAATGTCGAGCTGGTATGACCTGTCGATCTCCATGGCTGGATCCACGCTTCCCTTGCGCTGGAATCCTCGGGGCGGGGCAAGCATCGTGCCTCCTTCACCTTTGCCCGATTTCGAGCACGAATTCTGCACATCGGAATGCAGCCGATGTGGAGAAGAAAGAGACCCCACGAGATTCGTTCCTGTCCTCATTCCAACGATGACGCAAGAGGCTGCGAATGACCCGCTCCAACGAGGCACGTTTCGATTCCAGTGACCACTGGAATCACGCCCGCCTGGAATCACGCCCGCACCGAGCACGACGATCGTCGGGGGCAATCTCACAATCCCACGGTTTCATCTCTTGACCCACTGGGATCCACCAGCGATGCCCGAGATCGCTCACCGTGTACCGTGTGTCGACTTCACATCAAGTCTCGAATAGAGCACAGAACCCTGCTAGCTGCTAGCTCCTAGTTACTTCAGCACTCACATGACTCGATCCCAGCCTCGATAGAGGAGGCTGTCCGTGAGCAGTAGTCTCACGCCTTTATGACTCTCCTGCGTGCAGTGGCGTGGTCGCCTGGTGTCGAACCTGGAATGAACATTTCGAAACACAGGTTGATCGATTACCACCCCGGACGCGCGGCTCGGGTATCGACAGACTTTAGCCTGCTTCCCACCGAACCGCTGATCGTTTCACGATTGCCGTGTGCGCGCCTCGCCCTCGAGAGCCGCATGCGCTCGATGGTGCAGCAGATTTGGAAACACGATGCGCCTCGACTCCCATGTTTCTCTCTTTGGACTAGACTTTTGGCGTAGAATGCGATGACTGAGCATGGCGCCCTTTTGCTACTGAGGCGTGACGATTGCGATGTCCCGCTTCATGTTATCGGATGTCGTCGCCTCGACGTGAAAGCGCAAGGATCCAGGCAGACCAACCGATTCGAATGGGACTCAGTCTGGTCTTGCTGTCCGTCCCGATGCCTGATGAATCGTGGATCATGAATGCTACCCTAATCCGGTAGGAATACATGGCACCTTACGATACCCATCAGGTTGAGAGCGCAAAGATACGCGTCGCCCGTCAACGTCTCGGCGGCGGACCATCGAATATCTGTCGATGTCCGCTCAAAAGTTGTGCGAGTAAATCGGTCACCGCGGCGAAAGGCGATCAGACGATGAGCGTAGCCAAAACGACGATGTTGCCATACCTGAGAAGGCACTTTCTCGAGTCTTTACTTCAGCTATATACATACCGCTCAATGTTGTGCTGTTCATAATGTCGGAACCATCTTCAACACCAGTCCCGGCGGTATCAACCGCCAAGCCCAGCAATACACCTCGCAAACCTCCCTCTACGCCCGTACACACCCTCGTCCTCGATGCTGGTCCTATTCTCTCTCTCACCCCGCTCAGGGGGATGGCGGAACGTTTCGTCGCCCCTCCGCAAGTCATCGCCGAGTTGAGGGATGAGAAAGCCCGACAGTACTGGGACAGGATTCAGGCGGGTCTCATCGAGGGTGTCGAGATCGAGGTCAAGGCGCCTGATGCCATCAGCTTGAGCAAAGGTGGGTTGCGCCGTGTTGTGGGGGGTAGTAACACTCTTTAGGACAATTGTGGCTGACGTGGTCACGAAATGGATCTTCAGTCATTGCATTCGCACAAAAGACCGGAGACTATGCAGTCCTGTCGAAACCGGATTTGGCCGTGCTCGCCTTGACGTACGCCATGGACGCCGAAAAGAAGTCCTCACCCGCATCAACCTCGTCACCTTCGCGTCCGTCTATGCCAACTACGTTAAACCCGGAACAATCAAAAGATAGTACCGAAGAGTCGCAGCCGGCCGGTTCGTCGACTTCTACGATTGCTGCTGGCCCATCGACGGCCCCCAAAGCGAGTCCTTGGGGTGCGGTCAAGAAGCCAGTCGTGGTCGAGCAGTCGGAGCAGGTGGGCAATGAGGATGATGAAGACGCAGACGAGGAGGAGGAGGAGGACGCCTTCCCGGCTCTGCCGACCGGAACCTCTGAGCGTCAAGAGGGAGACGACGAGGCGGACAGGAAAGCCGTCGAAGCTCATCTGGCCGAGATGAACATCACCCCTGCCATACGGTCGGGAGATGGTTCCGCACCTCCTGTACAGACGGAACGGGAGAAACGTATCGAAGAGCTTCGTCGGGAGATGCAGGAGGAGGAAGCTAGGAAGCAGCAGTTCCAGCAGGTATATGCCGAGGATGACGACGAGGACGCCGGTGAGGATGGATGGGACGAGGGCGGGGCAGGAGAATGGATCACCCCGGAGAACGTTACCAAGCACAAGGCCGAGGATCTAGGGTTATTACCTACCACACGCACCGAGGCAGGTCGGTCGGCCGGATCGGGTTCGGCAGTGACCGAGGGGACGACGGGGACCTTGCCCGAGGTGAAGAAGAAGAAGAAGCGGGCGCCCAGGAAACCTCAGGCCCAGGTCGGAGTGGCTTGTTTCACCGGAGACTACGCTGTGCAGAACGTTCTCGTTCAGATGGGGCTCGGGCTAGTAGGGGAAGGTGGGAAACGGATCAAGAGCGTCAAGAGCTGGGTGTTGAGATGTCACGCTTGTTTCAAGTGAGTTGGAGCGGGAGCCCGTTTTCGGGCTTTTCATGTGGCGTAGCCTGCAAATGCTGACAGATTCTCTCCTACTTTGACCACGCAGGCTCTGTAAGGATCCTTCGAAAAAGTTTTGCCCTTCATGTGGTGGCCCAACTCTGATCCGAGCAAGCATAACCACCCACGCCCCTACACCCTCTGAACCTAACCCTCGGGTCGAAGTGCACTTGAAACAAAACTTCCAATACCGTACGCGTGGGACCGTCTACTCGATCCCTTCCCCGAAAATGGGGTCCTCGAAATCGGCGTCCAACGGTAATACATTGATCTTACGGGAAGATCAGAAAGAGTTCCAAAGGGGCGTGAAGAGGGAGGAAGGGCGGAGGTGGAAAGAGGACAAGGAGCTCGAGAGGGCCGTCAAGGCGCAGATGGAGGGCAAGGGGGCGGGCTTGGGGAGTTGGAACGATCCGGATGTGAGTAGCGCGTCTTCTACCTCGTCATAGCGGTTTCTTTGCTCTCTTTTTACTCGATTTCTTGCTGATGCTCCATACTGAATCGTTTGTTACATTCAGTGGCTACCGGAGATCTTGACGACGGGCTCGTCAGGTAAAGGCCGTCGAACGGGGGGAGAAGGGTTACCGACGGTCGGGTATGGCAGGAAGAACCCGAACGAGGCGAGGAGGAGGAAGAAGTAGGGCTGTAGCGGTAGTATATGGGCGCAGTCTCCGGCCAGAGGAGGCTATGTTGCGAATGTGTCATGCGATACGATACTTTGGTTCACGGAGATATGGTCAAGATATGGGCATGAGTGTCGAGGTGGTCATGACCTCGCTTCATTTCGCAAGTCTCACTGCTTTCAGAAGGATTGGCGAGCGGTGCATCTCATGGTTCCTGATCCAGGTAGAGGCTGGTTAGGCCACATCGTTTCGTAAGAACATTTTGATATCGTGACCCGTTCAGCCTGTCAATGCTCTGAAAAGTCGATTGACATGCATACATGCACGATGTGAACTGCGCGATCAAGCGCAGATCGGTATGAATATGCTTCCATTTTACTTCCGAGGGTTGAGCTTCGCAGTAATTAACGGGTGGAGGTTATCCCGGGCGACAGCATGTGAGATGAATACTGCGTGGGATTTGGAGGGACGGGTTTGGGGTTTTGGGGAGGATCGTACGATCGCCCATGATTTACTCGACCTCGTTGCCTCTCTCTGCTCTCTGCCTTTGGTGTCGGCGCTGAGCTGAAACTCTGCTCTCGATCTCGATGAACCGACGCTCGGTATCGAAAACAATTGCCCGCACACAGCCACGAGGAGGGACGGGCCAAGATGCCGAGGGTACGAGACCGGAATCAAAACCTGGCGCTCCAGGGCGAGGCGGAGGAGGGGGATGACCTCTCGTAATTACGGAAGCTATTACATCATCCCATGTTGGTGGTGGCGAGGGATGATCATTCCGGGGGGCGACGCCCCTCTTTGGGAGAGAGACTAGCAGCTAGCAGCTAGCAGCTAGCAGCATTCCCGAGCCAAACGGTAGCTACGATCCCAAGTCCGGACAGGTTTCACTCACACCTCAGGCCACATCACAGCGATAATAATCTGGATCTCGGTTCGATATCACGAGTCTGGTCTTACACAACAGCGATACCCCTTCCTGACCATTCTTATCATCGCGTCGACGGGACGACAACCCTATACAACCTATCCCACCTCGGCTCAACTCGTCATCGGCGGGTTCGGAAAAACAATGTCGATCTAGTTGTCGGTCGTCCATACCGGGGTGATCGGCGACACTACCACCAGCAAGCGACTTTCGAGGAGAAGAGAAGAGAGACAGAGAAGAGCTCAGAATTGGGAGCTTGCAGGCCGTATCTGTTATTGGTCTCCTTCTGGACGTAGGAGGACGTTGCAGTTTGATCCGGATCGGACGCTGTTCTCGAGCAACACAGCGAGCATCTCGTATCGGATCACATCGAACTGTCCGCACGTAGGATTACGGATCTCGTCACCTTTCCTTTCGCTGTCCTTTCATTCCGAATCTCTCGAAACCATCACCATCCGCCAGAAGACGTGAGCACAACCGTACTCGGACTTTCCATTCATTCAGCACAAGCAGACAAGATTCACCGGACACCCAGAACGAGCAAGTCAAAAATAACATCACATAATCCTCACCTGCATCACCGCCACCGTCATCTCTTTCCGCATACACATCCGACAATCTCCAATCTTGAGCAACTAGGACGGAGACAGTAGCTGGACCATGCAACGTCTGTCATCGTACGACCAGGATTTCGAACATCCGTCTTACCAGCTCTACAGGGAATACATGTTTCACCTCCATTCGAATCTCGGTTCTCCAAAAATCGACGTCGATGCTGAGACTGCAACCAAGACCGATGGGATGAACGTTAGCATCAGTGAGGGTGCAATGCGAAGCTCAGGCGGGAACGGCAGTGCAGCTGTTCAGGACAGGGGAGATGGCTCGAAGACGAGTCCGAGGAGATCGTCCGTCGATCATGCGTTGGGCGTCATCTCCCCCGGACACGGGCGCGGACAGGAATCGAAATCGACTTTGGTCTCCGGGTCCGGTACGGGGTTGGCCAGGCGAGGGTCGAGGCAACAACATGCATCCCAATCATCGATGGAAGGAGCCTCTCCAATAGCATCAGGATCGGGATCGGCATCAGGGTTGGGGTTATCCATCTCTCCACCCGTCTCTTTCACAACATCGACATCTCGACGAGCTAGTCTAGCCGGTCCTGCTGTCCTAGGAATGAGTTTCAGCCCTACAAGTCCGTCCAGGTCGAAAGCGATCTTGGGCTCTGCCTCGGCGTCAACATCTGGATCTCACTATCAACTCCGGAGATTGAGCGTCTCCTCTTCTTCGGGAGATGGACATACGGGCGGGTCCATAGATCAGCCTGGACATGGAGGACGAGACGGAACAGGGTCGAATGTGATCACGACTACGAGTTCGGTTTCCCCTATCTTCGGGCTAGGCACAATGCTGAACAAGTCGACCACCCGATTGTTGGGATCGGATATCTCACCGAAACCGGCACAAGCGCATTATGGCCTCAGACGGTTGAGCAGAGATGCAACTGCGGATACAGGAGGGTCTGGATCCGAGATGGAAGAGCTCGAACGCAGACGGGCTGGGACTGGGTGGGCGCATCATGCGGATAATCAGTTTACGCTTGGTCTGCCTGCTTTCCCTGTAGCTTCTGGATCTGGTTCCGGGTCAAATTCAAATTCGGGCTCGGGAGGGTACAACTCGACGACGGGTGCTACGAATGGTTCTGATTCCGATCCAAAGAGTGGAGTTTCGACGCCTACGCGCCCTGTTCACCAATACGCTGACGGTCCAGACCAAAATCCGATCCACGTTCAGGGCAGGCCCAATCGATCGAATTCCGCTGCGACGCCTACCGGGTCTAGCACGACCGGACGGACACGGCCTGTCATTTCCCCGCTCATCATCCCTGATCAACCCGTTTTTTCTTCTTATCCCGTCATTTCGGGTCGGACGAGCTCCTTGACGACTGACGAGGACGAGCTGGATATGGACACGCCGACACGGTGGAAAGCTAGCCCGATCGCACGATCGGTGGATACGGGAGGAAGCAGGACTAAAGGTCGACGCCGGGTTTCCACCAGTGCAGGGGTTGCAGGGTATTCCATCTCGGAACGAGGACATGGACAGGGACAGGGACATCCGATGGCGACATCGAGGTACAAACGGAGGTCCCCGTCTTTGCATGTCTTGCCTACTGACAATAATCCAAGCAATGCGGTGGGCGAGAATCCTCTGGCACATACGTGGGGCAGGAAGACGTTTGTCGAAGGGACCCAGATGGAGCCGTTGGCGTCATCATCGTCGACTTCGTATAGGAAACGAAGGGCGACGATGAGCGCCGGTCCGCACGATTTCGTCTTTGGGACACTGGGGAATGAATTGAAACAAGGTCAATTACCTCCGGGCGCTATGCCTGCAGTGGATCCTGCTAGGCAGTCCGAATTCTTCCAACGTTCGCCTGTGGACGGTCGACAGCGGGCCTGGGTTGAAGGAGAACCTCCATCAAAACGTATCATGCCGCCCAGAAGGACGTCCAGTCTGGAAATCAAGGATCGGCCGGGGAAGACCGATCTTACATGGTACACCCCTGATCATAAAAAGACGGAAAAGCCGACGAAGCAGCCTTTCATCTATGTACCGGCATCCGACGTGAACTTTACCCTGCATGCCATACCAGGCGGAGTCATGGGCCAGGGTCGACCTCTAGTGTCACCTGCGCTCAGCAACAAGTCTCACGCGAGTCGGTCAGGAGTCGACTTTTTCAGCAGCAGACCTATAGCGGGAACGAGCATTCTCGGCCTGGATGAAGAGGGCCTATCGACCTTTACGCTCCGGGCAGAGCGACCGTCTGGATCATCCGTCACGCATTCCAAAGAGGAATACCCGGTCGCCCCGCCGGAAAGTGGGTCTAAAGAGCACGCTGTCGGGACTAGCTACGATGAGGATCATGATCAGATCCCTTCCCTCACCGGGACATCGTCGGGTGCAGGTACAGCCGAGGTCATGCTCTCGTCCGCTTCAACTTCGCTTTCGAGGAGTACCAAGAATGCCAAGGACGGCAACGACAAGCAGGAGCCTATCATCGCCAATTCGAACGACCCGGCAGAGGACATGAACGGCCTGACAAAGGCTCTACAGGACAGGTTGGCCATCCGTGTCGCCCGTTCTGATCGGAGAAAGTATCAGCTAGTCGAACTGGTCGAGACCGAAGTCGCCTATACCAGCCACCTGCGCGACCTGGTCGAGATCTTTCTTCCGCAGCTGGCTGCGCTCTCCTGCATCACCGAGTCTGATCACAAGCTCATCTCACGGAATCTCGGTGACATGCTCTACTTCCACGAGCAGTTTTCGGCCCGCATGGTGGAGGTGCTGAAGGAAGAACACTTGGGCACAGAAGCGGACCTACCTACGCCAGTGGATGAGCCCGCGCGGACGGAGCGGATGATACGCAAAGTGTCTGCCGTCTTTATTGAGGATGTAAGCACAAGATCCGAACGCCAGAATCCAATTTCTGTGTAGCTGATCTGATACGTGCGGATCCTGCAGGCTTCTGGACTCGAAATCTACAACCAATATTGCGCAGGCACCGCTGCTGCAATGGATATTATACGCGCTGTGCATCATCGACCCGAATGGCACGCTTTCGAGAAACGGTGCCGTATCGTTGCAGCCACGAGGGCCCACAAGACGCTTTATAGCATGCTAAAGGAAGAGCCCAGTTTCGTCGCGACTACGGTCCCTCCCGCGACAATCAGCTCGATGCCCTCTCGACTCTACCTTCGAGATCTGCTCATCTTGCCAGTCCAGCGGATCTGTCGCTATCCTCTTGTACTGCACTCGCTCAACGCTAGCGGGGGAACTCCTTCGCCAACGCTCGAAGACAAGATCGATTTCACGAGGAGCTATGATGTAGGTGTCGATCCTTCTAGGGCCTTAGCCGTGGCGAAGATGGCCGCAGCCAGGGCAGACGAGGCCAATCGGCGCAGTATCATGGTATCCAGGACCAAGAACATTGCAAAGCGTCTAGAATATCACCCTGTAGGTTGATTTGTGGACCCTTTCATTTCGTCGACTGCTGAGCTAATATTGTCACCTTTGTGTCAGGTCGTCAACAAATCGCTTTTGGCAGGACTGGGCCCTTGCTTGCTAGCGGGAGCGCTGGAAGTACTATATCACCATCCGACCTTGGCTCCCATGCATCCACCCATAGACATCAAGTACCAAGGCGCGTTTGTCTACAACGGCTTTATGCTTCTGGTCAAGGTAAAAAAAACCAGCTACGAGATAAAGCATTACTTGCCCCTGGAAATGTTCGAGTTGATAGACGTCGACGAAGGTGAGATCCTCTGTTGCAGCTATTATGCACGTGACGCGACTCTGACCCGCTTGATCACTAGGATTCTTGCCTTATTCAATCAGGCTGGTTTTTCTCGATCATCAATTCGAGCTTGCCACTACTTGTCAACAGGAAAAGGATGTATGGGCGACAGCGCTGTGCGCGGCACGCAACGAGGCGGGGGTGTTGCCTTTCGATCTGCCTTGCAGCATCCTTCTGCGCACAGACAAGAAACGCCGCGGTTCCGTGGTGACACCCGTCGAGATGCTAGCGACACCACTCAAGAGAAACTCCATAGCCTTGTTCGATTCTGTAGAAGCCTCGCCGTCAACGCCAATCAACCGATCCATGGATCGTGAAACATCTCCGGCCGATCGACAGGAAATCCCCTTTCCGGCATCTCCCGTGACCCCGGCCACTCCGCTCCGGCGCCAACCCGTGGCAATCGGCGCTACGTCACCAGATTTCTTTTTGGCCAAGGTTTCCTCCTGGCAGCGTGCGGTCATCGACGACTACCTCATCTTCAGCGAAGAGATCAGCTTGGCAAGGATGAGCAGCGATCAACCAAAGACTATGCCCTCACCGAGCGCGAATTCTGGGCCCATGCGCAACCGATTGTCGATGCGGGGGGCGTCTGTATTGAAGCGTCGGCGAAGCTACGTCGACGTGAAAGGGTTCGGGCACGCCCGGACGGTGTCGACCAGTAGCCAAAAGGAAGACAACCGGATCTCGTCGTATACGACGGTGTCTGGCAAGAGGTCTTCTCTGGCAGGTAGTATCAAGCGGGGTCTTTCGTTGTCTTCTCACGACGGTCAACAAGATCCTTGGGCATCGACTCCCATGTTGATTAGCGGAACCAGTTTGTCATCCCCGGTAGTATCGACCGCACCAATAACGGTCCCATCGAGCCCTGTGGCCACCACGGCTACTGCGGTGCCGAACAACACGATCAGCAGAGAACCGTCCGGGACCTATCCTTCTCGTGAGGACGCCGGAGCACAGCGACACGTTCGCTCGCAGTCTCAAGGTCTTCCTACTCAGGGAGCTTTCATACCATCACAAAGCAATCGTCAGGTCTTGCCACGCAAACAATCGCTTACCCGGCTGAGCTCCCTTTTTGGTCGACCCAAACCGTCGGAGAGAGCGCACTCTCTGCCGAGCAGCCCGTCCGTGCCGAGGTTGCCGGATCACAGCCCCCATGACGATATGACCCCTAACGATCACGAGAGCCCTGCTGAAGGATACTTTGAGTCCAGGCATCATCACCACGGGGTATACGCTTCAGGTGCTGGCTTTTCCAACATTCGTCCATCGAATCCCCCACAACAACCTTCGTTAATAAAGAGGTCCATGTCATTCGTCAAGCTTGCTTCCAAGGGGAAGGGAACCAGCTCGAACCCGAACAGCGAGTATGGCGGGTATGACAGCCGGAGGAATTCGGTTGAGACCGACCCGCTGACCTCTTCCGTCTATTCGACTCCATCTGCCGAACCCCGTGGATTGGAATCGGTACCCGGCTCGCCAAGCGGTGTTGTACCTGGACTTCCCATCGACGAGGTGGTCGTGAACGATTTCGGAGCTCCGGTCGGTCAGACATCGGATGCACGTCGCTCTCGATCGAATACTTCGTCAGATTACGGTACAGACACCTCGTCTGTACCCAAGCCGGACACAACAGCTCGTCGCCTAGAGCCGAGTAGAGATTCTGATAGCGCAAAACCCAATCCGCCCAAGAGGCGTCGTAGCGTCAGGTTCTTCAGTATCAAGGGACTGACTTCAATTACCGGCAACAATGGACAATCATAGATAATCTTGCTCCAATTCGCTAAATCACTATAATTTACCCAAGACCCGATTTTCGAGCATTGTCGACGAGCATTACCATGTAGCTACAAACACGAAACCTCATGTATCCTCGATGACCAGCATGTTTCCCCCCTCGCACAATTCCTGATCTTTCATGCACAGTCGGTACAGCCATGGCATCTTCATTCGTCATTATAGCAAGCCGTTTCGTTGTTGGTTTTAATGTACAACATATGCATTCGTTCTTTGCGCATGCATGCATGTCCTCTTCACTTCCAATTCGACCGGATCGCGGCGCTGTCCCTTTTGGCGGCTGGTGCTCGGAAGAATAGTTCTTGTTCCAGATGACTCTGCGCGAGACCGCTTCCGAGCTCGGCGTCAAAGTCGCGTCGATATTCCGTTTGAAAGCTGATGTCGCCTTCGGGGGTGGTGATCTTGAGATCATAAGAGTCGGTCGAATATCGGTTGCCATGGGTCGACAATGCGGGCGAGGTCATACTGTCCTCCAAGTTATAAGCTCTCGCTTGACTTCGAGGTGAACCATCTTCGGCCTCTTCGCCCTCTTCGGGAAGATCGCAAAGGCGGCCAGCAGAAGCTCTACTCCAGGACGAATGCTTCTGAGAGGGAGGTGCAGGTCTGAGCGGATCCTTGGCTGGGGTACCAGGCAAAGCGATAGCCGACGTCCTCGCTTGTAAAGCCGACATAATCTCCTCGGCTGACCTGCCTCTTCGTCCTGAACCGCTCGAGTTGTCCGAGACGCTGGAAGATTCGGATGCGACGAGTTCTTCGACTTCGTTTTCGGTGTGTACATAGTCGGGTTCATCAGACATGAAGACGGCCTGACGTTTTGCCAGGCTCTGCGTGGACGAGGTCGAGTTGGATCTGGAACGAGGGAGGGGAGTCCTATCGATGGCGTCCATCTCGCTGACATCGGGCAAGGCGGGAAGCGGGGCCATCGGAGGTGGAGCAGTCGATGTCGCCAGATTCTTGCTCGTAGTCCTGATCGACTTCGTATCCGAGCGTTGTGAATCCCTCCTCCTTTCGAACATCGATTCTTGTTTCTCGGGCGAAGATCCAAATATGTCGGCCTCGAACGTATCGCTGACCACGGCTGGCTGATCAATCCGGATGGCGGAAGCGCTCGCTACCGACCGCAGCACCCGGTTCGAGCTGGACCCGCTTGACGGTCGGCTATTGGGTTCAACGGTAGCCTTTGCCATGGTGTTTCCTCTGACATCGATATCGTCCTTGTGTTCCATTTTGATCGTGCCCGAGACCTGTCTGCTGCTAGTCCTACCCGGCTCTGACCTATGTCCCCCAGCCGATGTCGCAGGCAAGCCCGGTCTGGGCGGTCGTACCGGCATCGACCGCGAAGCGGCCCACGGCGCATCGCCGAGCGCCGAAACCTTCCTCTCCCTGCCCGGGACACCCTCCAAGAACGCCTCGGCGATCTTTGCCTTGACGACCTCGGCCTGTTCTTGTTCGCTCGTCATTTTCCCCGCGGTGGTCGGGCTAGGCAAGGGCCAACTGATCTCCGCGTCGACCGTCTCTGATCTCTTCTTTTGCGTGTTCCCAAACGTTGTGAACAAGCTCATGCTCGGCCTCTTTCCCGCCTTGTGATTGGTATTCACGGAGTTTACCATGGACGTCGAGCCGGGGTCAACCTTGTTCAACCCGAAATTGACGAAAATATCGTCCGCCGTGATGGACGGTGAAAAGCTCGACTGGCTTGAGTACGAGCTCGTCGAAGGCTTGCTCTCGTGTCCCTGACCTTTGCCCCGCTTGGACAACTTTCTCGTCGGAGGTCGAGCTGCTGCGCCGAGCGAGACCGAGGCAGCCGGGGAAACTTGACGGGAGAGGGAGGAAGAGGTGGATGCGGTGTGGTGGTGCGTGTATCGGGGAGCTGTACGAGGGAGTGAATCGAACGGGTCGATAAACGAGGCGGACGAGGCGTGGTGATCGCGATGGAGACCGGATTGCCCAGCGTCGTTCTGCTGCGACGTCTCGGGTTCGAGAGACTGAGGCGTTTCTCGAGGAGGAAGATCGTGACTCTCTCGAACGCGCTTGAACAACTTGATGTACGTCGCGCAATCCGGAAACTAGCACGATACGTAGACGTGCTCATTTCAGCATCTCGCAACTCGTCATCGTCCCTGCAGTCACCTCGGCTAGGCTCACCTCGTCTTCCAGCACCTCGATCTTTTTGCCAACTTCGATCATCCGCTTTTCCTTGCCCCCTCGTTTCTTCTTCAGCTTGTTCTCCACGTACATCTTCAAGATCCCGTACACCTCGGACTCCATCGCCGTCAACGAGGTCGACCCCGTCGAACGTTTCGACGAGGCGACCGAGGTGGCATGCGAACTTGCCGTCTTGGGCGGCTCATCCGAGCCTCCTCCAGCAAATGGGTTCGGATGAGTGAACGCGAAATCCCCTCCAGATCCGGCTCTCGAGTTCGGGATCGAATTCGCAACCAGCACGGCGTCCGCCTCCCCCGCCTTGACGAAGGGTTGCAGAAACTTGAGACTGACAATGACGTCCTCTGCCGAGTCCCAGCTGCTCCCTCCCATCATGATCCGGTTCGCCATCAACTGTTGTTGCTCTTGCAACGCCCTTGCGGTGTAGCTATAAGCTCCTGTACTACCCGTCTGGCTGCTCGCGATCGATCCAGCTCGATCAGAACGGATGGAACCTTCACCTCCAGCTGCTACTGAGCTTGCGTCGTGAGTAGGAGGTCTCGTGTTGAGGACGGTCGTGTCGGAATGAAAAGGGATGGCAAACATTTTTGCTCAAGAGATCGCGTCGAGGTCGAGGAATAATGTAAGGGAGGGGGGAGTATTTGTTTGTTTTCCAAGCGAGTCGTGTCGCAAATATGTTGATGAGGGGGGGTTTGATGTTGATCGATTGATGACGCACGGGGCGATTGACGTAACCCCTCTTCCCCAATGGAACAACCCCGAAATTTCTGGGTCGCCCGATCTTTATATCGGTTTACGATTTCGGGGGGAACGACCAAGTAGTAAGTAGGTGTCGACCAACGAACGTCGTCGACGATGACCTGAACAGGTAGATCTGGGGTGCTTCGAGTGACTGCACTGCCTCGTTGCGTCGTTGTTGTCGACGGAAGATCCCCCTCCTTTCGTCCTTTCCGCCTCGCCTTTCCTTTCCTTTCCTCTTTCGGAAACTATCCTCCTGATGATCTGATCGCTGATGAACGTGCTGGCACGGTCGTCGTCCCCCTCCTTTACGTATCGCTTACGATGATCCCGGTTCCTTCTATTTCGATTCTCTGATCCGCGTTTGTCTGATGTCTGTTCGTCTGATCGGTAGACAACGTTGATTCGATTCGTTCGCTCCTTTGAAGGTATTCGTGTATCCTTCAACCCGACCCGACCCGACTCGATTGGGGAAGAGAAAGGTCCTGTTCGAGCTCTTTAAATGCCTCTGGGATACCGGCGGCTATAACGAAAGGATACCACCCTCGTCCCGTCGAAAGGGTAGGTAACCCTAAACCGCACAGCCGACCAAGCGACCGAGTGCGAATGGTGTGATTGGATTCTGTGATTGATGGATAGTCAGAATTCCACTTGGCGTTTCGAATTGAGAATGATGGGATGTCCCTCGTCCGCCTTGCCGTGCCGAACAAAAAAGAAGATTGATCTGATCGCGTTTTACGTCGTTTCTCTGAAACACGGGGAGACCCTGCCCCTCTCGCACGCTTCCACGCTCGTCCCTCGGCGATCCTCGATCGAGATTGATGTCGGCTGTGAAACTTGTTCGTGAAAAGGTTCGTAATTGTATGATGACCGAAGCAGCCTCTTATTCCTGTCTCCTGTCTCCTAATTCTTTGCCCTGGATGCTCTGTCGCGTTGCTGATATACTCGGGTGTGTGGGTCTAACCAGACTTTCTCGTATCCAACTACCAATATCGTTCCCGAAATTCTACAGAGCGACCCGTCCTGTTCCAGCTGCGAAGACTTGCGTGAGAGGTAGAGACTGCAGGTATCGGTCTCCGGAACGACGAGCAGCCAGAGGATTTGCAGACAAACCACTCTGATTAGAGTCGAGGAAAGTCGAGGACGAGATGAAGACGTTGAAAGCCACGATGGGTGATGAGCACTAGGTGACCCATGACCTAAACCCCCATGCTTCCTGCTCTTCTTTCTTTTTCCTCGGAAGAAACGCAATCTAATCACCATCATTCAGAAAAGCCTCACATGACACCCGATATACATACAGTAAAGCACGCTACTCGAGTACTAGGTTACCACGCTACCCGAACTTTCTCCCATGCGCACTTGATCGCCCGAGCATCGTGGGTGTTGAGGACCGGATGGTTTACCATGGTCGCCGGAGTGTGGTCGTTCACATGTGAGGGCTAGTAAGGAGCTCGTAGCACACCGGCTGGCTGTGTACGAGCACGAGCAGGCAAAATGTTGGACGGGTTTCTATTTGGTTAGCGTGGTATCGATCGACTCTCGAAGGGAAGGGGAAGTGGGACGGGGGCAAGGGAGAATGGGGGGATTGATCCGAGGGAGATTCTTCCGGCTCGGAGCTTTTTTTCTACTTCCAGCGGGTTACGGCTGAGAACTGCGGAACGGGAGAGATGTGAAAGTCGAAAAGGGCAGGGAAAGAGGCGTTCCATCTAGCGCGGGTCCGCGCGAGGTCGAGGTTGTGGCGGTTGGGATCGCCCGTACATGGATGGCATCATCGGTTGACCAAATGATAGCTGCATGGTGGCACGAATGGACACGGAATTCGACAACCGCTGTCCTATATGGATTCACGGCTGTTCACTATCCTTGTCCCTGCAACGGCCTTCGATAGGTCCTGTCCGTTGAAGTCCAGCTTTGATCCGCACCAGGTCTCACGTACAAACGAGGGCCAAAACAAAACAGGGTGTCTATGGTTAGCGCAACAGTATTGCCGTAGTGCGATCGCTTCGACGAAGCAGCGGATGGAGATCAGGTCGTGTTACAGGGCATGTTGCCTACATTCGGGTAGAACCTGGCGCTTATATTCTACAGTTTGATCAACAGCGACGATGTATCGAGGGTGGCTGACCCTCGCGTCGGTTTTGCTTCTCTCCAAGCTAAAAATTGTCCATCATGGCTTTTTGCCTTGCCACTCTTCCATTTGCCTTTAAGCACGACTCAAGCGCTGGTCCGCCGTCAAGAGCTCGACGATTGCGGCGCCCAGGGACTTTTCTGGGTCGGGGTCTTCGCCCATAATCCTGCTGATCTTGACGTTGAAGGGCAACTTTTCGTCCTGTACGGTCACCCAGACCCTCCGCTTGACCTCGAACTCGAGTTGAGACTTGTCGATGATGGTATAGATCAACGGTTTGGGGTCGAGTACTCCTAGCTCAGTCCTAGCAGGTAGCTGAAGTTCGAGCTTGGTCGAGTCCAGTTGCACGACTAGACCGTTGGCCGCCTTGGTGACCTTGACGTTGTCCGACTTGATCGCTTCCGCATCCCAGTAACCGAGCAAGCGTACGCTCCAAGACTCGCGGAGAGACGATTGGGCATCGGTGATTTTCACCAGACCGGTCTCGTAGTCGTACTCGATGATCGAAGTGTACGTCTCCTTGCCCGTCTCCCCCTGGCCATCGTCTTCGTACATCTCGAAACGTCCGCTCTTTCCAACGACCAGCACAACCTCGATGTGTTTCGGAGTGACTCCTCCATTCTCGGGGTCTTCAGCCGAGTCGAGAGGCAAGATGGACCCGGGTCGAGCAAAGACTGGATAGTCGTCCAGGCTACGATGGAGAGTGGTCTCGCGATCTCCGTCGTAGACCAACCCGGTGTCGAAATCGACCCAAGTACCTGGGGGGAGCCAGGCCTTGACGTGGCCCAACAGGGTCCTGGGGTTTCTGGGCGAGGTGATCGGCGCGACCATCAACTCGGTTCCGAAGGTGAATTGATTCTTGTACATGTATCCGTATGCGCGTCTACCCATATCTCGAGGATCGGCTTTCATTTCCCATGGGTTCTCGGCAGGGTAAGACCAGTAGATCGGCTGGACCAAGGCCTCGCCTTCCGCGTTGGCCAACTTGTTCATGCTATACAAATAAGGGATGAGTCGATGACGGAACCTCAACGCCTTGGTAGCCAATCGACGCGCTTCATCCCCGAACACCCAGGGTTCCTTGGTCAAGAATGGGTTCAAGCTTGAGTGCAATCTCAAGATGGGCGACCAGACGCCGAGCTGGACCCAACGCGTGTAAAGCTCGTCATTCTTTGATCCGAAGAAGTGGCCGCCAATGTCGTGTGACCACAGACCGAACCCGATGTTGGACGCTGTAAAGGGGGTGGACATCGTTTCGTTAGCGTTCGCGCTACGCGAGTCTCTGCGTCTGGATGTAGTCTCACCAGTCGCCGAGAATTCCGGCTGGAAATCTAAAGACTCCCATGAGATGACGGTATCTCCGCTGAAACCGACCGGGTAACGATGACTGCCAGGTCCGGCGTATCGGGAGAAACTGATCGGCCGTTTCCCGTTCAAGGCAGAGTCGAGGTAATGGTAGTGGTTAAGGATCCAGAGCGGTTCCGCCAGACCGAGACGCTGCTGCCAATCAATCCACTGCAGAGATGATTGATAAGACCGGTGAGCCTAAGACTCCGATTGTCATACCAGCTCTTCCTAGCCACATACCCAAAAATCGACCCCTTCGTCCTCCAACCTTCGATGAAGGATATCGAAATACGCATCCATAAACTTCCTGTTCTCCGGCTCGAACGGGATCGGCTCTTTCCCCTCGGGATCCCTCCCGAGCGCCTTGCACATGTCGGGGTAAGCATCTTCAAAGTGCCTGACCCCGTCGGCGGGATGGAGGTTGAGAGTCGCTTTGAGGTCCCGGTCGTGTAATTGTTTCAGGAAGTCTCTAGGATCCGGGAAGAGAGTCTTGCTCCAGGTATAACCTGTGAACCGGCCGAAACGGTCAATCGATCAATCGAAAATGATGGAAGAGTGATGTAGGAGCTCAGCGCGACTCGCCTGTCCAACCGTGACCGTCCTTTTTGTCAACCTCTTCCACCAAGTGCCAGTCCATGTCGATGACTCCAACCGAGAGGGGGATCTTTTCCGCCTTGAATCGGTCCATCAGGTCAATGTATTCCTGAGCCGAGTACTGATTTAGAGAAGCCACTGGTCAGCATACGGTGTCCTTTCTCGAGTCGATCGAGGAGATTATGAACCGGCTTGACTGACCTTGTGGTATCGGCTCCACCAATTGCCGAAGGCATATCTGTATTTAGAAAATGTTCAAGACGATCGTCATGGTACCGATGCGCCAGCGAGTGCTTACCGCGGCAAAAGAGGTTCTTTCCCGCTGATTGCATGGAACGCTTTCAGAGCCTCTTTGAACCTATGTCCATAAGCGAACAGATAGACATCTTCCCTCTTGGTCCCAGCCACGGGTTTCTTCCTCTCGGCGATCCAACCGTTCTCATCGAACAAGAGGGAATTCGAGTCGTCCAGCGCCGCCCATCCGTTATGCGAGATCACACCCGGTCCTAATTCGCATCGACCGTCGATGTTGTCTAGAGTTCTCGCTATAGATCGCGCGGTTGGGTTGAATAGGGCCAGGCGTTAACAATGAGTTGGTAGGTAAGCCTTGATCGTCTGCATCTGACTTACCTGTACCGCGGAGGTTGTATTCGTCCAAGCCTGCACCGTAATACCATTTCCCTTCACCCCACCCAAACTGCTTGCAAGTGACCATGAATCCTGCGGCTGAGAATTCCTTTTTACTGTACGGTCGAGTTCGAGAACAAATGTAACGCTTGTTCAGTCATCTTTTGAGGCCGGCCTCCTTCCGTCTGAGCGCAAACGTACTTGTAATACACCGACATGAGATCGGTGGTGATCTCGACATAGTCGTCCGTCTCCGTGACCTTGAGATCGGGAACGGGAAGGTCACGGAAGAGCGCAAAGGTCGAGGCCCTGTCTTCGAACTGGCCGTCCTCTGCCCATTCGTAACGGAGGACACCTTCGGTCAAGACCGTCAACCGGTACTTCTCGCCTTGGACGATGGCTTTGGGGTTGGCTACCGGTTTGCGCGGAAAAGTGTAACGGTGCACCATGTTTCGATGATTATTCACTGGATAGCTGATAGGTGTAACAAGCACGACCAGATCTCCCGCTGATCCAGGTCGAGATCTGTCGAGAATTATATACTTCTTTGACAACCAACCACCCTGGACGAGTGACCACATGACGAAACGTTTGTCGGGGTAACCTCTCTCCCCGGTCAGACTTCGGCGAAGCGGGAGAGCGTCGAGAGTCAGGCAGGCTGACACCTTTTTTAACATTCGCGCCCGGTTGTCACTGAAACCCGAACGCCGATATGAATGTCAAGACCGTTTCACTTGCTCACTTGCCAACTTGATCTCGCATGATCTCGCACCACATCACGTCGATTTCATATGGACGATCTAATGGCTTCAAGGACACATCAAACACATGAAATATATGATATAGGTGATCTGTTCAAGGGGTACAGCGTCTGGTCGCGCTGGTCGACAGATAGGATGCACGGCATCCAATTCGTTTAGCCTTGTTCCCCTTCGACCTAAGAGGTTGACTATCTCGTGGAGTTGACAATCGAGCCAGCTGTTGAGATAACAATTGAGCCAGTGAACTGTTTGTATTTTACCGAGTGAACATTGCCCTGGGACACATGATCTTGAAGCATGCGACTCATGCGACTCAATGGTCTGATCACTCCTCGCCATATTTACATATTACTGTAAGAACCAAGCTCCGCCTCAAGTATCACGTCACCACCCCTTCTTGTTGTGTTCCTTTCGTGACGGCATCCCTGACGGCCTGTCCTCCAACGTCTCGTCTCCATCAGGCCAGGTGGTTTCCTGGATACAGTGTGTTCAAATGATGTTAACTCCCAATCTTGAGTCCGGCAGTGAAGATCTCAAGGTCAGGTTCCTTGCGCTGCTGCCTCTCACTACCGGGCCCATTGCCGAGGATCTCAAAATCGGCCTCCTCTTCGATTGAAGAGAAGCAGCAGTGCGATAGAAACGCTTCGCAGTGTCTTCAACCATCGGTCTCGAGAGCGGACCTAGAGTGATCTCACCCAGCGACTACCGGAAAAATGATGCAAGACGGCAAAGGGATCCAAGAGACAGGCAGAGGAATGGTTGGATGAATCGACAGAGGAGTTGGCAGAGGAGTTGGCAGAGAAATTGGCACAGGAGTGCTTAGGGGAATCGGCAGACGGGCCACGGCTCCGGCCTCGGAGGGGAATCAAAAGGACGAATCATTGTAAACTAGACTAAGACGAATCGGGCGGTGAAGCGATCAGTTACGCCCGTAAGCCGTCAAATTCAGATTGAAAGATGATGCCGGAAGGTGACAGAACGCATGCAGAACGGGGCAGATTGTGCACCATCAGCGTAAGAACCGTACCAACAGCGGTCGTACGAACAGAGGAAAGGCAAGAAAGGGGAAAGGCGAGCACGCGGAAAGGCGAGAAAGGGGACGGCAAGCATGCAGTAGGGGCGGTACTGACCTGTGGCTTCTTTCTTGCTTTTGTCTTGATTGTAAAACTTGATGACGCTTCACTTGAAACACAAGAGAACTATCCGTACATGCTTGCAGATCCGTCTGCGTTTCGAAACATGGAAATCGGCCGGGATGCAGGAAGTTATTGACTGAAGCAGCTCCGACGCATGCATTGCTTGTGATTCATTGTGATACAGCCTGACGTCCAATTAGGACGATTCACGGGGGTTGCGGAAGGAGGTCGAGGGATCATCACGTTGTTTGGTCCTTCGAAAGCAGCGCTGGTACATACTATCCTCGGCACGGCCACTCAGACCTCGACTGATGTGATATTGGCAAACAAGTGTTGTCGAACATATCATGTATCTCTCTCGAACCGGATCGTGAAACAAAGAAACACCACGAGACACCTCTAACAATCGTACACCGAGCTTCTCCGAGTTCTGATCTTTCTATTATTGACTACTGTCCCGTGCCCTGAAGTCGCATCCCTTGCCCTGACTCGTAGACGGGTGCTGCAGGGATAGGTTCATCGGGTCTGTGTCAGTGGACTATCTCGACTTTGCTGAAGCATGAACGACCGAGTCGACCCCTCTCCGACTCACTGAAGTAGGCGTGCGATTGCGCTTCTTTGGCAGTCAACCTCTCTTGGTGGTCGTATCGCAATAGCTTGTCCAGGAAGTCGATCGCCTCGTTGGAGATGTATCGTTGGTTTTCTACGAGCGGGAGAATAGAAGCCAGTGTGAGTCTGCATTCCGAGTAATCATGATCTGCCAGTCTAGGCAAAAGGGTGGAACGTACCGCTCGTGATGAACCTCGACCACGGCTTTCGAGCGTATCGGCCTAACAGCTCGTCGTACTGGGGGTCCAAGTCGATGTCATACTTTTCCAAGCTGCGAGCAGGCGCCGAGTCATCAGTTTGCAAGCCCCAGTCTCGGTTCGACGGACACGAGGACGTCGGCACTTACTAGGCAAACAATTCGTCGGTTCCCAAGACCTTGGCGATCTTGACGAGCTGATCATAGTTGTCATGACCGTGGAAGAAACTAAACACGTCCATTGAACCGCATATCGGATGATGTAAAAAGCAAAGTGAGCTTTCATAACAGGATATCGAAGCACCGCTAGTCGTGCACTCACGGTTCTTTTCGGAAGATCTGTTCGCGGGAACGGGAAAGCGAAGCCACAATTGTTCAGCAGCCGGTTAATGGGCCCTCTCCCGATCGACCAATAGGTCCGACTCACCATACTAGCGTACATGCACCCCAAACTCCACATATCCAGACTATAATCATACTCCTGGAAATCGACCAGCAACTCTGGTCCCTTGAAGTACCTCGAAGCGACTCGGACGTTGTATTCCGTGCCCGCGTGATAGAACTCGGCCAAGCCCCAATCGATCAGTCGGAGTTGTTTCTTCTCGTGGTCGATCATGACGTTGTGAGGCTTGACGTCTCGGTGCATAATTCCCTTGGAATGGCAGAAGTCGAGCGCCTGGGAGTGCACAAACGGATCGGAGGGGGTCTTTGTGCGTCAGTAGAGCGCAAATAGGGTTATTACGGAGCGGGCAAGACTGACTTTCAGCAGCTCGAGGATGTAGAATCGGACGTCATAGTCGGAAAATTTGGGGTATAAGGTCTTGAAGTCGGTGTTCTAGGGTCGTCACGTCAAATATAAGGACACAATATCAGCTATCATGAAAGTAGGTCACGATCGTATTCCGCAGCTTGGCTCACGTTGACGTATTCCGAAACGATTGAGGGGGTCTTGCTCTGATGCACATAGCGGAACCGTCGAAAGAGACACGCGTAAGCACAAGGGCTCCAAGATCCGGACGAGGCAACCGCAGACCCACCTGAGGATCCCTAACGACGTCCAAGAGCGCGATGACATTCGGCCCGCCGGCCAAGTTTTGCAAGATCTTGATCTCCCTCTTGATCTTCTTCTTCTTGACGGGTTTGAGCACCTTGACGATGCATTTGGACGAGGACGGGAGGTGGATGGATTCGAAAACCTGATGTTGACACAATCGAAGTACGTGGCAGAGAAAGTCCGTGGTTTAGCGGCTGTGGTTCGGCATTCCGACTGAAGTGATACCAGGGGGAGTAGGGGAGACGTACTTCAGAGTATTTACCCCGACCGACTTTACGGACGATCTCGTAGTGATCCTGGGTACCCCATTGTACCGACAAGTTGTCTACAGACGAGCAAGAATACCGGACGAGCTATCAGCCTGCCGTCCTGTGCTAACCCGCTGGCACTGCATTTCCAGGGTTCAAGCGATCGGAGCTTACCGTAGTCCCACCACGATCGACCCAGCTTTTCGTTCACATGAGGGTAAACCCGAGCCTATTTCCAGAATCCATAGGATAGAGTGTTTTCGATCCGCACAAGATGAAAAGGCAAGAAGATGTGGTCAGCCCGGTTATGCAAGGTCAAAGGCGAACCAGCCCAACAGCAGGTGAAGTGCTTACGATGCTCCGCGAGTCTTCAGTCATTCCGTCTGGCGTGTGCGGATTTGGTTATCGACCGGGGATCAGAGCTTAATCTCGAGGAGAATCCTCCAGTCTTATGTCGTGATCAGGATGGAGGCGACGAATCTGATCCGATGTCGAATTGCGAGGATTCAGTGCATGTCACCACTAGGCCACTAACCCTTAACACACTTCCCGTTGTGTTTGTCATTTAGCTCGGCGCTGAGCATTCTCCTCGAGGGTTCACGACGAGTCTCAGCTCACAGAGAGGTCAAGTCTCAGCTTGATCTTGCGAAACTGAAGGATCGATTCAGCTTTACTTCTGACTGGCTGACTAGCTACTGGCTACTGGCTACTGGCTATTAGCTACTACCTACCCACTATCTCTACTAGCTACCATTTTACAAGCCCGACAACCGGACGCCGTCAAAGCGATTCGCTACATGTGTGCGTAGAACAAGCTTCCAGGAATCCGTGGCAATCACCCACCTTACCTTGGAACCCGTTTGCCGACGCCCAAACTGAACAAAACGGTTCTCCGCCCTTCATTCGTTTCATATCATACAAAACACTTCCTTACTCCTACAGCATCGGCAAACTCTTTGCAAGTCGAGGTGCTTACGCGCCGAAGTCTCAGCCCGAGAGCTCGGTGTCTCTTGGCAACAGGTAACGTCGACCTCGACCTCGACCTTGATTTCCGAGGTATACAGTACAGACAGGAAGGCGGATCTGCACCGCTTCGTAAGCTACTAGGAAGCCCTTGATAGAAACCATGGAAACTCCAACATGCCCCTCTTGTCCTGCCGGGACCCGCCTCGTACCCGGCGACAACACCCTCTTTGTCTGCCAGAAATGCGGTTACGAATCCCACCTCGCCGCCTCATTCTTTGACGAGAGGGACGAGATGTTGGGTGGGATGGACGCCCGGGAGAAGTATTCTGGCATGATGAAGGACAATACTATCGGCGGGGCGAGGATCGTCAGGACTTCGAGAGGGCAGGCCGTACCAGGTCAAGAAGAGTTACGGGCACAGCTCTATACTATGGAACAGAATGTGGGTTATACGCAGTCCGGAAGCCTAATGAATACCGAATCACAAGCTTCGAAATGCTGACGATGTTTTCTTCTCCTTGCCATCGTTCCGTCTATCAGCAAGCCATGAAGGATTGGGTCGTGCACCTGGCGATGGTCAAGCTCGGCCTGACCCAGAACACCGCCGACAGAGCAGACTTTTCGGGGAAAGAGATTATAAAGAGCCTGGCAAAGAGAAATCGAACGGTGAAGGATTACTATATCCTTGCGGCTTGCGTGGCGGTCCACGCTGCGGACCAAAAGAGGGTCGTCAATCATCTCGAACTTGCTGTAAGTCTGTCGATATCGCATGTCGGCTAACAGTAGCTGTCTTTGAGGCTTTGATAGCTGATGACATTTCTCCATCTCGGATATTTATAGGAAGTCACAGGAATGAATCCCGATAGATTACAACATCACATGATGTTCTGTAGGAAGCAGCTCAAGCTCGATTACGATGCCGGCAATCAGCCGACGAGTTACATCGAGATGGTCTTGCGTCACATCAAAGCGATCATCGAGCAGCCCGAAGAGTCCAGGGTCCACAACAAAGAACAACCTTATCCCGACGAGACGCTACACTTTTTACACTTGGCGCATCCGGTCTTGTTGGGCATCAGGAGGATGTCGACCGATATCGCCGAGATGCTCGCTACCCTCTCGGTCAACTATGCTCGAAATCCGGGAATGTCGGCATGTGCCATCGTCCTCGCAGCGATGGAAGGGGTCACCGGGGTCTACACTCACCAAAACGGGTGTCTGTTCGATGAACTGGCGGCCTTTTTACCCAAGGCATCGGCGTATACCGTACGAGAGCGATACCTCGAGATCCTCAGTGTCGTCTTTGATCTCGGACAGTACCTTGGAGACATCGGACATCCGGTGGAAAAGATCCCCGTCTGGAGGCACATGGTCAGAAGAGCTCCGCCAAGGCGACACATGTTCGCGGCCTTCCTTCCATCGGTCGTCCGACATTGGAGGGATCTCTTGGCTTGGCAAAAGATCCAAGGGAAAGCTCATCTGCAGACAGCGGTCGGTGAAGGGAGGTTGGACGGGGAAGAGCTTTGGAAGGTGTTGCTTCCCGGTAGAGAGTTGCCGAAGCCATCGGTTCGTGGAAAGAAGAAGAATGGGGCAGCCGAGGAAGAAGCGGTTGGAGAAGATCCAAAGGGCACGTCGGCTGCTGGTAGCAGTGCGGGCGACACGGATGTAGACAGATTACAGAGTCCCGCAAGCCCTTCCGCTGTCAACAACGATGTTGGAACTTCGGTTCCCGGGTCTTCGAACACGGCCGGCAAACGGCCGGCATCGGATTCGAGCGTCCTTGATGGTGAACGACCTGTGGCCAAGCGGTCTCGTCTGTCGCATCGCACGGAGGAGCAAAAGGCTGCGAGTCTCGCCCGATCGAAAGAGTTGCGCAGGGAACGGGACAAGAAACGGCGTGATCGTCTTAGGGTCGAGGCGTACGGTCGGCGCAAGACGGTCGTTCTGTCAGGCGATGCGCAAGCATGTATGCCCTCGAACAAGGCGGAAGAGAATCGAACCGCGACGCCGTGCTCACCCATTGCGGCTCTCGGTCGGCGTCTCGAGTCTGAAGCTGGGCCGTCTACGGATCCAGAGGACAAATCAAAGAGATCGCTTTCGTTGAAGAACCGAGCAGTGTACGCGCGCAAACGGAGAACCAAGCCGGAAGACTACAAGGGACCGGCGCAACAATTTCGGCTCGTCCTCGCCTACCTCCGAAAATGGCAACGGGCTCATGCCGGGAATGTGGCTGTCTCTCAGCACGAATCGAACCTTCAGGTGGGCAACGCCTCCAAGCAGAAGAGCAAGGATGCGCGTCTCAGGGATATGCTCCTAGCCGGCTTCCCAGCCAAAAATCTACCCTTATTCCTCCTGCCGACCTCGGTACTAGGAGCGCAAATTCTGTTAGGAGACATTGTCACGGACAATCTGGATGATCTGAGTGATGATGCGCTGTTCGATCCAGGAGAGCTCGACGACTATGTCTGCTCGATCCCTGAACAGGAGGCGAGGCAGAGGCAATGGAACGAAGACGGAATGGATCGGTATCTGCCCAAGAACCTCCATCTTGACAACGCCGGTCAGGTTGCAGAAGATACACCGATGAAGGCAGGGCATGACGATGAAGATGCGGCTCGTGACTTTAATGAAGCAGTCAACGACATGCTCGCGCATGCCCACGGGGGCGCCAATCCCGATATTGAGTGGAGCGATGACGATGACGATGATGATCAGGAGCAGAATGAGCTGGATTACTATTAACGACAAGCGCTCCAACGAGGATACAGATTACTGTGCGCACCGAGATTTGCAGGCCGACCGAGCCACACATAACACCCGAGCTAGGAAGAAAGACGCCGTTTTCATGACCGCCTCTTGTGCGATCAAAGCTATCCCTGATACTGCGAATGAGCACGTGGGGGTGGACATGGATGATAAGACATATGAACCTGTTCGATACGACAACTGCCGACGAGCCGATCCGAAACGCTCGCACAGGCCACGAAAGAAAAGAGATGTGTCTACAGCGGAGGGGGCGAAGGGATTGTTGATCGACAAGCTGTTACCATAATTAAAGGGTTCAGCTCCACACTCCGCCTTCACCGCCCGCCTATGATGCCTTGTAGATCGCAATGCACGTTGAGATAGATATGAGCACATCCACTAGAATCGTCGACTCGTTCAGTCCGTCATCATTTATTTCAACCAGTACTCTATTGTGAACAATCGAGAGATACTGCTCGTCCTCCTCGAATGCCAACTCAAACCGGCCGATCTGATATAGCTTTGTACACCAATACAGCCTATGTGGATCCAGGCCGCCTAGAATCCCACACGAGGGCCATTATGGGACAAGCGTGCGGATATTGGCACGCTATTATGGCAGAACTTTTGGAGAACGGTGATGCACCACTGGCAACGATCAAGTCCGAAAGAGGACCGAGACTCGATGATGTATTATATTGGACTTACGAAATACAAAGATAGTACAATAGGCAACCGATTGTAAACACAACTATGCGACAGTCATTAGAGTTGCCAAATTCAAGATTGAGCTTGAACCCGACGTGTGCGGGTACGCGATTCGGAACGATGAATACCGGGTGAAGAGTGTTTGGAAGAGATGGCCGCAGGTTCATTGGTAGAGCTGGATGAGAGCATGCTCAGGAAACCGCCTCCGTCTGTGAGAGAAGCCGGAGAGACCAGCCCTAGTTGATTCGCGCTCCGCTTTTTCATGATCGTTCGGGGCTCGTTGGGTCTGACCTGCAACATCGCGTTTGTTGTAACATCTGGCGAGGGAACTGCGGTCGAATCTTGAGACGCTGACGAGCTCTCGTCAGCCACCGACGTAGACATTGGTGATGGCGGAAGTGGGTGGGCTGCGCCTGTCAATGCCTGAATCCTCCTTCCGAGCGTCTTGACGACCGATGTCGCCGGCCAGTACGACCCGTATTGCGATGCGGATGGCTGAATGTCTTCCCGGCCAGCGGGAATCTCGATGCCGTGATGTTGAAATGTGGTCCGGATTGACGAGTCAGACAACCCTCTCGGCCGTAGTGTTCGTTCAAGGAGAGGCGGTTGGTATTCGTCCAGACCTCGATCTGGCCCGTCGTCATCGATGACAGCATCGACTACGGTCGAGAGCTGACGGCGATGGCGCCCGGATATGTGTCGTCCGCTGACTGTCTGGTTCATTCTTGCAGGTACTCCCTGAGGACCGCTTGTTGTACCTCCAGCGAAAATGCCATACAAGCTTTGTCGATTATTGCCCATAGGTGGACCTCGACTAGAGCCGTCACCGAGGGGTATAGCCGGTGTTCGGGAAACGCTCGGCTGGTTTGAGCTCTGCCGAGTGAGACCAGGTATTCTAGTCAAGGTATCGGCAGGGGATACCGGTAGCTCGTCCATATGGTCCGCGTTGGCCGAAGGCAAACCAGCGGTAGCCCGTCGAATCTGACCCGTACTCGCAAACTCGACGCTGACCTGCGTCGTGGTTGCTGACGTCGAGGGCATGAGTTTGGCTGACGATCGTATGGCAGGTGGTTGCAACAAGGCTTTATCTGACGGACGCCGCGCAGGAGGGTCCGAAGACGGTGCGGCGAAAAGCTTGGTGATGGGCGCTGCGATCCACCCTAATCCGCTGCCTCCCTTGATCGCCTTGCCCCTACCCCTTGCTTCTTCCTCTTCTGCCTGTATAGCTTCTTGCCTCTTTCTAAGCTCGACGGCCGCTGCCGGATTGACAGTGACGTCGTTGACAATCCCGCGTAGCTCGATCAATTCGCCAAAGATCTCCTTGAATAATTTAAGTAGCAGCTGAAAGTCTCTCTTCGTGATCATACTGTCTTGCAACGGGTTCTTTCCTCCTCCTAGGCGTCTCTCGTCCTCCATGACGTTGCGGAAGTGCGTCCGCATCTCGCCAATCTCGTTGGTGAGCGCCTTCATCTCGCCTCGACTCAGATGGCCGACATCTCCACCAACGAGGTGATGCTTTTTCAAACGCCTAGTCAGATTCGGCACGTCGGCTTGTCTCAGCCGCATGAGAATCTTGGAGACGTGCTCGACCAGCAACAACAAGGCGCCGGTTCGGCTTTCGACGACGTCGCGAGCATACTGGTGGCTAGGATTGTAAAGACTCGCAGGCGAGTACGGATCCATGAGTTGTGGCGTTGTCCGAGACGACGAATTCGGCGTGTCTTCCTCGATGCCAAGTCCAGCCAAGGTCAACTTGACTTGCGCATCGCTCTTCATGCGGGGCGTATCTTCGCGATTGACTTCGGTTTGGAGTTGTGGCTCAGTCTGGGTCGATTTGGAGTCCATCATGCGTGCAGGCGGTCGTTCTGAATCCGAAGTCCGATCCCCTTCGACCATGCTATCCGGTTCGGAAGAAGCCGCGAACGAGAACTCTTCGTTGATCAAGGGAGATGTAGGCGGCCGATAGGCTGGCGTGTGGAAATACCTCGACATGCGTTTCCGCTGACGCGTCGTCGAGCCGTGCTCAGAAGCCATTTCTGATGTGGCGTTCGAAGCGGAGCGCTCGTGAGTCTCGTCCTGGCCCGTTGTCTCGGCGATACTTTCTACCGTCTGATTGCCCTAGATTCTCAAAATGTCTCTCTCCGTCAATCTCCATATGCCCGCAATCCCTTTCAGGTGTACGCATGATCACTCACCGACACCCTCCTCATCCCTCCTTTCGACCGGTCCACGCTCATGCTCCGCTTTATCCCATTCAAGCTATACCCCACCGACCCACATCCGGCCCTCATCGTCGTCCTCGGGCTAGTCGTCTCTGAGCCAGACCCGGACCCGGACTTCCAGCCAGAGGCTGACGCTGCACGGTCCGTCTGTGACGGTCCCGCAACATAACCCACCTGAGAAGCCGAGTTTCTGGCAGGTTGAGGCCAGACGGGCGTCCCATCGGCCTCCCTGACTATGGAATCCAAGTCCCATCCGCCTCCGACACCTGCGACTGCGCCCATTCCCAGTCCAACCACTCCCCCCGTCGAGGACGAAACCCAACTCTCCCTCCCTGTTAACCCCGGTGACCTGCCAGAGATGGTCGACCTCGCCGAAGGGGTCATCGAGATCTTCCTCCCATGTCCCATCTGATCGTTTCCACCAAAATCCACTCCGGTGGATCCGGAAGGTCCAGCATGGGTGTACCGGGAAGACACTGACAAGCTCAAACTGAGCGGACGTAGCTTGACTCGTCTCTCGTTATCGTTTATCCCCTCCCCATTTGTCGAGCCTGTTCCGGGATGGTCACGTTCATGTTCATCCCGCTCATGATTCTGGTCCTGTCCATCAGCACGTCCAAGATCCTCTCCCTCTTCTCCTATCCGTACCCTTGAGCTTGAACCGAGGGTCAAAACAGCATTCTCCGAGAAATGCCTCGTCCCCCTTCCGAACCCTTGATTTGACGGTGGGCCGATACCAGGCGTAGATCCCGCCGAGTATGGGCCAGAGTAAGAGCCAGACCTGTACCCTAACGAGATCCGACGGGCTCGTTTCCTCCGTTCTATCTCGTCCCCCGACAACCCATTGTCATTACCGCCAATCTTGTCCGGGGAGGTCGACCCGATCGCTGGTGAACCTGACAGCGACTGCGACTGTGGTATCCGATGCCGCGCGCGATCCAGTTGATGTTGCAAGACCGCGTTCCGGCTGACGAGATCCTTGATCATCTCTTCCTTTCCCCTCGATTCTTCACTTTCGTCATTCCGGGATTGTCCCGTTCCGGTCCCAGTCCCGGTAGAGGTGATCCTCTTCAACCTCCCCTCCAACCCCTTGACTTCGCTCGCTAAGCGTTCCTCCCTGTCCCTCCCCGCCTCGAGATCCCTTTCTAACCGTTCCCTCTCCTGCTCCCAGATCTCGGCTTGACGGTGTGAAGATCTTACTAGGTCCGCGTAGGTCGTTTGCAAGGTGGAGTGGGAGATGAGTAGAGGGTCGTAGGACGCTTGGAGGGTGTTGAGGCGGGTTAGGAGGGTCAAGCCGATTTCTGCCGTGAGTTTGATCGCGATTGATCGGGTGTGAAGGGCGCATGAGGTTGTTTGCAGGTGAAGTTGAAGGCGGTAACGGGAAGGGCGTAGGATTCGCAGAACAAACATAGACATTCGCAATGAGTTGAAATCATGTTGATCGCACAAGATTAGATACAGATTGATCAGGATGATACATCAGCCTCAACCCATAACCAGTCCATAAGATCCATCTGCCTCCAACCGATCAAGACTCACCAGCGCTCAAGATCAGATCCGAATCCAACGCCTTGATCTCCCTCATCGTCTCGCATTGACCACCACCCTGATCACCCTCATCCTCATCAACCCCGGCTATTCGGATTCCTCCTCTAACGGTCTTTAATGGTCCGGTACCCACGGAAGAGGAGGATCGGAGGATGTGACGGAGACAACACTTGCACCGTGTATCGTCGTCCAATCTACTGCCTGCCGTAGCCGTACCAGGGGGATCGAATCGGCGAGGACCATCTTCCGGTTCCTGCTCTACTGCTTGATTACGATGTCTATCGTCATTTACCTCTCCCGCTTCCTTGCTATCGTTCTGATTGTCCCCACCATTCGTCCCTGTAGAAGCTACCGACACCCGTCCCCGCAGCCTCTGTCTGGTCCGTCTCCATGACCTGAGCTTGTTCCCGAGTTGATCCAAGGGTTCGGTATGGATCGATTCGGTCAGCTCCGAGTCCGGGTCCGGGTCTGCGATGCTGATCGTCGTCGTCGCCGTAGAGTCGGCCAAGTCGGTCGTGGGTGATCGGGGAAGGGAAGTCATGATGACATCCTGTGTCCGCGGTTTGCAAGTGATCAGAGTTGGAAATCTGGACAGATGTTGTGCATGTATTCACTCTCGAATGCGACCAACATGGGCCGGCCATGGACATATTTGTTGATGATTCGAGGTGGTGGGCTCTCGGAACCTGAAACCTCGGGGAAAGCGATCACGTGATTACGTAATCAATAACAACCAAAGCACACACACAGGAGCTCTTGGACGCGTGAGAAAGCGACGAGAGTCGAGATGTGCAAAAGGGAGGTGGGGAGGGGACAACGGTGATGCGGTGATGATCGGGATGGCGGTCGATACAAGGTTGAGGGACTGATGATGATTGTAGTACTACCGTGGATCGGTGATGCTGTGCTGGCGATGTCGCTGTATGTCTGGGTGTGTTTCTGGCCAACGGTGCAGGTGCAGGTGTGTTGTAGGGGTGAATGGATGGATGAATCGCGTCGTCGTCTTTCGCGCGATTTCTCGGTTTTGCCTCGGTTGGCTCACTGAATCATCATCATCATATCATCACCTTGACCTTGACCCTGTGCATCATCGTCCTCGGAAGGTATCCAAGATCCAACCTCTCTCTCTCTCTCCCTCCTTCTCTTGAATCATCATCTCACACAGTCTCATCGTCTCTCATCACCCGCAATTTCCTGAAGTCCGACTCGCAATAATGCCCGCACCGAGACGTCAACCCAGACGACAGACCTCCCACCACTCTTCCGCTTCGAGTTCGGCGGCTTCTCTGCCTTCCGACTCGGACTCGGAATCTCAGCCTTCTGAAGACGAGGTTGAGGTCGAGGCCGAATCTCAAGTCGCCAACGGGAAAGCCAACGGTGACGAACCTCTAGATGCAGCGGGAAAGCCGAAGAAACAGCAGAAGAAGAAGAAGGTGAAGGCCGGGCGGAGGGCTAGACGACGATCGGACGATGATAGCGAGAACGAGAGCGATGGGAAAGGAAAGGAAGAGGAACCTGCAGAAGAGGTCACTTTTGAAGAATTTACGGGGACTGCGAAGCCGGACGCTGGACCTTCTCAACCTCGTCCGCAGCCTCCACCTCAATCTCGTGCTCAACCTCGATCGAAACCTCCTGCCTCTGGATCAAAGAAATCGGCCTCGACTTCTGCTCCTACTGCTGCCTCTACTACAACGAGTAAACCTGCCAACTCGTCTGCGACGGCACCGGTAGCTTCCGCTTCAGCTTCTCAGACGGCAGGGACGGGTCCAGGGAAGAAGACGAAAGAAGAAAAGGAGGCTGAACGGCGTGAAAAGAGACGGGCGAAGAATAAGGAGCGGAGGAGGAAAGTCCGGGAAGGAGCCGGGGCTGCTGGAACCGGGGCTGATGGGGACGGTGACGACAAGGTCGAGACCGATCAGGCTGGTACGAAGGAGGCCCCAGCAGATGCTGAGTCGCGGGACAAGCCGGAAGAGCAGGACGAGCAGCATGCAGAAGGAGAACCTCGAAAGGTGGACATTGAAGACGACCACAACCACGACGACGCCAACAACAACTCTCAACCCATCTCGAAAGCCCCCTCGAATCGACAACTCTACCTCTCCCGTCTCACTGCCGACCCATCCTTTACCCCCCGCGTAGGATCCTTCTGGACGCACGACGAGCGACATTACTCGAAAGGCAAATTTGGCGAGGACGGCGAGTTTGCAGGTTTGAGGGGGATGAGCGGGTGGTGGAGAGGTGCAGGTGGGGAGCGCGGTGGAAGGGGAAGAGGGCGAGGGTTCGCCGCCGGACGTGGAGGTGCGGGAAGAGGGAGAGGCGGGTTTGGGTTCGGGGCCGGCAACGCAGTCGGGGAGAAGGTCGAAAACCAGCCGGCAGTACCGTCCTCAGGCGAGACTGCGCTGGAATCCGCTGCTGATTCGACCCCTGCTGCCGCGGCACCTCGAGCCGACGCTTCCTCCTCCTCATGGGGACATGACGCATTTGAAAAGATGGAACAGGCCGAAAAGAGACGATCAGAGGCCAGGGAGAAGCGTCGGATCCAGCAGGCCTTGCGTGGAGGTGCCGCCGCCGCTGCACCTGGAGTCGGGTTCGCAGGCAGGGGACGCGGACGTGGACGAGGCGGAGCGGTAGGATGGGGATATGGACAGGCGTATGCGGGTCATCAGATGGGACAGGTCGTGTTCGGACAAGACATGCAGCAGGTGCAAGGCGGCGTTCAGGTCAATGGCGGGGGTCACGAGGACGTCCTGCCGGTAAGTAATCATTCCGGCGCAGACGCAGGAGAAAATTGATGCTGACGAACAATGCTCATCCTGATTGATCAGGTTGACGACGGAAACATCACCGTCAAGCTTCCTCGATCCGATTCTAGCATTAATGTGCCGCTGGCCTCCACCTCGTCTGGCTTTACGGGCGACTCCGCGCCCGTTACCGCGCACGCTCACTCCGCCCTCGACAACAGTGCCGTTGTGGTCAAGCTTCCTATCGCTGCCATCGACAACGCAGCCGTCCCGGTCGCAGCTCTTTCGGCCGATCACGGCGAGGACTCGGAGACGGTCGCCAACCTGAATCTCCAGGCCGAGATCGAATACCTCAAGTCTCAACAGGCCACAATCGCGCAAAAGGAACGTCAGCTGGACGAAGAGCTGAAACGCCTCGAGATCGGATCGAGACGAGTAGACTCTGTCGCCGTTCCCGTTAGTGAGAACGGTAGCATGTCCTCCGCGCCCGCATCATCGTCGTATCTTCCGCACAACGGGATGCCTTATGGGATGCCACCTCCGCCGTCATTCGTACCGCCGGGCATCGCCATGGCGGAGAATGGCTCGTTCTTCGAGATCGCCACGGGCCAACCCGTCGTCTTTGTGGCTTCCAATTCACCCGCACCTCCAGGCAACTACTCGAACGGACCTTTCCCCCCTCAACCTTACTTTGGGAATCAGCATCCCGGCGCAGGACCTTTTTTCCGAGGAGGGTACCCGGGCGAACAGCACCCCCACCTCTCGCGCGGAGACTCGTTCAGCACCTTTACCCCGCCTCCCTATGGTCGAGACTCTCCTCTCGGCTACCCCTCTCAGCCCGTCCCGCCTGGCTACTTTGCACCTCCTAGACCCGGCGGCAAGATTCAAATCAGAGCGCCCTCTAGCCACGAAGTCGCCATCCTCAAGAACCCTGGGAAGCTGGGCAGCAGTGAGCAATCGAGCGAGCCTCACATGATCCCAGAGGGTCAGGCGTATTCGGTGGACAACCCGTACGCGTATCAAAACCAAATGATGCAGCCCATGGCTGGACAGGGATACTACCCGGGTATGCCGATGCATCAGGGATACCCGCCGCAGTCTGGCTATGACTATGGTTACGGGCAGTATTGATCAGGGTAGCCGTCGCGCCCGTCTCCCTTCCCCTCAACGAAAATCGGTGGATGGACAACAAGTATCCACCTGTCATTTATAATAAGGCTGTTTTTTTCCAACATACCTCTTCGCCTTCCCTCCAATAACACTCGTTGAGCTCTGCCTCACCTGAGAGAAACGTACACAATGCATTTTCGAGCATGGCTTCCCAACCAGACCCAAAAATCAGATTCAATCGAAACTACTGCTCATATCTAGATTTCCCAAGAACAAAAATGTAAACATGTATATATATGTGCTCTCGATCGGGTGTCCCTGGCGCGCGTCGTTACATCGTCGTTATATGCCCATAAAGGGAGAAAGGATTCATGCATTGGTCATCAGCCATTCTGAACTTGTGCCACGCCCTTCATGCCGCGTCCTTTCCCGGAGTTGAGCCAGGCGTACGTCGTCCAGCGATCAAGCCCTGGAACTGCATGAGAAAGGCGGCGAAGGTTTCAGTTTGACCACAAGAAAAAGCTCCAAAGTGCCCGGGGTACTTACGAAGTTGTTCAGCACTTCGTTTGAAGCCGTGTTGGCGGAAATGTCTGTACCAAGAGGCTTGGAGGTGGTAGATTGTACCGCTTGCCGCGATTCCTGTGGAAATTAATGGGTCTCAGTCAAAGGCATCTTTTTTTTGAAATGGCGCTCGTCTGGACTCACCCTTCTCGGCATGCTAGGCGTCTGCATGCTGTCGTCTGGTCCACCTCGACCTTCCATGGCGGCAAAGGCCAATTCGACGTTGGGCATGCTGAGCCCATCACTCGACATCGGCCCGACAATCCCAGGCGTAGCTCGACCGAGACCGAGACTTTCACCCAAAAAGCTCGGGTTCCGGCCCGTCGTCGGCGTCTGAGGCGCAAGAGCCGCTTGCCGAAGCGCACGACGAGGGTCTCGATGCGGGTCCTTGAGCAGCGATTCGAGCTGACGAGTGAGAAAGTCTTGCTCGTTCGCGCTCCGGGTCTTTTGGGTAGCGTTACCGTTTGTCTGTGGGAAGAAAGCGTATTAGGGGCGACCATGGTCTGCAGATCCCGAAGAACAATACTGACATGTGTATCGTTGGTAGGGTCCGGGATCACATCCTGCCAGATCTGCTGGATGCCCTCATCGTCCTCGTCCTGCAGCAATCCGTCGCTGACATTCCGTCCATTCTTCTGGTTATATCTCTGCGCCTCTCGTCCTAGTGCCGTGTCCCATAGCCCATTCACTTGCTGGCAACTGAATCCCTCTTTCAGGATCTCGATCTTGCCCCACGAGTCCCATCCGGCGGGTATCATGATGGAATCTCGATCAAGCTGGTTTGCACGAAAGGGAAAAGGGAACTGCGAGTTTGATTTGGCAGTGTTCGTGAACTGAGCAACAGGTGAAGATGGCTGTGGATGCAGCGCTGGCGGTGTTGTATACAAGCGGTGCAAGATGTGTTGCCGCAAGGTGGAGAACGTCTTCGGCTTCCCCGTCGTGGTGTAGAGCACGGACGCGCCGTCTATCCAGAGATAGTCTCAGGTTTTGTATGCTTCTTTACTTTGCTTGCAGCGCGAACTCACACATCAATCCTGCCACTCTAATCGCCGCTAAGGCCCAATCTACCCTCTCGTCCCAATTCCAGGTGGAATATGTATTTTGACCTCCTCTGCCTGGTGCTGAAGTCAACCCTTTGCCCTTCACTATTCCCCGGGACACGAGCTCATCCCCGACAGAATCGAGCCGATCAGTCTTGGTCAAGACGATAATGATAGGGACTCCACACCTGTTCCATTTCATGGTAAGCTCAAGATCTGTACCATATGTGCGGCCGAAGCCATGACCTACTTGTTATGCGTTAAGACGCCTGCGGATAACGGTAAAACGGTATCCGAGTAGTTTTGATACGTCTGGCTAAAGGTCGGCCCCGCAGTCACGCCGTCAGCTGACCCTGACTGTCCCGCTGCCGACTGGGCTTGAGGTTCGGTATAGTGCTGTAGATGCGATTGTACTGTGGACGATAGAGTGACACCAGACAGGCTCTTTGATGAGAAAGCGAGTAAGCATGAATTTAAGAGTGACTTCGCATACGCTTGTCATGTCCTTCCAGTTCCTCGGCTCTCGAAGCTGTTGCTGTAGACCATTGATCTATCCAGGCTAACCACCGGGCCAATTCTTCTGCCTGCGAATTCAAGTCAATGCCAAATACTCCCAGAAAATGATGCGATAATACATACGATCGTATGAGGTTTTGTCCAATCTAGTACGATTACGGCGGCAGTGTGCTATTCATGCGGTCCATATAGAATCAGGTTCAGTACGGGTCGAAAGGAGTATCGATGACCCGGTCATAGGATCTCACCGGAAGAGAGCCAGCTGGTAATGCCGCTGGTAATGATTTCAAGACATTCAGATCGGATGATGGGGCCGTATAGAATGAGATGGGCGGGACGTTTTCTGGGAGGTCACCAGTAGATCATCAATCAGTATTAACCCGCAAAAGCTTTTGACATGAACAGAACGTCAACGAAAGAATCGTTTGCTCACCTATATCCGCGTCGTTCACTTCCACCCATTCATAGTCGACTGCCATACCCTCCGTCGGTTGTAGTCTATCGTCCATCAAGACCTCTTCGTTCAACGCTGGTAGTCCCGCTGAGGTACTGGTAGGTTCTTGGTCCTTATTGATGGTCCCATCAATCTGGTTCTGGTCCGTCTTCCGAGCTCGTATGCTCCCCGTATTCCTGACATAGTGCCCCTGATTGATCCTACCAACACCTTGGCTGATCCTTTGGATCGGCGTGTATAGCTTCGACGAGGCCGAGGTGGATGAGGAGCTAAAGGCGTTCAGAGAGGAGGTCCGTCTGTCGAACAGGTGTTCGATCAAGGTCGATTTGCCATGTCCCGGTTCGCCTGTTTATTTGAACAAAAGTCTCAATATGGGATGGATGAAGCAGAATTAGAGAGACGTCTCACTCACCTAGAATCAAAACATGCTTCGAGGGCAGCCTATCACCGTGTCTTCGAGCTCCTACGAGAATGTCATTCCACAAGTTGTCTGATTGCCTAGCATCCGCGCTTGGCGGTTCCGAGCTCATGTCGCGAGCGGGATCGTTCGAGCAAGAGGTAAGAGTCAAGCAGGGACAAGAGGAATTGCAGTCTCTTCTCGCCCTCGGCAGACTATAATATGGTCGGTGTCGTGATGATGATGATGATGATCGAACGGGGTCGTCGAGCATCAGCAGCAGTCGGTCAGTCAGTAGCAGGAGGAGCATGGCATTGACCCGTTCGCGGATGCAAATTGTGATGTGATCTGTTTACAAAGTAGCTCGCCCACAAAAGTTGGAGCTAGGCTATATGGCTAGGCTTAGGGTCATCGGACAACTCTCCATCTCGATCCTGTGTGGCAACAGATCGCCTGACCTTGCTCTTGACCAGCACTGGAACATTCCTCCACAGGCGGGTGTGCCGATATATCGCGCATTGACTGCACCGCTTACGACGGACCCTCCATTTGCCGGCGATCAGATATTCGTATACCTTACTTGGCCGCCGCAAATCAACGATCATGGCCGAGAGCATCTTACAGTGGCTAGAACAGGCTGGGGGACTCTATGATGCCGAGGCGATGGGTATCAAGGACTATAGCGATGTCGGTATGGGCTGGGGAGCTGTCGCGCTCAAAGACCTCGAGGCGAGTCTCGATCCTCTTTTCTCTGCGCCGCTAACCTCGAGGCTAATCACGCTGTATGCTAAACGCATTACAGGAAGACACTGCTTTGTTTACCATCCCAGACAAGATCCTGCTTTCCGCTTGCAACTCTGGTCTGCGCAATCTCGTCGCGGAAGAAGATTGGGACGTCCTGGAAGAGCACGGTGGATGGGCCAGTCTGATGCTCTCGATGATGTGGGAGGAAGCCCAGGGCGAGGCTAGCCGATGGAGCGGATACATCAGTACGTTTAGCTTGAGTGATAACAATCGCTCTTCACAGGATGCTAATGAATGGGCGCGACTCTATAGAGGCTCTGCCGAATACGTTCCAAACGCCCATGTTCTGGACGGACGAGCAGATTCAGGAACTAAAAGGGACGGACATCGTCGACAAGATCGGCCGACAGTCTGCAGAAGATACATACAACCAGAAGATCAAGCCCGTACTTCAGGTGAGAGAGATCAAGACGCACCCCGCTCGATGATCCGTCTTATATGGAATTTTGTGAACAGAAATACCCCGACGTGTTCAAGAGGAACGCTTCCCTCTCCGTACAACCATTTTCGCTGGAACACTTCCATATTCAAGGGTCTCGGATTTTGTCCCGGTCTTTCAGCGTTCCGAGCTCACGAGCTGGACGCAAGAAGAATGGTCGACAGGAAGCTGGAGCTGGAGACACCTCTATGCAGACTGACGGGGATGTCAGCATGCAGACGGACGAGGGAGAGAAAACGCTTGACCTTGGAGACCAGACGCTTGAGACGGTGAACGACGAGAATGAGGACGAGCCCGAGGAAGAAGAGGATGAAGAAGATGACGAGGACGCCGAAGAGGAAGTCATGGTGCCCGTAGCGGATATGCTCAATGCAGCCTATGAGCGCGATAATGTGGGTTGCGAGCTGCTCGATTTTGGCTAGACTGATTGGCACTGAGCGACAAGCTTTCATAGGCGAGGTTGTTTCACGAGGACGATTGTTTGAAGATGGTCACCACCAAAGCCATCGCCAAGGGCGACCAGATCGTGAGTTCAGTGAATCATCCCGGGCATCACCGTGCTAAGCGCAGCCTTTTCTTTAGTTCAATACATACGGTTCGCCTTCGAATTCTTACCTGCTGCGAAAATATGGACACGTCGACGTCTACCCACTGCCTGAAGAAACACTGTCGAAGCTGCCTGAAGAACTACGGATCTGGCCTAACGGTAACGAGGGCGACGAAGTAGAGATAACAGGCGAGGTCGTACTCGATGCTGCGGTTCAGGTGTGGGCTGCCGGATCGAAGACTGCAGAAGAGCAAGAAAAGTACAAGGCCGAGCTGGGCGAGCGGGTGGATTGGTGGTTGGAAGCGGGGGAAGAAGAGTAAGCTAGCTTTTGTCCTCTTGCAGTATATCTGGCTGAAGCTCCCCAACGAACCGCCGTTTCAGCACGTTCGTCTTGACGTATCCCCCCGACGAGATCCCGGAGGCTGTCATCGGTTTTGCAAGACTGCTGATCGATCATGAGGCATGGGAGAAGGCGCGAGACAAAGACAAGGTTCCGAAACCCAAGATCGAACAGACTGCTACCGGGGTCAAGGTGATCGAGGTGTTGTTGGAGAGCATCAAGTTGAGACGGACGCAATATTTTCAATCGCTAAGCGTAGGTGTTTTCATGCTTTTCAGTATGAATGATTGCTGAAACTATGGTTGTGGTGCCATATTGCAGGACGATCTCGCTGCTCTGTCCTCGCATGACAAGGACTCTCAGGGTCTTTATAGTTACATGGCTAGAGTAGTACGAACCGGGGAGGCGCGGGTACTAGCGGTCGACGAGACCATCCTAATGGAACAGAAATCGGAGCTGGAGAAGAAACTAGCAACCGGCGGTGGCAAGAGGAAAGCTGAAACCGCTCCGAGCCAAAAGGGCAAGAAGCCCAAGACCCGTCTCAAGGTCGCTTAAATGATAAATGTGGCGAGGTTCTTCTGTCATGCTTTCTTTTGAGTTTGTACATGCGTCATCCGCATACATGTGATCGTCATGATACATTTCGGGTCGCCTTCAATCTTGCTGGAATGGCACCGTTACTTTTCGCTACTTCATGCCCGCTGGCTTTCGTTCCACGAGTACAAGTTGTCCGGCGCTGTCTTGAGGCAGAAGTACTTGCAAATATTCTTCAGACGAGCTTGATTCTCGACCTTCTGTTCCTTCGTCAAGTCGGCAGGCTCCAATCTGGTAGTAGCTTCCCAAAGCTGTCTACCGTCGAGGGGACGGCCGGCGGTAACGAGCACGTCACGAACCATTCTCGCAGTGAGCGCACCGGGGTATGTAGCGACTCGCAGCCTGGACATTTCCGCCTCGATCTCCTGCGGCGACAGGGTCGATTTCTTTGGCCCCCTGCTCTGTGTGCGTCCGCCGGCGCTTGGAGCAGGACTGCCTTGACGGGAAGATGAAGGCGCAGGACTTCCGTAACGGCCAGCGTTGACGCTCGGGCTTCTAGGTGTATCAGGTGTATTTGATCCCTCGGCTCCAGTCTTGGACTTCTTGCCTCGAGCTTTGTGTTTCTTGGCAGGTGTAGGGGTATGTCCCGTAGCGGCCGATGCTGGGCCTCCAGTGCCACTGACGACAGGGGCATCGATGGGTTGCATGGCAAAGTCGATCCCAATGGGAGTCGAATGCCCGCTAGACGAAGGTGAAGGGCCTTCGGTATTGGCTCTCGCTTTTTTGCTGAGAGGCGTCGAAGGTCTTCCACTGCCCGATTCGGGAGGTGCAGTGTTCTGAGCAGGAGGACCCTTTCTCTTCTTCCCTCGAGATCCGGAACCGGGTTCGACGGATGCCCTACTTCCCGCCGGGCTGAGGGCTCGTCTGGCTGCAAGTGCATGCCCAGCGCCACGATCGACCGAGAGCGTGCGTCCAGAGCTGCCGGCTGGACTGGCTTCCCGCTTGACAGGAGCGGAAGGAGAGCTGGCCTTTCTGCTCGCAGGCGAGATCGATCTCTGCTTGCCCTTGTCTTTGGTAGGAGAAGCGGTGGCAGCGTTGAGAGCGTTGATGTCGGGCTTCACGTCTTCCTCTTCGGTAGGCTAGGTAGCATACATGAAATCAACAACCGGATCATCACCGCGTCGAACGTTATCATCACGCCGTAACTTACAGCCGTGATATCGCTCTCATCGCTACTGCTCTCGCTCTCCTCCTCACTCTCGCTGAGGCTTTCGTCGCTGTTCTCACCCGCCAATTTGCGCTTCAGTCGCCTCTCCCGCTTCTTGAGCTTCTTCTTGGCCTCGGCCCGCTCTCCAAACAGATCATCCGAATCGTCCGAATCCTCTTCCTCGTCACGTTGCAACAGACCGACGTTGGCGTTGGCAAGGTCATATTCCTCCTTAATCCGGGCCTGAAGAACGAATCAGATGCCGTTAATATCGAGAAACGAGCGGTAAGTGATCTCGCCAGCGGCGTCTTACATCACGTTCACGGGCAAATTCTTCTTCTTCGGCGTTGACGAGGACTTCCTCTTCGTCGTCCTGTTCACCCGTGTACTCGACATCCCAATCTTCGCCTGCGCCACGCTCGACGTCCTGTTCACAGCATCCGGCTGAGCTTTTCTTTGTCATTCTCCAAGGCCCACGACTTGAACTCACCCCTCGACCCGTCGCCCCTCTCCTCCCTCTCGTCTCGAACTCATCGTCCTCCCACTTCTGAACTCCCCTCCGAACCCTCTGTCTACCCCGCTGGATCTCCTCGGCGGCGTCATGATCGATATCCCTCCCACTCCCCGTCTTGGCATAACTATAATCAGACTGTTCGAATTTGGCCAATTTGTCCGCCAACGTCGTCAACAACGGTTTGGTATCCCTTCCACGTCCACGTCGACCGCCATAGGCGTCAGGATCAGGTTTGACCTCGATCTTGGGTTTGATGTCCGGCATGTCCCGGTTCGAGGTGGACGGGTACATGCGGGGGAAAGCGTCTGGGTTGTCCCCCGTATCTTGAAGATGAGGCTTGACGTCCGACATGGCCGATCCCGGTCGATAGAGCTCCATATCCACGTCTTCGGTGCTTCCACCAGCAGCTACAGCCGCCGCTGCCGCCGCTGCATCAGCAGGATTGCGGACAGCGCCGGCTCCAGCTCCACTTGCAGCTTGACCCCTCCTAGTCCCTCTAGGACCCCACCTGCTCCTACCCCCTTCCTGGCCCTCCCTCTCGTCCCTCTTTTCCTCCGTCCTGACGCCAAACGTATATTCCCTTCCGACCCATCGTAACCCGACATCACTCTTGTTGAAGAGCAAGGCCACGTACCGATCCTTGACGTCGGAGATGGCATTCGAAACGTACCTCAATTTCTGCCTTTCCGGGACCGGCGGCTGGGCCGGCATATTCGGGTCGTTTGACCCTGGCTCAGCAGCGGGAACAGCTACAGCACCAGGAGGGGGGACGGGCAACATGGGTTCGGTCCCGAAATGACCTTCGAGGACGAAAGGGTTCTTTTCCCTGTTCCTCGCGTTGGCGATGGCCAACGTCCTCTTGTACGTCTTTCCCTTGACCTTGCGTTCCTTTTTCGGCGACTCGTCATCGGCGTTAGTGGTAGCCTTTTTCTTGTTCTTCTTGCCTTTGGTCGTGGCCGTCTCCTCATCCTCCGGTCGATCGTTGTTATCTTTGTCCTTTTCCTTGTCCTCGTCGCTATCAGAATCTCCGGTATCCGTATCTGAAGGCAAGTCGTGCCTCCCATCATGTAACCGGTACATCAAAGCCTGTTCCCTCATCTTGACGTTCACCCTCCCTTCCCCCGCCGCTCCTCCAGATTTCCCTCCTCTGCTCCCTCCACCACCTCCACGCCCACCTCGTTTCCCAAACTTGCCCCCCTTTTTTCCCTTGTTCTTCCACTTGTCGACGGGAGCCTTCTCTACCAAGTCCGGAGCGATCATGCTCGGATCAGCGGCTTCCTTCCAGACCGTCTCCCCGTTCTCGTCCTTCTTTTCTCCCTTGTTCGCCCAATCCCACATCCGGACCCTCCAGGTCCCGTCCGCCTGCCTGACGGGGGTCTTGACCTGGGCGATCCTTTCTCGTTCTTCGTTCCGTTCTTGCAAGATCCGAGGATCGGGAGGAGGGGGTGCGGAAGGGTCTTTGCGGTTCAAGTAGAGTTGGCCGGCCGGGTTGGAGAGGTCGGGAAGAGGAAGGAGGGCGGAGGGCGGGTGTCGGATGTGAATGACGTTGAGTGAGGTAGGGAAGGGGAGGGCTCGGAGGAGAGGGTCGGTTGTGGCGGATGGGTTTGTAGAGGGTACTCGGGGGAGGAGGTAGATAGGGTAGTCGGTATAGGTCGGTTGTGGCGGTTGTTGCGGGGGTCGAGCTGCTGACGAGGCGGAGGCGGTAGAGGTTCTAGGTGAGCCTTGTGATGAACCAGCTCGACCTGCAGTGTTGGAGGGAGTACCGGGCGTAGGTCGACCGGGTACGAGTCGACCTGGAATAGGGGTCACCGATCGTCCTGGCGTGCTCCCCAACGCAGGGTTGGTTGGTCGAGCCGATGTCGATGCAACCTCTCCAGCGTTGGAGGTTGAGATCGCTCCACCTAGGTTCCCCTGAGAGCCTTGCGAACTCCCGTTCGCTCGAACATTTGCCCCCTGTCCAGGGCCTGCACCAGCTTCAGCATTGGTGCCACTCCCACTCGCCACCCTTCCCTGAGCATAAGGGTTCTTCTTCTTGACCTTGAACAGGCCTCCGGTCGCGTTTTGACGGCGTCGCTGGACGACTGGTGGGCCAGGTGGTGCTGCCGGTTGACCTGTCGGCCGATTCATCTGTCCCGGATTCGACATGATGTATTCGCCTTGATTGGAGTCTGCTGTATCTCAACAAACGACGGCGATACATGTCGTCGAGCAGATGAGCGTGTTCGATGATGTAGTATTGCAAGCAAGTCCCCGCTATGTGTGAGCCTTCGATGTCCGCTTTCGCTCTCTCTCGACGACAGACTACTAATGCTAAATGAGATCGAAAAGTCTCGATTACTATCAATTACTAATCGAGACCCGCGTTGCATTAGTAAAAGTTACTAATCGGTCTAGTCTCTCATCAAAACAAGCTCATGTCCGTCTCTTGTGCCTTGTCGATCTCCGAGGTTTCAGCAACTTCTACACTTGCTCTTGGGAAATTATTTCAAAAGGAAAGATATCATCTGGGATCTATCAGAATTATCGCAACAACCTACAACGACATCGACGACCAACCCCACGATGCCAGACCTCTCACTCCTCACGGCGCTTTTGCCATCAGACCCCTCTCTACTCCCTATACTCCGCTCCCAGTCGACATTCACCCGACCCTCAAACTCGTCTACCTCGGAGGTCCACAAGTTTCTGAACAAGCTCGGATCGTTCGTCTGCGTGCCCGTCCTCCCCGGGAACGGCAAGTCGGTGGCTGGCTCGACCGCTTCCAATGCGAATACAACTGCGGGTAGGGAAGAATGGGCGAGGAGACGGGACGCCTGGGGTGTAGCTAGGGTGGTCATCGAGATGGATCTGGAGGGTTACGTCTTGGGAGGAGGTTGGGGAAAGACTTGGTTGTTGAACCTGCTCGGAGCCATCAACGTGAGTCTCCGATCTAATCCTCAATCATCGCGACCTCCCTACTGAGCATCAAGACATTACGGACAACCCGCCGATTTACAGAGCAACACCATCCCACCTCACTCCCTCTCTCAGCTCCTGCCCCTCTTGACGACTTTGCACACCCACTCCTCCCTCTCTCCCACATATCATCGGACCACCTCCACCCCGAATCTCTTGAAGACATCGCAAGCGATCGTCTCTACCCTCAAGAGGACTCTTCACCCCCACCCCGCTTCGGATAAGGACAAAGATGCCCATACAGCACCCGATGGCCGACTCGTTCTGGCCTGCCTCACAGCCTTGCCACACCTGATCGCGCAAAACCCCACTCCGCATCGACCCCTCCTCCCGACCCTTCTTCCTCTGCTCCATTCTTTGCTCCTCTCTCCACCTACACCTTCACCAGCGTCTTTGCCTGGAGTCGACAAGCGATTGCGTGAAGCCACGTCGAACCTCTTGGCCAGATTACACACCTTGTCAGGAAAGGTCGCTGCGGGGAACGTATTTCGCGGAGATATCAGCGGGATGATCAGGGAGTCCGAAGGGATCCTCTCTGTCCTCTTTGACGCGCTGTATATCCACCATCAGGGATCCGCGGCATCCCGGGGGAACCAAAACCAAGCCGGACAGAAATCCAACTCCAACTCGGCGGGAGGGTTGTTGTTACCAGTAACAGCCTCTCAGCCCGTCTTGCCCGGTGTATCCGGCGCAGAGAGCTCGATGTCGGGCACGGTAGGCGACCAGACGAAAGAGCTGGGAGGGCGAGTGAGGGCGTTGGGGAGGTGTTTGGACGGGTGGGTGGCAGGGATCTTGGGCTTGCTCAGGTGAGTGGCGCTTTCGGCCTTCTTCTCTGTCTTTTATTTCTGGGGAGGGGGGAGAAAGAGACGACATGGTACTGATGAGAAAATCCTTACTTCCGATCATTTTGTCGGGACAGGTTCGACACGGCCCGGCCGGTCGGCTTACCCCTCGGTTCCCTGATCGCACTCGGGTTGAAGTGCCTCTCGATCACATCGGATACTCTGGTAAGTCGAATCTCCCAATGTTTCCACTCCAGCCTCCGAGTTTCGGACCGCACTTCGCACGGTCAGGGTCAACGACATTAAGCTGACCTTATAACGTTTTGATTCGAATGGACGTACAGTTGGAAGGTACCCTGGATTTGGAGACCAGAGCGTTGGGTATGCAGATGAAACGTAGATTGTGGAGTTGCGGGATGAAATTGCTCGGAGGGGTCGTCATCGCGTGAGTTCGCTATCGGTCATCTTGTCATGTCCCTCGCACGGCGTTTTGATCAAGACATGTACGGGTGACAAAGCTGACGCCATCGCAATGCGTCGCATCATACGGGATGGACCACAGCGCGGGAGATCACGTCTTGCCGAACGTAGGGCTGATCCTGGACAAGAGCGTCTTTTTGCTCGAGAGCTTGCCGAAATCCGATCAGTGAGTCTCGGATCACCCTTCACAAGCGGGAGATAACCCAAAGATATAAGCCGTTTACCATTATCTGATGGCCGCGTCATGTTACAGCTCGACCCGGATCGCCTTGTTCAAATTCCACACCGTCCTCCTTTCCAATCTTCAGCTAGACCCGTCTTCCTCCAGCTTCCATTCGAGACTGATGAAACAGGCGCTCGGTTCAGCTTCTCTGGTACTGGATACCAAGACGCCGGTGATGGCCAGTTCGCAAGGTAAAGAGTCGAACATGAACGCAGACGCGTTGGGCAAGAAGGGCAAGAAGAGGGCTAGGGGTGCAGGGGAAGAGGTCGTCGTCGCAGGAATTGAGGGGAGAGGCGGGAAAGGTCTTTCTAGACTCGAGGGGGAGGTCGTCTTGAGCGCGTTGCGATGTGAGTCTTGCTGTGGTTCATATGCTTGGATGGCGACAAGGAGTGGGAACTTATTCGGCTCTTCTCTACTAGTGATCAAGATTATGCACCATCACCCGTCGATCCCACCTCACCTGCTCGCTCTCTCGATCAGGATCCATCTGTCCATCACCCACACGCTCGAATGCAAGACCGCTGCCGCCGTTTCTCAGCAAGACCTTGGGTTGGCAATCAGGCTGTCTGAAGCCGTAGCGGATAGTCTGGAGGATGCCATCACGATCGAGGGAAGTGGGGTTAGGCAAGGATGGATTGGATCGATTGTCAAGCAAGAGGTGGGTCCCGTTCTAATTTATGCTACCAAAAGAGCAAGACATGCTAATCAACCGGTGTCATCTGCGTAGGCAATGGCCCGATCGAGTCTCTTGCCTCTCGTGTTGCATCCCACCGCTCCGCCACTCTCTCGACCTCTTCCGCCTGTGTCGACTCTGGCCTTCTACGCTGTTGATGACGAGGAAGAAGAAGCGCTGCGCAAGGAAATTGGGCTGCGAACTGCCGAGGAAGCAGAGCAGCTGGTTGAGGATATCAATAACGGCGTCTTCAACGGCGACGACAGTCAGGAAGATGAGGAGATCGCGAGATCATACAAGCGCGTGGCTATAGGCAATTCTAACTCGGTGACAAGATCGACGGATTTCCCTGTTCAGGCGGTCAGGTCGACCGTATCGACAACGGCCAACAGCGTGTTCGGATCGTCCGCACATGTTGCTACTGCTGCGACCCAGACTGCGCTTGTGGAGAACAAGACGGTTGTACCTCTCTCGGTTCCTCCGACCGACGCGTCGTCCGTCGCGGTGGTGGTACCGCCTGTTCTAGAAACTGCCAACACGCACCAGCCGACTCAGGTCGGCGTCAAAGACGACGCCGACGTCGCAGCCGCAGCGATGGCGGAGCCGTTCAGTTCAGTCACCGCAGATCTCCCCGCTCGGGTCATCGACGCTGAAACGGTTTCCGAAACGGCGGCCATGGCAGAACCGATCGGTGAAGATGTTGATGCTATCCCGGAGATCAATCTCGACAGCGACTCAGATGAAGAAGACGAGGATATGTCCCAGTAGACATAGTTGTACACCATCACGTGCAGATAGATGCCATCCATGCGACAACTGGCTAGATATTGGATGATACATAGGTTAGAAAGGTCTTCGGTAACAGAATCAATTTTTTTTGGTAGCTAGCTCGGGACATTTCGTTAGGCGTTGAAAGAAGATTTTACCGGAGAGTATCATTTGATTCGGGAGGGCGGTAGAGGAAAGTGTGGAGATGAGGCCGTGACCTCTAGACTGATTTGTCCTGACATGCTGAGGGGTGGCGTCAAAGGTTCCCAAAATTGATGGCTTGAAAATGCTGATTCAGATTGGCCGGCGATCCAGAAATGACTTGGAGCGGTGATGTGAAGTGCTTTACTGGACGACGGGAAGTCCGATCTGATTCGGATCCTGCTGATGTGGCAACACAAGCTTGCCCTCGTTGTTCAAATGGTCCGTCACACCCGCAGCTGCAGATGCAAACGAAGCCATCTCTTGCTGGCTCAAGTCGGTCGCCATTGCGTTTACGTCTGCCGATTGTCCAGCTAGACCAGATTCTGGTGTTATCGAACCGGCCATAGAAGATGGCGGCAGACTGCTGGAGCCATTGGTGGCCGTCGAAACAGCTGGCGCGCCCATCAAGCCGAAACCGGGCTCATTGTTGGACCTGGCGGATGATAATTGGACGTTAGATTGCCTTTCTCAACAAGAGCAACGGCGTATCTCAACTCACCTCATCCGCTTGAACTGTCTCAATTGCCCGTCTTGAGCTCGTCCTTCAGGCGTACTTGTCCCTTGCTGCGCAAACGAACGTTTCATTGAGTTAGCGCCGATATCCCAAAATTACGCATGGGATACTGCGCTTACCTTTCCGCCCTTTCGTTTTCGGTTTTCCTTCTCGGCTGTCCCTTGACCGGCTTTGTGACTTCGCAACTCGGTGGGCAATTGGTTCCTGGAGAGGGCAAAATGAACACAGATCAGATTGCGTATCCGTGTCGATCGCTCAGGTAAGACGTACTGCTTGACGGGCTTGATGGTAATGCCCATACTTGGTTCATCGTACTGGTCCCAAGCCTTTACAGCTCGAATGAATGCGCTCGTTGGATAGGAGATGTCCATCTGTTGCTTCTCGCCGTTTTCCGCTGAGGTTGGGATATGCAGCACGAGTCAGCCCGGAAGCTCCGTAAAGTCACGCAGTAAAGGTCTATATGACCTACACTTCTTTGGTTTAACCAGACCCAAACCGATGTAGAAAGTCGTCGTCCACACCTTGCTAACACCTTCCTCGCTTTCGGTCCGGCGCGGAATCTCGCCTCCGTTCCCTGCCGCGGCTTGTCGGATCTCGAACTCTCCCTGGCAAACATGCACCGCCGACTTGCCTTCGATCCAAGGATGTGCAACCTGGATGATCGGCGTGTTCTGCTCGAGGTTGACCACGAGAGTCCTCAATTTGGACTCGACCGTACCAGACCTGTCGCCGTTGCATGACTCATAAGCTTATGCTATCCAATACCCAGACTGAAGTACGGCTTACCACGTATGCATAGCCTCCTCGGTCCCTGTAGAGGCAATGATGGCCAGGTACCACTTGTATTTGTCGAAGAATTCGGATGGCGCAAACAAATCTTTCCAAGCAGCCGTCCCGTCCTCGATCTTCCGACAAATCTCGGCGCCTCGGTCGAACTCGCTCTGCATCACGCTCATCGTTGATGACGAAACGTTATGAGTGGCGCACATGACGGGATAAGCAGGGGTGATGATGGGCATCAGATGTGCCTTGTCGGTGGGGTAAATTGCAGGATTCCATTCTTTCAGATTCAGAGTTCCGGCAACTCCTGTTCTCCCTTCCAGCTTCTTGAGAATCACCGGCTGCGGCCAACGCCTGCAAATCCGCCTGTTAGCACTATATGCTTACCCTCGGATTATGATATCTGACGTACCAATGCCGGAACACGACGAATAGCCGTTGGACCAGGGCCGCTGGGGCCGCTCGCGGGTATAGTTGACACGTTCTGGCTACCAATAAAGCCCATTGCACACCTCCCAGAAACCCAAGGATGTTTGAATAGATCGCTCGCTCTGTAATCGACGGCTCAATTTAGCAAGACTTAGGTCGTATTGTGGACGACGTGTTAAAAACTGACGCTTGGCCCAAACTTTGATTGCTCTTAAAGTATCTCGGAATGTCTCTACGTCCGGTACCAGGTTCAACATTGAGTCTGTTACCCGACTACCGTTCAGACTCCTCGCATTCCTCTCGTCGGCCCCAACCAATATTCGGTCATCAGTCAGATCGAGATCGACCGGGACCTGCGTGGTTGGACAGTAAGCTTCCCATGAGCTGTTGATCCTACAAGCTGGACATTCGCATACCTTTTCCCGGTTCACCGTTGCGAACGCGAAATCGATATCTACTCCTTTGATGACCGCCTTGATGATTGGCACGAAAGCCTCTCTTACCGGCTGCGCATTTGAGAGATGACGAAACGAAGTCGTTAGAGACCGCCGATTATAGCAAACAACTGATCGAAACGTACCGTCAACTCGGTTGCCGAAATATCCTTCTGCAGCTTTTCATAAAACACCGTGAAAAAGTCGTCTACCGTCACTCGCTTCGGACACACGACAAGTGTATCAATATCCGAGTTCGGTCCGTGTACACCGAGACTTTGTCAGGTGAACAAGAAAGAAGGGTTAGTCCATAAACTCTGCACACCGCGAGGCGTCCTGCGGCTTATGTGGAAAGACGCACCGATAAGAACCGAATGTATAAATCTTTCCTCCCGCATCTACTGCTTGTGCTTCCGAAACTCCCCTGAACGAAGGAGTAGATCGATACTCCGCCGTCAGCACTGGGTTTGACGCCACGGTCAGATACGGTCCAAGCCACTTACTGCCTCATGTACACCTCCTTGACGAAATCCTTCACGATCGTCTGAATCGATCCCAACACGCTCTCTCTAAATATTCAGACATCAGTTGCGGATGATCAGTACGAGAAAAACGAGATAATCGACTATCGATGGTGAAGAAGCTGTAACTACCTCACTCTGGACTCCTTGTCCGTCTCATACGCGTTCATCTCGACCTTCAGAAAGGTCTTGAGGGCTTCAAAGTAGCAATAGCGAGGTCAGTATCTGTCATGTGTTACACATTCCTCAGTGAGGTGGCTCACATTCCGTTAATTGCAGTTCATGAGGGGTAGCTTCGTCAAGGCTGATCGGAGGTGTAGGACCTTTGTATGCCTGCTGTTGCGGGGCCGCTTGTGCGTGCTGTTGATGCTGCACACCACTGTAGATTGCCATATCCAGATTGGTACCGACATGTGAGTCGATCAGGCAAATAGACCGTTCATAGAGATCAAGAACGGTAGTGCGAGGTAGAGGATGTGAGCAAGTAAACCCGTTGATTCGGTTCTCCGCGGAGACTGACTTGTAATACGCCATAGTGTGAAGTACGGCGGGTCCTCTGTTCACCTCGTACGATTCACCTCCCGATGCGCAGTTTCACAAATGTAGCCCTCGTCGTCCTTAATTGGCCTGTTCGGTGGTCCTGTAGTATGTCGTCCACGACTAGCTTGATCGAGATTCGCTAGGTAGAGGTTGCTGCTCTAGTAATCTGGTCGTTCTTTCTTGATCTCCTTCGACTTCCAATAGATACCAGGCTATTTAGACAGACAAGCCCGATCAAAGTGTATAAGGAGCTTGGAGATGAGCAGCTCTGTATTCACGTATTCACCGATGTCATACTCATGCCACTGAAGGTGATGAGCACAGGCTCAATAGGCCGGACATGGGACGGACATGACGACAATTCTAGATGTCCGTGGTTCAGCTAATGACCCGACCTCACGAGGCCCAGACTCGACATCATCGATCAACCCAATCTACGGTAACCAGACGTTACTCTGGTGGATCACTAAAGACCTGAAAATAACCTCTCCTCTCCACTCATAGTTCCAGATGTCGGACTTGTCATTCTCAGGTAAGTGGTATAGCCTGACCGCTGCATCGTCGCGCAAGCAACTGAGACGAGGGAGACATGCTCTTAGTGCTACATTTGTTGAATTCCGAGCGCAATGCGTTCGGCCTTCGAAACAAGGAATACGATCGCTACAAGAAGCACTTGACTTCGAAGATCCACAACCTAAGGAAGTCTACCGGACTGACGCATGGTGGAGCGAAAGGCGGCTACAAGAAGCCGGCACAAGTGTCCCACGATAGCGTCAGCGATGTTCGGTACGCATAGTGAAGACGATTATCTGAGTCGGACCCAATCGCTCATACAACTGATCCGTATGCTTACAGCATCCCCCAACTATACCTCTTCGAGGCTGAGCGATGTCTTGCTACTGCCAACGAGCATCAAGCTCTCTCGTTGCAGCAATCTGAAAACACGTCGCGTCACAAGAGGGAGCAGATCTCTCGTCTAAGGAAAGCCTCGTCCTGGTCTCAACAGTTGGCGGATCTTGCTCAGCAGTTGGCAGGGCAGCAAAAAACTTCTTCCGAAACTCCGTCTGGCTTTGTCGACCAGAAGACGTTGGCCGAAATCCACACCTATCATCTGCACATCCTCTCGACCTCTGCTTTCGCTCGGGCGCAATACTCCTCTGCACTGCCCTTGTTTCTCACAAGGCGAAAGGTGCTCCAGACCCTCTCTGAGAGTGCTCAAACTTCGCATGAACAAGCTTTGGCCGATCTTGAGATCGAGGGATTGGGAGCGGTCATTCGCTTCTCGGCTTACAAGCTGGGCAGGACCCGCCGGGCTGCTTCCGCAGAAGTCGACGAAGTACAAGAGATCGCCGATGAGTTCAAGGACGATGACCTGGAAGAAGTCTACCCCGGTCTTGTTCAGGTGATAACGGGTCTTGAGGAAAAGGCCAAAAGCGTCCAGCCTGGTTCGGGCAAGGGCGAATCGTCCAGAACGTTGAATAAGATCACCTGGGAAGGCAAGGAGGTCAAGATCAAGAGCCCCGAGATCGTCAGGGCTATGATCAAGGTCCAGCAACACATTTTGAGCCTCCAGAAGAGCTTTTCCAGAAAGACCAAGAATGGTGAACAGGCGGCTTCGACCGAGACTGCGTTCCAGTGGAACGGGTTGCCGGCAGGCAGGAACGACGTGCGAGGCGGAGGCATCATGAAGAAGTATGATCGCCTCTTGGCGGGGCTGATCGAGGCTGAATCGATCTCTCGTCGTCAAGCGGCGATGGATTCGACCGATTCAGTCAGCCCTAGCCGAGGCGCTGGAATCTCCACTTCGACGGGCTCTACCGAGTTTGTTCACCAATGGATCATTTACCTCTTGCTGAGCTGGAGGATCCGACGAGATATGATCCTCATCCGTGGTCTGTGGCAGCCGAGCGTGGAGGAAGTGGTGGATACTGTTACCGCTGTCACCGCGGGGGGCAAGGGCAAGAAAGCCAAAGATAAGAAACCTATCTCCAACTTGCATGCGGTCGGAAGGGGCGGAAAAGCCTTGTCGGTTCTGGGCACGAAGGAGAGGGGTCTACCTAGGATCAAGCGAGAACAGGCTTGTCGGAACTTGCAGGCGGTCATCAAGTGTTGGGACACGATCTTGCAGAGCGTTGGCCAGATGCAAGAGCTTGGGTTAGTCATCGAGCGGGACACCTTGGAGCGGTCGATCAAGGCTTTGAGCGATTGGGGCACGTACATCAGGTGAGACCACACATGACTTCGTCAGAGATGGGTCGAGCGCGACTAATTTGATCAATGTCGTCTGATAGACTGCTCAAGCTTGCGCAGCTTCACGTTCTATTGCCAGAGCCCAACTACCCCTCTGCCATTCAGATCGTGACTCGATCGCAGCAGTACATCCACGAGATCAAACAAATGGAAGGAGAATTATCAGATGATCGGGATCTATTCTACCACTTGCGATCCCGAGACATCACCAGGACCGAGAACCAGGTCGACGTACTTGACAGGGGCATCAAGCGGGCTTGGTTCGCTGCAACCAATAAGAAGCCGATCTTCTTCGACCTCGCATTCAACTATGTAGATCTTCCTATGGACGAACTGCAACGTGCTGCAGGCAGGGAAGTCTCTTCCAGCTCGACATCGACGGGAGCCATCGGCGCTGTCGTGGACAAATTGCCAGAGTCGATCCGCGGCCCTGTGGAAACGGTTGAAAAGGTGGCCGAAAAGGTTCTTCCCGCTGCTGCTGCCAGATTGATCCCTGGTACAGGAGTCAGCAGAGGTAGAGAAAGTACCCCCGCTCCCGAGACCAGTGTAGAGGACGAACAGCCTCAACCGGAGACTCCTTCGAAGGGATCCGGTTGGTTCGGAGGTTTCTTCGGAGGAAGGAAGTAGAGCTGTAATGCGGCCACGTCATAGCGGCCTTCACAGAAGTAGACTCTACACATTGTATCAGGGTATCAATAAGAATGGGTCGAATGCTAGCCCCGTTCAGCCGGTCGTCCATCGATTCACCATTTCTCAACTGCTCGGATCTGTTGACGTTTTCGTGCAAGCGCGATCGATGACGAGGCACGGCTTTGGCCGTCGGAACACCTCAACTTGCAACTTGCACTTGTTGAACGTTTCTACTAGCTACTTGCATTCCAATAGTCCGTACCTACATCGTTTAGGAAACGGTTACGAATCTAGCAACGGCCGCGCGGGAGAATAGCAGACCTATCGCATATCTCTCTTCAAAGATGTTGGGTCTTAGCAGAGGTGAACGGGATATCCTCTTGGCCGTCGTGATCAATAAGGTTCTGCTCTTTCCTGCATAGTGAGCAATCTTACGACAGTTGTCTGATATAGGAAGTAGTTATTGATTGTTACCCTGCGTCTAGAAGTAGAAGTACCGACTTTGAGGTAAGCTGTGCGCAATACACTGAATCTTTATTATCCGCTCAAGAGGGTAGTTACACTGCAGGTACACCGAAATTGGCTTGCGATTACCAGTAATCTGCCACTGTCAAGATGGTATTTCGATGTAAGGCCAGGGTCGGTTTCTTTTCCAATAGACTTCGACTCATACCTTCGTTTCCTGTCGACTCGACAGACTACCTCGGAGTGGAGTAAGTGCCATCCATGTCAAAACAAGCACGTCCTTGGGGACTTGCTAATTCGCTTCCCTCCCATAGCTCTAGATTATCCCCCTTTCTTTGCATACTTTTCGTACCTATTGGCACTTCCGGCAAGACTGATATTGGAAAAAGGCACAGCGAACGAGATATTGCAACTATCGCGGCTACCGGTTGAAACTTGGGCTACTGTCTTGTATATGCGGATGACGGTCCTGATCAGCGAGCTGGTACTGCTATTCGGCGTTTTGAGGTGAGTCTCACTTGGGGAGCTTGGAAAACTCGTCTGAGTCCATTGATCGAGCGATCGAATGAATTCACAGACTGGCTAAAGGACCAGGATCTGGCAGATACGATAGGATCATCGGACTATCTATCGCCATGCATCCGGGATTCCTCATCCTTGACTCTATACACTTTCAGTACAACGCCTTCTTGTTCGGCCTGATGGCCTGGAGTCTCGTCGGCGCCAAGGAAAGCAAGCCGGTCTTATGCGCTGGAGCTTTCGCTACACTCTTGATGTTCAAGTGAGTGGGTGTCATTCCGTGGTTCCCTCAACAAGCAGGCTGACGGCTACGATGTTGGTTGTCAGGCACATTTATGTTTATCTAGCTCCTGCCTGGTTCGTGTACCTGTTGCGGACATACTGTTTTCCTCCCGGTAGTAAGTACATGTACTAGTCGCAGATTCGCTGGTGCCTGACCAAAGTGACCCTGCAGGCTCCACTCTCAATATCCCTAGATTGACGGCGATCGGTGTATCTACGATCGTTCCGTTCGCACTGGCTTTGGGACCTTTCATCTACCTCGGTCAATTGGATCAGCTCGGAAAGAGGCTATTTCCGTTTACGAGAGGTCTAATGCACGCTTATTGGGCTCCCAAGTAAGTACGAATGATACAGCTCGATATGCGAGGAGACCTCACTGGTAACCCTGTTGCGCACGCGTTGTTTTGTAGTGTCTGGGCTACCATAGCCCTGTTTGACCGGCTGCTGCTCAAGCGTAAGCGATCCATTTCGCAAAGACCTCTTGACTGACTCGCCGGGCTGATACGGATCTTGCCGCGCGCGACCAGTATCTACTCGCCTTACCTTCCTGAAGATATCGGCAACTGGAATCGCCTCGACCTCTCGTGGTCTGGTAGGGGATACGAACTTTGCCATCTTGCCGGATATCAAGCCCGTAGGGTGTTTCATCCTTACAGGCCTGACGCAAGTGGTACGACTTTCTCGCTTTCAGACTGGTAGTCTTTCAAGTTGTTGATAACGCCATGGCTACTACAGACACTCTTGACGGAACTATGGCAGAAACCGACGTACAAGACGTTCCTTCGCTCGATCGCGCAATGCGGTTTCGCCTCTTTCATGTTCGGGTGGCATGTACACGAAAAGGCCGTCATGCTCGTGCTCGTACCCCTCAGGTGAGCTGCCCTATCAATAAATCGGCTACGATCTGACGGGATCTGAGACGACGTGAGCGACTGCATAGCTTGCTGGCTACGGAGGATTGGAACCATTTCAGAGCTTGGTTGATAGCAAGTGTAGCTGGGATCTATTCCCTGTTCCCTCTGCTGTTCAATGCGGCCGGTGAGTCTACACATTGGGATGTGTAGCATGACGAAACTGATGATATTGTATGATTGCTACTTGGCATTCGTAGAAACGCCCGTCAAGTTGGGATACAGCCTGATCTGGCTTGGCCTGGTTTACGTCAACCTTCGCCGAAGCGTAACACCGTGAGATATGCTGTTGCGTCCGATTTATCGAACAGGAAAGACCGACTGACTATTTTGAAAGCGCAGGCCACTGTCGACCATGACCAATAGAACGATTACCTGGTTGGAGACTATCTACCTCTCGGCCTTTCCTGCGCTTCAGCTAGGTACCTCGCTCGTCCCCCTGTTGATAGCGCGGGACAAGAGGGAAAAATGGGAGTTTCTGCCATTGATGGTAACGAGCGTATGGTGTAGCTTGGGTTTGATGTGGAGTTGGGCTAGGTTGTGCTGGGCGAGCGCAACGGCGATGCAGACTTCGAAGACGCCAGGCGCAAGGAAGAGGTTGTAGAGTGATCCTGTTACCCGTACAACATGTCAGGTACCAAACGAAGCCACACCCTCTGAGCATGGGGCGATCGAACTGTAGCGGATGCTGATGATCCCCGAACCCCCTCCCCTCCCCGCTTGCTCATAAGATTTTCCTTGATCACGTGATCAACCTATCGAATCGAAAAGTTCGCGTCGCGAGGTAACCCAGCCCGGTTCAGCCCCACACGCCTAGGCCCCTTATACATAGCAAACTTCTTGCACCCTGCCTAACTCTACACAACCCGCCTCTTCACCACCCCTTCAAAATCACATACCAAAAAAGCAATTCGTAAAAATGGCCAAATCATCATCCAAGTCTGACAAGAAGGTCGAGAAGGTCGCCGCCCCTAAGGTCGACAAGAAGGAGAAGAAGGAGAAGAAGCCTTCAGTCGCCGAGGACCCCGTCGGTAACGGAAAGGTCAGTTCAGTTGACGATGCAGGAACAGTCAAAGGTCATGTTTGCTAACGACATTTCCCGTCTCGTTCACTTTCCCACGATTCCCTCGATCTGGTTCGCTTTGCGCAAATTTTCGTTCGAAACCTGTAGAAGGGAGGCAAGGCCTCTGGAAAGGAGAGCAAGGCCTCTGATAAGAAGGAAAAGAAGAGCAAGAAGACCAAGGAGCCCACCCCTCCCCCTGTTGAGTCATCATCAAGCGAGGAGTCCAGCGAGGAGGAGGAGTCTTCCGAGGAGGAAGAGGAGGAGGTCAAGCCCGCCGCCGCCGCTAAGCCCGCTGCCAAGGCTGCCGCCGAGGTGAGAGCAGTTTGCATCCAGAAGGTTATATGAGTCCGCCTGTCTGACCCGAAACCGACTTCTGTTGTATAGGAGGAGTCTTCTGACGAGGAATCTTCCGACGAGGAGGAGTCTTCTTCTGAGGAGGAGAGCAAGACCGAGCAGGTCAAGGCTGCTGCCACCAAGGAGGCCGACGTGAGTGTTGCTTTTCTACATTATAAGGGAACCATGTCCAGCAAGACTGATCGGGCTCTGCGATCGTTGGTTGTATTATCAGTCTGACGACGAGTCTGACGAAGATTCGTCCTCCGAGGAGGAGTCTAGTGATGACGATGATGAGGAGGAGGCTGAGGCCGAGAAGATGGAGGCCGCTGTTGCCGTCACCAACGGTGAGTCTTTGCGTGTATTTGGTCAATTTACAATACGACATGCGGTAGCTGATTCTATCTCTTCCTGTCCTGCAGGAAAGCGAAAGGCTGAAGACGACGAGGAGGTTGCCCCCAAGAAGACCAAGACTGAGACTGGTGCTATCGCCCGAGGTGCCGACGGCGAGCAGGAGGCTTCCGCCAACGTCTTCGTTGGCAAGCTCTCTTGGAACGTTGACAACGATTGGCTCAAGTCCGAGTTCGACCAGTTCGGTGAGATCTCGTCGGCCCGAGTCATGTTCGACCGAACCACCCAAAAGTCGCGAGGATTCGGTTACGTCGAGTTTGCCAACGTCGAGGACGCCACCAAGGCCGTCGAGGCCATGAACGGAAAGGAGATCGACGGACGAGAGATCAACGTCAACTTCGCCTCCGCCCGACCGGCCCCTACCGAGGGTGCCAGGCAGGAGCGTGCCAAGCAGTTCAACGACAAGCCTTCCGACCCTTCAAAGACCCTTTTCGTCGGAAACTTGTCCTTCCAGGCCGACGAGAACACCATCTACGAGACTTTCGGCGAGTACGGTTCGGTTCAGTCGGTCCGTCTGATCACCGACAGGGAGACTGGTGCCCCCAAGGGATTCGGATATGTCGAGTTTGAGGACGTTGACCAGGCCAAGGCTGCTCTCGAGGCGCTCGCCGGTCAGGACGTTGCTGGAAGGAGCATCCGATTGGACTACGCTCCTGCCCGAGACAACAACAACGCCGGTGGTGGTGGACGAGGTGGCTTTGGCGGTGGCCGAGGAGGTGGTCGAGGTGAGTTGGAGCGTTAGATGTCTTTTCCTCTATCATTCCAGTTGCTGATATACCGTGTTTCCATCATGCAGGTGGATTCGGCGGTGACCGAGGTGGCCGAGGCGGCTTCGGTGGTGGACGAGGAGGCGACCGAGGCGGTCGGGGAGGTGGCCGTGGTCGAGGTGCTCCTCGAGGAGGTCCCCGAACCGGCGGTAGCGTCCCCTTCGCCGGCAAGAAGATGACCTTCGAGTAAACTCTTTGCTTGCTCGTCCGTTCTTTCACGCCTATCTCGATAATCTCCCTCATCTCTTCGACTCCTTCTCGACACCCCAAAAAGGGCACAACAGTTTCCCTACCGCTCTTGCATCGTTACGCGATACGCTATATTATTTCGTTCTAGAAGGAAAAAGGGAGCTGGCGCGATTGGCCGATGATGTACAAAGGTCTTACTTCTCGGGGAAGAGGCCAGTCGTGCTTCTTTCTTTTCTTTGTACCATTAGCTGTTCTTTACGACTATCAGACGCGATCAGACGATTTTCGGGCTTGATTAGGTCGCGATACGCGTTTCACTCTGTCGTTTCCGCTCGGCCGAGTTAAGGATTGTGGCGTCGACTGGCGACTGGCGCGCCATGTACATTTCGATTGCAATACGTCTAGGCAGGTGGGACACGGGAGGCCTGGGAAGCAGGTGATTCGCCGTTGGATGGTCCCCCTGACGTTCCGGCTAGAGAACAAAGGTTGGTTTCGCTTGCTTGGGAAGTAATGTATATATGACAATGGCAGGGAACCGTAGATTCACCTACAAGATCGACTGAGACGTCGTACTTCCCCTTGCATCTGCCACTCAAAAGGGCAACACTCCCAGACCACTCCAGGCGAACGAGAATGAGCTCTCACAATACCAATCCCCCCAGTCTCGTTAGTCAGGGCCCAACTGATGGCTCGACCGTTCTCTCCAGCGGTCCTGATGCAACGGCCGCTTCTGATGGAATCACGGCTCACTCGTCCAACATTGAGAACCAAGATCCTAACCCAGACGTCATAGAGCTATACGGATTCGCTACTTGGATTGGCGCTGACGATGATTATGGACTAGAAATGGACTTGGACTATATCAAGGGGCGGGGCTGTCAATGGACAGTGAAGCTACAGCGGTATGACGAATTTACAGCTGAACGCCGTGAAAAGACTATATATCTACCCGGTCTATTCGTCGACTTCTTCAAGATACGGCAGGAATGGAAATCTGTTGAACTGACGGAACAAGTTTGGGCCCCACTGAGAGAGCGCCTTTGGGAGGAGAACGTGCAAAACTCGGGGCTAGACAGGAACATTCTCATGACCATGATGAATAAGGCCAAATCTTCTCCAAGCGCAGAGGAGGAATACGCAAGGTTTGATAGGATGTTTCATAAGCTAAAGAAGGTCGAGGAAGTCCGAGAAGAGTTCGCAGCACGGCTAGAGAGCACAGCAGTTCAAGGGTCGGAATGTACCGTTTCGTGATCGCAATCATTTTGGCGTTATGAAATTGTCAATGAATAGCTTTTACCAATCCATTTGAGACTATGGCCATGGGGCCTGCATGTCTTTGAATTCTTGGCACCCAACGCAAAATCGTCTGCTTTTGATCGAGGTCTCCAGAAAAGGCCTACGGCGCGGGTCTCCAATCTTCCAGTTTGCAGGCATAAGGAGGAGAGACAGATCAGTTGCTTCCAGTGGACAACCTTACACCCTTATGTGATTCATTCAATGGATCTTCGAACAGGACTCAATGAGTGATGGGCACAAGTCGCCGGCCAGACGAACCCCCGCTGCTGATCCCCGTTTCAAGCCCATTTTCAATCCAATGAGCACAACAACATTCGAGACTTCGAAACTGTTTTCGTAGCAACGGTAATCAAGTGTTCATTGCCCTGTAGATCTTGTCGACATAGCCAGATATCCGGAGTGGTTGACTCTTTCTACTGAACATGTTGTTGTAAGTCAATAAAGTCGTAACAAGAGTAATCTTCCTTTTCCTGTTGCTTCTCCTCCTCCTTTTCCTATTTCAACCACTGGACGAAAAGCGTCTGCTTGAAACTCCCCACTATCGCTGCATCTAGATCTCGCTTTTGACATGCATTGGAAAATGCCATTATTCGTCCTAGATAGCGAACTCAACATCCCGCAGCCCTTTCGAATGCTCATTCGTCCATCGACGGGTTGCAATCGCGCTCAAGCGATTCAAGCGACACCATCGATTCCTGCGAATTCGGATCGCAGCACTGTAGAGCACCCAACTTGTAGTCAGTCTGTGGTGAAGATCTCGGTCCGTATCGAGCCAAGCTTGCCGAAGATCGCGAAATGGTCTCTAGTCGAAATAGATCGCTTGTCGCAGCTGTGGGTTGTCCGCTCGACCCCTGTATCAACTTGTAATAAAGTAACAATGGTCGTTAACTATTGTGCGGGGAACGGACCAATCAGAAGCCAGTTTCGCAAGAATCAATCGAGCAGACGCACCATGGATTTGCCTACAGCATTGATGCCTAAGTACTGTAGTATCTGCGGTAGCGCGCTGAAACAACTTCCACGGGAGCAAATACTACTACTGATCTCCGAATTTGCTAAAATAATGAATGATATCGCTGGTTTCTCGAATCGTCGGATCATTAAGGGTACGGAGCGAATGATGCGCTCTATTGTCAGCTATTTTAGTCTTAGTCTTGTATGTAAATCCGAACGGTAGGTTAGACTATAGAATGAGCTTCGATCAGCAGAGAAACCCGCAGACCCGGAAGCGCTCCGCATGAACTGGAACCCAAATAAAAGCGAAGCACGCGAGATCTCCGATAGCCTGATCATGCAACGGACGTTGGGCGACAAAGGAAGGATCACCCTTGTCCAATGCTTGGGTGGGTACTAATACCTGTTCCCTGCGGTCAATGAGGATTTGACAGCCTCGTACGCAACTGTCCATCGGGTAAGCAAGACGAGACATAACGCCGCGATAAGAGACATTCAAGATGATCTTCAACGATGCCTCTAGCGTTGATGATGGAATGACCTCTGGCCCAAGCAACATACCTTCCACGTCAAACCTACCTGAGACCACTGCTAGCTCAGAAGCCAAATCATGCATCGATGCTGGATCCGTGGATTGGGTTCAGATCCTCACGGATTCAACAAACATTGGTGATGATCTCGACTTTCGAGTCGAGGCCACGTTATACTACGTGACCGGAACAGGCTTTGAGTGGAAAATCGAATTCCGCCGACAGTCGCCTTCCTGCCTCCTCAAATCGATCCCGATCCGAGGCCTGTTCATCGACGTCATGAAGATCCGTAGGGAGTGGCCTCAACCTAGGCTGCCGGATCTAGTCTGGCCAGAAATCAGATCGCTCTTGTGGAGCCACAACGATCGAGTCAACTTGTGTCGAGACTTGATCATCAAGCAGTCGAATGAGACAAATTGCCCATTGAGTAGACAGGATCAATACACAGTTTTCGCTCGAGCGTACGAGATTCAGAAGCAGGAAGAAAACGCTCAAAGATTGGAGGATGACGTCTGTAGAGTCTCGTAAGACGTCCGGTGTATGTCCATGCTTGCCTTATAAGCCCGGCCTGTAGACAGGCGGACAGCTTGGTGAAGTATGGTATCGCACAAATCATATAAAGGTAGATAATCGCGTTTGTTAGAGAAGCATTATCATTCAAGAAACATTATCATTTGAATGAAGCACGATACCATACGACATTTCAATCGATGTATCCCAGCATGCATCATGCCGCATGTCCCATGCCGAATAGTCCTGACCGAGCAGCCAAGATGCTGAACGGGTCCAAAGCGGCAGATTACCCGACCGGGGCAATCCGATCTCGCTACTGTGACCAAGTTGAAGGAACTTGAGTTTCAGTCCAAACTACCCTAGAAGACCATATCGAATTCCGGTATCATCGTACGTAGCGGAAAAAAAACTAGTGATGCTACGACGCCATTCTCGGTCTGCAAGTGCGAGCGCATGATGGGACAACTGGTATCGCCAGGACGACACAAAGTTTGCCCAATCTTGGACTGTACCGGTATCATCGGTACCGGTAAAGATCGCTGACCGTCGTCGTTCCCGGTCGTCTCGAGCTCTATATCCATATATCAAGATGCACGTCGCGACTCATTCGTTACAACATACAATCATGCAAATCGCATTTAAACGCGTCCTTGTCCTCTTCCGCTCTACCCTAGCCTCCTATCTAAATATCGCTCATCTCCAATGGAATCTTCACCTCCTGCCCCGGCTCAAAGGCCGGCAACCCGAGGTACGGACAACTCCCACACCTGAACGCGTCCCCAGCGTAACAGCTCCCACAGCTCGACGTCTTGACCGCCGTCTGCAGTTTCTCCCCCTTGGGCCAGATCTTTTCGACGCCGGCAGTAGCGTTCTTGATGGACAGGGGGATGTCGTCGTCCCCCTCGATGTAGAATGCGGGAGTCGGAGCGTCATATTCAGAGTCTTCGAGTTCTTTGAGGCCGCAGGTACAGTCTTTGCAGCTGTGAACGTCCGACCGTACGAATAGAAAGTATCTGTGTCAGCCGACTGTTGCTGTTCCATCATCGCGGTCCATATAGAAACAACGAGACTCACGCCCTCTTCCTCCTCTTCTTCGCCCCGTCCACCGGATCGGGAAACACGCACTCGGGCCGCTTCTTGTCCTCGGCCGTCAACAGCTTCTCGGGCTCCTCTAGCATCGGGGAGTAGGCGGCCCAGATGGACGATTTCTGAGCTTTGGTCGTAGGTCGTTTCTTGCGGAGGAGTTTGACTGTGCCGCCGGGGTTCGTAGTAGCGGAATTGGAGGTGTCGTCCGTGTTTGTGCTTGAAGATGTGGTAGGGGGTTGAGATTGAATGGGAGAGGTAAAGGAGATGATATGGCCGTCCGGGTTACCCGCAGAGAGGGATGCAGATGCGATCGGTGTCCATCCTTGGTCCACGAGTGAAGTAGCAAACGACGGAGAAGATGACGATGAACCCGCACTCGAGGCGTTCGGGTGGAAATGTACCGTCGTTGATGAAGGTACGTAGGGAAGTAGAGGAAGGCTCTGGGATTCGGGGATGAGGATGTGCATCTGGTGTAGCTGGGAAGGCAGTTGAGTAGCTGCGAGTTCCATTCGTTACGTGCAAAGTTCACATCAATACCGTGTTTCGGCGACAACGAGCTCCTGCCGGAATCTGAATTGCGACTCACCGCCCTGGACGACCCGATCGACCATCTCCCCCCTGACCTTGTCCTTGCCTTCGACCTGCCACAACTTGGTCAACAGGTTCTGATACTCGTCCAGCCGATCCATGCAGCCGATGACGATGGTAGGGAGGTCGCTAGCGTTGGGAGTCTGAGTGTCGGTCATGCCGACGTCTGTGGCGAGGTCGGGTCCGGGAAGGTTGAAAGTCGTGGACATGGCGGGCGGTGTTTATGAGCGCTGTTCGTTAGTAGAAGTTCAGGTCGCGGAACAGATGCTACTGTAGGATGTGATGTTGAATCGATCGTGTGTTCTTGTATGTAGATACAATATACAAGTGCAAGTATAATACAACTTTACTATTTCGAAACGGACCAACCCGATGTTGCCCTTTTGATGCGAGACATGACATCGGGTTGATAAGCCGGCAAGTCACGTGAATTGACAAGGTCGGTCGAAAGTGACGTAAGTGTGTTCCTTTCATGACGAGAATCTCCTAAGACACGTCATGGTATATTCACCGGCAACAAAAAACATCGCTAACATCATCGCTAGCAGCTAGCAGCTAGCATTCTGTTATCAAAAAACAACAACGGCAGCTGTTGGCAACCTCGGTCTTCAGGAGAATGATCGAAATGATCAGATCAGATCAGATCAGATCAGATTATATTTATATTTATATACCGGATAATAAATAACAATGTAATCCATGATATTCATCATCGATCATCTACACACATTTACATATCAACCACACAGCCTACACATACAACACTTGCAATTCAAGCAGCATATGCAATATATCTGATTTCCGATCTACCCTTCACTTCCCTGTCTCCTCTAGTGGACACATCCCGAGATCAAGACAAGCCTCCGAGGTGAGGGGAAATGTCTCCATATCTTTCAAGCAGCCGGGCTGATCTCGAATGGCAAGTATGTATAGAGCGTACGATATATCTTTGGTCTTCGAAACGAGAAGAACGGAACTACGCTACACAGCATCAACAACACTGTCGTCGATAGCCCCAGGCCCCGTTGGGATGAGATCCGGTGCGGAAATAGGTATTTTACCTGGACAGGAAACTGCACCGGGTCCGAGTAGAAATGAGGAATCGGGAGGTAGCAAGGTACTGAGATCGGATGGCAGTGAAGGATCGGAAGATCAAGCCGCGCACGCGAGCGGACAGACGACCGAGGATGACCCTGTCTATCGATGGACGTTCGAATTTCAGGTACCGCACGCAAATGAGAAATCGGACGATATCAGGGAAATGAGCGTGGTCACAGACGCTTATCCTCTTCTCAAGCAGAGATGGCCCACAATCGCTCTTGCGTCTCAGCCCCAACAATCGTCCGAACAATTGTCTGTCATGGCAGAGCCTCAGACCGGCGAGGTTTTGACGATGCCGACCGGTGAACCGATGATGCCACCTTTACAGCCGAGGGCTATCAGAACGACACCTACCAAAGCGAATCACATGCTCAATTATCGTGCAAACTCTCTTACGGCAGACGAGATCGGAGCCAGGTACCGGGAGATCTGTCCTGCCAAATTCGATCCTCGCTTCCTCACTCTGCAGGCAGATCATACGCCTCAAGCTGAAGCTCGCATCGAAAAGGCCGTGGCGCAGCTACAGGCTCTGCTGTGGACTCTTGATACATCGCTCGGGACTACATCCAACAGGAAGAAGTTAGGGGAACACCAACACACTTATTCGAGGTTGGAGCCTAATTTCCGGCGTCTTACCGATATCCTTTGGGGTTCGCACGGTGGATCACAATTCCATTACACCGGCCACCGTAAACTGAAGCGGAACCCCGATCTACAGTTTGAAGATGGCCATGGAGGAGATTGGTCTCGGGACGGAAATGATTGTTGCCCGGACCTTGTCACTACACTGCCAACAGCGGTGATGACTTCCTTGCAAGTCTTCCGAGCACAAGCTGGAGATGCTCTGAGTTGGAAGCCGGTCAGTACGCCAATCGAGGTCCGTACCGTAGATGCGATGGATATGAGATCTGGATCGTTAAGAGAGCAGGACAACCAAGTGCCGCGTTTGCTCAAGTACATGGTGCGTGCGATTGGGTGGTTCCCGCTTGATTTCACCGGATTGACTAATCGGGTCTAGGGGAAATCACTCTTTAGGACTTGACCGTTCGCAATCATCCTGCCATTAACCGTGTATTCGGACTGACGATCTCCGGGATCTACCTTCGTCTCTGGACAGCGGACGCGGCGAGCTTCTCTTCGTCCCGGCTTTACCGTCTCGACAACCCCAAACATGCCCGTCAGATCGTAGAGATCATTGCCTTCATCACTCAGCCTCACAGCCCTCATTTCCAGGCCTGGACGCCTACATCTCCTTTGACCATCCGAGCTCAAATTCCCGGATCGAGTTACCAAGAATTTCAGACCTCGCAGCTACGAATCAGCCCCTCTTTCAAAATGTTGGAAGTTCGACCATGGCTGTTTGGTTCGCGTACCATCGTCTGGGCGACCACGCCGATATCTGGATTGGAGGGGTCTATAGACGAGGACAGTGCTCATCGTCAGGAGGTGTGCAAGCCAAACAGCTCGAAGCAGGTGGATGCTCAGCCGAACAGGGATGGCGAATCCTCCAGCAGAGTGCCTGAACGCGAAGGTGAAGGTACGCTTACGAGGGATAAGAAAGGCAAGCGCAAAGCGACAGAAGCGGATCTGTCGTCTGACACGGATGAGGAGTTGGATCGTCCTGCCGCCTCTCGCAATCGCCGGGGAGGTCCCCTTCCTGTCTCGCACCCGGCCCAAGTCAGGGAAGGGGATCGGGTCGTTCTGAAAGCTACATGGCAGTATAAGGAACTCAAGCGCCACGAAGAACGCGTCCTTCGACGTCTTCACGGTGATGAGCGCCCGGGGCGAGAAGATTTGGGCGGTCTGCATGTTGAGGATCATATCGACAGCAATGTTCTCCGACATTTGCCCCGTGCGCTGGGTTTGGTCGACGAGGACCGCTTTGCCGACTGGATCACGCACGAGAACACTCTCCATAGCCTATCACCAGACCCGGACCACGCAGAGAAGACGAGATTGCACTTTTCAGTGCTGGCCGTCGCTTGTCCGCTCGGACAGCGCTTGCCCGCAGCGGCCAAAGATTCTTCAATTGGGCTGCGCCAGTACGCGCAGATACTGCTGGGCGGCATCCAGTCGGACTGGTTCTCGGCGAGCAAAGGGATCCATTACCGCGACAACAACCCTGGCAATCTCATGTGGAAACAGTTGGCGACGGTATCGGATGGACGCTCCGTTCCCGATGTCGTTGGCTTTCTTGTCGACTTCGGAAACGCAAGGATCTTAGAACAGGCTCGTTTAACATTCGATTGGATGAGGAACACGGCACTCGCTTTATCCCTCTGCGCCGATGACGGAAGGTCTGCCAACCCATTGTTCCAATCCATTTCGTCCATGAAAGCCGAAAAAATCCGGCGTGATTGCGAGGAAGCTATAGCCGAACGATCAAGGGCTGGGACTACTGATAATGATGACGTCGAGGCTCGTGAACAGTCTGCTTGGGCATCAGATTTGGCGGATTGGGAAACACAAGCTTTGCAGTTAAAGCATCGATATCTAGACGACGTGGAGTCGTTACTCTATCTCGTTTCTTATGACGTGAGTGTGATGTGATGTTGACAAGTTCCCCTCCCTCGGAGTAGCACTTAATGGCATACTCTCGTCAACACAGATTTGGGCTGTTCATATCCCAAACAATGGCCAATCCCATACTCGGCTAGATCAGTTAGCGTACAAGCAGGCCGCATGGGCGAAACAACTGTTGCCAGTGCGTATCTTTTTAAGGCACTCTTTGCAGCGGAAGATACTGATTAGTGTCAGTTCTCTATCAGCTTTGCAGGGGCATCGTGTCGAGGGAGTGGACGGTCATGATCAAGGATCTCGTTGTCCTAATCGACCAAGCTCGCTTCAACTTGAGACAGCAACAAATGCTTCCATCTCACATGCATCCGATTGAAAATCAGTGTTTCTACGACCTGTGCGAACGTGTGAAACAATCGATTCCGCAACTCCCTGATGGAGTCAACTGAAGTCGTGAGTTCTTTCATGGCATGTTTTCCTCGGAACTACATAGGCCGGCTGATGATGATACTACGACTGAAGCAGTAGAAGACTCAAGGATCGGGAGGCTTCCCCACTCGTAGCCTCGGCTAATCGTTTCCTATCATTCGCGAACTGATAACGCGGTCTATATACTCTGTGATCACATTGCGAGCCGGAAATTTTCTGCCCGAGCATGCGAATATACCGTCGATGATAGAGATTGAGTTCTGCGTCTAAGGATCTCAACAAGTAGAGAACGCCAATTCGGACCACGGGATCATGGTATGAACGCACTTAGAAGGCGTCGCGCGGTGTCATTTATCAGGAAGATTGGTTTCTCTTTCGCCACCAGTCCTGAGCTCTTCTCCCCTCGATCATATATTCCTCTCTCTTCACGACATCCTGTCAGCCTCGTTGGCGGTCGGACTGGCTGGCGGACATATCGGTTACCTGGCACATGCCCAATGATAAGGCAATCCCGTCCGTGGAATGCAAATCGAGGCTGCCTCGTCTTCTGCTTTCTCATCGTCGCGCTCCGTCAAGCGGAATCGCACACTGCAGAGGGTGCAGTTTGTGCTATCAACACGCCATCCTGCTGTGCGACTGGCGGTCAACTCTCTCATCCAGCCGAAGACCTCTCCCTGAACCAGTTTAGTAGCCAGAACGAGCATGTCTTCCTCGCCGTGATAAGTGCTCAGCATGCTGACCAAGATGAGGCGGAATTCTGAGTAGACAGAGGCCGACTCCGCATCGTCTTCGGTTCCTGAGGCTTGAACCAAGCGCCTAAACAGTCGGGGGAACGAGATCGTCGAAGACGTCGAACTGGAGATCAGGGCGGCTAGGGTGTCTTGGATGCATTGCCGTAATGTTCCAACTAATAGCAGTCCCTGATGTTCCCGTTCGATCATCTCCGGTCTTACCGCACTTGACTCCTCTCCCGAGGACCGCAAGGCGGATTGAGCGACACGAACGAGTCTAGCCAAAAGGTCAAACCATAGCGTTTCTGTTGATGATCTTTCCTGGTTGACTCTCTCCGCGCGTGTGCACACCTGGATGCCGGCGCTCACGAGCTCACGTATGCTCTTCAAGCGGTGATCCGTACCAAGCAATGCAACGTCTTCTTGGTCTGCGCAGAAAGGAGCCGCCTCCTCAGTGAGGTACTCGTTGAGCTTGCGGATCGCTCCAGCTGCATCGCCAGCGGTATCCATCGCCCACACAACCGCCGATTTTGCCTCCTGGTCTTCGCAAGTCGCGGTTGTCATCTTCATATCGAGCAGGGATCGATAGGTCTGCATCCAGGGTAAGAGCTGTCGAGGCTCCAACTGGCAAAGCAAACGTACATAATCTTGGATGTCCGACTGAGCAAGACGGGTCGAGACAGAGGCACGGGGTCGTAGTTGTGACCCTTCCTCATCCATATCAAGCATCTCGGGCTGAAGTAATGCTCCAAGGTAAGCACATTGCTTGACCGGTGATGACTGGAGAGAGGCCGACGCCTCGCGATGTAGTGTCGGCGCGAAGTCGTCTAGGAGACGCGCCGTCAAGGGCACACTGATCGCTAGCATTTGCGGCAGACGACCTGGTAATCCGATTGCCACAGATGTGGATTTCGACCTCGTCAGAGCTTCTCGCAGAGCCTCGAAAACTTCCTCCTTCTCGAGATCTGGATCTTCAACTATGCATCGGATCACCTCGTGCCATTCTCTGGTTTTAGCATAGTCTGCCCTGAGGATGCGATAGAATTGGGCATGCTGGAATTCAATCCTCCGTTCGTCGACCTGAGGCGGCAGATATACAGAAAGAAGATGCTCTGCAGCCAATTGACGGTCTTCGCGGGTAGCAATGTCCGGATCGCGCGCCAGGCTGATAAGGATTTGTCGGGTGATGTCAGAAGGAAGCCGGATGAACTGTGGATACTTAGGCAAATTGCGTGCCAAGAAGATGTGCATGAAAGTGATATCCCCGACTGGATATTCAACCGGTGTCATGACCTTGATTAGAGCATCGACGATTTCTTGCCGGCTTGGGGTTGTGAAGGCATCGGAATCATTCAGGTAGCCATCTTCGAATCCGATGTCAAGGACGTGGAGGAGCGCTTCGGTATCATAGTGCAGTATTGTACGCAAGACTGGGAAGTCCCCAGCTTCCAAATCGACCATGACTTGGCTTTGTTTCAGGAATATATTCCCTCGCGACAGCAAGCAAGTATAGATCGCTTCACGGGCTCGGTTTGCCTGACCTTCCGGTAATCGCCGTCCATCGGGAAATTCACAGCCGATCAATGTAGTCTCCAGATATCGAAATAATGTATACGCTTGAGGCAGGTGCTCTGCGCTGACGAGGTCCCTCTGTGCATTCGACGGCCTCATGAGGCTGATAAATTTCGCGATAGGCGTAAGGTAGTCCATCATGCATTGGTTGAAGACGTAGGCATACGCGTCCCACAAATTGTTCCTTTCGCATAGAGTTATCGCCTGATTGATGTCCAGCGACATGGGTTCCACGTGCCATATGACATCTTCAGCCTTTTTGTATTCGCCCGCATCGTTGTGCCTCTGAATCAGGCCTTGTATGAGATTAGGCGGGATGTCGCGCAGACGTGTTTCGAGCAACGTCTTCTCGAGCTTCGCCAGATAGATACCTTGTATACCAGCCTGCAGATACGCCTCGTAGACCTCTTCGTAGGCGAAGGAAGTCTCGTCGAGCAGTAAGCAGCTGTTCAAGCAAGTATCTGCGAGGTCCTCGAATAAAGGCGTGAGATCCACACCTCGCCCATCTGGACTGTCATACGTTCCGTCGGTGAGCCGGTCCTGAGAGAAAGCGTACGCCAGCGAAGATCGCATAAGAGAGAGAGCTCTCGCTTTCAAGACCGATTTCCTGGCTGATATATCAGCTGATAATCCGATGGTATTCCCGCCGGCGGTTCCACTGTAATAAGCCACCGCAAGATGTATTGCTGACAGGAAATCACCAGCATGGCAAAGAGCGAGTATACGATCCGCCCACAGCAAGACAGATCCAGCTCGGAGATCTGTCTCAGCCTACGTAAGTCAAGATTTGAGCAGACCGAGCGCAGATAGCAGGTAGTTCGAAAAGCTCGACTGACAAGCATAAAGATTTTGCCTCTGTGTGTACGCAAACGACCAGAAACGCCACGCTCGCGACGTGAGTCCGGGTTCCAGCTGAGACGACTCAACATCGAATACTGGCTGTGCTCGACTCGCTGTCCATTCCGGACGTCCAGCAGAGAGAGATGAATCGAGGTCGCGATCAACAAATGCTGTGATATAGCAGCGTGTTTCGTCATTATTACTCGATGGCTTAGTATCGACAGACACTCACCTCAGGATTCAGCCAATCCAGAGCGAGGATGGGCTGATCTTCTCTCCAGTGGAGCACGTCGTCAAAAGCCAGAGTGCGCGCTTCGCGATCGGAGTTCGTGGTACTTCGCACCCGCACTAGACGGAGGCTGTTGCCCCAAGAGAAAGCAATGATAGGGTCGGAATCCGGCGATTCTGCGACGTTCTCAGATCCGTCACTGTAAGCTGCCTCTTCACGCTGTGAACTGAAGCCTGCAGGAAGCCATGCAGTGCAGCCGACATGTCTCGCCCTTTCCCCTCCCTCGAGACCTCTTGACCGCTTGAACCATATTCGAGGGGTCGGTTTGAGACCCACGATGACCAGCTTTGATGGTGTCAGAAAAGCAGTCAAGTGATACGTATCCGACTGATGCTCAACCTTGCCGACGGGTAAGACCTTTCCTGCATAGATCGTCGATCCTTTACTTCTGGGCTTCGCGGTCCCGCCAAATGTGCCGTTCGGGTTAATGTCCGGTGTGGATGCACCGCTACCGGAAGCCGACACCTTCTCGGCCGGTGCATCTGGCAAGCCTCCTAGAAGGCGAACCACATCGTTGCTCTCAACTCCCATCACTTTGCCCAAACTCCACCAGAAAGCACGTCCGGTCTCATCCGAGGTGACGATCGCAGTGTGTCGCTTGCCTACGAAATCGATATCGACAATCTTTGTGCCAATAAGATGTCCCTCCTTACGGCCAGACATGAGAGCAGCTAAAGGCAGGGCTAACGCCGATCTCGCTGGTCGACCAGGATTTGCGAGATCGTATAGGTAGACATTACCTTTCAAGTGTCCTACTGCCACGAACGTGCCATCTGGGCTCACCGTCAGGGCAGTGACGGGCCCGGATTCTTGTGCAATGGATGCCATCCCGCAAATGCACTTTACTTGCTGTTCGAAGTCGAAGACGATGACCCAGCCTGTATCTGTGCCGACGGCAATCACGCCCTTGACATCGAGAACGACAGGTTTGCCCTTGTCTTGCTCCCCAACTTGCGGGACGACTGGTTCTTCCACATTCCTACCGCTTACAGCGCTAGCGAGGCTGAACCGTTTCTTTTTGGGCGGTGTGCCAGAAGCCTCGAAGATGCCCGGTTGAGTGACGGGTGGCATCTTATGCCCATCTTTTGTAGAAGGCCACAGAACATCGGTAGCGGTCCTCATGGTCTGGAAGGTGAAAGCTGTCCGATTGCGATACTCTTCCGCCTGTATCGGTATACCGCTAGTGACGCTATTGCCCTCGTACATCGATGGCGGCCTCTCGCTATCTCCTTCCGTATCGACAGCTCTTTCGAAATTGTCATTCGAAACGAGCGGACCCATCAATGACGATTTCCTGCTGATAGCTGAACGGCGACTCGCTGTAGATGGTGCCCGATCGTGACCGAGCTTGGACGGCGATAGGCCAAACGGATTCGCGTTGGTACCCGTGGTGGATGTCGAGACCTTTCTATCGTGAGCCCGCAGTCGAGAGATGCTAGGGTCTGGCTCACGTTGCGATGTCAGTACGGATGCGAGGGAGCTGTTCCGAGTACGGCTCACGTAGATAGGAAGGCCGACGATATGCCGACCGTGCGGGGGATTCCACGTCAAGGTCCTTTCTATTCCAAGTCTCGGCTGGTCTCCCTAGGGTGGCAGGAGCTCGAGGTAAAGATTCTTGCCGCTAAACAGAATGAACAGGTCGTCAATGGGTCATACAGTTTGGCTCGAGGTCGGCCAACTGATACTAACCGGTGTGACGGGGATGCTATGATAATCGTCTCGAGCCCACGAGGACGGATCATGTATTCCCGACTCATCAAAGTACCCAACATCCTCAACATTGAGAGGCACAGGTCTATCCGACAACTCGCGGTCATAGTTCGCCCATTCGTGACCTGCTTCACGCTCCTGACCGATATCATCATCGTCATCTAGCAAACGGCTCAATCGCGTCTGATAGTCTTGTTCTGGCGCCACCTCGGAACTCGCCTGAAAGCCGTAGGGGGGTCGATCGGCCATATGACGTTGTGCCCATGGTCCAGAGCCCATCACATCGCCATCCGTAGGCGTCGCAATCCGCTCTCCATCGTGTTCGACGCCATCCCTTGCAGAGTCCCCGGAGCCAGCTGCGGAGGACGCAAGCGGATGGTCCATCCCGATATGAGCGTCCAAGCAGCCGGGCTATATCGATGATCGATTGACAAGGCTACCTTGCTCCTGTATATCAATGTTCCAGAAAGTGTATTTATCCTACAACAAGCTGACTGAGATGGTCGGTCACGTATACAGTAGTACAGTAGTTTAGTACATGCACGATCAATCACGTCGGTAGAGGCCGAAGGTGCACAACATGACATGACGTTCAACGATGCGCGGAAGCGAAACAGTGGACCCGGACCTTGTTCTCGGGTCGGACGTGCATGATCTCCTCACATCGGCCATCAAGCCTCGATCATGGTCACATGATAATCATCTTGTAAGACCGCTGCTCGGGATGTCGATATCTTCGCCAATCCCAACATCGTCCCGAATATACATATCGAGGTGTCCTGTGATCATCCGGTCGACCTTTGCGTGGGGGATATAAACTGTACTCATATCTTCCCTCTGTCAGGTCATGAGGCAAGATTGTCTTGAACCAACTGCATGCCGTCTAAAGAAGGAGCAGACGAGCACTTACCAGAGCAAATGCCGTACCCTTATTTGCCATGCTAAAGATGTCGTTGAACCGCACATCTGATCTCGGAATCCCTCGAACATCCAAAATCTGGCATAGACGCTTCTTGATGGTCTGGACACGTTGAACAGGATCATTTCAAACATCAGCAAGAGGAAACGAGGAAACGTCCTCATAATCCTCACTCACGCTTTTATTCTTCTGCTCAAAAGGGTTTTGCAACACTTCGACGCCTGCCTCTCCACCGAACGAGGAAACCGAAGCCGATCTCGAATCCGCCCTAAAGACATCATCGATGATCCGTGGCAAGTCGGAACCAGGAACATGTTGCGATGTCCTTGGAGGTACCATCTCCGGCAAACTCAAACTAGGCATCAACACCCGACCCATCTTCTTGCTCCGCGCATCCGCCTGGGTGGTTTCATCGATGACGGATTTCTTCCTCTTCTCGCCCCTTCGACCCGGAGTGGTCTTTTTGACCTTGTTCTTGTCCTTATCACCCGACCTCGAACTATCGCCGTTTTGCAAGCCTAGTGTAGGAGGCGCGTAGATGTTGGGTTGGGATGGTTCACGACTGAAACCGCGTTGCGAAAAGAGGGATGTCGAGCGTCTCGAAAAGGCGTCACGACGGCTCTGGTTTGGCAGGATGACCGCTTCTAAGGACCGCATCGGACGAATTGGTCAGAAAGGGAGTCGAATGCGATTCCGAAACTGATCGACCTTTGACATACCTCGCGGCAAAGGGTCTCCGGGTCGTACGACCTCTTTTCCCAGTACAGGGCGAATTTTCCGTCTAGCCGCGAACAGCTCCATCACTCTCGAACCATTTTCGAGACCATCGTCGTCAATCTTGGTCTGCCCGTATACCAAGAATGTAGTCTTGGTTGCAGAAACATCTAAAGAGTATCGATGAGCATGTTGAGTCCCGACATAGATCTACAAGCGCTGGACCCACTTGCATCGTCATCGCCGAGTCCGATTATGAGTGCCGATCTTGTACGCCCCTTGGGATTGAATCCATGGCCATCGGAGGGATAGAGCAAGTTTGTGACCAAGGCTTGTAGCGCGACCGATTGAGGGTTAATGAAGCTGTTTAATCAGAAGCTCTGATCAGTCAGCCGCTCCGCATAGCACGGGGACGGACCACTCACACCTTCACCCCGTCATCAACCTGCCCATCCTCGATCTCATCGTCATCCAGCTCTTCTATGCCTCGTAGTCTCAGCCCTTTTCTGCCTCGCATACTCTCGAGACTGAGACAGAGATCCGTATCTTTGCCGACGGGAGCCCGAAAGGGAGAAGCTCTGATTTTGTCCTTTTCCACCTTTGATAACGAGGTATTTTCCGGAGTGATCATGCGGGCTAGAGCAGGTCGTTCCGGCGTAGAAGTGATGAGATGGTTGGGAATAGGATTGGTCGACGAGAAAGACAGCTGAGCAACGAACGCTATCCCTGTTTTCCGGGACATCTCTCGTCAACATTATGTTGATCCCCGCTCTACAACTGGACGTTGAACATCCAGCTTACCATCTAGTCGATAACCTTCTTGACCGACATCAAGAGCACCCCTCCAGAGCAACCTCCATTTCTTGTCTGTCCGTCTTTCAGAGCTCGGCCCGGCCTCGACAAGTTTTTCCTGGAATGGTGCGTCCAATACTCCATGACCGTTCGGTAAGACGGTCCTGCAAGGACTATTTCCTGTTTGCAAAGGCACCCTCCTCCTTTGAACGGGCAAGATGGACGATCTCGTAAACGTAGCCGAAGAGTGATCATTCTCCACCGGTATCGTCCCTCTATCGACCACTGGCGTCCTTTTGGCAAACGGATTGGCAGTCTTGCGTTTCACAACCAGGGACCGGGCGGAAGAGGTCTCCTCTCCGAAAGTGTCGCACCGGATTGCGATGCCCGATTCGACGAGTTGCGGCTGCTCCTCTTTGCTGGCCTGCATTTTCGAAGGCTGTCAAGCTGATCGAAGGCGCGCGCAGCACCCGCCAATGAAGTGGATCTCGAACGATATCTTAGCTATCAAGTACTTGACTTGCTACGTACGAGTGTACAGGATGCATGCAACTATAGCAGCTAACATCGATCGTGCCAAAGATCGCTGACCGCGACGCGGATTTCTCGATTTCAGGCGATCGCCGATGCACCCACCCCCACCCAACCAGCTACAGCCACACAAGCACCAAAACAAGGACGACGTTCAAGGCATGTCATTCGATCGATTTGTTTGTGTGATATATGGATACTAATGAAACAAGAGGTTGGATAGATTCACAAGGATGTAGAGAGAGAGAAATGAAAGGAAAGACGATGATGCATCGAGGTCGGAAGGGTCAAGAGACCGTGATCGAACGGATCGACTCAAATGCGAGCGACCGCCAGTTCGAACCAGTCAGGTGACCCAAGAGAGGGAGTCCACCGCTTAAAGAATAAGGGTAGTCTCGACCATGACCGAGCAGACCCTGTAAGGGTCGATGTTGGAAGCGGGACGACGATCTTCGAGGTATCCCTTGCCCTCGATATCAACCGATCGAGGAATTCGGATCGAAGCGCCACGATCTGTAACGATGCACAACAACATACGTAGACGGTCAGCTCACCGCGCTCAGTTGCTAGACCTCGCTCCGCTCTACTCACCCGAAACACCGGCGGTAAATGTCGTAGCGCTGGCGGTCTCGTGCTTTCCGGTAAGACGCTTCTCGTTGTCCTCGCCATACACCTCGATGTGCTGCAAGTGCCTCTTGGAGAGCTTCTCGATGTACTCGTGGATGGCCTTGATACCGCCCTCGGCCCTGGTCTCGTTGGTAGAGTAGTTGGTGTGGCAACCGGCACCGTTCCACTCTCCCTCGGTCAAGGGCTTGGGGTGGAACGAGGGCTGCGAGAATGAACGGTCGACGACATGGTCAGCTGGATGTCGCAAATCACCCCCACACACGAACGCGAACAACTCACGGTGATACCCCACTCCTCACCGATCCTCAACAAGAGGAACCTAGCCATCCAGAGGTGGTCACCCATCTCGATACCCTCGCAGGGTCCGACCTGGAACTCCCACTGAGCGGGCATGACCTCGGCATTGATACCCGAAATCTTGATCCCAGCGTAGAGACAAGCGCGCTGTGGATTTCCAACGCGACGTGACGTGGAGCGAGGCACAGATCACGGAGGAAGGTGGAAGATAAGGAAGCGTCATAAGAATGAACGTGAGGGTGTGAAGTGTGAGTGTTTCCGCTTTCGAAATCACGAAACAGCGTAGAGGGACAGGCCGCTCTCGCTTACGTAGTGAGCCTCGATGAAATCACGGGCAAAGACCTTGCCGGTTCCGACTCCGCAGTAGTAAGGACCCTGGGGGGCGGGGAACCCACCCTTGGGCCAACCGTACGGTTGACCGTCAGAGTCGAACAAGGTGTATTCTTGCTCGAGACCGAACCAGGGCTCGTGCTGTCGGGGTCGACGCGAGTCAATCAGCTTCGGTTGAAGGTACTGTACCGGCGTCAAATGCAGATAGATGACTTACCTGCTTGGCCAAGTTCATGTTCTTCTCACACAAGTGCCTGTGGTTGTTGGTGGCGGGGGTACCGTCGGGGAAGTAACAGGCACAGAGGACCAAGATGTTGTCTCCTCCACGGAAAGGATCCGGGAAGATGGCACAGGGCCTCTACAGACGGGACGGGGTACGGTTAACACACTGACACATGTACCGCGTCACATAAGAGGCAGGAGTAAGGCTCACCAAAAAGACATCGGAATCGTGACCGGGAGCCTGCTTGGTGGAAGATCCATCGAAGTTCCACTCCTTCAATTCCTTGACATCCGAGACCTTGCCGGGGAGGGTCATGGTCTTGCATCGCATTCCACCGGTACCATCAATCCAGATGTCTGTATCAACAAGGCCTCTCTCGTCAGCAAGCTGCACGTAGGACGTCGACGAGGTTGCGGGACGGCGGGGGAAGAGGCTCACACTCGGCCATGACCTTGCCACCCTGGGGCAGGTTCATGTACGGTTGCCACAAATCGACACGCTTGGTAGGAACGCCCATCTGCAAACAAGAAGAACAGCGAGTTTGTTAGTTACAATGGCTCGCGGCGCGAATTGCCAACCGGAACAAAGCTCGGGAGACTGACCTTGATTTGGATAAAGTTTCTCGTTGAATTTATTGAGACGAAGAGAGACTCTGAGAGAGTGTGAATGTGTATTGACAAAGAGGTTGTCTATTGATCGTTGGCGTTGGGGGTTTCGTGGTAATTGGTTGTTAGTTGCCAAGTTGTATATATACGTTTTAGTTGGAGACCAAGAAGGCGTTCGAAGTCCCAAGTCCGGTCGGAGAGAGAGATAAGGCGGGGTTTAGACGTGGGGCGTGAGGAATGTAGTCCGGTCCAGTCCAGGCAAGGCGGTGTTTCAGGTTGAAGAAGGTCCCGGTGGATCAAGGAGGATCAGGAGCAGAAGGATGTGAGAGTAGCGGTAAAGGAGAGACAATGTCGAGTGTCGTTGATGATATGTCCGCCGATTGGTTGTGTCGTGATCGATACCAAAAGTCGAGATAAGGCCCAATCAAAGGGGTTGACGAGAATGCGTTTCAGATCCAGACCGAGGGTATTTTGGAGCGGTCGAGTCAAGTCACAAAGGAATGCAGAGAGCGCAGAAGGTCGTAGGTCGGGCGAGATAAGCGAACGACGTCGGAGTCGGATAGGGATTCAGGGTTGTTGTGTCAAACCAGGTCGAGGTCGAGGTAAGGTCGAAGTAAAGGAGGGTATCGATGAAAGATAACGAGAGGCAGGGAAGAGCAAGTTTCAAGGTCAGTCAGATGGATCTAGTTTCGACATGAACGTTGAACACGAGACATGGCTGGCAGATTGGCAGGTTGGAAAGGAAGGGGTTCGGACGAAACACGAAAATCGATCACGATCCACCGCTTCTTCTGACTCGCCGCCGAAACCGACGTAGAGGTTCGTTTCGGTTCGAGACACCTCGGTCTCATGTGTTCGATTGCCTTTTGGAAGGGACACCTTTACTTCTAGCTTCTAGACCTCGTCTTCGATCGAGTGTGTTTCGGTCTCGAGGGTCATTCCTCGACCTCATTCGCTCTTCGTTGCTCGTCCGACCCGAAAACCCTGCAATCCACCCGCCTTGCCATTGACCCCAGAAGCGAAGAGAAGGAGGACTCACCAAGACGATGAACAGATGACGAGACCGGTGCAGAAGAACGGGAGAAGACAGACGAGGAGAGGGAAGGGGATTTCCAGAGGAAGAGGAGGTTTGTTTGAGAGGATATGATGATGGTTCGCTGTTGTATAACGTGTACGTCGAGGGCTATGGAGGTGGGTGCATGGGTGATATGGGAATTGGTCCTGCCTGCGAGAGGAGATAGCAGCACAGGCAGGGATCAGGGAGGAGGGAGGGAGGCGGGGGATAGAGGGGAGCTACGCAACTTCTCGGCTCTGCTGCCCCTGCGCCCCTTGCCCCCCCTTCCCCAGCTTTCTGCGCGTCTCCCCCAGACTCGGGCCTCATTGGCTGGGCGAAATCCCTCTTGCAGCCACGTTTTTGCTTCCGATTTCGAATCTCATGTCACAGCCTTCGAAATGATGATGACGCCGAGCTCGACCGTTTGATCTCTGATCCCTGCGTTTCTGACCTCGGGATCTCGATGTACCGATGCGTTCTCGTTAGCTCGTCGTCATGCTCGTTGACCGTGATATACCATACTCCATCCCGTAGCGCAGCCTGGATGTCTTAGACATCTCCAGTCGAGGCTCTGCAATAATGTTCGTCTCGTATCAGAGATCAGAGTTCGGCCTCTGGCCTCTGGCGATTATCATCAGACGCGATCAGACGGGCTTCCCCTATCCAAACAAAGCGACAGATATCGCTATCTCTCACTTCCACAACTCTATCTCGGACTATCGCTTTCGGCCGGTCCGGTTTCCGGACGATCACACCCTTCCCCAAACCATCTGTTATCCTTCGCTTGTGCTCTCATCCCAGATCCTACAGCAGCGGCTGCATGTTTCCTCCCTCGTATCCCGCCCGGCACGTCCAGTCGCCAGTCGATATCTCGTTCGAATTTCCTCGTTTCATTTTCGAATTCAGGTATCGCACTCGAAAGGACGGACACAAAATAAATGAACGCGAGCGGTTGGGTCTTTCACATAGAGGTTGTACCGCGGACATGAAACCATCGCCGTGGACCGTATGAGTATTCGTCATCAGTTTCCGCTTACGAGCGAGAGCAGGTCGGACGGGATTTCGATCAGCGAACCCTGCAGACGAGCGGACACGAACGAGGAGTTGGCCTTCCTGATCTCACCTAGCTACCCTGCGCTCGTCTACTACTTTTCTCGACTCGAGCTCGTTTTCTGCCGGTCGAAAGAGGGGGCTTGGACCGGACTATAAAGCAGACGGTCTTCGTTTGTTTGCACACTTCTGCTTCCCCTCTTTCTTTCTTTCTCCTCCACTGTACATCGCTCGACATTGCAATCGACACTCTACTAGCGATCGTTGATCCCTGCCTTCTTCGAAGCGTTTCGAGTGGCATCACCATCATCATCGCTACAACATGGCCTCATCTATCGTCGCCGTTGCCGGAGGGACAGGCAACCTGGGTCGGACGATCGTGAAAGCTCTAGTCGACAGCGGAAGGTTCCAAGTCTTCGTACTCGGTCGCAAGGTGAGTCTCCGACGTTTAGCACAAAATCTAATAGTATCCTCTGCTGAGTGCGTATACATTCCTACAGGCCGACCCCGAAAAAGAGAAAATCCTCCGCGCCCGTATTCTCCCTACGGACTATACCGACCCATCGTCCCTAGTGACCCTGTTGGAGGAGAACAAAATCGATACGGTCCTCTCTGTCGTCATGAATGACGATGGGCCCGAGACCGAGATCAACTTGAGCGATGCGGCGGAGAAGAGTCGAGTGACCAGGCGTTTCGTCCCTGCCATTTGGGGATGCAAATGTCAGCCCGAGTGAGTATATAGTGCATCTGAAACTACAGGCTCTGTCTAATGTGGCAGCGTTGGTGAATCGACAAAAGGCTGATCTAGCGCTCGTTTTATTCCCGGGAGGATAGGGTCGCCAAATGGTCGCCCTTCATCGGAGACCGGATCAAGGTCCTCGAAGCCCTCGAGTCCACCTCGCTCGAATGGACCGCCGTGCACAACGGTTACTTTGCCGATTACTTCGTCGGACCTCGTATTCCGACCGAATTCGACCGGAACCTCTTTCCTGGTATAGACACGCAGAACAATGTCGCGGCGATCCCAGGGAGCGGAGACGTTCATGCTGTCTTTACGCATACGGCCGACGTAGCCAAATTTGCCGTCGCTCTTTTAGGGTCGGAGGACAAGTGGGAAAAAGAGAGCAACATCGTTGGACAACGGATCACTCTCAACGAACTCGTCAAGAAGCTCGAACACGTCAAGGGTGAAAAGTTCTCCGTGTCCTATGATCCGGTAGAGAAGCTCGAACAGGGGAAGATCACCGAGTTGCCTTGTCATAAAGAGGCTTATGGGTATTTCCCTAAAGAAGCTCTACAGGGAATGTTTAGTTCGTTCGGGTTGATGTTCGAGAGAGGGGTGTTCGAGGTCGATATGGAGAGGACGCTGAACAAGAAGTTCCCGGAAGTGCATGCGCGGAGCGTCGATGAGCTCATCGCCGAGGGATGGGGAGCCGGGAAGTGATCGGATCTAGCAAGTGCTCCGGCGCAAGGCTTGAGGTTGCACAATAAACGAATCCTCGTGGGAACGGTGCCATCGGTCTCTACAGCGCAATGTAAACTCAATACGATAAAATACCACTCATATATGCATAAGGCGACGGACAATGTCCATACCCTTCTCGGTGCGCCCACTCATCTTCGCACACCCATCTCCGTGTGAGCATCGCTTTACCCAGGCGCTCCTCTCAGGAAAGGCGCTCGAAACTTTGCAAGGTTTTTGGCCGAGTTTCGACTCCAGAATTGTCGCAAGAATCGCAACTCGAAAACAAAAATCATTTCAAGGAGACATTATGGCCAAGCCATAAGATTTCCTAGCGCTGAAGACGCCTTACAAAGGAAGTTCAGCTTGAGTATCGGATTCTCGTTGTTACTCAAACGGACTCTGCGACTCGCTCTTCTTTCAGACAGGCCCGGTAGCCCGTCTAAACTTGTCGGTTTCGCTTGAAAAAATGGCCTCATTCAATCGTTGCAGGGACTGCAGCCGTACTTACTGGGGCAGACTTCGAGCTCAGTGGTCATGATGACCACCCGGAGGAGTAGGTGAGGCTGCAGTTTCCTTTGTTAAGTAGAATCTGCCTTTGAGAACGCCACTCTTTCCCCCTCCCTACATATATACATATGTACGGCTAAATCACACCGACCATCACTACAGCAATCGTTTCTCTGTGTGCTACTCCAACCATTAGATCTACGGCAGAAGCATCTTCCAACCTTATCTGATGTCGGCACCTACCTATCCCAGACTCACCTATTCCACAACGAGAGGTAAAGTCGAGGATGACCATCTGAGGGACGCGCTGAGACACGAAATTTTTGAAGTGAAGATGAGTGACTCTGAACTAGAGAGACCAGGAACTCCAGACGACTATCACGTCATGAGATGGACGTGGTACCCGGGTTCTCAAAGATATGGGATCATCAGTGGCTGGCTTGACGGTTATACCACAAAGAGGCCCGACGCTAGGTTAGAATATCCACAGATCACATTGCACAAGATGGGCCGCCTTTGTGTCGGTAGGCCTATGCCGGAATGGCTCAAGCCGTCTGACGATGATCTGGCGCTCTATACTTTAGGGAGTCAGATGCAGGAAAGTGATTCGGTAAGCCTGCAAATCATTTCAACAATCTTTACGCGATGCTGATTCGATGGTTGTCAATAGCTTCACGCAGCTGCGGGGGTCGAGTTTGACCCTGTGGTCACTTTTGCGACGATGTACTCACAATACTTGGCGAGCAAAGAAGGCACTACTGCTTCGTCGATTCGCAGCAGGAAGGAGGATGCTCACGACAGTTTCTCAGACCGTGCTTTGCAAATAATGACCGCCTTCAGGAAGATCTGGGGGACAGACAATAGCGACTTTTAGTCGTGACCGTACTGTCAGTCAAGGGCGGTATCATTCACCGCTACCTACATGTATGAGTCTGATCTTGATCGGAAGGGAGTAGATACCTGAATGAACAAGACAATGCGAATGATCATGCAACTCCATAATTTTCCCACCCTAATTTTCTTCCGTCACCATTACTAGCCGGGTGGGAAAATACCGATACCAATCCCTTTCCGATGTTCGATTCTCATTCCTTTCGGCGCTCGTGAGGAGGGACAAAGGGAACCGGCCGCCCTGTGTTGCTTCTTCGCGAACATTGTGATAAAACATCGGGTACTTGGCGACAGATTATTTAGCGATTTACAATGGGCGCAAAACACTTGATCACTAAATATCGCTCAAACCGCACGCCAACCCCGATTGTTTCCTCTTGTTATTCCGTTGATATCACTCTTGGATGCCCGAGTTTCGTAACCTATCAACCTTTCGACCGATTTCGCCACGACTAGCTCGCCGATACTGAACTTATTCATCACGCCGAATCATTACACAATACGCGATCGCCTTTCTCAATCACATGGAAATTATACACAGTCCCCTGCTCTTGTCCGTAGACAGCATCTCAAAATGCTGACACCACAAGGTAGCTTGTTCCGGAGAAATCAGTTGTTATATGGACCAGCTGTGGATCGCTCGCACCCATCGTCGGACCGGGAGGTCGCAGCCTGGCTGTGCGAGGTTGTATTGGATAACCATACCAAACAACGCAACCGTTTGTAAAATGAACGACATTTTTTTCCGGTGCTTGATAGAATTATTTACAAGACTGGATTGCAGCTGTAGCACTTTGAAGTGGTCTGGCCCTCCGCTGTGATGACGATCGAGGCTATGGGTGTCCACGATTCACGTCATGAAACGCGAATTTGTAGCACGAAAGCTTCCGCGGCATTTTGAACGTTTGGCCAAACCAGCTTTACCGTCCCGATGACATGATATCTGATCAGAAATGTCATGCTCATCGCCCCATAGCCGGGCTTGACATTCTCTTCGGCGTCTGACTCCCACTTCCACTGCGCTTCACGCTCCCTTTCCGGAACAAACCCCCTGACGAATTCATCTCGCTCGCCTTGTACTTTTGCGCAGAAGCGATGAGACCCGCTATTGTCTCGTTCCTGCGCAAAAATAGATTGAGTATCATTTCATGTGCCTTGTGGAACTTGTGATGCTGCGACTATGGCTCACCTCCGTCGATTCTCCTCGCCGCGAGTCTCGTTGATTTGTTTGAGCCAGGCCAGCACGCTGGCGGCCTCTGAACAGGCTTGAACGAGATCCTCTTGCATGCGCGAGAGGTATTTAGGTGGAACCAACCCGAGTTGGTCTGTAGGCATGCGAGCGCAATGTCAGTACAATGGTCCTGCGAGATCCATGATGTTTTACCTACCTTCTCGATAGCTCAATAGCTTTCCACATCTATCCCGGTTGAACTCGGGTCGAGGGCCGATATGCTTCTCCGTCTTGACCTTCCCAACCCTCCCATTGCGATCCCGGGTTGAAGATGTACCAGGTCCAGGTCCTGCTTCGGCATTAGTGCCGATCCGGAGTGGCGGTAGGGCTGAGAGTCGATGCGAGTCCACCTGTTGCAAACGGCCTTATTAGCTTTCGGAAGACCATGATCCAGGTCAAAGAACGCACCTCGTCAAGGTTAACAGGGATACCCAAGCTGATCAGCTGTTCTCGTCGTACGCGGGATCGTTTCCAGTCTAACGGCTTGAGGATAGGCGGGGTGATGAGTTGCGCATATAGGTCTCGGCTGTAGGAGTATACAATTCAGTCATTTCAGCAGTTTGCGAAATATACAAGGGTCCAGGCAGGACCTATAGCGAGAACTGACCTTTCTTCCTGAAAGAGGATCTGTCCGAGACCTTCCACCTGACGAACAGGTTCGTCCGTCAATACCGTCCGTCTATCGAAAGGTGGGTTTGGTGATAAAAGGGGGAAGATGGGCGAGAGGAGCGAATCGATATGTTCTCGCAGTTCGGTCTTTGAGGGCATGTCGTTAGGGTCCAGATGCAGCGATTTCTGCGGTTCCACAAAGCAAGACGAGATGATTATGAAAGATTGTCAAGCTGCGCGATGTAAAGAGGTGCTGTACTTACGGGAGGTGCAGGCCGATTGGGGTCTTCCCATACTTGATCCTCCATCTCTTGGGGCTCACTAACGAACCCGCTCTGCTCGCCTCCGTGATGAAAAACAGCAGCGTCGACGGGGGCTCCTTCGTCAAATTCCCCAAAGTCGTCAAAGTCGCCAAACTCGTCTGAACCTGCTGCTGGTGCAGCTGGGGTATCGAAGTCGAAGTCATCTTCACCGTCGAAAACGTCGTCTACGGCTTCGGCAGCGGAATGGGCCGAGGCATCGGCCATGATTTGGCCTTTATCTGCATCCAAGCTGCCTGACCCCTTCTGCTGTTCGGTCTTAATGACATCCTGCTCGCCTTTTTGTCCATCCCCGTCTTCCTCCGGATCCTCCTTCTCTGGCATGACCGGTTCATTCACACCCTCCTGCTCCTCCAACTTCTTATCCTTTTCCGAGTCTAAACGAAGCTGTCCGAAATCCGTATCATCGAATCCTCCTGGTGACAAGTCTGGTATCCGCGACCCAGAGACCTTGGCTGATCCCCAAATGTCGTCACTGCCTAGCTTTGGTGATGCCGATGGTGAGGTGTCCGCCCATGCTGCTGAGCCGAGGTCGTCCATGCTAATTATCCTGGACGCTCGGGAAACCCGAATGATACTGATAGTAGACTTGCAGAGTCGAGACAGGTATGTAAATAGTCCGAGCTCTAAATTGAGAGGAATGGTTGTTGTTGTCGATATCATGCGAGATGCAAGATGCGAGCTGCTCGATCGCCCGACCGCGCTTGACCTCCACAGCAGCAGCAGCCCGGGGAGGAGGTCCTCGACATCCTCTCTTACAACTCCATAACAACCAGCTACCGGCAACCAGATCATTCCTGTCTGCCTATAGCTCCGAGCCATATCATTAATCGGATCAGGTCCTACCACTCCCTCGCAAAACATTCGATAGTTGCTCAGCGAAATGGCAGCCGCACCTCAAGCTTACCAGGTTGCGACGCAAGAGTTTCAGAAATTGCAACAACGTCCGTTCACGACTTTTCGAATGACCGAAGTCGGTATTGAACTTAAGATCTTCCTTGCATAATGCGGATTCATAGAGATGGAGGCCACGATAGCAGCTAGGCAGAAGTTGGATTATCAACAATCGGAGTCAGAATCGGTGCTCAAGGTAAGTCTGGTGTCTTAATCACCTTGATAACTCATCGATATTCGAGCTGATCCAGAATCATCTCCCGTCTCCCTCTTGCCCTGGCATATTACCGGCTGTAACACACAGGAGCTCAAAGTACTGAAACCACACAACACGGTCTACAAACTCATCGGTCCCGGTCTCATGCCTCAAGACCCAGAAGAGGCCAAGACGACAGTGGAGAAGCGTTTAGAGTTTATCAAGAAGGAAATGTCAGTATCACGAAAGAACCCCAAGATTTGACCTGAGGATGGGATGGTTCAAGTCCGGATGGGATCTGAGCTGACTAGCATGTCTTGGTGTTCGGTTGATAGTGACCGGATCGAAGGACAACTCAAGGAGATTGGCGAGAATGCGGAGAAGAAGCGATCAGAGGTGAGGTTGAACCCCTAAAAATGCGTTTCCACTGTATCGTTGTGTCAATTCGACAATGGCCAAGCTGACGTCCACGTCTATGGCGGTCTTCGATACAGATCATGAAGATGCAAGCGTCGTTACAGCAACAGCAGCAGGCAGCCGTATCGGCCTGAGTCGTCTTAAAGATGTAGAGAGTATGCTGAAGACGCTCGCTTGCTGAAAGACGACGGACATGGCAAGGGCTTCGGGCAAATGTGTAACTGTAACAATTCACATTCATGATCATAACGATACAATATAGAGCAAACAGACACGTAGCGTGATGGGAAGGGATATCTAGGCTACAGAGAGCCATAAAAAGCGGGAGAGAAGAACGGTGCAGTCCAAGAGTAGTCCTGATCGAGTTATTCCCACCGTTCACTCCCCCGCCCTCCCATCCGAAGACAAAAGACCGAAGGAGCGAACCGTCCCGAACGAACGAAGCGTTGGCGAGCCGACCCCTTCACGGAATGAAGGGGGTAGTGGGAACGTCACGTTGAAAATTGCACTCAAGCCTTTCCCCCTGGGTCGTCCAGTTCCGAAGAGTGAGGACGACGCTGGTGACTGAACCTTGCTCCGCGGAGAGGCCAGACCATGGTTTCAGAAGGAAGGGCGACCCTCATGCCCATACCAAGTCTCGATTGTTGCTCGAATCCCCGCCGTCCCAAGAGACCGCGGGGACCCGTTCATCGGAAGACCATCCTCGTCGAATTTGCCCTCGCCCGGTATCTAACCTGGGTTCTCTGGGCCATCCCTAGCCTCACCCGATCAGCCGAGACGACACTGAGCCGCACAAAGATCTCGAGATCGGAGGGACGGACGAGGAGGAGACGCATTTCTGGTCGGACATCGTATCAAAGCGTTAGCTTTGGCCTCGTTTAGAGAGCGATGCTTGTCGAAGTGTCGATTCTTGCGAGCCGGCACTTGCAAGGAGGGTTATAATACCAGGACCTTAACCCGCTCGCGAAGGGGATTCGTCCTGACATAAAGGAAGCACGAACTTGAGGTCAGCGGGTGCGGCCAAAAGGGATGTGGGGATGCGGTCTGATCTGATGATGACTCACAAAAGACGATCTTTGTAGCGAGCATTGTGACCTTTGAGCTGCGGTGAATAGAGATACGGGTCAGATCAGCGCTCAAAGAACAGATCGAAGCGAGCAGCATACGGCGAGGCTTACCTGCACGTTCCTCTCTGAGCAGGAAACAGGAAGACGTCGACGTCGAAAGGAATTTGATGGAATTGATCAATCTTTTCTCTTATACGCGGGTATGGGCACGAGCGGTCTTTATCAATAAAATCTACGCGACGACCGAGATACGAATGACCATAGAATTCCTCAATGACGTGTTATTTATCGGCCAGGGGAAAGATGGAAGGAGGTCATCCAGCCTGACTCTTCAGTCACTTTCAAGTCGGCTTAGGTCAAATCACGGCCGCAATCGAGCTGCTCAAATAACTTGCGGGAACTCAACAAGTTGTGTTGCGCCGCCGGATCCAGGAAGATTAGCGACGCCAAAACGACGCCCACATCCTACAACTATTGAACGCGCCGATTCGAAGGGTGTCCCGGTCCAGAGCAATCGGCCTTGAATGATGCTTCTTCAAATTTGGATATAGCCTTTATAGCTTTCGAAATATACAGAAAGGATGAGGCAATCATAGCCTGTGCATTGTATTCTATGCGCGAAGGGAGGGGGACAGATAGCAAATGGATGCCTTGCAATCGACGGAAAGGAGTCTCTACTAAAACATGCCTAGAGAAGAACCAGGAGGGAGATGGGAAAACCTGAGAGCCCACGGGACTTGGCGTAGTGATGATACGTTCTTGCATATGGATATATTGTTGTTGTTCGTGTTTTGTGATATTGTTGGAAAAAAAAGCTTTGGAAAGCGCCATTGCCGATGATCAAGTCGTATGCATCTATGTGGTTTGCTGAAAAAGGCGCAGTTGCCGAATGTACCCAAGATAGAAAGGATCGAAACAGATGTATAGGCCGTGTGATGAAGGACGTTCGTCGGCCGGCGTTGACTCCGTATTTGCCGGTCGATGTTTTCTCTTGATGAAACGTGTGTAGGTCAGTGGCACCGATACGTGTCACTTATGAGCTTCTGGAGAAGGCCATATCGAATCCGCCCGGTCCTGGTGCGTATTGAGGACCCTGAGGATTAATGCTCGTCATCGGCCAGGGTGCCGAGAAGGCCGCTCGAGGAGAGATGGGAGCCAATGATCCGTCCCTCGTCTGCCGCCCCTCACTGCCAGAGGAAGGGAATCTTTGCAGCCGAGGAGACGTTGCGATTACCATCGCTTCGTGCGGCAAGGCCGAACCGTTGAACGGAACGGCGAGCGGGGAGAGGGGCGTCTCTGACTTGAAACTGCTCGCCATGCCAGAGTCGTTGCTGTCGTTGCGTCCAGGGACATAGTTGGCGATGTAAGGAATACCGTTCAGAGACGACGATGGGCTCAGACCGCTCGCAGCGTAAGAGCCCGGAGAAGTGGCATCAGACGCGGTCATGCTGTGGCTCGTGTTGATGCGAGTCGGCTGAGCGGGCTGGCCGTTGCCCCGTTGTCCGAGACTATTCTTTGAGTAGGACAGGCGAAGACCGCCCTTCACCAAGCCGCCCTGTGAAAGCGCAAACGCACCGATCAGAGATAGACCGACCATAATTCATAGCCTTTTAAACCTACCAAGGTATTGCCATAGAGGTCCTTGATGGCGAGTGTTGCAAAGTCTACGCTTTCAAACTGTAGGCGAGCGATACGAAGTCAATCAGCATGATTCGAGGACGAAACCCCTCTCTGACTTCAACTCACCTCGACGAAACACATCGGTCCATTGACCTTTTGCCTAAAGCTCATCCTCTTGAACCCAGACGCGCGTGTGAAAAGGTTGCGAAGGCACTCTTCGAGGTAGTTGGCGGATTGCGTAACCGCGAGGTGCGAAGGCAAGTTACCAACATAGAGCGTGTTGATCGGCGGGTTCTGGTCGGCAATGTTGAGACTGGCCACCCCACCAAAGTCGGAGAGGGATCTCGGACCGATCATGCCAGGAATCGATCTTCGACCATTGAGGCCAGTCAGAGAGCGAGGCACGAATGATTGGTCCTCACGGCGAGTAGCTCCAGGAGTAGTGTGATTGAGCTCCTCAAATCCGGTCGTCGGGCTGGTGACGGATTTATCGTTGCGGTGCGGCGCGGGGCTGTTGTTTCTCGACTCGCCGTCGAAGGAACCGAGCGCTTCCATCCCTACGCCACCGACGTTCCAATCCTCATCCTCGTCTTCAGCCAGGGCGAGAAGCGCCTTGGAATCTGTGGGGGCAGAAAATGCCATTTGCGAGGTGAATCCGGGGCCTGGTGAGGTAGGGTCGCTGGAAGACAACATGCTAGCCTGACGGTCAGACTGGACTCCCGAGGCTGGGCTGCTTCCACTGAGCGCAGCCCCCGATGCAGCCGAGCCGGTCAAAGACGAGCCGAGCTGAGCTGACAGCTGCTCGTCAGATCGTCTCTCGCCAAACGCGGACGAGGGGAACGGATGTTCTGGTACTTGCGATAGCTTCAATGGGTTCGACCAATCGGCACTAAAGACGCTCCTCAGCGAATCGTTGCGGCGATGTTTTTGTGTCTTGTTGTTCATCGGCGTCTGTTCCAACTCCATGCTGGCGTACCTGGGGGAAAAGACCGGAGCGCTCTGGTCCATCCCTCCAGAAAAGCTCGATCGAGGCGCAAAATCGGTCGTTTCTTGGGTAGCCTGTCCGAGACTGGGCATAGGCTGTGCACTAGTCTGCTGCACCATCCCGGAGACATTGGGCTGCGCGTTGGGCCCTCCCGTCGTCAAGGTGGCAAAGCTGTCCGACATGCTCATCCTCCTTCCGCTCGGGGTGCTCGCACCGCTCCGGAGGTCGTGAACACTCTCGGCCTGTCGACCTTGGCCTTGACTGCCGTGCGATCGTTCTCGACTGAGGACAAATCCGCCCATTCCCATACCGGCGAGCAGACCAGGTAACTTGCCGCTCCTCATCAAGACGTCCATGACCTCACTCTCCGGCACGCCAGACAAGCTGAGCGGACCCGATCCGAAACCTCTCCGTGAGTGGAGGTTCTTTTTCGCCATCTCGACTTTGAGGGTGGCGCTGGAAAAGACGTCAATCTTTCTACCTTGAAGCGTGTCCCGCGCGACCAAGGCGTCTGCCCTCGTACGAAACCTGGCAAAACCTATCACTTGTCGACGAGGCGGTCCCCGATTGACAGAGTTTAGCATGCCGACAAGAGACGTCGTCGAGGACGAAGCTGTCGAGTTCTGGCCCAATCCAAGACCGAGAGCCGCTGCCGCGGCTGCAGAGAGCGCACGAACAGGGTCGCCCCCGGTCCCACCAATCATCGATTCGTCGTCATCCTTCGCATCGTCTCCATCCCTCTTGCTCGGACTCGCATTCTCTCCCGGTCTACCCGGATCGCCAGTGTAAATACCAAGCTGCTGCTGCACCGCCAATGGCAAACTCAAGGTCGGCGTCGTAGCCTCCTTGGGCGGAAGAACCGAGGGTGCGTTGGGGAATTTCAGGGAAGCGGCTTCGAACCCGTGGGCGAAGGTGAAAATGTTGCTAAACTCGCGTTCCTGTGACGATTGAGTACAACGGTTTCCTTGTCAGCTTCCGTTAGTGAAGCAGCTTCGACTGACGTCCGATGACCCACGCTGATATCGTCCGGAAAGCCGACCATGAAGATCGTACTGATTTCCTCCCTCTCGACCGGCTTCTTGCCCATTCCCTCTCTCTTACCGCTCCTTCCCATCCCAAGCCCGTCTCTGTCCCCATAAGCGTCCTCCTTGTCGCTATCACCCGCTGGTCCATTTCCACCTTCTGCTCCTCTAGCCCGACTAGTGCCCCTACTCTGTCCGAGCCGGGAAGACGGATTCCTACTGTCACTCCGGCTTCTCCCTCCTCTTCGCTTACTCTTGCTCCTCGTCCGGGTCCTCGTTCTCGTCCGACTAGAGTTCCGGCCATTCGTTGTCCCGGCTTCATTCGGCGTCGAATCTTTCTGGTCAGATCCCGGTCGCTCGGGTTCTGGTTGCGTATCCGGCCTATCCGCCTGCCCTCGACCTCGAGCATGATCCCGAGCTCCATGCTCACGCTCTTCCTCCTGATCACGATCGTCCTCGTCATCTCGACCGTCTTCGTCTTCTTCTCGCCTCAACAACCGATCAACCACCGTGTCCGGTCTCCCCCTCATCCTGCTCGGACGCCCGACGTCGCCAGGCGCGGGAGCCGAGACCGACGCGCCTGCTGATCCGAATATGGCCTTCTCCATCTGACTCATCTGTCTTCCTCTCGAGCGTTCATCCGTTCCGCCCAGTATTCCCGGGGGTTGAGATCGAGATTGCTCGTCGACTCCGCCTAGCCCAAGTGCTTGAGCGTTCCCGTTGTGGTATCGTTGCTGCTGCTGCAGATTTGTAGAAGTTTGCTGAGGGTATAGCTGGGCTTGCAATGAGGGTGATAGCAGCGGAGGCGGTTGCTGGGTCTCTTGAGACTGTTGATAGAAACCCGACGAACCCTGTTGAGAGTACATGGGATGAACCTGTTGCTGCTGCTGCTGCTGCTGCTGCTGCTGTTGTTGTTGACCTTGCTGTTGTGTCCCTACGAAGCCTGACCCTGACCCAAACCCTGTCCCAGCGGACCCAGGCGGGACAAACGTCTGAGAAGCGAACACCATCCTCGACCTCGGGTGCTGTCCCTGCACAACACCGAATCCCGATGTCTGATTCGCATTCGAAATCGAAATCGACCCATCCGAATGAGACCTGGCGTATCTACCCGGATCGAAGACCGACGATCCCGTTCCAGAACTCCTTGACCCTAGCGAACTGAGGGAAGAGAACCTTTCTTCCGGGTTATTCGAGCCGGGGTTCGTATTCGTATGCCCAGCTAGAATTCCCGATCCTGATCCTGAATCCGGCTTGAGGTTCAGGTTGACGGCATACCCGTTCGTACGGCCTATCGAACCCAATCCCGACCCTGGTCCGGAAGGACCGTTGAATCCGTAATTATTCGAACCCGGGTAAGCCTGATGAGAATGAGCTTGAGCTTGGCCGGGAGGTGGGGAATATAACGTTCCGCCACTTCCCCCGCCCACGCCTGATCCTGATGAGAGACCCGAGCCGATACCGCCGAATCCTCCATTCATGTTCACACTACCTCCGGGTACATTCACCCCGCTCGGACGATCATAATCGTACTCCGAGTAAGCCATGACTGAACCTCAGCTGTCCCGATGCGGATGAGGATGATGCTTTTCGTTCTGGAAATCGAGTTTCGAAGCAAGATCCGGATCTATGTCTATTCCTAGGCCTGCCTTCGTTATCAAGTCGTTGTCGTGCAGTGAAATGTTACGTGGTACGCTCAGGAAGTACGTGTTCGAATGTCGTCCCCGTCCGCTATCTACTCGTTTCCTACGACGACCTCGGCTGATCTTGATGCTCTTCAATCCTGTGCATCAGACACACGGAGTGCAGGCGCAGAGAAATGAGTCGCTTGTCGATGAAGGCGAGGCGGGGAATGAGTTGGAGTGAAGTGGAGTGTGGAGGAGTTGGGTTGAACGTTGATCGTGATGTGCAGGCTTGCGTGGAGTAGAAACAGATTGGCGTAGTAGGAGATGGCGTGCAGTGTGTGTTCAGGGTTGTATGTGTGGGTTAGTGTCCAGGGGTAGAATACCGTATCGTAACTCCTTCGCGGCGATGCGATTGTGATGATGTGATGATGATTCAGATCGCGTTCCGGTCCCGTCCTTTCCTGACGAAGCGGCAACGAGGTCCGGTATGCCGTGTCTTTGTGTATGGTACAGTCGAAGTGTGAGATGACCTATCTACGGATCTTGCAATAGAGTAATGATGATGCAGTCTCTGTCGACGGATGTCGATCGATGCGAGAGGTGGTGGTCGAGGTCGATGTTGTTGACTGGCACGAGCTTGAGAGCACTTGCCCCTCTCGGATCCGATCCACCTCGCAGGGTAGACACTAATTTGCATCCGATCATCCGGGGGTCGTGCAGAGCTGGTTTCCCAATCGGGTAATCCCGGTCGCTCAGCGCCATCGCCCATCGCCGAGGTTGGGTCACGTGAGCGATCACCAGTCGGGAATGTCCACACCTGAATGCGAGGTGTCAGAGGTGATGTTTATGGCGATGGCTCGAAGCAGCATTCATTCAAGGTTCTACAGAGCCGGAGGGCGAGATCTTGAGGTCGTCGAAATGATATCGACGCCCGGTTGGTGACAGCGATCCGTCGTGTCGAGCGCACAACGAATATTGACATCCTTTCCAACCTGTATGTATACCTTTCCTCCAGTCTGTCAAGTGGAAGGATTTGGATCTATAGTGCTAGCTGCGACATAAGCGAATATGGAGATTCTGATTGGTGACTGTGGTGTCATGGTGTCACAAAAATGCAGAACTCTGACGCAGCCCTGCAGCCCAGATCGTATTGCTGCTGATTGCAGCTGATCGTCCATCCAAATTTCAGGACCTCCACCTGCTTGATCCCTCTGGATGCGCGTCGCCTCAAGGGGAGAGATTTCGAAAGTCGACGAGGTCGAACCAAGTACAGTGCGAGCTGCACGATCTGTCGCTCTGTTGCAAACAACTGCTTGTCGACACACCTCAACGACAGTAGCAAAGGAGCGACAGCTCGACAAGAGGTTCTTGGATCTACCAGCATGTCAACACCCAATCCAGCGTCAACTGCGCAGTACCGACTTCACCTCTCCCCCCTGCCCCCACCTCCCACTCTCCCACCGGCAGAGATTCTCAAGTTCTTCTCGAGGTTCGGAACCCCGACGGAATTCTATCGACCAGGTTTAGATGGTTTAGGACAGGAGCGGGATTACGGGTTCTTGGGGATGGATTTCGGGGAAAAGGGGGAGAAGGGTTTGAGTCGGTGTGAGTCATTGCGTCATATTTCCGCATATCACGGTACGACCTACCAAGGATTTGGGTTCGCTTGAAGACTGATTATGTCACAACGATTGTCTCCTGTTGTTCGTGATCTTGCTTGCTCTCTCCATATCTTTCGTCTTCTCTGCACCAATCGACGCACTGCACAGGCATAAGCATGACCTCGTCGAGCGTATGGAGGGGGATCAAGCTCAAGGTCTCGTTGGCCAAACCTGATTACTTGGTCCGGTAAGCTTATTCTAGCTGGCAATGTTCATTTCTGCTAGACAGAAAAGTATGCTGACCAATATTATCTGCTGTCTTTCTTCTTGTGACTTGCCACGTGTCGGGATACATGTGACATACAATCTCACCACACTTTGTCTCCCTCATTCAACATCTTCACAGTCTTTCTAACGAACAAAACCCTCCACCCCCACCTGCCGCAACGCTCCTCAAACAAGCTCGAGCAGCTAAATTGAAAAAGCGAAGAGACAGGAAGAGACGGATAGCTGATGCTGAGGGTGGGAGGATGGATGGGGATATGAGGGTTGTTAGCGAGGAGATCGTCAAGGCTGGAGTAAGGAAGGTGAGTTGATGTCAACAGTCGACGATATCGAGTTGTATCTGCGTGGACACACTTGAGATTGCTAAGACGAATCGCTTCGGATGTCTTACAGTACTGGCACGCCGTCCCAGGGGAAGAACATACGATCCTCCGACCCATCTATACCCGCCCGACTCATCCTCTCCCATCTGCCTCGTCGACACCGTCATTATTCAACTCGTCGAAACCCGGTCCGACGTCATCATCTAATGTCACTCCGCTGAAACGAAAGAAGCAGCGCAAGAGCAGGACTAAACCGCCCGTACGTGCGAAACGGGTTTGGTTGGACCCTACCGGCTGGGACAGGCAGTACCGGATGTATGAGGATGGAGACGGCCAGAGTCAGGACCAGGAGATGGGAGGGAAGGAGGCGGATGGGATGTGGATTTGGCAGGAGGAAGAGGTGGATGATGAGGTAGAGGGGAGATGGTTCTTCAAGCTCGCACAGGGTGATGAATCTGCAGCGTCGTCTTCGGGCCAAGAGCATGAGCACGAGGAGATGTCAGCGCAAGAGCCTGTGGAGACCGTTCCATCTCGGCAACGACGTGTCCAGACGGTACTCCATAACCTGGCTCAGGAATCGATCTGGCCGGCCGAATATCTGGATATCGTCCCCACCGTCTCCGGGAAGGGCGCGAACGCCAAAGGCAAAGTGCAGAAATCTGGTGGTAACAAGAAGGAGGAAGTGCTCAGGCTAGAAGAGATGGACGTGGGTGGGCTGGAAGATGAGGACGGATTGTGGGGGACCGTTGGATCAATGGGTGGGATGAACGGGGGATTGTTCGACGAACCTGTCGGGGGTGCTGTCAAGGTGGACATTGCTGTTCCGGGTCCTGGCCTAACGCGAGGAGTCAAGCGGACAGCTCGGGAGAGCGTCGATGATGGGGAGGATGAGGATGAGGAAGAAGAACTGGCGGGCTTGGAGGATGACGATCTCTTCGGAGGACTCCCCAAGAGCATGACGAATAAGGAATCGTCTGTATCACCCTTGTTTGGCAATGCGGCTCTTCCAGCAGCATCATCGTCGAAACGACAGAAGAAGGGACAGGCATTGCCTTCGGATATTTCAAACGACTTTACGGACGCAGAATCCGATGCCGAGTCGAGCTCTTCCTCCTCGTCTGGCCTATTTGGGACCCGTTCCGAGAAGGAAGCGCCCGTTCTGCAAGCTGGTAAGGGCGCCTCGCTCAAGGATGTTGTCAAGATGGAGAAGAAGGCCGGACTGTCCGTTCTTAGCGCATTGGGTTTCGACCTGGACGAACCTCGCACCGATGCATCTTCCAGCAAAGCCAAGGCCGTTGTACTGCAAGACGAGAGCTCGGGTGAAGAGTCCGATTGGGCACCGGCGATGCGGTTGCGAGGAGGTGCGACGGATGCCGAGATGGAGAGCGCGTCTTCAAGCTCGAGCTCGGCATCGGGCTCGAGTTCCGAATCGAGTTCGGGTTCGGGCTCGAGTTCCGAATCGAGTTCGGAAGAGGATTCTAGTTCGGAGGAGAGCAGTAGCGACGACTCGTCTGACGAGGAAGAGGGGGACGTGGAGATGAAGACCGAGACGAAAGAGGTAACGAGGCAACAGACATTGAAGGACATGTTCGCGCCTAAAGCGGATGAAGGTGAGTTAGATCGTCTTTCGCTCTGCTGTCCTTACTCGGTTCTGACGACCTCTGCTTGCTCTCAACTGAATCAGCCGGCTTCTCTTTGCTTGCCGGACTGGATCTCGAGCTCGACTCCGATCTGGAAGATGAGGCTCCTGTCGCTCGTCCCGCCGCAGCCGAGCCCGTTGCGCCCGTCTTCATCCCCGCGCCCGTGATCTCATCTGCTGGCAAGGCTGACCTGTTTGCACCGGAAGCTGGCAAGCCGTTCTTCTTCTTTGATACCGCCAAGGCGTTGGCTCCACCAGGAGAGGCGATGGGGCCACAAGAGTTGGGCAAGAAATGGTTAGGCAGCGTACAGACCTTGCAGGGGGAGACGATCGAGGTCAAGCCGTTCGTCCGGACAGAAACCGAGTCAGTAGATCAATATGCCTGTCATCGCTACGTTCAGATGCTGACATGCCTCTTTTGCAGCGAACAAATGACCCAGGCTTGGAAAGATTCCAAGGTCGAGCTGACGAGGGAATGGAAGAAGCGTCATCGAGAGGCCGTCAAGCGGGTCAAACGTGGGATGGGCAGTGGCGGAGCGAATGTCGGCGAGTTTGCCGAGTAGGGGTAGGGATTTGCTACTTCGCTATGTACATGCATATTCGCAAATCAGATTGTAATATATCCGAAGGATATCACCTGGATTGCCCTCGCTGCGCTTTGGCGAGCGATGCGGATCCAAGACCCCGGCACAATCTCATCGACTAGAACTTCTCTGCTGACGCCGGCGAGATGGCTGAATGCTCTCGCTCGTTGTGCCGAAACGTAAATCTGCTCAAAATCGCCAAAGCGGGTGATGACGCAGCATGTCTGCGCGACATTGTGAATACAGTGGTAATTGCAGATATGACGCTGATCGGGAACCACGGTCTTGGAGGTCAGACCGGAAGACGATACATAGGCGCCGGCAGAACCGCCGTCCATCGTATCGAATTCCGACTCACTGATCGTGCTCAGCGTTTGAGAACCGGCCGGCGTCTCGATGTTGCAAAACGCATGATAGGAAGGCTCAGAGGTTCACCCGACGCCGCCATTCTGGATTGCTCATGACCACTTGGGCCATGCTTCTTCGTTCCAGTCATCGGGAGTCATACATTCCCTCCACAAAGAGGGAAAATGTACAACCCAATTCAATTGGCTCTTGAGGAACAGTATCAATGCGCCTTCCAATATTTAAATCTGCACACGGCATTGTCACCATAGAATGACGAGGCAGCATAGCAGGACAGTCCGTGACTCACCACATGGATAGACATGTGCAGACCAATGTATCGTTTCTCGGACTCGACAAGAATCATCTTTTTCCATTCCGTCCATCCATATCGTCTTCGTGCATGCGGCCAAATTCTCCGATGCAGATGCACTCACCTTCGCTGCCTTTGTCATTTCCGTTATCGCCTGGACAGGTCACAGTCTGCCAGATGACTTCTATTGAGGACAAAAATCAGCGGGTCTGTCACCATCACATCCGGCAGTCGTGTTCCCAGGCCAAGGCGATCTGAGTTGTCCTGTTGGGGTATGCCTCGCGGTCACTTGGGTCAACCCGTTCTTCTGTTATAGTGCCACGTGCGCTGTCACGAGAATAGCTCATATGCCAAGGTTTCCGCTTGGACGCATTACATAAGTGTGTAAGCAGACTGCACGAGTCTGGATCATTCTGGCAGGCACATCGGTGCGATGATCGCTTACCCCGGTTTGCTTGGATTCAGAGTACAGTCAGTAGGTACTGTAGGGCGCGTTTCGTCTCCTGCCGTTTCCGGAAGTAGCGATATCCTTTTCAGAACATCTTACGGGATGCCTTTGAGGGGCAATATGGGCACTGAAGAGAGCAGGGCAGCACTTAGAACCGGACAGGATCGATATTGCGATATCGGACTGGGCACAAATCTCGAACTTTTTTCTCTAAGCGTTCCTTCGCAACCATGTCTGACCATTGCGCGGCGCCTGCAAGCGATATGTCGATACGTTCTTCTTCTTCTTTCTTGAGAATGCTGCTGCCGCAAGCTGTTGAGCTGAATGTTGCTTGTTTTCGTTTGTCCTAAATAGATCGCCGCTAACCAAACAGCTTCAGCAAGCTCACTGACGGTGCCACTGCCATCGCTGCGACCAGATATACGCTCAAGTATTGTACGCTACATTGGCTTTGCCAAGCATCCTTCGGCTACAATATGGGGATGAGATATCACAGTTCTTCAGCCATAAGTCGAACACGTTGGATCCCAGTCATCTCGAACGGCTCTCTCAGGCAGTCCAAGCCACGACTTGCACGACATGAAACGACCTCCCTCCTGTATCTCTTCGGATGCTTTTCGGTCAACGCCGACGGGGCACACCCCACAAGATGCCGGCATCGATGGTTTCGTGTAACCGACATTGCCGAGCAGCGAGCAGCGAAAGCAAGGGGCGGGGGTGTCTCGATCGAGGTTCGTCAGATAATTCGAATCGACCAGGTGTTCGACATCGGCTTGGTTACAACGATCACTATCCAGTATCCACCAGCTGCACAGTATCATAAGACATACGATCGCTATGAGGTCCACAATTACCACCACGATCAAGCGAAACGTATCCAGCTTGAAGTGCACCCCAGCGGCTGTCCGGTATGCAAGCTGTAAGCCGTCGTTCAGAACCGTCTGCAATGACCGTCCTTGTCAACTAATCTGGATGACGATCTTCATGGTAGCTTTTTCAAAGTTCGACTGGGAGGTGGGTGAATATCTCCTGTCTTGATGTTCTGCCATATGCGCTGAACGACATCTCCCTTAACTCGCAGGACCCGCTGGACTCTACATCCCTCTTGACCGAAGAAGAAGTGGCTATCCGGTGAGCTGCAACCCCGCTACTTCTGTCATGATAGCACTTTGACTATCTTTCTACGTACGATGTTGATTGAGATTTCTCGGATCTTGTGCGATAGGGATACGGCGAGAGATTATTGTCAAGAAAACCTGATCCCCCGAGTGATCGATGGGTACAGACACGAAAGTAAGCCCTGATGCCCTTTTACTCCCTCTTGCCCATGTCTCCTGCAATCGGTCTGACGTGATCAATATTGCGATTTTTGCAGATTTCGACAAGAATATACTCGCCGAGATGGGTTCCCTCGGATTGTTGGGATGTACGATCAAGGGACACGGATGTGCCGGGGTTTCAAGTGTCGCTTACGGGCTGATCGCTAGAGAGGTGGAACGGTAAGCCTGAAGACATTCATTCAAACGAGGTTCAGTAGAATTGATGAAGATGCTGATGAAATTGTTGTAATTCTGATGGGACGGACAGGGTGGACTCGGGGTATAGGTCCGCGATGAGCGTGCAATCGAGCTTGGTCATGCATCCTATCAACGAGGCAAGCCTTCAACCTCTGCTTGATCCACCGGTTCAGTATAAGCAAAGGTAGCTGACAGGGACGAATCCACGTTCGATTTTCAGTTTGGGACCGAGGAGCAGAAAGAACGGTTCTTGCCCAAGTTGGCCAAGGGGGAGATGGTTGGGTGTTTCGTCAGTCCTGTCCAGTCCGGCAACCTACGTTTTGCAACGTCTACTGATTCCAAGTCTTCACTTTAATGGTCTGGGTTGCTTTCGTTTCGATGTTGGACGTCTGGAATGTGTGATACAGGGCTTGACCGAGCCCAACCACGGCTCAGACCCTTCGTCCATGGAGACCACCGCCAAAGAAGACCCAGCTACAGGTGGCTACGTCCTCAACGGGTCAAAGACTTGGATCTCGAATGCGCCTGTAGCGGATCTTTGTCTGGTCTGGGCGAAATGCGCTTGGGATGGCAAGATCCGCGGGTTTTTGGTAGAGACCGTTAGTTCAGCCTCTCCCCCTTGCACCTCTTCTCTCTAATGCGCTGGAGTATTGACATCGCCCATCTTTGAATCAGGGCACTCCCGGCCTTGAGACCCCGGCGATCAAGAACAAGCTCGCCCTTCGAGCATCCCTCACAGGATCCATCTTTATGGACAGCGTCAAGATCCCCAAAGAGAACATGCTTCCTGGTGTACATGGGTTGAAGGGCCCGTTCTCTTGTCTGAACAGTGCGAGGTACGGGATCAGTTGGGGTGTCATGGGAAGTCTAGAGGACTGTATCGCTAGGGCCAGGGAGTACGGGTTGGAGAGGTGAGTCGACAAAGCCCACAGCTGGTGCGCCAAGTTTGGTCTAATCTGGCGGTTGAGCCGCATGCGATAGGCAACAATTCAAGCGCCCTCTCGCAAGTTTCCAGCTGGTGCAAGCGAAATTAGCAAATGCCACAACGGAAGCCACTCTCGGCGTATTAGGTGCATTGCAGCTCGGACGGCTGAAGGACGCTGGAACATGGAATCCGGAGATGGTCAGTATGATGAAGAGGAACAACTGTGGCAAGGCGCTCGAGCATTCCAGGCGGTTATTGGACGTTCTTGGAGGGAACGCTTGCAGTGACGAGTAAGTCAGGGCTGTAACATCGGAGCAGACGACGGCACTCGAATGCTTACCTGGCCTTTCTTTGCAGGTACCATATTGGACGTCATGCTGCGAACCTGCAGGTCGTCAATACGTACGAGGGAACACATGTGAGCAGGTTTGTCCACGATCTGTGCGCGTTCATGGGCTGATCTTGGTGCGGACGTCAGGACATTCACGCCCTGATTCTCGGTAAAGCGATCACGGGTCACTCCGCATTCGCTTGAGGTTGATGCCGACTATACTACTGTATGAAACACGAGACCTAAGGAGGACAGGAAAGAACAAGGAAGACTGGTATTATAGCATATCGTCAAGCAATCGAAACAGAGGAATGTGCTATGGTGCCGCTATGTCGCTATCACGATGAAACGGATTATCCAAAAGATGTGGATATCGCAGAAAGCGTCAGAATATGCTGATCTTGCCTGGACTAGATAAGCTAGACATGCAGTGCCAAATCGCATCACAGCGCCGGCGATATACAGCAGGGTACATGTACCGCTAATCTTCGGTCACGTGATGAATCAGCCCGACCTCGCATCATGATCCTTAGCGATCCCTATGCTTGCAGACAACGGCTATATCATTGTGGTAATCCATAGCAGCTGCAGCATATCAGCCTCGACATCGACTTTGCCTCCCTTTGCCTTGCCAGGGCAAACTCAGCTCATAGTCCGCTCAACCCTGTAAGTATAAGTCGAATCAGTCTCGGTCGGTACGGTCATTGCACTGAACCGAACTCATTTCGTTCCCGTCAGAAGGCTCTCGTGATACGCAACATGCCAAAACTCTACCATGTTTTTGATACTGGTAGAGACGATATCATCAGCTCGTGGAAGAGTCACGACGAAGCCGTCCTAGCGATCAGGCATATGCTCAATCCCGACATCATTTCGCGAGATGATCCCGCGCCCACGCACCTGACCCATTTCCAAGAGGAAGAAGATAAGACTGGGTACTGGGCTGCCTCTCCCCAACATCCTCATAATGTGCAAGTAAGGCACTCGGCCGAAAAGGGCGCAGCAGGTGAGTCGCGAGTTGCCCATGGGCTGACTTGGACGATCGTCAGCACTCCCCGCTGATACACGGATCGTTCTTTTGCCATTTCCGCAGCTAAACCCACAGAACTAGCTGTACCGCTTCCACCCTTACAGTGGGGAGTATTTAGCGTTGACGACCACGGGATACACCGCTTACATGCCCTGTACGATAATCTCCTCTACGCAAACGAACAAGCCCGCCGGATTGCCTGGAAAGAGTCGTACACCTATTGCAAGGACTTCGAACACGGCTGCGTCTTCTTGGAAGACCTGAAAAGAGCCAGTTACACCGGCAACATGGTCAAGAAACACTACGGTAACCACGCGCCCGACGAAGTCAATAAGGGTTCATCGACGAGGTGTTTTCACGTCTACATGGGCATGGTAGATGATGTTTATTCCGGGGCCGCCTTCAGTCTGTACGTCCGGCCCGTTGTCGTCAACCAGGCTCCATCGAGAAAGATTGGGAGCAAGAGTAAGAGGCGAGCAGGAGTCAAGCAGGAGGAGAAAGGGTCGAAAAGGGTCAAGACGGAGGCCGGTGTTGCCGAGTCTGAAGCAAAGGTGGAAGAGGGCGCCATGTCCGATGTAGCGGACGCGGCTTCCGACCGATCGTCTTCTCCCGAGATCGCTGAGAACTGGTCTAAACCTTATAGCTGCGGCTCGATCGTCTGTCAAGGCGGCTGCCACAAGCGATGAAAGGTCTAATGATCATGACAAGGTACACACGCGGGGACGTTACACTATCGTCAGACCTGCTTAGTTATGCGATCCGACCTGTGACTCTTAACGTATTCGATTATAAGATGAACCACGAGGAAACGCAACAAGTGAAGCTCGGCGCGCGGCTATTGCCCGATCGCTTCGAGGATCTGTAAGATGGCTTTGCGCAATAAAGCGACGTTGAATTCGATCATGCCCTGCTGCTGATTGAGCACGTCAGAGCTGACCACGCTCATCAGAGCCAGGCGTCTACGATGTCCACACCCACATCCAATCAGCCAGCTGTCGGTCAAGGTCGAACATGGCAACAGAACTGACTTTGTGAACTGCCAGTAGCAGATACTCGTATTCTCTCCCAGCCGAGCGACGTTTGCCGGCCATTCTCGTTCTTCCGGATCTTCGTCGTCGTCTTCATCTTGCGTCGGATCACGCTTGCCTTCCCGCTTTGCCTTGTCTGACCGGGCTTGTTTCCGAGCTTCGGGCACGTTGCTGTACAAGGGGTCGGGCGGCGAAGATGCTGTCAGCCGATATCCTAAACGAGCCAGAGCATGAACGCAACATGCAAGGCTGTGAGAACTTACTCGAACAACGACTGAAAGACCATCATTCTCCCTAGATAATCGCTGCATAGCTGGAATGTCGAGGATTCTACCGAATTGATATCCATGGCGACGTAAAGTTTGGCGTTGATATCAAAGAGGAACGATTTATGCATCGATGATTGCTGCGCACACCAAAGGTCGGGCTCAGCCTGCGTTTCGACTGCAGCAGGGATTAGCGGGTAGATGCTCTCACCTGACCAAACGTATTCAAGAGCCCTTCGATCGTCCCATAGATATCCTCCATCAACCTCTGTATCACTTTACTCCAAGCCTCGTAGATCGTATAGTTGTGAATGCTTGTTAACCAGAACCTGATCTTCTCCGTCGTCAACGTCTCCAACCAAGCGTCCGCATCCACATTGAAACTAGAATCCCCAATGTTGTTAGGATTACCATTGTGGTCGTCCGCATAGTTGTGATTATAGTTCGAGCTAGGGAACCGGACGTTGGGGTGCGTATCCGCCAAAGAGGCCCAGTCGGAGAAATCTGCGATTTCGTCCATCACCCTGCCCGTGATCTCACGGAAGTCTTCGTCCTGCCAATCGGCGTCCCAATGATCGGCTTTGTGGATGAAGACTTCGAAGTTGATGGATGGGTTTTGGGCGTAGGCGAGGATGAAGGTGGGGACAATCTTCGAGATTGGGTGATGCGTGTCTTGCTGAAAGTCGTATAACGAGGACACCGAGCATCAGTAATGTGATCCGCATACTGAGGAGCTTAGTACCTGCAGTGGGGGAGACACGGAACTTACTGATACGTCGAGCATGTATACCACGGTCGAAAACTCTTCCCAAGTGATACTGTCCAGGTCAAACGATCCCGGCGTGTCCCATAACTCCAGCGGTAAGATGGAGCTGGACGGAGTAACGATTTGAAACAGTTTCAGTCACCCGTTGCCGGAACTGGCGAGATATCGAGATTACCGTTCGGGCTAAGGCCAGTTGCACTCACTCAAAGTCGGTCTTGACGATCTGTTGTGTCGTCTCGAGCCAGATGGTATCTTTCGGGGTCATCCCTTCAAAGACGGCCTTCAAAGACGACGTCTTGCCTGACCTGACGAAATCCATCCTCGTAAGATATCACATAACGCAGGTGGAAGTTTGACGAGGACTGACTTCTTTGCTCCTAGGACCAACACCTTTCGTCGTTCATTCCCGTAGCCCGACATTCCGACAAGCCTTCGCCGGTCAGGAGCTGATGCTGATAGCACCGGGACGTCGTTTCGAGTTTCTGAAAGACGATAAGAATACTAGTGCTATATGTTAATCCAGCGAGTGTGGTACTGTTTGGCTGTGATCCGTTCGATGCATAGCTATACAAGCTGTTAGATGGGCGTCTAAGAAGAGGTTGATAAGGGTAACCCTGTCCTCCTCCTCCTCCAGCGCGCTAGCCTAGGCCGAGGTTGGCTGCTGCCTGCTGCTTCGTCACGACGGGCAGATAGATGCCTTACAACAGGACATCCTCACATCTACTCTGCCTATTCTATACCACTTTGCTCGTCATGTTACCAACCTCAGAGTTCCAAAATCACAGGGCTCGAGACAGATAGAGAGTATCAGACATCATGGAGCGATGTGAGACGATCCGGGCAAAGCGGAGCACAAGTGAAGAGCAGCTCATCGAATTCTTTGTCTCTCTAACGATCCGATAGTTACCTTTACCGTCGGTAAACTAGGTGAGTACAGCCTGCTTTAATAGCTTGACAGAAGTTAGAACTTATGTAGTCTCTCTCTGACAGATGCCGGGATGGCTGTAAGCCCAAAAACACGAGCGCAAAGACTTCGAGCCCACCCTTACACCTCCCTCCTTTGCTCTTTCTACAGATCTTGATCGGGGACCGAGCCCACCTGATCGAATTCCCCTCCCTCCTCCTTCCTCCCGGTGTGACCTCCGGTTCGATCGTCAACATCTCCGTCAACCGTAACCTCGCCGCCGAAAACGCCCAGCTCAAGGATTTCTGGTCTCTCCAAGACTCCATCCTCCAGGAATACGGTCTCGACTCCCCCGCCGCGCCCGAGCTGAAACTGAGGCATGTGACGCAGACGAGCGTGACGCTGGAATGGCCCGCTCTAGTCTTGGCTAAAGCGGATGTGAGGAGCTTGGAGATCTTTAAGAATGGGGAGAGGTTGGCGACGATCCCGAATCCGAGGGGAAACACGAGCACCAAGTTGAGCTCGTTGCAATCGAACGAGGAGTATACTTTCCAGCTCGTACTGTAAGTTCGACGTACTATTCTGTACTACCACGATGTCTTCAACTAATGTGCGCATACCTGTTGCTGTAGTAAGACGACTGCGGGGACCTACCCCTCTAACATCATCCGTGTCCGCACTCACACCATGAAGTCAGTCCACATCACTACCCTCGCTCTACCCAAACCTCTACCTATTGCACATCTAATCTGCTCGTCATCTCACTGCGATATAGCGACACGTCCGGAATTTCGGTCTGCTTCGGAAACGTCGAAGACCCCACTGCCCTCTCTCATGCCAAACAGGCTTTGGAACAGATGAGGGCCAAGTGGACGGACAAGATTCAGATCGATACGACGCATTTCGTCTGTACGAATGCTGGACCTGCTGGGACTGTTTATGGAGAGGGGTCCATGTGAGTTTGGTCCTACATCGCCTGAGGCCGGACTCGAGGATCCAAGGCGAAAAGAGGACTGATGCGGGTTTAATTTTACTGGATGTGCAGGGCTCCGAGTCCCGAGTTCCAGAAGGCGACACAGATGTCGTTGCCGATCGTCTTGCCTCAATGGGTCCTTGCTTGTCACGGCGAGAGAAAGTCAGTCGCTCTAGAATTTGCATCACCCCAATCGATGACCTTTCTGACCGCGATATCAACCCTACAGGCTAGTCCCAGTGTCCAACTACGGCCTCGGCTCAGCCCCAGCCCAATCAAACAACGCTCAACAGTTTGTCCGTCGACCTTCAAACAACAGCCGACGTAACTCGATGACCGAAGCCGCTGAGCAGCTTGGGAATCGAAGAGCGCCTTCGCCCGAGACTATCGCGAGGATGAGCATGGCCCCGACGAGTCCTACGTTGGAAGCTCCATCAGGATCGGGTAGTCGGCAGATGGGCGTGACTCCTCCTGAAACTCGGAAGGAAATCACAGGGGAGCCAAAGAGGTCCGCTGCCACTACAGCTGTTCCCAACCAAATAGCAGAGGTGGAACAGCAAGCGGCTTCACCACCGAGAACCAAGAGTCCTCGACCGGAAGCCAACGGAAAACTTGATAGACGTTTCAAGTTCCCCAATTCGCCTAGTCCGCCTGTCAGCGGTACTACGTCGACCTTCCCCACATCGAGTACGGAGGCAGAAGTCGTCGCTCCAACTGAGGTCGTGCAAGAGAAGGAGAAGGAAGAGGTCGTCCAACCCGCCGCGCTAGAAAAAGAACAGGCCGAGCCGGAGGTGGAGTCGACTTTTACATCCACCGAGCCGATCAAGATCACCGATGACCCAAAAAGCATGACTGGAACTAATGAGGCGGCGGGATCCCCTGTAGCCTCGACGTCTCAGACTGGTAAGGCTAGTGCCAGCGAGAGTAAGGGAGACGAAGATGATCTCAAGACCAAGGCAAAGGAGTGGATGGAGAGGCAAAACACTGTTGAGCTGGATTCTGCGGGACACGAGACTAAGCAAGCGGAGTCGTACGCACAGGATGAGGGGGAGCAAACGGTCAAGCCTTCAGAAGTTGACGCTCCGGTCGAACCGCCAACCGCTGCCGAGACGATCGCAGCCGAACCTGTTCCTCAGCCCGCGTCTGCCTCGGGTGATGCGGAGGACGAGACTGAAGCTACCAAGCATATCGTAGTAGAGGATGTCACGGAGGAGACAGTTCCCATCTCGTCGGGAGGTGAGGACAAGGTTGAATCCCCTGACCAGGTTGTTCCCGCTCAGGAACCTCAACAAGCAACTCCCGCGGAGACGGGATCCAAGTCGGAGAAGACGGAGATTGTTGATGTCCTCCAAGACCTGGAGGCTGAGGGAGGGGCAGATTTGGTAAAGGACGAGAATGAGAATGGTAACGAGGACGAGGACGAGGCGGATACCCCGGCTGGCGCTTCGACCCCGGTCGATCCTTCGGAGGTCGGTATGACCGGACAAGCCCAGGGACAGACAAAGTCGACGGGGACGGGGAAGAAGAACAAGAAGAAGGGCAAGAAGGGAAAGTAGACTAGGATAGAGGCGCGATTGTGTGAGATTGAAAGAAACATTTACCAGGCAATGAAGCTGTTCGTGTATCGCATGGAAGTGTCCATTTCCATTGGACCAATTGAAGCGCTTGGTTGGAATGTGAACCTCACCCGGGCACTCTATCGATCAGGATGATCATAACTATACGAAGTTGCCAAGCAGTACAACAACGAGCTATCAAACTCCTCAGACGTGAGCGCTTCTCCCCTCACAAGTCATCGACGACCTTGGGCCTTTCGTTTCAACAAGAAGATTGGAACCTGGTGGTCGATTTTATGCCGCCTGCCTTACCTGAAGAATCGTCATTCTGTCTGGAGCCCCCTTCGAAACGTTTGGTTTTTTTTTCGCCTTGCCTAACGGCACATCACCTGGCTCTTTGCTAGGCTTTCACCCTTCTCTCTACGTATGCAGGTTGCAAAAGGGGTCGTCGTGTCTACCACCAACAGCATCCGACATGAATTGGCCTTGAGCAGCCTCGTTACTAGCGACTTGTTCGGCTTGTTTGAGGTCAATCTCTATTCTGATCTTGATCCTTTTTCCAGTCTCTCAATGAACCGGCTCGCCAATGTGACAAATGGGGGGCCCTTTCCCCTACGGTATGGTAGTCTCTCCATCATAAGTACCAGCAGCCACGCCGCCAACCTTAGAGCAGTCTTGGGAAAGCCCATATCAGCGGTACCACATTTCAGATTCTCTTCCAGTCTCCAAAGCTCTGAACACCTTCATCATCGGCAACATCGTCCTAAACACCGTCACTATCAACAAGCACGAGCGTTCTTCGAACAATCCCGCTCAGATGCCCACACCTGGAAGGTCCGCAATCGCTCCTCCGGAGAGGTCTCGAGCGATGCCGGACGCTATGACAGGATAGATGAAGTAGCGGAGGTGACCAAAAATCGAGCTATCAAGATGGGAAGGTAAAGACGAAGGGGAACTAGCGCATTTAGCTCATCAGTTTGGCTGAGATTTGTGTAGCTGAACTAACGAGTGAGATGAAACCCGGATCATCTGGAACTTGAAACCGCGCCAAGCCCAGAATGCCTGATGATCAAACCCAGACCACGTGTATGAGTGACGTGATCCTTCTAACGCGCAGTTCCCGGAAGCAGATATACGAAGCAAGGGGGCCGTTGGCCTTTCTGCCTGCTACCTGGAACGATCGACGGATTTGGGAGAGCAGGAGCGGGAAAATGATCATCAGGAGCTCGAGACGTTGACGTTATTGTTATCTGCTAGGATCTACAGTAGCACCATCACAACGCACATAGCAAGGCATCGCGACATAGAACTAGATCAGGACTTGTGATCTGCGATCCCTGTCCCACCTCCACCTCGACACAGCCCTCGGGCATACCTTGGCTGTTATCATTCGGAAGTACACTAAACCTTCTTGCCCCTCCGCTCTCCCGCTTCAAAACATCCTTTGGATCAAGATCAAGATCAATCGAGAGAGACACGTACCCACCGAGGTTCTAGAAGCTTGGAAGTTTCAGAGCGTCGGGATCCATCAGCGACCTCTACCAGAATCCTATCAACTCCGACGTCGCGCATTTGACGGCGGAGAGCGCTGCAACACAGAATCCAATCCGTTGATCACCGGTTGAAACGGCAAAGAAGAGAAAGGGGGCAAAGCAATTAGACACGTCCCCCCGGGTGGATATCGTCTCGTCTCTTGCTCCTGCTTACCTGCTGCTACTGCTCGGCCCTCGGTCCCGTGACACCTCGAACAACGTGTAGCGTGACCTCTTGAAGGTGATTTCAACGTGTGAACACGGAGGAGTCGCACACTTGAAACCCACCTAGAACCTCCCCGACTCGAGCGCAGTCAGAGAGTGAAAGGGGCAAGAACCATCAAACAATCGTCGCCACTCGGATCTTATCCCGGCAACTACGCACTACGGCTCAAAGGGAGAGAGAGAGGGGCACCGCTCACCAACCGGACAACATATATAATCCCCCCGCATCTCACTCGCATCCATGAACTCCATATCTCACTACCTCCCCTCGTTCACTCAACGATCTTGGCCCAAGATGGACGTCCCACCTCAACTCCAATCAGAACTCGTCAACCTCGTCCGTCGAGCCGAAGTCAACTCTACCGCCATCAACAATGCTGGCCAAGCGGGCGTATTTAGCGGGAGGGATCCTATCGAGTTCAACAGCTCTCAACCGATCACGCTGTTCATCGTACAGCTCGTGATCATCATCTGTTTCACGCAAGGGCTCTCCTCGATCTTCAAGTATATCCGTCAACCGAGGGTCATTGCCGAAGTCATCGGGGGCATCCTCCTCGGCCCCACGGCTCTAGGTCGGATCCCGGGTTTCACAGCCAACATCTTCCCTCCTGCCTCTCTCTCCTACCTCAACCTCATCGCAACTATCGGCTTGGTCCTCTTCCTCTTCCTCGTCGGGATGGAAGTCGACGTAGGGGTCGTTCGGAGGGATTGGAAAGCCGCGGTCTTTGTCTCTGCTGCAGGGTTGATCTTGCCCTTCGGAGCTGGGGTCGGGATCGCAGTAGGGGTCTATAGGGAATTTATCGATGGAGAGAACGTGTCGTTTGGACATTTCTTGTTGTTCGTCGGGGTGGCCGGTGAGTCGATTCGTCTTCACCATCTCATATTGCTTGTTCAGCTGAAATCCCTTGTGCCATGTCTCTCGTCTCTTTGCAGCCTCCATCACCGCCTTTCCCGTCCTCTGTCGGATTCTCACCGAGACCAAACTTCTCGAGACCAAGGTCGGCCAGATCGTCCTCTCCGCCGGTGTAGGCAACGACGTCGTCGGCTGGATCCTCCTAGCTCTCACCATCGCCCTGGTCAATGCTGATAGCGGAGTCTCTGCTGTATACATCTTGCTCTGTGCGGTCGGGTGGACGATCGTCGTCTTGTGGCCGATGAGAATCGGGTTCAGGTGGTTGTGTAACAGGACGGGAAGTTTTGAGGGCGAGCATGGACCGACGCCGTTTGTGATGCTGGTCATGTTAACCCTGGTATTCATCTCGGCTTTCATGACGTGAGTGCTCTGCGAAATTGGTACAGATCTGCGCTCGAAGTGGACGCTGACGACGCATACTCAACCTTGTAGCGATATCATCGGTGTTCACCCAATCTTCGGAGGTTTCCTCGTCGGGTCAGTACTATCGCTTCTGACACGCTTCATACCCACATCGAGACTGATTCGTCATGCACGACTTGAAATTACAGGATCATCATGCCTCACGATCACGGCTTCGCCACCAAGGTCACCGACAAGCTGGAGGACTTGATTGGTCTGATCTTCTTGCCTATCGTAAGCCCTCGTACTGACGATCCCTATCGACACTGCAACTACGAGCACTGACGGTTAAAAACCTGTCGTCCGCGTTACCGTAAAACAGTACTTCGTCCTCTCCGGGCTCAAGACCGACTTGGGGCTACTGAACGACGGGAAAGCGTGGGGATACACCATCGCCATCATCGTAGTCGCGTTTTCCGGGAAATTCTTCGGATGTGCAGGCGCGGCGTGGATGTTAAAGTTCAATAGGAGGGAGTCGCTGGCCATCGGGATGTTGATGAGTTGCAAGGGGTTGGTAGAGCTTATTGGTGAGTGGCGATGGACGTGCCGCATACAGGGTCCAGAAGCTAACTATGAGGGTGATTGATAGTGCTCAACGTCGGTCTCGCTGCCGGGATCTTGGACACGACCGTCTTCTCAATGTTCGTCGTCATGGCCGTCGTCTTGACCGTCATTACCACCCCCTTGACGCTCTGGGTCTACCCGGCGAAATATCGTACCAAGGCCATCGACCCTCTCACGGAGAAACGAAACGCTGGAAACCTCGGCGGGCCATCCGGATCTGAAGGACTCGGCGGAAGGAGGGATACGACTTCGAGGTTCATGATGGTCTTGTCCCGCATGGAACACTTGTCGACGGCCATGTTCTTCACCCAACTGTTTGCCACCAGCGGTTCTACAAACTCGGCGAGTCCTCGCCTGGGATCGGCTCCGCTGAGTACGATCGATGAGAAGAGCAAGATCCACGAGGTCGATAGTGCCTCAGACAACGATACCTCGGACGACCATACCCCTGTTGCGCCGCTCAGACAGACGGCTCGTCAACAATGGAATGCTCACCGGCTGATGGAGCTCACGGGAAGGACGCAGAGTGTTATGCAGTCGATCGAGTCGGACTCGCACGCGCGTACGGATGACCTGCTCCAGCTCTATCGGTCTTTCTCCGCTTTGAGGGGAATCAACGTGGACACCGGACTAGACGTCGTGGAACAGGATTCTTTCGCCGAGATTGTTACCCGTCGAGCGGATGAGGCTGGATCCCAGTTGCTCGTCATCCCGTGGACGGTGCCCGAATCGGGTGCGACCGCTGCTGTCCTGGATGAACGGAAGGATATGCACTCCTCGGTTGGGCCTTCGGGCAGCCGTCCTAACACTCCCCGCACGAACACCTTTGATCAGATCTTCAGTAGCGAAAAATCGGGACTCTATACCTACTTCCTCCGCCGTGTCTTTTCGGAAAGCCGCAAGAACGTCGCCGTCGTCGTTGATCGGGGATTTGCAGCGGTCAACAATGTCGCAAACGGAAATGGAGGTCAACACCTGTTGTTGCCGTTCCTGGGCGGACCCGACGACCGTCTGGCCCTGGGGCTGTGCATTCAATTGTGCCACCAAGCCAACGTGTCTGCTACGGTCATCCGCGTTGACAACAACCCGACGGCTTCGATCACTTCGCCTGCTCCTGCCGAAAGGAAACGTACCGAGTCCTCGGTCTCGATGGAGGAAAGCGTCCGCGCCCATCAGACAGCCCTTGATGCTAATCAGTTGACGATAAGGGTGAGTTTAGTCCCCGTCTATATCTCTGTGTGATGACGGGTGTCTGATCATTGCTTCTACTCAGGCCACATCGAGCCGGGCCGACGCCATGCAGTCTTCTGTCGCCGATCAAGAGCTATGGTCACGATATACCGCGGATGACGAGGTCGCAGAATTGCCCTCGAGTACACGCGACGCCCTTTCTCGCATAACCTTTACCACCATCTCGACTACACAGCCTCTCCAGACCATCATCGAAAAGGCCAACTATGCAATTGAACAGAACGGTCGCGCTTCGTGGAGACCTCTACTCGTCATTGCCGGTCGTGGGCGTGTCGAGAACACCCCGGCCTTGACGCTGAACAGAGAGATGGCCAAATTGCTATCCGCTCAAGGACAGCTTCCCGACGTTGGTGCCGAGATCCGCAAGACCGTAGGCGATATCGCAACGGCATTGGCCGTATCAACTTCCGCGTCCATCATGGTTGTTCAGGCCGGCGCGGAGGTTGTTCACGAAGCAGTCTAGAGTAATTTCATCGTCGTGGTATCATATTAGAGTTTGTATTTACGATATCCATTAGCAGTGTATGTTCTAGCGGCTCATATCTTGTACTAGAGTGGTCTTCTTGTACGATCGACCTTGATAGTATCCATCTCGGATGTTCTTTGAAGTCTGGTACAAGAGAATTGAGCCGAAACAAAGCGATGGATCTTCCTGATCCTAAAATATGGGCCCCACCGGATAATTACTCTGTTTACTAATCCTCGTGGTTATTGCGTAGTAGTCTGGAACGAGATCGCTCCGACCGGGGGATTCGCCTGGATGCCAGAATTCACCTTGACTCTGAACTTCACCATCAGGTCCAGCAACAAGGCCAGCAAGGCCACTTATACACTGGTACCACGTATCCTCATACCTTTAGCTATCTACCGTTGTGGCTCATCTGACATGACTCCTTGAAAGATGTTTGGAAAGGTACAGGATTTGCTACAATTAGTCGCGGGTATGTCGAAACTGCTCACCAATTGTCCCAACCCGTTGCACTTGTCATGAGCGAGACCGAACGGACACGAGCGGAATGGGCCCCTAATGCATTCTATGCATAGGGCTAAACGATACAACATCCTTGAATATGATCTCGAGGCGAGTTCGCATCTACTGATTCGTCTGGACCTTCGACTGTTGTTCTATAGCAACGATACCCCATCTTCGGACTCCGAGGTTGACGATACTCCCGAAGAATAGGGCTATCAGGGTGGATGTCATGATGATGACGTTATATGGCATGCTGAAATCCGGCGTTGGCAGGTCGACGAGCAATTTCGAGGTATATAGTCGAAGGCGCCTCCGTCGACTACCGCCACTCGAGCCGGCGAGATCGGTGTCCATACCAATCGAGTAGGCTTGGTCGGCCAAAAAGATGATCGCCGGAGGCAGCTCCCACCCACGGCTAGCATCAGGCAAGTGTTCTGTGTACCTGATGTATTCCTTGGAGAATGGGATGCGTATTTCGACCTGGCTCTCTGGAGGAATGTCGAGCTGGAGCTGAAGTACCGTAGGGCGAGTTCGCGGGATTGAAGGATGAAGGGTCATGGCTCTGAGTACCTCATCTAAGTCGAAACTTGTGAGCCGTTGGTAATCAGCTCCAGCGTACCCGTACGGGCTCACCTCTGGAATGACCTGGAACCTTGACGTCGATCTCGCTTATCCACAGACGAATCCACCAAGGCAGTTCTTCAGTGTAGACGACCTGACGGACCGAGTCGAGATTGTTTCTGATGTTGGTAGAGAAGCCCGAATTGGAGTGTGTAGAGCCCACAAGCGTGCGAGACACTGCAATTGCCTCAGCAGGAACAGGACCTGATCAAGGTCGAGGTCAGCGATTCATTCCACAGGAAGGCCAACGTCTACCCGACTTACGAACTTGGCCCAAAGTACGCAGCTTGATATCCTTACCACTGAAAGATCGATCAAGCGTCCAGTTAAGGCCTCCATCAGGATGGACAGCCCCTGCATCGTCCAGGATGATTACCTTGGTCCCCGAGCTCGGCGAGACCACAATGCGGGACGAGTCGGCAGCCGGACATGCACTTGGTAGCACACGGTCAAAGATGGAAGAGACCGAAAAGTCTGCAGGAAGATGGCGCGAGGTAAGCTTTTGAGGCTTAGATTACTATTCGGTACATGGCTTACCTAAGTTTTTGGCATCTTCCACCTTGCCTTTTGTGAGATCGACCACAGCTTCCCATCGCAAGCCCAATGTGGTCATTCCCGCGTGATCGACATAGTCCACTCCCATAGCATGCCATTCGTGGGCCAGTAGGACGTATGGCTTCATCAAAGCGGACAGGCCGGAGAGGCCTTTACAAGGCAAGAGCTTGAGAAAGGGGGTCAAGTTCTCGGTGCAAAGATTCTCTGCTGGTAGTTGCGCATGACGAAATGAAAGGCCTGCAGGAGAGGTTGATATTCAGCTTGGGCCACCGATCAAAAAGGAGGGTACCGAAATCACCTTCAATGTTCGAATCAGGGAAGATGTCTTCAGGTGACGCGGTGATAGAGGCATCGATTTGACCCAGAGAAGAACAGAACAATCCAGCAAGTGAATTGGTCATCGTTTTCCAATGGTCTTCGGGTCTATCGAATATCGAATACAGGCGGCCATCAGACCGAATCTTGGTGGAAGACGAGAGGAAGACGCCTCACTCTTCGTCTCGAAACCAAGCCCTCAGCTCGGCTCCAGTACCAGCGACTTCCGAATGCTGGGGTTGACCCCATTGATCCGCTTTCCAGCGTCCAGTGACGAGACTCAGGTGCATCTCCGAGACGTTGTTGTGTTGAAGAGGCAGAAGGAGACTGGGAGGTGTAAGTCGGAAGTGTTCACTGGCTGCATTGACGTGAAATTAGCTGAATTACGAGATAACGGCAATCCAGAAGGGAACATACCAGACGGCGCTTCAATTCGGAAATCGAAGAGAAGGGACATCTTGCCATTGGGAAGAGGCTTGAGGGTCAGCTCCTCGGAATAGCTCTGACCTGCGACTCCGCCGATCTTGATCGACAACATAACGACAGAGAAGAAAGCCTGCAAGAACCGCTTGTAGACACTTCGGGCGTTGGGTCGTCTCGCTCTGGTAGGTGTGGAAGCTTCGATACTGGGCGAGTCGAGGCCATCTTCAACTGAAGCCGCTATATCTACGAAGCGAGAACGTGCTTGGAGTGCTTGGATCACGCACTGATGACGAGCAGTTAAACTTGCCATTAGCTGGATTCTCCGCAGTTTGCACCTAAACCTCATACTTACGATAGGATAGATAATCGCAAATATGACAACGCTGGCCAAGAACGGCACAAAAGCGCACATCAGAGCAGGGACGACGCCTGTGAGCCGATATATATCTTCTATCAGCTTAGCCATTTAGCCGATCATCTTTAGTAGACATACCAAACCCTATGAAATACGCGATCCTGCCATCCACGAAGTATCTGCCGATCGCATACAGCGAGTATCCTCGAGTCTTGAAGCTTGGTCTGTGGAAGTTCCAGGTTCAGCTGAAGCCGAGATGAATGATTTATTTCGAAAACTTACTCGAAGCAGTAGTACGCATCTACGAGACAAGTGATCATCAATGAAATAGGTGCTCCAATAAATGGTACCTGGGACAAGATCAGTCCGACGGTCGTATGTGTGCCGATGATCAGGAATCGCGGTAACAGAGCGATTACCCGGTCGGACAAGCTGCCATAACGAAAGTGTATTAGCTTCCATGACCTTATCCCGGCTTTGAGCGCAGACTTACTCCAGAGAGTCTGTTTCCGGTAGAGCTCCGCTACTTCCTCTTGATGATGAAGGCTGCATGCTAAGAGCCCGCTTTGAAATCGCCCTGGACCAGAAAGTCTACGGAAGAACGCAACCAGTCAGCGACTTCCTGGGTGTTCCCTCCAGGGAGGAGGCTTACGTTAACCCAGAAGCAGAATCCAAAGACGGGGTATTTCCACAAGATGTCGAAGGCAAGTCGAACTCGTTTTGTTCGAGCTGCAGCGAAAGCCGATGCGTGGTTGTGCCGCAGGCTCGGGAGGAGGAGAAAGTCAAAGATTACGATTGACAGCAGTGCAATCAGGTTCACGGCACTGTGCAACGGACGGAGCGTTCAGCGATTGATATCTCGACGAAGAAATGATATGACTCACGTCGACTTGACCACTAGATGGTCCGGTGAGAAGAGGTTTGGGTATCAGCATGCAGCAGCAGCATTACATCGGGTGCGTCATACCTAATGAGCGTAGCTCAGCATCCCTAAAACGAGATGAGTGTGATTAGCTGAAACACCTCATGCTCTGCAAGTTGAATATTCACATACCGTTGTATAGCTGCTAAAGATCGATCTACACGGGATGCGTCTTCGAAGCCGTCCATCAACTGCTTCCCAACTCGCTGCAGTTGACGGACATAATCCCCCTTGACCACGATTCCATCTATAGATCTCGTCCGCTCGTTGAGGTCAAAGTAGCTCTGTTGTGCACCCGCTGATGAAGAGTAACCCTGATATGTATTGCCTGTATATGGCGTAAGAGGAACCGGACTTGTGGCATTGTCCGTATTCGTTCGCCGACGTAGTTGAGGAGGAGGTGTCGAGATGAATGCAGCTTCGTCTAGGACATGAGACCGTCTTCCCGCTGTTCTTCGTTGCATGGTAAGACTTTTACCGTAGGGGACTTGTCGGGTCACGGTCAGGTAGCAGGTCTACAGTCACACGTCGTAGGCCTCTCTCAACGGCTGAGGGCAGCTGTTATAGCTGGCATAGCTTAGAGACCTGACTAGAGATAGCAGTGCGATCGACCTCGAACGAAGGATGACGCGAAGTGGAGGTCCTCGGAGCCTAAATCAAGGTAAGCTTAGTGGAACCTAGCTCGACCTAGCCTGTGCAGCTGACATGCAATGCAGATATCATACTAGCGAACATCGCTCGTTACTCGTAAAAGGTCACGCTATGGATACAAATCGCCTTCTAGGCCATGACATAAAAGTGTCTGCTCTCTACCCTTTTCAGTTGTCCTTGCCCCTCATCGCCTTGTGACCCCGCCTTCTATTGGGAGCAGGTCCTCCGTGGTTGTTCTGACTCGCAAAGTAAGGTGATGCGACCGAGGAGGCTCCGTTGCGCTGTCGACGTTTTTCCTTCTTCCCTCGCTTGTGCTCTTTAGAGCCAAAGGTCGGCGGAGTCTGACTCGACCTGCCCTGCAGGGGCCTGGAAACCCTGCTGATCTGCGCGTTAGGGTCAAAGCCGCCTTCCCAACTTCCGTGGCCCGGAGCTTCATTCTCATCTGCATTCTGCTCATCTCCCCACTCGCCCTCGTCCTCGGTTGCGTCCCGGTCCTCTGGCGATGCCGCTCGGACTTTCCCGCTATTGCCATTGTAGAAACCCTCGCTGCGAACGGGTGCAAACTTCGGGTTGCCATTGCCAACTCGAGCCTTCTTCATCTGGGCCGACGGGGTATCGAGCGGGACTCCCTGATCCTGCGCTTCGTCTCTTTGCCTCTTAATCCCTCGACCTTCAGCCTGCTGCTTATCCTTCATGGCCTGCATCTGTTCCAGCTGTGCTCGCTTTGCATGGGATTGCGAGGTACCGGGCTCATCGCACGCAGAGCCATTCTCCGAAGCCCCATACGAGCGACCGAGGTCCGGTCGCCCTTGCTTGGCAGGACTTGGGCTGGACCTGGACTTTGCCGCTTGATTGATCGTCTCGGCGAGCCGATCGCCGGATTTTCGGATATAATGCAACTGGTATGTGTTCCGCTTGTCATCCAGAGACAATCTTGGCTGGACGGTCACATCCGAGTCGTCCATCCTGCACCATTCCTTTTTGGCATTGCGCACGATGGAGATGTAATGTCCGTTGTTGGGACCAGATCCGTAATGCAGAGTAACGCCGTAGAGCTCGTACTCGATAGGCGGGCCCTCGTATACGGGGTTCTTGAGCTCGAGTCGTTCTTCGAAGGCGATCAGCTGAGTAAGCTTCTTGCCCCAGGGCGAGAATCGCTTCAAGTGTAGTGATAGCACAGGGGGCGCTTTGACGACCTTCATCTGTTTGATAGCGTTGACCTGCTTATTGCATCTGTAGAAAGGAGAGTGTCGTACCGTCAGCTTATGCTCTTCGGGAGATACTGTCCGCCACAACTCACTTTTCACACTTATACTTGTTCTTGCCCTCCAACCTATCTTCTCGAGCGAACCCCTTCAACGCATCCTGTACTGACGCCGTTTGTTTACCGATATCCAGACTCAGATCGAGGAAGGTATCAAAGGTATCGCTGTTGGCGTTGCACGACGTGCAGTGTACGCGCGACCGTAGTCGACCTCCCCAAATTTTGTGCACCCAACTCGTTTCCCGCACAGAGTGAGGGGCTTTTCTGTGATTATTCAGGAACCAAGTGAATCAGCTTGAGCGCGATAACGGAGATGATGCGTAAACAGACTTCAGATCGACTCACGTAGCTCCGAGCTCGCGGAGAGTCTCGTTCTGTAGCGAATCAACGCTATATCGGAAGAATTCATGCGAATCCTCTTGTCTCCCCCGCCTCATAGTCGGGCAGATGCCTGAAAAACGTAATATTATGGGTTGTCAGATGACGCAATCGTATAGGTGGCCGGGATATCGGCTCACTTTTGACGTTCGTGGTGATGATCATAGGATTATAGGTCTTCTTGCCCGAACCCCACACTCCCCGCTTGGCACTTTTCAACTCGCAGGTCAGACAAATCTTCCCATTCCGTCCTGTCAAAGCAAAGACACAAAGTGTAAGCTCTGATGTTTCCCCAACAAAACGCCTTGGCCGCTGGACATACGGTGGCTACCATCATGCTCGTTCAACTCGTCCAACATCCTCAAGAGTGGAGGTGTATGCATCATGACCTGCAACACCGAGTTGGCGAAACAAGTGTTTCCCAGATTGTGCAGCCCTGAAGCGCGGCCGTAGTTGCCTTGGTGAGGCCATCTGGCGTCAATCGTTCGAGGATGGAGGTCATGGTCGTTCGGGACCGTGTTGTCGGCGTCTGTAGCGGTAGATGCCGTTGAAAAGGGGGTACCGGTCCGGCTGACAGGGGTGTCTCCGTATGAGAAAGACGACTACAATCAAATTACAACTCATTAGCAGATGCACTATGAGACTGGACAGTAGGATATAGTCGCGAAGTCGGTTGACGTTAGACGTACTTTTGCCAGTGTTGCGATACCATCCCCGTTCTCCTTGGTAGCCACCGAGTTTAGAGCCTTGTACTTCAACTCGGGAGGAACGTCTTCCTTCTCCTCATATCTCTGAAACTCGATGGGCGTCTCCAGCAGCCCCTGGATCATCGCACCAAACTCTTCCCAATGCTTTTTGACCTGTTCTGATGATGATGCAGGAGCTCCGGTTTTCGATCCCTCTTCGCCGTTCCTATGTCCGTTCATCTTCTTGCTCGCGACCTCAGTCTTGAAAGCGTACGGAGAGGGTTTGATGACGGGAGATGAGGTGGTATGATGGAGCTTGGTTGAATGGATGGATGGTAAAGTCTGGACCGAGGTCATCCTAAGTATGATCCCGGATGAGGCGGACCAGCGTTGCGAAAACAGGGTATAGTAGGACTGAATCCCTCTCCTTCCCTGCGTCTATAGATCTATGTTATTGTCGGAATGTTGTGCAGGTCCTGAGCCGTTCGCTGGTGACTACGGGGTCTCGACTCGCTCGACGTCTATCGACCCAACCTTGAAGTTCTGGCTGAGCAGGCAACTGCTGTTCATTTTCGGATTGTAAAATCTCGCTCGACTGCTGCTGAACGCGTTTCCCTCCGCCGTAAGCGATCATCTCACAATTTGCATCCGCAGGCAACGCGTCTCTTTCATGACAGAGGAGGGGGTGACGCGTTTCATCTCTTCCGTCCGCATACTCATTGCGAAACGCATGACAAACAACAGCTTGCGTATTCTAGCCGTTCATAGGGACGTATGCCGATACATCGGTTCTCACTCCATCAGGGACTCGTAAGGAACAGATGCAATAGCGCATCCCGCGCGCTCATCCTCTTGGCCGGATCTAGCATCAAAGCCTTTTCGAGCAAGTCGACAAAGTTGGTCAACAGCTTGGCGTCCTCTTCCTTCATCTTGAGTAGAACATTGGACGAAGGGATCAACCGGGACTTGAGTTCGCGAGCGGCCTTGTTGATGACCAGGGTTTTGATGACGTCCTGCAAGGCGATGAAGTGGCGCGAGTCAGCTTTATCCGGTCTGTCAGCCGATAGCACGCATAGACAATGCTTACCTGACCCGTAATCTTGTCCTTTTCGACGCTGATAAAGTTCATCGACTCGTCAAAGTGCATCTCACCAAACTGAGCCTTCTTGATCATCTTGTGGTTGATCTTGCCCTTGAGGTCCATCATGAGATGCAACATCTGATTGTTCGATCGACCGGGAAAGAGGATCTTGCCGGTATAGAGCTCGTAGAGCGTACATCCGATGGACCACATGTCGATGCTTTCGTCGTACTTTAGGCCGAGGACTGACGAATGAACAGCGTAAGCAAGGAGTCGAAACAATCTGAGCAGAGCGATACTCACTAATCTCTGGGGCACGGTAGAAACGAGAGACGAGATAGGGCGTAATATCGGCCTCGCTGATATCACAAGCAGATCCCAAATCGCACACCTTCAACATGGCCTTATTCTCGGTAACCTGTCAGTTACCAAGACCGTCAGTTGAAGATCCGCACGATAACAAATCCCGAAATGGTATGATGGGCAGGCGCAGCGTCTTACGAGGATATTATCTGGTTTCAGATCGCCGTGGATGATGTTGCACTTTTTCGTCAGCGACAAGGCAAGGAACATTTGATGGGCGTACGCCCTCACTGCTCTAAGGTTCAATCCGACGTCCTTGCCAAATCGCTTGACAACATCCCGCAGGTTCATGCTGCGCAGTATCAGCGCCGAGAGAAGCAAGTATTCAGTTTAGCCAAGAACTGCATCGAAATGTAGTGGAGATGAATACTGACCTCAAGTTCTCAAACACCAGACACAAGTGACCACGGTGTTCAAAGGTACGGAGCAACCTCACGATATGCTTTTTGTCATCCGGATCGGCGGCACCTAACTTTTGTAAGATCTGGGCTTCCTTTTTACCAGCCACATACCTTTGTCAAATGCCAATCAGCTTCCGGATTTTTCGAGCTTCCTCAGGAAAAGACTTACATCGACTCCTGGCTTCGGATCACCTTGATAGCAACCTCCTGACCCTCTTTCTCGCCTGCGCCTTCTCCCGTCGTTTTCAACACCGTAGCCCTGATCACCTGCGCGAACATTCCCTTCCCTAGATTGACAGTAATCTTGTACATGCCATTATCCATGATCTCACCGGGGGTGATGCGGTAGTAACCCTCGGCATCGTCATAGTTGTCCATTGAAGCGATAGCGGCCGGAACAGGGTTGACAGGGACCTTGGTTTCTTTCTGCCAATGGAGACGCAAGTGAGAAGTCAGCCATTGTCATCTTAAAGACCGCGCTATCGAAGACGCCTACCTGCTTCTTCCTTCGGATGACCTTCTTTTTGGGAGGTTCGTCCAACGCGAACATGTCAAAGTCCTCATCTTCCTCAGCATCCACCTCGACCTCTTCATACTCGCTCTCCTCATCTTTCACCCTGACAATATCCGGGCCCGGCTCTCCCACACCACTGGTAACCTCTTTCTGCTTGTTATGAGCCTTCAATAAGGCTTGCTCCCTCTCACCGTCAACCTTACGATCCTCGTCCGGGTTGTAATCTGCTGCAGAGATTTGCTCCTCGCCATCGACCTGCTTGGCGGTGGTCTCGGCTGGAAGGACATCACCAGCGTTGGTCTGTCCGGGTTGGTCCGAAGCGCTCTTGGCCAAATCGAAGTCGCCTTGAATATCTGCTACAGGGGGTGGAGTCGGACGAGCGGATCCGATACCAAGACGGGCGGTCGAAGTTTGTAGTCCTGTGTTGGACAAGTTTCCTGTGGGTGATCGAATTCGAATCGCATGATCAGCAGCCTGCTTCGCTTGAGATGTCGTCATGCAGCTTTCTTGGGAAGAGACTTGCCCGTTGTGCTGACCCCCGTGCCGATCGAGCTTACTCCACTTTGAACACCAGAAAACTTTTCCAAGATCTCCCTCCTTTTCCGTCGCCTCTCTTCCAGCTGTTCCTCGAGCGATTTCTCCGGGATCTGTTCCTCCTGCTCCGGCTCAGGTTCGGCGACCTCGGGTGGTGGTGGAGCGGGTTTGGAAATGTCTTGAGGGACAGGGACGGGGTTGCTCGATTGGGCAAGCGAGGCTGATGAATCGGTTCGGTTGTAGCCTGGAATGGCTGATGGACCTGAGTTACGAGGATCTACGGATTTATCCTGCCGGCTGTTACGAAGACAACGGTAAAAATCTTCAACCGTGTATGATCTATCGGCCTGACGCACCTCGAACCTTCATCTTCTCGTCGACGGGACGAATCTCGTTCACGATCGCGATCGGAACCCCCTCCATACCGGTCGTCCCGTCTATCACTCCGGTCATATCTCCCCCTGTCCCGGTCGTCCCGCCTGTCATGCCCCGGCTTGTAAGATCCGGGATCATACCGACTCCTCGAATCCCTCCTGGGCTCCCGATCCCTACCCGGGTCCCTGTCTGTCGACCTATGTGATCGCTCCCAATCCCGATCATATCTCGATCCATGCGATTTACGCCCGGGCGAGTCGTTCAAGTATTCATCCCTCCAACTCTTCTGTTTCTTGTTCTGTTCCGACCCCGTATCCGCAAGATCTCCGTAAGGCAAGCCCCCTTCTTCCAGATCCTGCCCATATCCGTTACGATAGTGAGACGAGGCGGATGATCTGGGGTCGACCTGGTCTCGAGCACGTTTGACGCCTGAAGATGACATGTCAAAAGAGATCGGCCGTGTGAGCGAAACGGGGGTGTTCGGACGCTTCGTCTGAGAAATGGGGTATCAAACAGGTCAAGTGAGCTTCAGAATGTGTTGGTTTCTGTGTCGTGTGTGTATGTCTTGACGGAGATTGGACTCTGGCGCTGGTCGAGAGTCGCAAGTCTAGATATATCCTCGAAGCAATAGGTAAGTATACTCGATCCTGGTGGTGACATGGGCAAGGCAAGCTGAGGCGGACATCTCCTGCAAATCTCCATGTCCGCGCGTATCACATGATGTCACAGCCCTGACCCCCTCGGTAGCCTTTGACTGCAGTACTAAGTTACAGTACACCAATCTTCAATCTTCTTGCGACAACGATTCGTCAACTCGTCCATATACCAGAAAGACACCTCGAGTATCGTCATTTCGTCATCACATACCAACATGGCAGCCAAACTGTCAAATTCGAAGCAAGCGCGACCAGAGCAAATCTCACAAGAGGCACCGCCTCCTTCCTGTGAGTAACTTTTGAGCATTTCGCCACCTTGGTAACATGACTTCTCGCTGACATTATTGATCTTCTCAAACACACCCTCGAACGCAGATCAAGCCTCGACATCACAACAGACACCTATCTCTCATCCTGGCCCGTCAGGATCGGTACCTCATTCTCACGTGCACCCACAACCGTTCATCCATTCCAGACCCTCCGGCAATGTGGTCATGTACAACTATGAAGGATGGACACCCCCACCTAATGACGCCGTCGCAAGAGCACGAGCGAGAAGGAGATTCTTTGTTGCTCTCGCTTGGGGGTTCTTGATCTGGATAGTCCTCGGGTAAGTCCATTGTGTCATTCCACTACGCTTTAGGCTATGAGCGAAAGACTGATCCTGTCATTTGAAACCGTGTCATGCACGTCTCTTTCGTCCCAATTTTAGAGGGCTGATCGGCGGCGGAGCAGCCGACATGTCACAAACCCGCAAACATCGCGACCGAGGCCGAATGCACACCTGGACTAAGGACACGGTACCGTCAGACCTGGCCGTCGACGCAGTTCAAACCCAGACTCGAGCGTCTGCCGATGGGGAAGCCGGGCTGGGGTGGTTCGGGATCCGTTAGACCTCGCCTAGTCGTCTTACCGCCTGTACCACACTTCGACGGCAGGACAACCTTAGGGAGAGCGGATCGTCGGCTTGTCGCCCGCAGGAACCTTGTACAAGTATAATAACACGTTTCTTGCCGCTGTATATGTCATCCTGATACCCAGTTCGCCCCGAGACAGGAGCCGTAGTGATCCAAATGTGGCCTCGATCCAAATCTTCGTACGAGACGACAGGAGAAGATTCAGCAGTCAAGATCACGGCTTGTGAGACACGGACAACGTCAGAGGTCGACTTGGGGATTTCCGCTGTATAAGCTCACTAGGCACTAGGATCACTCCAGGGTCTCGATTCGGCTCAACTCGTCCTTTTCGTCCTTGTCGTCCTCGTCGTTGCGCTTCTCGCTCTTTTCGTCATCGCTCTTCATATGGTCGCCTTTGAGATGGTCGCGATTCCCCTTCTTCTTACACTCGGCCTTCGCATACTCTGCTATATCTTGGCCTTCAACAAAGTTTGATTTCAGACAGAATTGTCCTCCCATTGACATACAATGAACCTTCTCACATGGGCACTACCGTCTGATTTGAACCCTTTGATCCTATCCTCCCTTTGGTGCCGATAATAGGGCCGGAACCAGCATCCAACCCATCCAATCAAGTAGAGATGCTCACCTTCAGGGGCAATTGGAGTAACCAGGCAAGCTGCAACATCCTCTGAACAGGCTAGGAAATGACCCAATGTAGGAATTGATGCAAAGCAGATGGTAGCCATAAAAGTCTCCGTCAGTTCTTCTCCACCCTTGCACGATCCTAGAACGCCCGGAATTGGTTGATCACCTTGTTGTCCTTGGCTGCATTAGGCCCTTGCCTGATCTGCTGATCAACAAGACGAGCTTTTGCTGGAGTGAGACAGTAGTCTTCTTTGATATCGATCGGCCGCCCGACATCGCTCTCGATCTATCGAAGGACGATCTCGAAAGACAGGCGCCTTTCGGAGGAGCGTAAAATGATATTCCGATCATCGCGTACGGAAAACGCGCATAAAGACGATACATGCACAAGTATTCAATTTCTCCTGTGAATCTACCATGGCCGTTTCCCTGCCCCGCTTGCACTGATGCCCCCGCTTCCCAATCTGCCGGTGTTGGGGCTGCCTCCCAACGCCCGAGACGATCCGGGCATCGACATCCCGTTCATCCCGTTGTATCCACCGCTCATTCCTAACCCTCGAGCCGGTGCTTGGTCAGTATAGTTGGACTGCCCATAATTATTGCTACCATGTCCACCGCTTCGCATTGATCCCATACTAGCGTACCGGGAGTGCCCAGGCCCGGTCGGACCTGTCCCACTTTGACGCATCCCGTTTCCGTTCATGCCATAATTGGTATACCCATCTCGCATAGAATATGATTGGGTCGATGCTGGATAGGCGGACTGTGGACCCGCTGCCTGATAGGAGTTGTTGATGGGCAAAGCCGGACGCATATACGACATGGAAGGCGAATCGAGTGGACCTGTAGGGTGCGAATACATCCCTCCGCTTGTTTGCGCAGTGCCGGGGTATCCATTGTGAGATGATCGGCCTGAAACAGATCGCGTTAGCCATGGCGACTGCACGTCGGCTCGAGGTCTCTGGTCCGACTTACCATTCCCTTTCTGCAGAGGCGCAGCGGACCCATAAACGGGAGAGACCGGCATGCCCATATATCCGTTCATCGCAGCCGTCATACCAGAACTCGATGACATGCCAGCTTGGTTCAGGGGAACCCATACACCATGTTGGCCCCGATGTTGACCGGGTAGACCACTCACGCTGGGCGTGCTGGTCACTCCATTCGACAGCGAGTGTTGACCCGAGAAGGATGACCGGAGATGTCCGGCATGGCGTAGGTTGGGTGAAGGGGTGTCGTTGGTGAGGGGATATCCATAACTCGTTCCGTTTGGCATCTGGGAGACAGAGCCATAGACGTGTGCATCCGTAGAGTCTGACTCGCCCGTAGCTGCCGGTTGCAAGCGACCGTACGGCATGCGATCGAAGGATTCTGATCTCACCGCTCCCACCGTCGCGAAACGAGGGCTTTCAGCATCCAATTGGGTTTGACGTCGATCCTGTTTGTCGCTCTCTTCTTTCAAGTCGTGCATAGATACCGACAACGAAGGGGGAAGGTCATCGACGATACCTATGAGAGAATTGCCGCTCTGCTGCTGTAGGTTATCGTTCCCTGCCTGTGACCAAACGTTCTTGATATGGTCACGATTGGACAAGTTTTGATTGGCTTGCGACGTAGGATAGGTCATCGATTTGGCCCATGCAGCGCTAGCTGCGGTATTCGGGGAAGTTGCCTGGCTGCGAGCGATATTTTGACCTCGATGGGATGTCTATAACATATTTCAGCAGTGGTATAAGCCTTTGATAATCATTGCCATTGACGATGTGCAGCTCACCGGTTCTTCCTGCTTCCTGATAGTAGAGTTGGAAGACTCAGGAATGGTTTCCGTCAAGCCGTCCATACTCATGTTGTTCACTTCCTCCAGCAAGTTGTCGATCTCAAGCTCGCTCGACACCATGAAACGCATGGATGATTTGGCCTCGGCATCTTCGGAAAACGAGCTACCATGCGGGCGTGCAAAGATGACACCGGTTCCGTCGGGTAGTCGACGATTGGGTGTTGCCCTCGCTGCGTTGCGGTCCCGACTGCTAGATGCAGGCAGAGGAATCTCCGAAGGGGTAGGTGAGGCTAATAGCGAATCCAGGTCCTCCGTGGTTTGAACAGCTTCGACAGGAACCATTGATAGGTATTCCTGTGCTTTACCGTCTTTGTAGGGATAAGCGATTGATGCCGCACTGGCAGACCGCGCGACCGCAGATCCGTGGGAACGTCTAGGCAGATTGACCACTATTTTGCGCACGACGCTTTCTTGCGCCCTCGACTCCTCTAGCGAGACTGTCTGTGAAGACTCCTTGACCACCGGGACCGCTTCCTCGGATTCTTGTCGGTTCCAATTCACAGGAGCAGCGGGCGGTGCTACGAATGGCTTGAATACGCCCTGAGGCAAGGAAACAGGTGCAGCAGCTTTGCCTCGTATATAATTTGGGGGAAGCAACCAATCGTCACGCGAGAGCGTGTTAGGATTCAGCTGCTCAAAAGGCGGGCTCCAAGATAATGCCCATCCGAGAGGTACAGGAGCTATGTAATCCGATCGCGTCCGCTTTCGCGATAACGGTCGTTGAGGTTTACGCGATTTTGGCAGTCTGATCACGTAGGTCTTCCATGCTGGTGCCGGTTCAGAAGGCAGAGGTGCTGTAGTCGTGCTAAAGTCGCCAGGTAGAGGTAAGGGAATATATCGGACGGGAAGTGGTGGTTTCCTGGCCTCTTCAGAGATGATCCTCCTGGTTGTCCGGACAGGTGACGCCGGTGTTGGATCAGCCGGATGGCCTGGACCGCTCGGTTGCTCTTCGCGCGCTGGAACGGGAGCCTGAGTGGAAGGCACGTCTCGAGCGTGGGTTGCTGCCGAATTTTCAGCCACGATCGCGGATTTGATGCGAGCCATAATCTCGTCGAAGTTGTTTTCCGACTCAGCTGGCCGAGATGATCGCCTGACCTTTTCCCCGATCGTCGTTCCTGCATCGACCGCTTGTGACGGGGATTCTGCCGCTTGGATGGTGAAGTCTGATGCGGACGACACCCCCGGTTGGTATGCGGAGACGGCAGATGATCTTTCTCCCCCTCGAGCTACCGAGGAGAGGTCAGGCTCTGGTCCAGTGCGAGCTTGAGCTGGAGTTGTTGATGATTTGCGCCAAGTTCCAGCATCATTCAGCCTCTTCCCGAAGCGAGATCCTTCCGCCTCCCCATCACCGAACGGCATAGCCCTGGAAACGGATCGGACGGGACTACGGGATCCTTCATCCTTCCCGAAGTCGGCGAATTGGACCGTTACTGGCGCTCCCCCGGATGACTGGTCGAGAGCAATGCTTGGTATCATCGGATGGGGCGGTCGTTCACGGATATTACGCGCTGCGTCAACCGGCTTGGCATCCTTCTGAGTGTCGAAAGGACGCTTGGGCAATGTGGGAGAAAGTCGTTGCGTCGCAGGCGTTCTTGCAATTTCGCTGAGGCCGTTCGAAACGGGCTGAGGCTGAGCGCCTCTCCTCCAGACGTCTGAGTACTCAGCCCGACGCAAATCTCCGACGCTGACCTGACCAGGTCGGGCGTTCACATTTGCAGTGTCAACCGGGCGCAGACCCGGCGGTAGGGGTTGTGACGTTCCAGCTGTCTGTGAAGCTGCATCGATCGGGCGCGGCAGTATTTTGGAAATGATGGGCGATGTAGTTATGGGTGCTGGTGCGACTGCCGCTTTGGCAGCCTCTGATTCTTTCATCTTGTCTTCCAACTGCTTGGCCTTCTGACGAGCTCTCTCCGCCCTGGCCTCCCTTTCCGACTCTTCCTGTTGTCGTCGCAATCTAGCGCGCTCAGCCGCCTCGTGCATCTCATCCTTTTGCGCTACCGTTACATCGCCTCCGGTGGTGGAGATGGGTGCGACCTCTGACGTGCTTGGAAGATTTGTGATGGCCTTCGGAGAGTGTACCGGTGAAGATCGTGCGTCAACATTTGCGTGATCATTACCCATAGCTGCTGCTGCTGATGGGACCTGTTGGATCCGGGGACGGCCGGAATCCGGTGTGGTAATTTCTGGGTTCAATACATTTTCCCTCTCTCTTGTGGCCCATCGGTCCGGGCGCGGTGCGCGCTCGGACTCGGAGCCATGATCAAGATGCGGTGGGAAATGTCGCTCAGGTCGGGAAGCCACGCCAGGCTGGGTATGAGGCGGTCGCGGTGGTCCGTCTCGAAGATGAGGTGGCAAGTCGTGCTGAAGAGATCTGAGACTACCTGCCATATTTGCGGAAGGCCTTTCTGCATCTCGCGACGACATCGCTGGTGGTCTTTCCGACCCGCGACCAGCCAGATGAGGTGGGAGAGGGCGCGACCCATCTCGAAGATGAAGAGCCTGTGCTCGGTTCTGGTCGAGCTCGACCGCAGGTCCAGGTTGATCGAAGCTACTCCTGCGAGGCTGCCGTGATAGTATCTGTTGCGGCCTCGGTACAGCCTGGTTCTGGATCTTGCTGGCGTGCTCTTCGAATCGATTGGAGCGATCATTATATAGTGCTTTCGAGGCCTGATTGTTCATCGTCGGCGGTCCTCTTGGCGGCCAACTCCTATCAAAGTCTTCTGCAAACCGTTCATCCTTGCTGACGGGGCCCTCTTGGATCCTTTCGAGCTCTTTCGTGTCAGGTGGCGGTGCTGCTGGGTTGGAGATCGCCGCAATGTTGTATGCTCTCCCGTCACCAAAGTCTATGACATCATCAACAGCGTTCTCGTCATCATCCTGTACAGACGAAAATAGGAAATGTTGAAATTCAGAAACGCATTGCAAGGTCTCAGGCTGCAAAACTTACCTCGTCCCAGTAATGCATTTTCGGGTCGCGATTGACGCCCCGGAACGAATCGAGGCCTTCGATAAGGGCAGCATTATGGGCAGCTCGAGCCTGAGCGATAGACTGCGCTTGAGATTGGGCTTGCCTTTGACCTGGGAAGGAGAAATCATCAATGTGATGAGCCGCCATAGTCAAGTCAATCCATTCTGTCTAGGCCTCTTACCTTCGATGACCTCGCCAGCGGTCGGGAACTCCCGACCCAGCCCGGACCTGAATCCCTCTCCAGAAGCAATAGGTGCCCATTCTTTCTTCATCTTGCTCCCCATCCCCATCCCGAGTCCTGTCGACGGCGTTGTTAGCTGACCCCTCTTCAACGACCCCAATGCTGATGGTGTCGGCCGCAATATTTCGGTGGCGGATGCGGGAGATGATAGCATGGAGTGATCATTCGATGGTGACAAACCTGGTGACGGTCTAGGGGAGGGTTTCGCCCAACCGACAGCCGGTGCACTTGAGAGTAGCCCCGTTCCGGGTTTCGAGCTGATGACCGATGTCAATTTGGCACTCGTCAACTTGGGTGTTGAGGTCGAGGATGGGTTCGGAGAGATCGAGGGCCGGACTACCAAGCAGATTACGAAAATCAGTCTCTGTTCACCTGTTTCAGCACTGGTCTTCTTTATCCTGTACTCACTGAGGCTACCCAAAGCGCCTGTAGGCTTGGCCCCTAGAACATTAGGTGGCGCAGCTCCGGCGACCGGACTAGCCGACGTCTTGCCCAAGAACTTCTTATTGATGTTGACAGTACTAAACTTCTTTGGTGCCGAGCTGAAGATCGAGCTAGATGAGCCGGCGGCTGGTGAGTTCACCCTAACGAAGGAAGATGTCGGTATATCTGATTGGGCGGTGGGAACGTTTGTCGGGGTGGCCGATGTATCCGGAGTTTCCGTAGTGGCTGATACAAGGGGACTCGTCGTCTCGGCTGCATTCGTAACCTGTTCTCCCTGCTGAGATGAGTCGGTCGGTTCTGACGAATCTGTCCTCGGGGCTGCGAACTTGTCCTCTGAAGGTATACCGGATCCTTCCGCATCTGTCCAGTCTGCTTTTCTCATCCTCTGATCTTCATGGCTCGAAGCCTCTGCTGAGCCATCCTCACGCTGTATCCCAGTGGTTGGTACTTCTGCTGCCTGGATGACATCCTCCTTCGCATCTCCAGCTGACCTTTCCGTAGAATTCACAGTATTATCCGATGTCTGTGCTTCTCCAGAACTGATCCCCCCATCAACATCTTGCCCCTGTATCCCGACATCCGATCGGCGTCCTTCGTCGCTCTGCTGCACTCCCGTGCCGACCTCTGAACTCGCTAACTTATCGTTCTTCTCGATTTCTAGTTGTACATGATCCGATGAGTCTAGATTCGTCGAGGGAGGTGAAGACATACTCCTCGAGGCCTGCGAGATGCAGCACTATGAGTATATCTTCCGGCGTCTCGATATCCTAACGAGACAGACATACATGGGCTCGTATCTTCAGGCGTTTGGTGACCGAGGTTCTTTATCTTGTGTGTGAAGTCTTTCTCAGCTGCTTGAGTTGCAAAGATCAAGGCAAGGTGGTGCAATCTTGATGTTGGAAGTTTCCTATTTCGATTTGCCTTGTGTGTCGGAACCGAAGCTATCTCGGAAACCGTGACGTATGGCGTGTCCTTTTCGGCGGGGATGACAGGCCTACGACTCTTCAAAGATCACTAGTCCTGACCGCTCTGATTGATTCAGAGTAGTTTGATCCGAGTATGATGCCTTTGTGATCTTGATGGTTGATCCATCTCCCAGCTCTTTACCGCTATGGGCCATCCTCGCTGCTTGCTCGCTGGAAAGGGCCCGACCTGCGACTTGCGCGTGACGGCACCGAAAGCAGCCAAGGCGTGAGATCGGCGCATGATTGCCTTTGACCAACTCAACAGCGAGTCGATTGCTCATCATCGAACTTCAAACTTCAATGGGCCTGCTGTGCAGCGCAGCATTCAGATTTCCAGGAAGATCTAGTCCGAACATGGATCTCAAGCCAGGGCAAGTCCGCAGAAATGCAGGTATACACCTGGATATGCCAGCGCTACCGACCATGCGCCGCCTTTTCGCTGATCTTGCGTCAACCTCGCAGGGTCTACGAAGTGGTATGTCTGTTTTTGGGCCTAATTTAGTAATGGTATGATGTGGAGGAATTACTGTCGATCTCTTCCAGCGGTTCGAAACAGAACCGCAGCTGCCCCGTTGATGCCGTTGATGTCTCGTGAACGGGCGTGGTTATCTAGGAATTGGCAGCAAAGGGTGAAACACTTGTCCTCCACCGCTTGTTGATACGAACTCTCTATCGAAGGGACACCACTGTCAATTTTTTACATTGTCCCGCCTTCGGGTTGATCTGGGGGAGGATATCGGAGCGGTCGGTACAGATGGTTGAAGGTTGATCAATTCGTCCAGTGAGGCAATTCAAGTCTGAGACAGTCTATGCCTCTTGGAGAAAAACTTCACGCTTACCGAATACGAAAGTCCTGATAGCGAATATTGGAACGCACGGAACAAGCTGACCATACCATCCAGATGAGTCTAATCTCCTTTCAACTGCAGTGAACCCAAGGATCCTCTTAGATACCTTTAAGCGCCTTTCTCGCCGGCTCGAGCTCGTCTCTCCGCTCCTGCAAGTGTGTTCAGCGAAGATGGCAGGACGCTGCGGGCTTGTTATTCAAGACACCCCTGAAGAACACCGACTTATGACGGGATGGCCACAGCTCTGGTCAACAATGATCACATCGACATTGTCTTCATCACCGCCCGCATAGAGATTATGGCCAGAAATTGCGGCACACTTCCCCAAGATCAGGTCTTCCCGACCGGACGTGACAAATAAGCCCTTTTTTGAGGAATGAGAGACCAAGCGTAGGGGATGCAGGCATTTACTGTAAGTATTGGCCGGCTGTTCGGTATAACGGGTTTTGTCAGATCAAGAAAATACAGTCCAGAAGTAGATCGTATGTCTATCTACGCTCACGTGTTTGAGATCCGCTGCGGGATCGACAGAAGGAGATCGAACAATCTTACAGCTGATCGGAACGATTGCCAAAGTACTACTACATAACCTGAACCCGACTCAGGCTCTCTGTATCGCACATGCGAAGCGTTACAGAAATTCGAATACAGGGTCCTTCACCGTCATATCGGTCTCCCGGTCTTGTAACACGCCGAAAGAGGTTATTAGCCCCCTCTATGCCATTATCCTGACCATTCATTACCTGGTTTGTCTCAAGATTGTTGTGTTGGATCTACATTCAAATCTCCCTAAGCAAGTGGAGCAAAGCTCTATCTGGTGTTGTTTCACTTGTACCAATGGTCGCAGGAGTTTTAGGTCCCGGAAGGTTACCGGAGTCCCGCTAAAGCGGTAACCCAACTCCCTCCTAGTCAAGGCGCATGCATCTGTTCAGTTCCTAAAACTGAAAGATATAACATCGCTGTTTGAGAACCTCTCAGATAAAGCGTTGTAGTTGGTCTCGTGTCGACAAGCATGACAAGTCATGATCCAAAACTGGTGGGATTGTGAAACGTCGAGGACAGGCAGGCGTGAAGTGTCACGTGATTTCTGGCGCCAAATCAGCTTGCGAGATGACGTAACCCCTGAGAGGATCGCTGCTAGAGCACTTTACACCGAGAGCGACACCCTTACCATTCTCTCAAAAAGCATACCACTCAAACGTCTGTCTTAGTGATATCGAAAGCAGGAGCGGCCCACGCTGGATGTAATCGCTATGTCGAGAGGAATCTCACGGGCTGTCCTATGGCTGCTCGATCAGGTCAGTAACCGCGACCCTTTCGCTACTGCCCAACGGACAAGGGCTCATGTGGTACCTTTTGATTATCGGTGTATCCTGGCAACCTAGACACACATCGTAGTAACGGGGATCACAGCGTTGACCTTTCTCAAGACTAGGTCCGCACATGTAGGGTACTTCATCTCCGGCGCAGTGCTCTTCAACACTTTCGGTTGGTCCTTCATCACTTGAAATATGGATCTCACCTTATCTAACATGTGACCGACCCTTTCCTATTTTATTGCCTGCAGCTAAGTTGAGCAAGAACATCATTCGACAAGACAGGCCCAACGTCACTGTAGAAGATGACCCGAAAGATCCCTCTCGCCGGCCGAAGAAGAAGGTCAAGAAGACATATGGCATGCCTTCGACGCATTCGACCTCGATAGGATTCTACATGGCCTACATAATTCTTTCCCTCCCCCCTTTCTCCAGCCCATCGACGACTATATCGGGCATGCGGCGAGCGTCGACGGTCAGCGCTCCGACAGGCGGGCTGATGGCTCTTCTGACCCTCGTATGGGGCAGCCTCATCATGTGGTCCCGCGTCCGGATAGGGTATCATACCCTCGCTCAAGTGCTCGTCGGCGCTACCATCGGTCTAAGTGGAGGTGTCGCATGGAGATGGATGTGGGACAACAAGGTGGTCGGTTTTGGCAGTTGGGAGGGAGTCTTGCAGGGATGGATAGACAGGGCTTTCGGAATAGTGGGGCTGTAACAGCTGCATCGACACATATCGGATACGGCCTTCAGGGATCCTCTGGACTCTCTGAGAGGTTCCTCCAAGATCCGGCTTCAGCCTTGAAGCCCGGACAAACACTCGGCGCAGCGAATCGGTTGGAAGCAACATCAAAAGTCAATCGAAGACCCACGTCCAGCCTCAGGAGAAATGGCAGATCGCTTGGAAGTTAGAATCTGTCCAGATGAGTTACGAGGCAAGGCCCCCGTCGACTTGACTCGAATCGCCCGAGCGACTTTGCTCAAGTTTGAGAGCGGCCAGCGAGCGACCGTTCTCAGATGTATCGCATGGCACTGCACGCTCATTGTCATGAAGAGATTGAACTGGCTTGACTGGTCGCCAGGGTGTCATTTTTGTCCAACAAGAACAGATTGGGTTACGACCTGCAGCGGCTTTACAGCTTAATTGCTTCCGTTAGCTTCCGAAGCACCATTTTATCAGTGGGTGCGACCATATTGTTGCTCTACCTTCAACCTGTCCAGCTATCTGCACTCTCACTCGCAGCTCAGAAGTCTTATCTTCCTGCGGATATACAGGCAGACTCGGACATATCAGAAATCGAAATCAGTGTAATCGTCACTGTCCAATCGAAAATGCTCTACGTGATCGGACTAGGTCTCAGTGATGAGAAGGATATTACCGTCAAGGGGTTGGAGGTGAGCTCTGAAGTCGAGGTCGACATGGAGAGAGATACTGATCTCCCTCTGAAATCTGGGTCTTACTTCAATTGCGATGGTTGTAGGCGGTCAAGAGAAGCGAGAGGGTATATCTCGAGGCTTATACCAGTATCTTGATGATCGACAAGGCAAAGCTCGTCAGTCCCGGTCATCGGCTTTTTCACGATCCAGGTGGACGTTCATGCTGACCCGGAACTCTTCGCCCGGCTTCGCAGGAAGAATTTTATGGCCGAGAAGTTATCTTGGCCACCCGTGAAACCGTCGAACTTGAAGCCGATTCGATCCTCGCCAATGCCGACACAGTGGATGTCTCCTTCCTTGTTGTCGGCGACCCAACCGCCGCAACGACCCATACCGACCTCTTGCTTCGAGCGCAGTCCAAGGGGATCGCTTGTCAAGTCATTCACAACGCCTCCATCATGACCGCGCTCGGATCTACAGGTCTACAGCTGTACAACTTTGGACAGACTCTGTCTTTGCCGTTTTACACGGATTCGTGGAGGCCCGGGAGTTGGTATGATCGGTTGGAGGAGAACCTGAAGTTGGGGATGCATACGTGTGTCTTGCTGGACATCAAGGTTAGGGAGCAGTCCGAGGAGGATATGATCAAGTAGGCGCAAAGAACAGTAAACCAGACCATGTCCCGAGGCTGATCTATTCTGCTTTTACGTGCAGGGGAATCATGCGATATGGACCGCCTCGCTTCATGAACCCGGCTACCGCTATTGAACAGATCCTCTACACCGAAAATGAACGACACCCTCCATCGAAACTCAAACCCACTTCCTCCTCTACCACTGCGGACGAACCCGCCTCTGGTTCGACTTCCCGTTCATCCTCCCCCGACCCCACAATGCCTCACTACCCGACCTATCCTACCCTCCTAGACCCTGCTCGAACGCTCATCATGACGCTCTCGCGTCTAGGAACCCCTACACAGCTCATCCTCTCTGGTACCCTGGCCGAAATGTCCGAGCTCACCGAAGAGGATTTCGGAGGGCCGTTGCATTCGGTAGTGATCGTCGGTGGGAACTCGGACAAGGGCAAGGGGAGGTTACACCCGCTTGAAGCGGAGTATGCGGGGAGATTTGCGGTGAACGGCGGCGAAGAGTTTTGGAGGTGTGCCAAGGAGGATTATGGGGTCGAGAGGGAGAGCATTTGAAGGGCGAGTCGTGGCGTACTTGTCGGGGCAGTCGGGAAATTGTAGCCAGGCGCTGGTAACGATATCATCCATCGACCTGGATCTGGTTTCCACCATGCCGGTTCCGATCTATCTCGAACGCTCCTAAGCTTTCTTGATCTCGTTGTTCTCCCCAGCCTCGTTGTCACTCCGCTTAAGAGTCCTTCTCACGACCGATTCTAACGGACAAGCCGTACTCTTCTTGACCCCTTCCCTACGGATTCCTCCGAGGTTCTCGTATTTTCCAGCGTTGGCTTTATCGTAAAAAGATGCACAACAACGATAGAGGGCGTCGATGGCGTATTGACATTTCTGTTCATTGTAGGACGTGCGGGAGAGGCAGGTCTGGATAGCGCATGCTGCAAGTATCAAGAGCAGAATTACTGTTCAGTATGAAATGAGAAAAGTGGTGAGAGACGTGTAGGTGATCTTCACCTTCATCCTGACACGCCGGTCGATCGTCGCTCATCTTTGAGGGCTAGCAAAAGGGCAGACGGGATCGTCAGCCGGTGATCTCTCACGCAAAGCGCGTGGGTTCAAGGCGAATATCTCACTCTAGACATGACTGCAGATATTGGCTCGGACGATTTGATTTACGATCGCTTGGTGGCTGGTGGCCAAGTACGGGTTGTGGTTTGCTGGTGCTGACATCGATTGATCAAGAGGTCGAAGGTGAGATTGATCGATCGTCATTGCGACCTTCTCGATCGACCCCGCCCTTGCTGATCCTGCTTACCTAATCATCTCTCTCGTCATTTAGCGCGTCTTGACGCGTCTCGACGGGAACGGGAGCGCGTGGATGCATGCTGGGATGCCGGCAATCCGGAGGGAAAGGGCCAAGTTTAGGGGGAAAGGCAGGGAAATCATCTGCGATGGATCGTCACCGTCATCCTCATTCCCAGCTTCCAAGACCACATTCCAGGTGTCAGCACAATAGACCTAAAGGGGGAATCGAGATCAGCAACACACTGTACACTGGAGAGCGAAAGTCCCGGATCGAACGGGCAGAAAGCTGGTCCTGTCCTCGCGCTCGATAATCGTCGACCGACTTCTTGCCTGTGCTTCGTGCACCGTCCTGTCACCTTGGACGAAATTCTCCGACTCGCACATATATCTAGTAGTGGCTGCTGGTAGATCAGCGGGCCGGGCAGGAAAAGGATCCAGAGGTGATTCTTATAGAACGAAGAGGGCCGCCAGTCGAGCTCGTTCGGAAAGGGCCTCATCCGGTCGGCAGTTGCTTGATCATCCCATCCCATCTTACCATACCCTATCGTTTATCGACAATCCGATCATCTGGAAAGCACTTCTGAAACGCCATCGCATCAAGAAGAGGTTAATTTACGGTACCTTTGACCGCAAAATCCAGTACTTGAAATGTCCAGCCCGTTCCCCTCCCTGCCCGATCGGTCTTCCCCACCACCCTCGGCCCTCTCTAACTCGAACCCCATGTCCGTCCCCAGTAGCTCGACGGGAAACCGAGTCGAGCTAGATCCATTCGCTCCTCTGCCTTTGCACCGCGACTCAAAGAAGATAGAGGACGACGATGAGGGCGAAGACGATCAGGTATATCGTAAACAGAATTCGGACCTAGATCTGGATTTAGGAGCCCCTCCTGCGTTCCACCAAACGACGCCCAACGGGCGAGGCGTCGGAATCGTCAATGGAAACGGGGGTGGTTACGGAAATGGAACCGGGAATGAAGTTGGAAATGTTGATGGAGAATACGATCATGGATATGGAAGACCTTCCGACTCTCAAGAACAAGACTATGCAGGACAGGTGGGCGGTAGTTGGCAGCCTACACAGACGCAGTGCAGTCCGCCCGTACAAGATAGTCAGGAGCTTCCTAGTACTTTCGTGAATCCGAAGTCCAAGTACTGTGAGCAGCCGTAGTCTTCTTGTGGATAGACAGGCACGGGCAGACGCTGATTCTGTCAAATCGAATTTTGAACGCTCGACAGGGGCCATCTTCACCCCCCTCTCACCGTCGGTGCCAGAACTGAAACTCTACTGGGACGCACCCCTTCCGGACCTTTCGTATCACTACCCGAACTCGTCACAGAACCAGCTCTCTCGACCGCTAGGAGCCGATGGAAAGGTGAGGATAGGAAGAGGTCCGGCTCCGAAATGGAACGATCTAGCACTGGGAGCCAAGAGGATCTCGAACAAGCATTGCGTGATATATCGGTTAGACGATCCGGCGGATTTGGGGAGGGACAGTGAGATTGATCTAGGGACCGGAGTCGAGCGAACGGACCAGGGCGGATCAGGGTCGGACGGGAAAGGACCCGACAACGTCCTTGCCATCAACCCTTATCAACCACCTTCGAACGAACCGATCGTCATCATACAAGACCTAGGCTCTTCCAACGGGACCTTTGTCAACTCGCAACGGATCACCAAGAAACACGTCCTCAGGCACGGAGACGAGGTGTCGTTAGGGTCCGTGGGACCGGTCCCGCAGATGAACCATGATGTCAGGTGGATCTACAAGAGCGTGGGTCGACAGGGAGTCGGGGACGAGGGCAGGGTGGGAGAAATCTTTGAGAGGTTTGTCTTCCTGGAAACGTGAGTTGGCTCGTGGAGTCAAGATCGTGATTTGAAAATTAGGGGCGCGAAGCTGACCTACTCTTTCGCGCAGGCTAGGATCGGGTGCGTTTGCAGAGGTGAAAAAGGCTGCAGAGATCGATACCGGTCGGATAGTCGCCATCAAGGTCGGTCCAATTGATCTCGCCTCTCTGTGCTCTGTCGGATGCGGTACTGAACCGAGGAGACGACTTGTTGCAGTGCATCACCAAGCACAAATTTGCACAGAACCCCAAGACGCTCCAATTGTTCGAGAGGGAGATCTCGATCTTGCAGAGTTTACAGCATGTGAGTTGGATCATGGCCGTAGAAGAGTCTAATACGCCTGGAGTGGGTGGCTGATCCTGAACGGTCTTACGACACAACGCAGCCTAATATCTGTTCGTTTATTGCCGTTGTGACGGATCCTCAGCATCTGTACCTGGTAAGTAACGGACACTGCCGCCCAGTTGCAGCTCCAGTGGCTATAAGTGCTAATTGCGCAGAGGTCGAATAGGTACTGGAATATGTCAGCGGCGGAGATTTGCTGGATTACATCTTGAAGAAGGCGAGAAACCCAGGTCCGGGTCTACGTGAGTTATGAAGCGCAGTCAACTCAGGTCAGGTCAGGTCAGGTCAAGTGGCAGATTCGCTGATAAGAAAGACCGGCTTCTTTAGCGGAATCGGAGGCGATCTCGATGACCAGACAGATCTGTCAGGGCATGTCTGTAAGTGCATTTGCGTCTTTGAACCTCGAAGGCCGGAACTGATATTGATTTTTGTAACGATTGGCAGTACATCGTAAGCCCATCAATCCGAAGTCGCCATGCTTGGCGGTGATGCTTACGAGCTCGCATACGTAGCATTCCATGGGTGTCGCACATCGCGATCTGAAACCGGAAAACATCTTGCTCGATACAATCCACCTGACCGATGGGCTTCCGACAGCGAAAATCGCCGATTTCGGGTTGGCCAAGATGGGTGAGTCGGCCCGCGTTACGGGTTGAACTAGGGCTAATCTTTGGATATGCTCGATCGACAGTTGTGGAAGGGACTGGTGAGTTAGCACAGACATGCTCTTACGAACCTTGGCTGATAGCTAGTGTATTCATCAGCTCTACGATCACTGGTCGGTACACCGCAGTATCTGGCTCCAGAGATCGTTTGTCAGTCGGCGGCAAAGCCAGGATACGGTCAGTGACCAGGTTCACTCCTAACGGATTGCAGGAACTCACGACAAGCCGCCTTTCATACAGAATTTGTGGTGGATTCATGGTCAACTGGTGTCATCATCTATGGCATGTTGACGAATGTGCGCTAGAATGTATCGATACCCACAGGACCGCGGCTGACATGCGACGTCCTTCCAGAACATGCCTTTCGACGAGGACCCAGAGGAACCGGTACACATCCGGATACGAAAAAGACTGGATCATGCGTTCGATTCCGATCTTCTCTTCGATATCGGTATAAGCGAAGCGGGTCAGTAACACACATCCCTAGAGACCTCTCCAGCGTCAACTAAGCAACCGTTCTCTTCCTAAAAAGGAATCGACTTTATCTCCCGGCTTCTCGAACGAGACCCTGCCGAGAGGATGACGCTCACAGACGCACTGCGTCACGAATGGATCCTACCGCCTGGTGCTCGCCTGCCACAAGGCAACTACGACAACGACGACCGATGGACGCGCGACTCGACCGCTGGACTGGTCGATACCCCTCGACTCGATCGATTCGAAAGCAGCATGCAGTCGACTGATGACTTCAGTCAGCCGATGCGAGGGCTGAACCTGCAGACGCCCGGTCGATTGGCTCAAAACCGACGCAACTTTTTCTCGTTGGATAGCAGTCAGGGGCAGTTGGCGGGGCAGTCTTCAGTATTCGACGACCACGAAGATGCGGTACAGGTCCCACGGGATATGTACGATTCACAACAAATGGATTGCGAAGAGGATGGTGCGCAGTCGGGGTCCGCTCGAGAAGCGGTGTCTCCTGTTGTTCCATCAGTGGCACACAGCGACAGGGACGCTCAACGTCCCCGTACAGATATGCCAGCCTCTGTTCCAGACACACAGGCAAGGTCACAAGCTGCCGGAGCGATCGTCGCCAGTGAACAAGGGGCATCCCAGTTCCCCAATTCGATACCCGATACGCAGGGCAATGTTACCAGCTCGGCCGCTCAGGCAACAGGCGAACAAATTGAATATGTTGGGCGAACATCAAGCGGGCAGATGGATGTCGAGGTGGAATTGCCTGGTCCGGATGTCGAACCGGAAGAGCACGAACGCTTGTGCGGCGATGGTGACGCCGACGACCAGGACAGGAAACGAAGAGAAAGCTCCTCCCCTTTGTCGTCCTGCCCGCCATCACAAGATCCATTGGCTTTGGTTCCGGCAGAGCCACAAAACGGCAAGACGTCGAAACGCAAACAAGCGGACCATCTGATGATCAAGACCGATACTCCACCCGCTGTCGTTGCAAACCGTGACGAGGCTGTCACTCCAGATACACCGGGAGTTGCCACCTCGACAACCACGAACGGACGTGCGCTGCGCTCGAGGATGACCAGCCATCAGCCTTCGAAACAAAAGGCGGAAGAGATGGAATCCCCTCGACCGAAGAAACGGGCTGCGACGATAGGGACCCGGAGTCAGGTCGCAGCACCGGTGGTAGACGATGTGAAAGCTTCCGAGAGTGGCTCGACTCGGACGAGGAGTTCGGCGAGATTAAGAAAGAGGTAGTACTGCTGTGAGGTGGGAACGACATGGGATATGAATCTCTCGCAGGACTCTGGAGACCCAGCCAGATGCATGACATAACGACTGGAAGATCCGTCTCGCCCGCGAGCATGTACATTCACTTGTACCACGATCGAAACGTTCTGTGACGACTCTGTAGCATAGCATCTGTAGAACATCGCCTGTGCGCCTGTAGTAGAACCGTCTTCCATGCACCATGATCCGTATCAGATACCCTCTCGATCGAAACGATGACAGCCTAGGATCGAGATCGTGTTGTGCCTTGCCAGTATACGCGGAGCCGAAAGCGACGGGTTCACGTCTATCCGTAAGGTACATGAACACCCGCCCGTTCGCGGTCGACGCCCTTTTTGTCATTTCGGTCCAAGCGAGGCGAAGGCTGTGTCCAGATGGCCAAACCGTAAACCGTCGCGCGGGGAATGACCGACTGTTTCTTCTGGCAATAATGCTGTAGCACAGGGATTGGAACCTTGTGGATGACAACCTTGCTGAATGCTAACCTTGTCAGCGTCCGTAACCATAACCACAGTACCCACCACAAGGCGCAGAAACCCAGTTGCGCGAAATTGATCGTACTCCCGATACTTCCACGGTGCCTGTACTACGGGAGGGCGTTTGACCGAACCGCTTTTCTCTCTCGTGGATTTCGTGGCTTGCACTTGCGCTTTGCGGATACAGTTTTATGATTGACAGCGAATGTGGCTGGGTGTTCGGGTTTCCGTTTCTTTCCCGCTGTCGATCTTCCGCTGTTCGTTCGGTATTGCTCGGTGTATGATCTGCAAGCTGTGTGATCATGATTCATACAGCTATGGCATTCGGTACAGCAGGGGTGGCGAGATGGAATTGCGAATGAAGGCAACAACCTTATTGCACGTCCGGCGTTCGAGCTTCTTCCCACGGTCCACGCCGATCCCCCTTCCACCATTAAAATCTCCGATCAAGACAATCTCGGTCTCGGTTGGCGGAAAGAAACGGACTGCACGCCGAAGAGCCTCTTCTGGGTACAGGATGGTCACATCATCTCCCTCTTGTCGTATCTCAGCTTGGTCGTCGATCTAGAGGATCGATAGCCACTCATCGAGGACAGCTCGCATAGATCTGCCGCTTTTCGTGATACGCGAGACGAAGCGAGTCTGTGCAGGACTTGATATGGCTCAGGTCCAAAGAGAGCGAAACCTTCGTGAGGGCCCGGTCGCGAGTCCTATCTAGATTATAATTATTTTCTCACGAGTATCTGCGCGCAGATAGCGCGCTAGCGAGGTCGGATAGTTTGCCGTGGGTGATCGCGAGTTCTATCTGTTTGTATTGTTTGCCTCCGCGCGGATACAAATAGCAGCCACGTCATCACGTGATATCTCAGACGCTGTGTGTTTCATCTCCATAGCAAAGGTCTTGCCGAATTCTGCAGAATTCGGTGAATGGGTGAGTCAGAACTCTTTGACAAAATCACCAGCCGAAGTTCCCCGAATTCGGCGATCGCTCGTAGAATGGCATGGCATAAAAAAAAGAAACCAGCCTCGTATATACAATCCCTACCACATATCTACCGTATAATAACGGGCGAAGTCTTGATCTATAAAAACCCCTACCTGAACAGAGACTTCGCGAGAGAAATCAGGTAGTAAGGGACCCTATGCATTGAGCGGGGGTCTACCAAGAGGCAACTTAGTCGGAGTCGCTGGAGCTCTCGTCTTCCGAAGAAGACGAAGAGTCCGACGAGTCCGAGTCGGAGGTCTCTTCCTTGGGGGGCGCGGCCTTGATCGCCTTCTTCTTACCCGATCCCGATCCCGAGGCGACCGGCTCGTCGATGTCCATGTCGTCATCGTAGTCCTCGACGGTCGCTCGCTGGTCGGGAGCAGCGATGGCCTTGCGCTTCTGAGGGGTGCTGGGCAAGTTGTCGAAGGCCGCGTCGAGGACGGCCTGGGTTTCGACGTCTTTGCGGCGGGGAGCCTTCATCCCCTGCTCGACTTCTCGGGCAACCTGCTCGCCTCGACTCTCATTCAACAGCCCGATCATCGATTTGCCGCTCTTGGAGGTTGCGTCGATCTTGGCTTGCTGAATCTCGAAGTAACGGTTCAGCGAGTCGTGGAGACCGGGGATACCGACGTCGGAGGCCTTGAGAATGTCGGTGACAGCCTGTACGAATTTTTCCGAATTCGGTCAGTCACGGATCGCGGAATCACTGGTTTGAATCAGAGAAAAACTCACCGCCATCATGTCGATAGCAATCGTCAACCCCTTCTTGCCCTTGACCTTCTTGCGAATCTTCTTGCCGATAGTTTGCAAGGTCTTCGCAGCACCGATGACGTGCTGGTTGACGAAGGCGCGCTGCATCTCCTTGAAGTCGCAAGCCTTGCCGCGATCAGCGCAGGCGGTGCAGGCGGTGAAGGGCCTTGTGGCGAAGCATCGCTGCTCCGGGTCATCCTTCTTCTTCCTGGCGCAGGGGGTGCACATGATGTGTTCGAACTCGACAACTGCTTTGCCCCCCTCCTTCGCGGTTCGAATGCTTCGTTCCTGAAGAGAGAAGCAATCGTACCGGTGTAAGTGATCAGTGCAAAAGACGCAGGACTCTGCCGAATTCGGCTAAATTCGGTAAGCGCCAACTCACCTCTCCGGTATAGACGCCGACGTCGTAGCCCGTTTGAGCGTTGAAGGTCTTATCGAAGTCGATCCCTCGGGCGAGCCAGAAATTTCGTCGGGCCGCAGTCATGTCGGGGGACGAACGAGGTCCCATCAAGCCGATACTCTTGGCCATGGCGTTCTTGTCCTTTTCGTTCGACATCTGGGCAGCCTCTTCGAGTTTCGCAAGAGCTCCTACCCAGTCGTAACCTTTCGTAAAGATCTATCGTTTGCGAATGAAGTTAGTACAACGATGAGGATGTGTAAAAGAGAGAGCACAGACTTACACAAACCTTGACAGGGTTCTTCCCGTCAAGGATCCAGGCATCCTCGAGGTTTTTAGACGGGAAGTCGGGGACGAGGGCCTTGACGTCGTCGTCGCTCTAAACGCAGAGAATAGGACGGAATTAGTATCATGTTCAAGCTCAAATGGAGCGAAAGATGGATAACTCACAGGGACAAGCTCCTCCACCTCCTTCTTCACCTCCCGCGCCATCTTCTCGGCCTTCCTCCTCCTCTTCTTCTCGGCCTTGGCCTTCGCCTTGGCGTTGGCCTCCGGCTCCTCGGTCGAGGAAAGCTGACGAAGTTTGCAGAATTCGTAAGCGCAAACCGACCACTCTCTAACAGGAATAACTCACCTCGATGACCTCCGCCTGCTTCGCCTTGGCCTTGTCCTTGCGTTTGTTCTTTGGAGGGATCTGCCGAAGTTTGCAGAATTCGGTAAGCCTTCCATGTCGACTTTGAAGCTAGCAAGCACCCCAACTTACAGGCTCATCAATCTTCTCGGTCTTGACGATCACGTCGTCGTCATCGGGGATGGGAGAGATACGAGCTCCTTGGTTGTCGTCGGGGATGGGGGAGATGCGAGCTCCTTGGTTGACGGCGTCCCGTTCGGCTTGCTCTTGGGCGAGGCGAGTTTCCGCTGCAAGTCGCTCCTTGGTAAGGATCTTTTCAAACTTAGCCGTCTTGAGAGACTTGCCGATGGCCTTCTGGACGTCCCGTTCTTCTTCCTCTTGGGTCTGAGCAAACTACCGAATTCGGCAAAATTCGGGAGAGTCAGTCGTTTACTCGGCAAAGAACGAAAGACAGGAGGGGAACAACCGACGGTGAAAGGAAGAAGGATCACGATCGTATCGTACTCACTCTCAGGTTCGGAAGAGTCGACTGACGACCCCCTTCCCCCCTCTGCATCCTATCCCACTCCTCCTGAGCGCCAGCGGGAGCTCCAGCTCCGGGACGAGACACGAATCGCCCAAGGGCGTTCCGAGAAGTACGATTGGCGGGGTTGGCGGGGTTGGTGCGTTTAGAGGAGGAGGATTTGGCGGGACGTTCAGGGGCCATGTTGTTATCAAGACGAGGATTAAGTAAAGTTGGGAAGAGAGATAGAGTCGGAGAGATAGAGTTGAGAGTGAAGAGAGGAAAAGAGAAAAGGACGATGAGGGGGGGGGAAGGGGGGATGTGAATTGATCGTGTGTATATACCTTCCTCACTGGCTGAGCAGACGCGACGTGTTTTTTTCTTTGTTTTGATGGAGTCATACGCGTCGACGTGGCTGTTGTTGTTGTTTGATGAACAGGAACAATCCAAAGGACCCTCTTCTCGAAGTCTCTGCGTTTTCTGCGTTGGAACTGAAGAGGTCCTTTGGTGATATTGATGGCAACAGCGTCGTCAAGCAGCGACGATCAAGGGATGAAACGGTCGCTCAAACGCGCGTCGGGTGCAAATACGGAGGCAAATAGGTCCTTGACGTCATCTCGATTTCCATCTGCGATTTGACGACAAGCATATCGTTGTTGTCGTCGATACATGCGTTGTTGTGCTCAGCCGAATTTTGCAGACTTCGGCACAAGGTCACCCTGCAACATGTCAGATAACTCGAGTAGAGATAGGGACTTTGTTGTCCAATTTATCAGCCTCGTGTTGCTGTGCAATCGACAGCAACGAAACCAGAAACAAAACCCTTCACGAACACGGCTGGCCTACTCCACATCCAGGTTCTCTGGACAAATGAGATTGATGGAGGCTCTTAATAACCGAGCACGATGCATGAATGCGTTTGGCATGAGTCCTTCTGCCATGCGACTGCTCGCGAGCAAACTTGGAGCAGCTGGGAGGTCGTTGGCGACACAACGCGTGGGCTCGCAAGAAACGTTGGCCATCGCTCTGCATGCATTGAGGCATGGCACAGGTCACCGGCAGACAGGCTTAGAGTTCAACAGAAGCTTGGCAGCGGTGTCCAGGTGAGTGAGTAAATTTGTACGAATTCGGTCGAGTTCGGCTGAATGTGCATCATGTGTTCTCAATCTTTCAGGTGAGCCGAGATGAGGGTCGTAACCGAATTCGGCCGAATTCGGCTGATCATTTCATTAATAGAGCTGTTGATGTCACGGTGACTGCCCTCGCCACCGACCCATTCTACAGCGAGATGGTGCGCTTTCCTCGTCCAAACCAATTGCCTCATCGTAAATTCGCCCGGAGCAGGAAGCTCGGGGCATTTCAACAGGCTTGCGGCGCTATCGATGGCACCCTCATCACTGCGCATCCTCCAAGCCATAGAGAGGGTAATTTCCGAGATCGCAAAGGTGGTCTCTCATGGAACGTCCTCGGTATATGCGATTTAGATCGTCGGCTTTGTTACGTGAACGCTGGCTGGGAAGGTCCTGAGCCGGATATCAGCATCTGGTACGATTGTCTTCGCCACGAAGACATTCCAATTCCGCAAGGGTATTATCTACTCGGAGATGCAGGATTCACTCTTCGATGCCAGGTACTCACGCCCTACAATGGGACAGCATACCACCTTGCCGCATGGAAGCGATCCAGACGACAGCCAGCGACTAGGGAGGAGGTGTACAATCACCAACATTCCAGTCTCCGCATGCCCATTGAACAGGTTTGGGGTATCATGAAAGCGAGGTTCAAGGCATTGCGAGCCGGAACGTACTATGCCCCGGCTAAGCAAGTGCAAGTCATCTATGCACTTTGCGCACTGCAGAACTTCATGTCTGACAACAAAGACGACTGCGAGCCAGTACCAGACGATCAGGATCTTCTCTCTGGGGTAGGGTTGGATCCAGACGAACCCGTTGCCCGGAGGGAAAGGAACGATCCAGATGCTCGCAGTGATCCTATGGTTGCACTGCGAGAAAAGATTGCGGATGACAACTTCGCTCGATGGGAGGTCATTCCTGCCACCCAACCGGAATGAGTGCAAGAGGGCTGCCGAATTGGGCAGAATTCGTAGGTGAGCACATTCGCAAGTGTCTAGCTCCTAGCTCTCATTTGACAGACGTTTCATTGATACACCGAATTCGGCAGAATTCGGGAGCACGGTGGATAATTACAAACACAAAAACTCAGCCCTGTAGATCTTCCAAGACTGCTTGTAGCAACTCCCGGCGGTCTTCTTCGGATTGATGGGCATAAGACTCGGCCAGCGTACGGTCTTTGGCGAGACGGAGGCGAAGTTTCCGAGCGTCGACCACGCTGATTTCCATGGCTGCGATATCCTCCTTGAGCAAAGCGGAACCACGAGTCAAGATCTGCGAAGTTGCTTGCTGAGTGACTGATGCCAGCTGTTCAACAAACGTCTTGCCAAGGGAAGCAAAGTCGGGCTGATCCTCATCGCGTCGGCGATTGCTCATCGAAGCAATTGATCCAGCGGAAGACGATCCACCCCTGCCCCGGCTCCTGCTGCTGTGGGGACGTTGGGGAGTACCCTGCGGCTGACTGTTCGCTTCACCTTCGCTGGCCGAATCTTCGGCGTCTGCGGCAGCGGCAGGAGGGTCGGGTTGGGAAGGGAGAGGAGCTCCACCGCGGAAGGCAAAATCACCCGTAGCTCCATGACCTTCACGGATGATCTTCCACTTGGGGTAGAGCCGCCATCCATTGTCTCGCAGACGTCTGATTTGAGACACGGTTGGGGTCCCGACCTGTGTGACGATGTTTGAATGGGATCAGCTTGTGTTGCCGAATTCTGCAGAATTCGGCTGCGATCTTCAGCTCACCCAGTGCTTGACGTAGTCTTCGAACGCCTCGTCATCAACAAGGGGACGATGCAGCTGGTGATCCCAACCCCAGCCCGACCTCTTCCTCATCCGCTCGAGAGGCTTGTAGAATTCTGCCGTCAAGATTCCTGTCTTGTTCTTAACCTTGATACCATCCAATCTCCCATTGGGCGTGGGGTCGGTTCGAGCGTCCATCGCTTCATTGATCAGGTTGGCAATCTTGGAGAATACGGGCATGCCCATGGTGACCTTGTTGCGTGTGACCTTCACCTCCGCAACAAGGAGGTCGGCAAGGAGATCCTCCATCCACTCATACCAGCGAACGTTCTGGTTGGCAGGAGGGTTGCCAGGAGCAGAGGTAGGAGTTGCAGCCTGGGCCGGAAGGATAGCAGGGGCGGCGGGCAGGCTAGGTAAAGCGTTGATCGAAGTCAAGACGGGAGAGTCCAATGGACTCATGTCCCGAGTTCCGCCGAATTCGGCAGTCTGCGGGTGTCCTTGGGTGCTTGGAGCCACCAAGGTGCCTGCAGGGCCTGCGAGGTAACCTCGAGGACCTTCGCCGATTGGCGAAGGGTACGGGTACTGGCCGTGGTGATGATTCGGATGAGGGAGAGGTTGCTGAAACGTCCTAAAATCAGACAGAGAGGCGTAGTACTCCCTCTCGTGCTGACTCCAATCCCGTTGCACATGATGTTGCTGTTGCTGTTGCTGTTGCGGCTGCTGCTGCTGCTGATGGGGATGGTGATGGTGATGGTATTCAGACATGGTTGATGATCCGCTCAACGATTCAAATTCGGCATAGCGATCATCTCAGTAGTACAACATAGTATCTGGAGTTGATCAGGTCGGTGCCGAATTCTGCAGAATTCGGCAGTCTGCAGTCGACCGTCGACCGCTCTCCGCCACGTGCGTCAAAAAAGCGGCTCGATAGGGGCTAGAATGTTTGCTAGCACAGATTGTTGCAGATAGTTTTACGGCATAGTAGCAGGATAGAACTCGAGATCACCCCAGATTGTCGGGGATTTCGGTGAATTCCGGCAGATTTTATGAGATGGCTGGTCCGATGGGCTATACCATTGCAAATTCGCTTCCGCAACCATCTATCTTTTAGCTAGCTAGAACTGACGATCGGGCCCTGAAATGAATTCGCCTTCCACATGTGGTCCTCGCAGGGCGGCCACGATTGTATCAGTCATCGGAAGAGGTTGCCAGGTGTGGTTATCGTTACGTATCCAGCATCGGTACCGCTCGCTCGCTCGATCGCTCGTGTATCTCTCGCGATTCGCTCGTCGTCGCCACGCAGTCACAGAGAGGCGGGCGGTCTTTTTTACCCCCACTCCTGTCCGACCAGCCAGGCCAGCCTCCTCCGTCTGACCGCGATTTCTGCGTCCATTTCCTCACTCCGGGGATCACTTGCACCCGTAGGAAGACCCAGGCAAGAGTACGGAACAACGAGATTCGCAGCCAGCGGGTTGATCGGAAGAATTGTCGCGTTGGCAGGTTTGTCTCTCTCTCCTTCCCGCTTGCCCCCGGCTGCTCGAGAGGCACCAACCACCCACACACACACCACCCACCCACCACACACCCACCGACGAACCACGCTCTTCTCTCGTTCTTCCTCTTCCCTCGTTGTCCTTCACATCCCGAACACCCCTTCTCGTTATACCTCCACCGACCACCCCTTGCTTCGAACTCAATCGCAAGTAATTCAATAGAGTACAGTATCCGAGGGATTCTCAGCCAAACGAGTCTTGACCGGGAGTGTATAGACAGTCGTGAGTCGTCTTTGTCTCCTCCTCCCGCACACACCACATCCACGCAGCGATCTTCACACCTCGACTTCGACCGCAATTGCCAACCCCACAACCTCCTACCATACCAATCATACGGGTAGCTGATCTTCCTAAACCCGGACAATTCCAACCTTGACCTGATTTTTTGCCTATAATCTTCGATGGTCTGACAATTCGCTCTCGACGAACAATCGCACCGCTCGTTTGCCATCTTGCCGCATCACCGACATCGTCTCTTCTCGTTTGCTCTTTCTACGACGCCGACGCCGAAATCTTGGTATGGAACGCGGTCTTCCTCCTAGAACAGAAACGGATCATACCAGACTCAGGTGAGACCGGGCTTGCTATCGCTAATGATGCTGACGTGACGAGGACGAAGGTCTCTGATCTGTGGTTCTTTTTGTCTTGTTTTTTTCTTTCCTACGCGATCATCCTGTCTTTGACTATCACCAACACCGTCGTTAACGATCGTACAACTTCGATCATCATCGCCGTTCTCGAAAGTAGTATTCACCGACCTCGTTCGGAGAATTCGATCGTCGCTTATAATCATCCGCAAACCCACCACAAGTTCTCGAAACCACACCTCCCTTTACTCCTCGTCCACCCTCCGACGCAGGAAGAAGAACAAGACGAGGTTGAGGACGACGACGCGATCGAGATCGATCTGAGAGGGAAACCTACGGGACAACACGTACACATACAGGACGACAGAGCGAGTGCCAGGTTACCGCCGTTTTCCAGTTTTGAGAACCCTCTGAGGTATCAGTTCCCCCCAGTCAGAGCTTCACCACCGGCACAGCTTCCGTCAGGTCCTAGCACGCATCAGCTTCACTACCAGAGCAGACCGTCCACCAGACCGCCATCTCCTCCACTCGTTACCAGACGGATCGTCAGACCAGAGGTCTATACCGGTAGTCTCGGGAACAGCCAGAGCAACAGCACCAAAAGCGGCAACAAGTCCACCCCGGTCAGCGTCACTAGTAGTCCTAGCAAGAACTCGCCGAAGAGCTTGTTTACGAGGACGGAACTGCGGATAGGATCGAGCCCGCCGACGATTTTGTGTAACGCTTCATCGAGTCAGACATTACGGAAACGCCAACCAGTACCACAAGTACAGTCACAACCGGTTGTTGACGTTCAGCATCAGCCGCATTCATATTCGTATCAGAAAGGACTTGCTCATCCGGCAGAAGGATTGACGCGACCGAAACTCGAACCCGAATCGCCCGAGAGACATTCTGGGTCGAACCCTTTGATCGCTCCGCCTTCAACGGGACCCTCACCGGCATTTTCGGCCGCAACTTTCTCATCCCAATCCGTCCCATCGTCATCCAAGACCTCGCCTCGAGCTCGTTACCAACAGCTGCAACCGACATTACATCGGCAACAACCATTACCAACACTAGCACCACCTACATCTCAGCATCTTCCATCTTCCTTCCAGTCAACTTCATCGACGTCGACACGGCCGTATCCGTCCTTGACACCTCGTTCACTCTATTACCCTCACGCGAAAACTTCTCCTTTCGTCGCGCAACGTCCTAGATTGTTCCAGAGGAACAGCGTAAGCGAGATTAGGATGACGGAATCGATCAGCCCGGATCGACAACAGTCGTCCCAACAACAGCAGACACAACAACAGCAGTATCGTCGATCAGGATCGCCGATGAGTGGACAGCGGGAAGAGACGCCTACGCCTACTTCGGTCAAGCGGGAGGCACCGCCAGAGACGGAGGGATCAGGAGAGTTAGGGGAAGGCAACAAGACGACTGGATCGGACCCTCAACGTCAGGCGGAAGCAGAGGAGGCAAGGGATGGATTGGGCAAGACGCCCGAGTTTGATTTCTCGGCTCGACGTCATTCGTTGGCGACCTCTGCCTTCATCAGTCCTAATGCAGGACAGCCGGGAGTCCCGCTCGAACCCATCAGGGTCGGTGGGCCGTACCACGGTCAGAACGCTCCGACGCATCCTTCGCCCTTGGGACTCGGGGCTGGACCGGCTGTGCCGAATTCGAGCGCTTCGTCCGTGACGAGGACGGTCTCGGGGACAGGCGTCAGTCAGCCAGGTGGACCGCCTGGACCTGGATCGGCGTCATTCAGAAAGCGAAAGGAGAGTCACGATCGAGCAGCTGGATACATGGATCAGGGTCTTGAGGGGGGTGTACAGGGTGGGATGCCTTCGCCTGCCATGTCGGTGGGCGGTGGACCTTATCATCACCTACCACCTCACAATTCGTCTTCGGTCTCGAACAACCCGGCCAGCTCGACGAGCCATAACAACACGTTCCAAATCCCCGCTCCTCCGGTCTTTTCGAATCCGTTTGGCAATCACCCTTCTTCGTCATCCACCTCGCTCGACCGGTTGGAGCCGCCCGCCAAGCGACGAGGATCCACTTACGACTCGAGGATGTCTCACCTCAGTATCGCGCCTACCGGATCTCCACCTATCGGTACGGGCGGTGAAGGTGGTCCTACCCAGCCAGGGGGAATGCCAGGCAGCGCGATCCCAGCCAATGGATGGTGGGCTCAAGCCCCCGATCGAAGGGATTCGACCGCGAGCATGTACTCGAACAGGTCATTGGCCAGCTCTGCAGGCGGGTACGGAAGTTCTACCACGAGTTATTCGCTCATGTCTGACAAGGGCCCTTATGCTACTCCGCCCTACGGTATGTCGCTCCACCCCCGCTCATCCTAATCCGGCTCCCTCGGTTTCCGATTCCGCTCGCCTCGAATCGATACTGACGATGCCTATCTGCCACTTGACAGGTCACATGAGTGGTTACATGAATGCGCCTCCGCCTGATTCGATGCATGATCCTCGGGGACCGAACTCTATGGCTCCAGGCAACCCTGGCATGTCAGTCTCGAGTCAATACTTGGATCCAAATGTCAGCGGAATGGGAGGCGATCACATGGGTCACTACTCTTCGCAACACTCGACCCCTGTTCAGGAGCGTTCAGGATCGGTCAGCGGGCTCGCTCACAACCCGGCATTCAACGCACTCCCGCCTGATACCAAGGAGGCCCTCGGGGGTGCATCGTTCTCGAGGTCACCTGAGTTGAGGGTTTCGCACAAGTTGGCGGAGAGGAAGAGGAGGAAGGAGATGAGAGACTTGTTTGATGAGTTGAGGGATCAGTTACCGCAGGATAGGGGCATGAAGTCGAGCAAGTGGGAGATTTTGAGCAAAGGTACGTGCTCTGTTCCGGTTGCTTGTAAGTCAGCGTCAGAACAGCAAGCTCACGCTCAACACGCGTCGTTTCTTAGCTGTCGACCACATCCAGACGCTCAAGCGTCACAACTCGGACATGGCCAGGGAGATCGATGGACTGCGACGTGAAGTCGAAGGTCTGCGAGTCGGAGCAGCCGCTGCCGCCGCAGCTAGTGGGGTCGCCTACGGGGTCGCGCCTACATACCAACAACCCCAATTCAATGGTTATCTCTCGATGGGACCCGGCTACCCACCTCTTCCATCTGGAGGATAGGGTAACATGACTCCTCATCACCCTTCCGGTCAACCATCGCAAGGTCAAGGTCAAGGTCAAGCTCAGCCTCCTCCCTCGACAGCTCCTCCCGGCCAGAGCATGCACAGTCGGGGTGCATCGTCCTGAGCAGTCCAGGACAGTTCGGAAACGAAGACAAGGTCAAGCCCATCAAAAGGTAAAGAAAAGAAAAGCTCGCAAATCCTGTATATTCCACCATCTCGTCACCGCCATCACCTTCCATGGCCGCCTGTGGTGCGCCTATTCGAAACGCTCGCCCGGGGGTCTCACCTTACCGATGGCACAAGACGTTTGTTGTATTTCTTATTTATTCATCTGAGCATCGTCCGGGTTGCCGGATATCCTTCTTATGCACTATACAATACAAGAGTATATATTAATATTGACAAGACTGGATGAGAAATCGAGGTTGTCGACGACCCTGGAGTGAGTTGCTAACCGGCAGCTGATTGTGGGGTTCCCTTCCGGTTATTGGAGACCCGAAGTCGCGCAAAGGCCGAACATCTCATCTCATCGTCATCATCATTATCCCAAGTTGTAGCTACCACGACAGCTTGGCTCAACGGTACAACCCCCTTCAAACCTGCGATATCCTTCCTGTTCATCCCGTATCGCATTCAAAAGTGGAATGACCATACGCTGACCAAGAATGCCAGACTCTGACGGTCGAGCACGGAGCGCGCCGACATCACCCGTCGCCAACACGAACCCGTTACCTTCGATCCTTACACCCACCCGCCAGACTAACAATGTCGGCAACGACACGGGAAGCGATAGGGATACGACGAGGGCTTCGGCAAGCAGGAAGTTGAGGTTTACGACGATGCTCGAGGTGGAAGATACGAAGAGGGGAGATGGCCGGAAGTCGAGAGGTTGGGAAGCGGGGAGAAGCGATCCAGGTACACCTAACATTAGCGAAACGTGAGTTGTAGTCTTTATTGCCAGTTTTCTGCTCGAAGTCAGCGAAGTCGAGCTGATAAACTATCTATCGGCGGTCTATCGCTGTTACTGTAGTGCGGCTCAGATAAGGAGGACGATCTCCCTGGCCTCACTAGACACGCTACTCACCATCGCTCAAGATGACATGGAACGCGAGAGGTTTGGGCAAGAGATCAAGAGCATGTTATGGAGGGACGAAAGGGAGACGAGAAAGATGCCAAACGATGCCGAGAGGGCTTTGGTGTTGGCTGCCAGGAGAGGTCTGCGTGAGTCGTTGTGAGCTTGTCTGAAAATCTGCTAGGGTGGGCTAATCGTCTGTGCTATGTGCGAGAGTATAGGATCGTTCGTATTGGCTTATACGGTCAGAGCGGGCATCAACTTATTGTTGCTGCTCATGAGAACTTTCCGGAGGAGGTGCGTACGCACGATATAAAAATGCGGTTCCACCGTTGTGCTAACCTGGATCAAGCCTCCAGACGACTAAAGTGGGCGCTCCTTCGCCATGCTATCTTGGGGAAAGAGCCATTCCGCTTTGGTGCTATGATTGGTGAGCTTGAATATTGACCCTGAATGCTGATGAAATCAAGCTGAATGCTGTTCTCGCTCGTACGAAAACAGGCACTTTTACCTTTCTTAACACTCTCACTCTCCACCTCCTCCGGCTAGCACCCCCACTCTCTTATCTCCGTAAACGTCTCCTTCGAATAATGAACGGCGACAAGTCCCCCTTGACGTACGAAGCACCAACTCGTCTCTCGGCATCCGACGAGGAGAACGGGTATTTCATGGGCGAAGAAGATACGGGTGAGAGGAGGTGGCAAGCAGCCATTGCGGGGGCTGTAGGGAGTTTGGGGTTGTTATGGGAAGACAAGGGGAGAAGGATCGGAGTCTCGCAACAGTGAGTCTCCCTTTGGCACACATGCTTGCTCGGGTATCTGTCGGGACTTCGATGTCTGAGATTGGCAGGTGTGATATCCAGGATGTTCGTTCGCGGTCTTCAAGCGAGCTACAATCAGGTCTCGGCTAGGACAGGCTACAAGGTCCCTTTCGGCTCGATAATCGTTTTCGGGCTATCGTGTGGGCAGATCATGTTTGCCTTCCTCTTGAGCCCGTCGACAATTCCACCAGAATACAATTCCTGGTAAGCCTCCCGATTCTTCGTGACAATCCGGGATAGTGGTTGATTTTCGAGGTCAAACAGGATTCAATCGGCCTCTCGTGTGCAGAAGAGCGCAATCAGGGTTAACAGAGGTATCGCCCGGAAGGGCGCTATCGACATCGAGGCTGCCAAAAGCGCTCTCAGCCACAAGGTCAGCGAGTCAGGATAACAAATAGCCTAGCAGCCTCCTTTCCTGATCGAAGGCTTGCAACCGATAATAGTACATCACTTCGGCGAACGCTTCGCGACTACGAGAACTGATCGAGGCCGGGTCTAAGGGTATCGTTCCCGATGGGGTACCTTGCGCCGCCATTCACCCTTGGCTAGACTCTTGTCGATATGTCCTGTTCGAGAGGTACTTCGAGGTCTTTGTAAGTTCTGCGAGCTTCAGCTGTGTTAGACCTGGCATTATCGAGCTGAAACGTCAATTTGTTGGACATAGCGCTTCGCTCTCCCGGTCTACTCGGCTTTACACTTCATCCCGATGTTGATCCTCCGCCGAAAACACTTTATGAAGGACCCACTGAGCCTGCTTGGAAAAGCTACACTCGGAACGTTCAGGAGCAGTTCATTCCTCTCAGCCTTTGTCCTTATCTATCAGGGTGAGCCAGATTCACCTCGCATTCACGGCAAATTCCACGCTGACGCATCGTCCACACGCAGGCCTACTGTGCGCCCGTACGCAGACTCTGGAAGGGTTCTTTGGCAAGATCCCGGTCTGGCTCAGGATCCTCCTGCGACGCAAAGAGGTCTTCTGGCTCATCGGGTTCTCGACATGTTTGAGCTTGTTCGTCGAAGAGCCGAAACGACGGGCGGAACTGGGTAAGCCTGTGACGACCTTGCCTGCGTAGCCATGATCAACTCATGAGTTCCGGTTGTACAAAAGCGGCATACGTTCTTCCACGAGCTCTTGAATCTGGTTGGGCCACCGCACGTCGACGAGCCTGGGTACCTATCGTACCTTTTGGGGAAAGTATTATGGGAGCCGCAGCGATGGCCATGATCATGGATGCGTACAAGGTAAGAACGACCTCGGGGTTCATTGAAGTACCCTAACAACTGTTTCTCAACTGTGTCTTCCTGTCGCAGCACGAACCACAAGCGCTGTCTACCCTGTTACGCAAAGTCATCTTCCAAGTCGTCGGCCCCGCATAAGTTGAATTTCGGCATGGATTCGCGAAACGAGTTGTATACACGAAAAGATTGTACAACGAGAGCTATCAAATTACGCAATATCTGTATGATTTGCGATAGATACGCCTTGATCAGACACACCTCGAGCCGTTTTTGGTGCGACGACGCTGTGTTCGATCGAAGCCAAGACAGGCTGTCGACTCGCATGCGACGTGATCAGGTGATAGCGGGACTCGTCCGATATTGACGGTCCCGATTGCTCTCCGACATGGTTGGCGAATCGAGATGTCTGATCACGTGCCTAAGTGACAGTAAATTTGGGTGTGTACTAGTTTTGACTTCGTCGATAGACAGAGCTGAAGTCCCTCGTGCGTAACACGACTACACGAGATGGGCGATCGGATTGGAATCGCTGGCCGAGTTCAGGTCCTTCGTCAGCGAATAGCGCTTAGATTGAAGAGGTGGCCTTGCTCGTCGGATTCACCATCAGTCACTGTCCTCTTGACTTTGTCGCATCATTTCGATCTTGACGTCCGCCTTCTTCTCCAGCGCCTCGATCTATGTAGGGTCCGGAAGAGAAAATACATCTTCAGCGTGATTTAACCTCTTACATACCAGGAGGAAACCTACCTCAATGGCTAGACGCTCATCGTATACCCGCTTCATCTCCTCTAACGTCTCCTGGGTCTCTTGAACGACCTCTTCCCGCACTTCGGCTTCGATCACAGCGTTTTGAAGCTGGGCCTCGAGGAGCTGCGCTCGTAGTTCCCGCACTTGGTCCCAGAGGTAAGTCACAATCGCGTCTCGGGGTTCGTCTTCGCTCTCTGCGTCGCGGTGTGATGTAAGCCGAGATATTGACAAGCAAAATCATAACGAACCAAGATGCCGACGGGTGCAGGCGGCGGGATGGAGATATGGTGACGAATGATGTGATGATCGAACGCAATGATTGGCAGGGCCGCATTGTGAGCGAGGTCAAGATAGAAGACGAAACAAAACATCAGTGCAGAAACAACTCCATAAAGCGCGGACTAAGGACTTACCTTCATCGATATCGCTACCTTCTTGCACGGGTACGAACTTCGACGAAGTCGTGGACGTCGCCATCGCCGTCGTTTGAATCGATCTCGCCACCGCAGCGAACCTCATCACATGCGAATTCTCATCGAATCCGGTGTCAAACGGATTCACGCAGACCAACATCACCGCAGAACCCTCTCCGAGAAAGAAGCTCTTGAAGATTTCAGTGAGTTTGGAGTGTTTGTATGGGACCAGCGTCTTCCTTTTGTTGTGCTGATTTAGACGAACTATCTCCATGCATCTCCCTAAACTCATCAAGCCCGTGTTGATGTGGCTGGCCTCGCGCAACCGATCTCCTGTGTTCTGTGTGTGCTTAGCTCGTTCAGAGCCGGCGAGGTCCACGATCGAGAGCTTGCAGATTCGGGGTGGAGGTGGTTTCGTCCTGGAAGACTTGGAGCCTTGTATTTTGGCTATCCGAAGTTCGAATACCCCGTGACTTCGGCTAGAGGTCCGATTCTGGGCGGTTTCGAATATCTGTCGATCGGCCTGACCGATGCGAAACAGCGCGAGGGCTTCTGCGCGACTGCGGACCCGAATCCATCGGGGTGATTTGAGCGATGGACGCTTGATGTTGTTGCTGATGGACGAAGAAGAGATGCTTGCGATGTTGTTGACACGGGAAAGAAGATCGAACAGCTACATGTGATCAATCAGTACACGCAAGGTATCTTCGGGAGTCGACGTCGACAGCGTTCGAAGACGGGGCACTCACTTTCTCGTTGTATACTTCCATATATGACACCCAGATAGCGTACTCTGCACCATCTTCAAGTTTGATAGCTGTAATGATAACGAAGTCCTTCCATATCAGGCAACCGCTTCAGGGGGTGTTGGCGAAAAGAAGAAGGGGCTCACCGGTATCTTCCCCCGCATCGTTCGCGTCAACCGGCTTCATATGCTCATCTGCGTCCATTCCCGCTACCTTCCCTTCCGGCTTCAACTTATTCCCTATCGAGTTGAAGATCACGTCGATAGCTCTTGGCACGATCCCTCTAGACTCCTCTGATCCTCCTTGAAGGCTATAGGTCTTCCCGCTATTGCTAACACCGTAGCCGAAAAGCAAGCCGTTCTGGGTTTCCGTGAGGACCGAGCGGATGAGAGGAAGCGTCGTCTGAGAAAAGAGAGCCTCTTGCATAGTTGTGGGTCCGAAGATTCCATCAAAAGTATACAATTGAGGGGGTTTGGCGTTGTATCTTTTTGGAGGAGTCATCAAGACACTCTGTTCGTCCACCATCGAAAGATACGGGAGTGTCGATGCCGGCATGGGTCGAATCCTCAAGTAGGCCTGCGAATTTGAGAAATTAGATACTAAACCTTGTCCGGATTCCTCATAGGAACTTGCCTTGATAGCGGATCGTGAGGTGGAATCTTGCACATCGTCAAGCTTGACCGCAGTCGAACGGGTTGTTCGGGTCGGCGCGGGCTCAGCCGACGTCGTCGTCTTCTTGAGCGAACGAAGCATCCTTCGTCGTTTACAAGGGTTGATATACGTTGATTTCGAGCTGCTCACCTATGTCGAATGCATGAGCATCCTACGGGCGGCTTGCAGAGTGATGAGGTGTAGATAGGCGTTTAACATGTCGATAATACTACAGTGTACTGTATGCTCGAGTTCGAGGTTGTTTACGATTTGGAAGTTCAAGTCACGTGACGTGCAATGGACGGATCATCTGAGAAGTCATGGTCGATGGCATCGTCCTGGCCAATTGTCACTACAGCGGCTTGAACACCAAGGCAGAACATCAAGTAGAAACGGGTTTCATAACGGTTCATGGGTCCGAAGCTGTAGGATCGCTCCGCCGACGTATCGACCTTGACAATTGCGTTCTACCTTGTCGTCACACCGCTACTCTTTTCGGTCTTCCCATACCATGCCGAGGCGTCCAAGGGCCCAGCGAATCGTCCTGCAAATGAGAAACGGCGAAAATACAGTCAGCTCTCCCTTCACTCTGTAGAAGTCGAGATGGTAGTCCAGCGGCTTACCGAATAAAAGTCCATCGGGTATCCTCCCTCGCCAACCGAGGTCCCCAGTCCGTCCTCCAGTCTCAACCCTTCCCATCCCTTGATTCGTCCGCTAGCCACGCTCGCCTCGTAAGGACTCAATAATGGGCGACTGAAGGCGTATCCCCAATCGATGCTCAGTCGCGGACAAGAAGTCTGAACAAAGGTCGATAATTGGGAATGTGGCAGGAGGTCGAGCTTTTGAGGTGAAAGTTCCGAGAGCAATAATAGGTAGGGTGGGATCTCTGCTGTCGAGGCGTCTGTGGTCGGAAGGCCCGCTTTGATGGTCTACAAAGTATCCGAGGGGTCAAAGCCAATGTTAGCGGAAAGCACGCCGGCCCTGGACAGTGTGTCAGCAGAAAGACTCACCTTGAGGACGCTCAGACTTCCTTGCCGTCCGAGTGTTCCAAGTACCACCCCAAACCCAGCCGCTCCGGCGTTCCCCTCATAAACCTCTTTATCTTCCGCTATCCCAACTTGAGCATCCCCAGTCACAGTCCCGGTAAGCAAGTTCTTCCTGGCCTGCTTAACCGCCTCCCCCCTCAACCCCCTCATCTCCTCGTGCTCGTACCCTTCCCGCGTAAACTTCTTGTCGTAGGGATCGTACCGGAAGGCAGGACAAGACGGATTGGCGATCATGATGCTCTCCAGGTGGAATCGTCCATCGCCGACATAGCTGAAGATAAGTAAACGAGTTTTCGGATCAGGCACAGGTTGGAAAAGACGACACTTTGTCCAGGGCGAGGTTTGGTATTCTCGACTCACATCAAGGCATCGACGTCGTCGTCCAGTTTCGGGGCCGTACATCCCAGAACCTCTCCAGGGCTGAGCGGTTTCGACTGAGGAATCACGATCTCATACGCTCCCCTCCACACTCCGACCTCCTCAGCCTTGATCCTGAGCAACTCTGACTTGCCCTTCCCGACATCCACATTATCGTTGTCGATCCCGGTATCGAGCGAAGGCAAGGGTTCTTCCAAAGCTTCCCGCAAGGCGTGTACGGCCGAGATGAACTGTACAGTCGAGACGAGGGCGATTTTGGTCTTCTTAGCGACGGGTACGACGCCCGAAGGGTCTTCCTCGATTCCGATTTCTAGTCTTCCTTTTCCCTTGTCAGGCGTGACGTTGCTATTGTTGTTGCTAGTGCTAGAACTACCAGACGCCTGGCGATCGAGAATAGTTCGTTGAAAGGCCGTACTTTCTGAAGGGAAATTCCGACGGACGCTAAGAGAGAGGTGTAGCGGGTCGATGGCGATCTCAACAAAGATATATAGCGTCTTTAAGGTGGTTTGTGAGACGGGGACTACGCGAATTCCAGGTTTGTAACCATCAGCAACCATGTGGTGATTCGGCAGGATTCGAACTTACTCAGACAGCTATGGCCGTAGTGTACGATCATCTCCGCTCCCATTTCCTTGGCAGTGAAGTCGTCGATACAGCACGCCCCATAAGTCACGTCCGCCAACAAGAGCGGCTCGAGAGTCATCCCTTTCCACTTCCCCTCCGGCGTCTCGGGGTACGTATATTCTTCCAGGATATCGGCGATGATGGGGCCATATATCATAAGACCTTCTGGCATCTGCAGAGCGACACATTGGATCCTGTCTTTCCTGAGCGCATGAACAGTCTTGTGAATCTCGAACGAGTAATTGCCGGGCAAGTCTGCAGAGCGAAAGGGGGGGGGGGGGGCGATGCCGTCTCAGTACTAAGTCGCTAGAAAGCGCAGCAAGTCTTGAACGTACCAGAGATAGCCTCGTTCAGTGCTTTGTCATTCAAGATCTCATCAGGAATCTGGTTCACCCGTCTAGGTGGAACGGCTTTACCGCCTCTCGAGGCGTTGGGCCGGCTGGACGCCCCAACGAACCGTCTCTTGGGCTTGAGAGCCGGGGCCACAGGTGTATTGATGGGATCCATGCTAGGTTCTGCCATCTTGATAGGTAGCTAAAACGATTGTGAGTGACAGTCAGAACGGTACAGTACGTATAGTACCGAAGTTGACTCGATAAAAGTCGAGTTCATATTTCCCGCGAATTTCCTGCTGGTTCAACGAAATCAAAGGTGGAGGCCGTCGGATCCGGCCGACATGGACCTCGTCGCAATTCATAGACATGCTCGTGATTTCTACTAAGACTATGCTACAAACAGAGACAGGCATCATGATTCCGAGCAGGAGAGAAGAGGCGAGGTGAGGTGTTTTGAGGGTGTAAGTGGGGGAAAGGTGAGGTGAGGAAGATCGAGGGGGGAAAGGTCGTATTGCGCGATGCAAGGTCGTCACACGAGCAGCATAAGAACAACAGGATATGGGAAAAGAAAAGGAGAAACCATTCGAGCCAAAAGCCAGGAGTGTCGAGCTTACCGAAAGCTGAGGACCGAGAAGAACGCAGTTGCACGAAGGGTGAGAAGCCTTTTTGTTGTTTTGTAGCGATCCAGACCGTCCTCTAAGACGAAGGGACAGTCGGCTTGTTGAATCCTGGTCGGAAACCGCCTCGTCCACCAAATCCGCCGCCTCGACCACCGCGGGACCCGTTGAATCCTCCACGACCGCCTCGGAAAGAGCTGGTCGCAGGAGGGTTCGAGATGGTAATGTTCAAAGACGAACCGTTAAGGGTCTGCGACACGTCGTGAATGGACCATCAGCCGTTAGAACACCCCTTTGGGAGTATGACGACACTCACATCTTCGTGCTTGTTAAGCGCTGCTTGAAGGTCCTCGTCGTTTCCAAACTCGACGTAAGCAAAACGCTTCGGGTTACCGTTCTGATCGAGAGGAATCTTCATTCGGGTGATCTGTGGTGTCAATCGAGAATTCGATCAGCACCATTTCAGCGTGATCCAAGCCATCCGTCACTCACCTTGGCACGGATCGCTTCGTCAAAGATGGTCTTCAGATTGTCCTGAGTGACATCGGTGGGCAGACCCTTGATGTACAAGGAGTATGGGTTGAAAGGCGTCCTCGGCGCTTTCTCTCCATTGATCCTCGAAGGACCATCTTCGGCCTCGATCTTTTTGGCCTCATCCACAGGCTCGCTCGACTCGGGGGCGTTCTCCTTGTCGCTATCGGGTTTACTGGCGACCTCGGGCTTGTTCAAGTCCTTCTTAGATCCGACCGTCTTGAAACCGTCTGGAGGCGATGTAGCTTGTTCTTTACCTTCCTTCAAAGGCTTGGGTCCGCGAATCTTCTTTCCGGCCCGCTCGGTAGATTCTCCGCCATTCGCCTTGGTCCAGGGGTTCTCACGCTCACGCTCATTTCCGCGTTCGCCGCGAGGTTCCCGGGGCTCCCGAGGCTCTCGGGGTTCTCGATCCTTGCCTTCCCCCTTCTCGAAACGGTTCGATGTTTTACGCTCGGGTCGAGCGGTCTGAGATTGGTTCTGTTGAGCCTGGTTCTGCTCGCGTTGCTGGTTCTGCTGTTGCTGCTGTTGTTGCGACTGCTGAGGTACGGGTGCCGAATTCGTGCTCGACGGGATAGGCGTGTCGACATGTTTGGACGGGCCAGTCGGCGTAGGCTTAGCTGGAGCCTGCGTAGGAGCATTGTTTGACGGCGGATTGACCGTTGCCGGCGCGATTGTGTTTGCAGGCTTGGGAGGAGCTGGCGTCGAGCTCGTCTGGGCTGGAGCTGGTTTGGCCTCTACCGGATTGTTGTTGACTTTGCGAGGCTGGACCGGCTGTGAGCGAGCTTGCCCTGCCGGTCCTGAAGGAGGGTTGACAGGCTTGTTCGCCGGAACAGGGGTATTCGTCCCCGTGTTGGTCTGCGCGTGAGCCGGGGCTTCGACCTGTCGACCAGCCTTCTGGAACCGTCGGTAACCAAAGTTGAGACCTGTACCGCCATTCAGATTAGTACGACTAATCCTCGTACACCTTGCGGTAGGAACATCACATACCTTGACTGAAAGTCTCTGCTGATACCCTACCATCCTTGACTGACATCACCATATGTCCGTACGCCGCCTCGCTGCCACGTGATCCACTATGTCAGCTCCACTCCTTCTTTATGCAACACGACCACGCCCGCTGGTACTCACGACAAGCTCCAGTGCCAACAGTTCTTCCAGTACGGGTCCTCCTCATCGGCTTTGCTCGCAACAACCTTTTGAGCAACCTGGACAGCCTTCTGCAAAAACTCCTTCTGATCGGCGCTGTAAACCAGATCAATCCCGAACCAGCATTTTAGCCAGCCCTTCATGATGCGACGCGACGAGAAGAAACTTACGAGATCGAGCTGTCGAGCTGAACCTTGGCAGACTCGTAGACCTCCATAAAGGCGTTCCTGCTCTTCAACAACTTGTTCTTGAAGCTCTCTTGATCGGTCTGTACACCAAACTCGTTGAACGAGGAGATGAAGCGGACTGTAGGCTCAATTTTCGTCGCCGTCGTCGTCATTGTTAGTGAGCGTAACTCGAATAGAGACATAGACATCGACCAGAACTGACAGTGCAGAGCGCCGGAAATGGTCAGATCCGCCTTCAGGACCATGGCCAGTTGAGCAAGAAGTCCGTCCCTCCCATAAGCTCCGTGGGTGACCAATACTCTAGTCTCGCTGGGATCGAAGACCTGGTAATACGAGTCATGGGTATGCAGATCAATATGAGAAGCCACTGCAGCTGAATACAAAATCTGAGAGATAGAGCTTACTCGTTCGGCAGTATCCACAAGTTCACCGATCTGAAGCGCTGTTGCCCAAATCGTTCCGTTTCCACCTGCAATAGTCGCTGTGCCTTCTCCATTGTCGACTGCCGAAAACATCCACCCAACCACGGTCAATGTCCTCTGATCAGCGGCCAGTCTCAAGATCGCGAAGATCGAGCTCTGAGCTGTACTCACACATCTTGTGCATCTGAACTCCACCACCTAGTCCGAACAACCTTAACTTGATTCCCCCAACTTCTAAAGATCTCGTCAAAGCTTCATCCAGGATGAACAGGTTATCCACCTCGTACTCCCCCGTCCTGAACTTTTCCAAGACCCTGACATCCTCCACGGGTCCGTAGACGGTGTAGACGGGACAGGAGAACTTGATGTCCCCAGAGAGGAGGAGTCCGAGTTGCGAGAGTTTGAAGGAAGAAGGAGACGATGGCGAGGGATCCAGGCGGGAGAATAGAGCAGGGCCGTGAGGAATGGCAAGGAGTTCGGTACGGGTGGTATTATCGAGCAAAGGGGTGTAGTTGAGGAGGTGTCGAGAGATCCTATTAGAGAGGAGAGAAGGTAAATATCGAGACAACACGGGTCACTATAGCCGATCGATCGAGCCGGTTGCCAGCGGCGATGGCATCCCCAGAATATCACCTCGCCGCAGCTCAGCTCGACCGGTCCATCCGAATCGCACTAACCTCGGCATCATCCTTGACGGACTTCCCCCGTCCAAGAAACCGAAATCTCCCGTATGGATGACCGCTACAGCCTTGTTCTCTTCGATCATCTTGTTCAGATTGTTATAATCTCCCCTGATGTCCGAGACACAGAGGATCCTGCCGGTCCCACCGTTGATGATAGTCGACATCGGGTTGGACTGATCAACCGAAGTCATGTTTGAGGGAGAAGCTGAATTCGATCCGGAGGTAGAAGCTTGAGGTTGAGGCTGGGTTGAAGTAGCTTTGGAGGCCATGCTTGCTTGCTAGTGTATATGACGTTAGAGGGATAGGTTGATGAGTTGATGATGCGACGAGGGGAATGATGAGTTCGTGTCGATATCTGCTCGTTCACTGCGGGGCCTTGTTCCAGAACCGTCTTGTCTAGACGATTGGTGCAGACGATGTTGTTCTGTTAGAAAAGGTTGGAGAGATGCGATGGATCGATGAACATTCCCCTCGATCCTCGACATACCTCGACCTCATACCGTTGCCGATTGACGTTCTACATCTGATGATCGAGCGATCAAACACGCGTGAGAAAGCGGAAATCCTATCGTCTCCTTCTAATGACCTCGATCGATTCAGAGGTCGAGCGTGATGTCATCTTGCCAGAGTCACGAACCTTGCAGTACTCGTGCCAATGAAGAAAGGAGCATTGAAGACGAAATGAAATCCCATCAAAGTACACGCCTCAAACCCGGACAAAATAGAACCCCAAACTATCTACCGCTAAACTTGACATCACGCTCATCACCTCGCCCGGAACAACTCTTTCCTCTATGAGCCCGTTTTTGCGAAGGTACCAAAGAGAGCAAAGAGCGAGACGTGAGCTAGACCGTCATGCGGATCTACTGCCTGTCTATTGAGATGAAAAGTGAATGAGCAAATTCAGCATACGTATTCCGAGGCGCAAATGAGGAGCAATCAAGGACCCACAAAGGTGACGCTTGAGGGTCTTGACGATCAGAGGAGTGTCGGGGAAAGCCAGACCTTCAAGACTCTCGGCGTACTACAGTGACGACAATAATATGGTACTCGATCAGCTACCGAAACACGAATGAAGACTTGGTTCTCCCGGATGATGCGGAAACTCACGGGAGTGGGCACATCGGCACCGGTGATTCGCTCAGGGGGAGCGTCGAGGTAGTCGAATGCCGATGATTCACAGACCTGAGCGATGATCTCGGATCCGACTCCGAAAGCTGTCAACCAGCGCGATAGAGGAAGGATCCAGATCAGTCGTCGAAGCTAAACATTCATGATCAAGCAATGCGGTAACGTACCAGGGAATCCACCCTCGCAGGTGACGAGGTGGTTGGTCTTCTTGACCGAGGTCATGATAGTCTCGATGTCAAGAGGCCTGATCGACCTCAAGTTGATGACCTCGACCTTGATGCCGTCCTCCTTCTCGAGGATCTCGGCAGCCTCGAGCGAGTGGGTGACCATCTTGGAATGAGCGACGATGGTCAAGTCGGTTCCCTCCTTCTCGACCTTGGCCTTGCCGATGGGCAACAAAAAGTCCTCTCCCAACTCCTCCTGGGTCATAGGGAACGAGACACCGTAGAGCAACTCGTTCTCCAAGAAACAGACCGGGTTGGGGTCCCTGATGGCGGCCTTGAGAAGTCCTCGGCAATCGGCAGCGCTCCAGGGGCTGATGACCTTGAGTCCGGGAATGCTTCCGTACCAAGCGGCAAAGTCCTGCGAATGCTGAGCACCGACACCGGCGGCAGCTCCGTTGGGACCTCGGAAGACGACGGGGCAGGGGACGTTTCCTCCCGACATGTAGTAGGTCTTTCCACCAGAGTTGATGATCTGGTCAATGGCCTGCATGGCAAAGTTCCAGGTCACTATTGAATAGCAGGAGATGTTCATCAGCACGCCGTACTTGTTGTGAGAAACGTTCAGGGCATGCGCCATCACACAGCTGCCTAGCCAGCATGCCAGAATCAAAGAGAAAAGCACTCCGACTCACTAAACTCGCAAACAGGCTTCAACCCAGCCAAAGCGGCTCCGACAGCAAGACCGGTGAAACCGGACTCGGTGATAGGGGTCTACGAAGACACATCAAGGTAAGAGAGGAAGGAGGTATGAAGGGCGTTCGAGGGAGGACATGGAGGGAAGAGCAGTAAACATAAAGTCAGCTTGTATGTTTTGGCCACCTGCAGACTCGATCTCGAGCCAGCATCCCGCATCGCATCCAGAGCTAGATTCTTGCTATCTTCGCCCACGGCCTTGGTAGACAATTCTTTCAGGACCGTTTCTTCCCGAGGCTACCATCGCCTCCCTTTATCGTTCTCGCCCGAACGCATCTTACTTCGTGCCGTCCTATATACCGACCGCCACACCAACCCCGACCCGACCTCCACACTCGCGATCGAACTTCAATAAAGCAAAGCCGATACTCACATCGATAACCCTGTCCTCCCCGAATCGATCCAACAACCCCTTGGTGACCTTGTAAGCTCCGTTGTACCTGGCCACCTCTTCTCCGATGACAAAGACGGTCTTGTCCCGGTCCATCTCTTCGGCCATGGCGGAGTTTAGGGCGTCTCGCACGGTCTGCATGGTCGTGAGGTGCAAGTGGTCGTGAGGTATAGGTGCAGGCGTGGAGAGGTGGATGAAGGCGGGCGAAGTTGGAGCGACGGTTGAGGGTGAGATGGGAGTTCCAGATCGAGGTAGCGGTGATAGTAGTGATGGCAGTGATAAGGTTGTCAGTACAACGTGGTGACAGACGAGAGTCGTTTCGCAAGATGACCAGTCGATCGAGAACATCGATCCGAGGCGAGTTTGACCGAGCATTATAGATCGACCAGGAATCATCGATTCGGGAACGGTAGATCGGTGCGGTTCAAGTTGCGATATGTGTGATTGTAGTCGTGATTGCGGTTGGGATAACAACCGATCGTGATTCCATGTTGTTCACGAGGTTTAGCCCAGAGATATCCAGCGGAGCGATCCGTCCCAGTCAAGTACACCGGATAGGGTTCCAACACGAGCATCATACCAGAGACAGTGGGAAGCGGATGAAGGAACAGAAGAGAACGAGCGCGATCAGCATTCACGCCTGAACTGCCGACTGGGACGTGTACTGACCATGGTCGACCCCTCCCCGCTAGCCTCTCCGCTAGCCAACCTCCTTCCACCCTCTACGAGCCCCCATTTGCTAGCGGTTCGGGGTACCTTGGCGACCGGTGTGGTAAGGAGGGCGTTCCTCCCGGTGAGCTTTGAGAGCGGCGATGAGGAAGAGAGGGAGACGGGGGTGGTAGTCGAGAGGGATCGGCGGGGGAGAGCCGAGGCTAGTCGGGTGAGGTTGGTTCGGGAGGCCATCCTGACGATGTGCTTTTGAGGTTGAGAGAGTGTGGTGTGGTGGGGGGGATGAGAGTTGTTGGAGAAGGAACGAGAGGACGAGATTGTGTTGGTCCCAAGTCGATGTCAATGGCTGTTGATCGAAGGAGAATGTGACAATTGCCGCTCAAACACACATCCGCGCCGCGTTTGTTGCGGTTGGGGGAGACGGGAGGAGGGGAGGCGGACATCACAATGTTTAAGGTATATCGACAGGGGTATATCCGTATGTCCGTCAGTTTACGGCATGACACATTACGTTAATATCATGAGCCTGACATCAATCAGAGTGGTGTGGATGTTTGTTTGTTGTGTGTAGCCCCCGCCGAGAGGGTAGAAGATGGATCAACCATTTGTCTCATCATCATCATCATCTCATGCATCTCACCCCAACCATTATCATTACCAACAACGACTCGACACCGACCAGCGACACACACCGATAGATCATCAAATCCGCACATCTGAATCAAGGATAAAAAGAGAGTTTGAAGATGGAGGACAACCCACCTCCGTCGGTCTTGCGGCCAGACCTGATCCCACTCCCCCTCTCTCCTTTCCTGGCTAGACGGATGAACAAGCTCACACCGACACCTACATCCACCTCCCACCTATCCCAGTCAAACTTGGCTGTAGAGGAACAACAAACACCAACCCGCGCTCGACCATACAGGTCTGAAGCGAACGGGTCGGATGAACGCTACGGACGTGAAGAGCTGGAAATAGGAATTGGAGGATTGTTGGGCGTTCCAAAGGTGGATGTGAAGACGCCGTTCAAGAAGAGAGTAAAGGAGGATCTAGCAAGGAGTTATGAAGTCGACGAGAAAGAGTTGGAATCCGTAACACTGGAGGTCCCGAAGTTGGGATCTCGACCCGAACCGGACTTGAAGTCGACCTCGAGCCTAGACTCGGTTTCAGGACACGAGCAGGACCCCTTCCTCCATTCGACCTCGACCAACACCACAACCAAGGATACATGTGTCCCATCTACTTTGGAAGTAATCCCGGTGAAACTTTATCAGCCTCAACCACTCGAGCTGAAATCAGCATCACCCTCATCGGAACCTATCGACGTCAACGTACCTAGTGTGCGTAGCGACGAACCCGACGTGGAATCAGCAGTGAACATCCAGATCCAGGTCGAACCTCCGACCAAGCGCCGAGACCCGGGACAGTCGTACGGGCATGGGAGGTCCCCGTCCGGGCGAGAATATTTGGAGCTAGGTTTGGGAGTCGGGGTGGGGTCGGAAGCGAAGGTTGAGGGGATGACGTCCCCGAAAAAGAGCCAACCGGTTCGGACTACCGCAACTGATTCGGAGGAAAAGGCAGCTTCAAGTTCAGGAGCGAAGGCACAGAATAAAGCGAACCAGGAGGAGGTTAACGATGCTCGTGTCGATTCAGCTACATCGGTGTGTATGAATACTCCGAACAAGGTCCGACCTACCTTAACCTCAACTTCGAGCTCGAGCTCGCCTCGAGAAGGAAACGTCCCTGAAACGGTAGGCAGGAGCGGGAGGTCTGGATCTCGAGAAGGTGTTGCTACCGCCAGTCCTCGGCCAGGCACCTCGACCTCTGGTCACGATAACACCCTATTGAGCGGGTCCGAGCCCGAGGTCAAGGAAGTCAAGCATACCAACCCATCCGGTCCCAAGAAGCGCGAAACCAACTCAAAACACGATAACTTGCAAGTAAACAGCATGTACAGCCCAGAAAACCTGGGCGTTGGGGACAAGTCTACCTTTTTACCTGACACACCGGGAATCAGGAGGGACGCGTGGATGTTGAACGAGAGCTGTCTTTTGACGCGGACCGAGCTGGGAGGGACGGAGCTGGGACAGATCGGAGATGATTCGGTCATCTTCCTTTCCAAATTCGACCAGTTCACTGTGCAGGAGGGGGAGAACGAGGAGAAGGCAGGACGGGCGAGTGAGATCACCTTGGAGGACACGAGCCTGGACCTAGGTCAACAGATGAACCTCGGCTCTTCGATACTGGGTTCGAACCTGATGAACGAGGACAAGGAAATGAGGGAAGCTTTGGGGAGGGTGGATATGACTATGATCGGGGATGAGACTACGATGGAAGGGTTGCCTGTGGTGAGACCAGCGCGAAAGGTTAGGGGGATGGAGACTCTTGTGGAGGTGCCTACTCCTAGACCGGCAGAGTCAACTGCGACTGTCAAACGTTCGCCTCACAAGGTCAGAAACATCAACGGAAATGCGGCGGAAACCTTCAAGTGTACCACCTCCCGAGCGGGAGCGGGATTATTAGCCCCGCCCGACAACATGGATAATGCATACGAGACTCTGGACCTTAAGACGATGCTTCAGCGAACATCGATCTTGCCGAAAGACATGTATGGAGTGGGCAAGGATGGAAAACCGGAATGGAGGGGAGACTTGAGCGTGACCGAGTTGATGAAGGAGGATAACCCGTTCATCGCCACGGCGGAGGAACAGGAAAGGGCTTCAAGGAGGATCAGGTGGGTAGTACATGGTCAATTGGCTTGCAAGATCGTTGAGCTGACGTGTAATATCATTGCGGAAATGAACGTGCTTGCGCATAGGACCGACGGACATTCGACGTTGTTCAATAGACCCACCATACAGGCTGGGCCGTCTCGATCGGCAGGTCAATCGCTGCGTAATATCTTTTCCAGCGGATCTCCCGGTAGCCCGACCAAGCCGGCACCAGAACCTCGCGCGATGAACGAAGTCGAACGCGAATTTTCCCGAATGACCAGCACGGATACGACTCAGCCGTCGAGGCTCGTCTTTCAGCTTGACCCAACTTTATCGAAAGACGGATTGAAGAAGGTGGATCAACAGGCCAAAGCCGATGAGGCGAGAGGCACCAAGTTGAAAGCGTGGGAGGACGCCAAGCGGTGGACGTTTGTCATGGACAATATGGCGTGGGCCCGAAAGATGCAGGCAGAGGGTTTGCTACATGGGGAACAATTAGAGAAAGTGCTGAAGATGTGAGTTGCAGCACCGGCTTGTTCGGGTTCAAATGATTGCGGAGTTGACCCCATCGTCCGAACAACAGTATTTACGATGAGACACCGTTGGATATCAGTTCAGGTGTGCGATGCCCTGCGACTCCAGTTTTCGTTAAGGATGCTAGGCGACTTCATCCTGCTCAGACTAGTATCCGAACGCATCGCCGTTCTGCGAGTATGGATCCGACTCAGACTGGGACCTTAGGTCGAGCGCGATCTCGAGCGACCTCGTCTGGACAAGATTTGGGTAGGTTGACGGGACACCGACGCAACGCGACTATGGACCCTTCGCAAAGTAGGTCTGGTTGCAGCTAGGACATTCGTCTCACATAAGTAGCTGACCTCGTGTATTGGCATAGTCTCATCCAGTGTTACGATACAACCGAGCAGGGTCCGCGTTACTAGCAGGACTTCGGTAGAAGCGCCCAAGCCAGGATTTGTGGGAAGCGGAACCTCACGTGAGTCCTGCTTGCGGGCCAGCCGGTCAGGAGAATTAGCTGAGATAATTCTCTTCGTTATCAAAGGCTTCGGGAACACCACTCGAGCTCCTTCTGTGGGCACGAAAACATCGCCTCCGAAAGCCGCAAGTCGCCCATCCGCTGCATCCAAGCCCCCGGTTGCCAACCCCGCGCTAGGCCAATCTCGAACACGAACAAACGGGACCAGCGCGGATCAAGTTTTGGCTTCGATGGGGATCAGGGATCCCACGTCTAGAACATCCCGGATCGCTGCTCCCGCTAGCCGAGCGAGTACGAATAGTAGCATGATCGGCAGGAGTCGAGTATCATCGACTGCAAGCTCTGTCGTCTCTGCCCAACGCGCTTCGACGACTGCTTCGTCCGTAATAACAGGGCGCGCTAGCGCGACCTCAAACGCCACCGCAGCCCGAACCCGTATGACCCAACCATCGGCCTCGGGTCTCGAGCGGACTGTTGGTCGTCCATCTGAAGCGCCGAGGCAATATGTCACGAACAGGCAGATGACTGGAAATACCGGCGTCCCGCCAAAGAGGTTGTCATCTGTCAGTGCGACAACCGGCTTGAGAGTCGAGAGAAGCACTACTAGCTCGCGAATGACCGCTACTCGGACTTCTACTCGAGGCCTTCCGTAGTGATACTCTTGATATGCTTGTGGTGTTTTGAAATCTATTCCAGATTGTAGACCCTGACATGCCCAGTGCAAGTCGACAGCCAAAGCCGTTATATGATCTCGGTACATGTTGCTGCATGTAGAATTCGGCTTGCTTGGACCTCGAACGTTTCAAAGTCGACGAATCCGACTTTGATCGCGTAGAGCTCCTCATTGAGCCGTTGCCTAAAGCAGCGCCGCAATCATCACTCAAACAGCAGTCTCTTGACTTGAAATATCGTTTAGTGCTTCTGATCGAGCTGTTTGTTTACAGCGCTCCGAGCCACCTTTGAAAAAGAGATCTTCTTGACCGGTGGATACATCGTGGAGGCTGTCGATGTCCTGAGCGGTAATCAGCAGTAATGAAGCCTTGCACAATAGTCGTGATGTTCTTGACCGGTAACTACGTAATGATGGTTGATGATGTCTCTTCCACGATGGCCATTTATGAGGGTCATCTCATCGTGTAAATTGTTTAGCCTATCCTCGTGACAAACGCCAAGGTCTCGACCTGAGTTTCGCTGTGCTTTGATCGGATCTCGTGACCTTCGACTGTCCTTGGTACGATAGAGGACGGTGTACTAGAGGCGGATCTGAGCAGGGCTATGGTGGTACTGTAGGACCAGGAGTAGGTATCGCAAAATCACAGATGAGGAGCGTGGTGCAGCAATAGGTATGTGAGATGAGGGTTGTGGCCAATGCGCGATCGAGATAGACAGATTGAAGAACAGATCTGAACTCTTCTGCAATTACGACTCACTGGCATCCTTTCCGGTGGTCGGAATCTTCTTCAAATCAGAAATGACGTCGTGCACCGGAAGGTGCGCAGCCAGAAAATTGACATGCGCTTCGAGGCCATCCACAAGACCATTGTATTCTGATCACATCATGAGTCATGCATTCGATATCCCGCAGATCTACCTGGCTTGATACCGCTTCTTACCCCTTTGCAACATCTTGAAGGGCTAGACATCAACTTCCCTGGTCTACTGTCCTGGAACGGTAGAGTTCCTCAAACAATGAGGTCCTTATCGACCGCAATGTTACCTGTGCGACATCCGATCAACTTGCGGGGCTCGGTGATTCCTTCCACCTGAGGACCGAAGAAGCCAATCTGTGCAAAATACACGTCAACCACAAGAAGAAAGTATGAAGGCTTCCAAGGTTGAGAGCTGATTTTCACGACCCTTGATCCCCTTTGTCTGGGAGAGACAGACACTGTGAGGAGTGCTGGAATTCATGATTTTGTATGCTTGTAGTCAGTTACGCTCTCCTTCTGATGAACCTGAAATTGTAATGTACAGGTGGTCTCCGGGCCAAAGGGTAAGGTGTTCCGCACAGCCTTTGTTGGGGCGAAAGATATTCCATACTGTTAAGGGTGAGCCCTGCTATGCCCTTAGTCGCTCCTCTACGCGGGACTTGTACTAGGTTCTAAGCCTACGGATTGTATAACGGATGTAGAACTATCTAATACAGTGGTATGGATAGGTCTCCACCGAAGTCCGCCGTCTATATACTCCGGTATGTTGTTGTCGGAGCGACGCGACCAGCCATCCCGGCGGTCAGCCCCGTCGATCACGTCCGTCGATCGCGTCCATAGAACATGCCCGAACCGTTCTCCCTGATAGCCTCCGTCGAGGGAGTCAATCTCTAACACATACCTATAATCGAGCTACTGTCAGTAGTGGGATGGGTTCCATCGCAACAAAGGCCACTCACTTTAAGACCGTAATCAACTTCAAGCATAGCGAAACATTCACTACCATCCTCATGATCACCGGTGACCGTGCCTGCAGTATTTGCGTCTGAAAGAGCCGAACTTGTTTATCTGTTGTCCAGGCAAATGCTCTCCATTTTACCAGTTCTTTGACAACTTCTTATTCTTCTTGATGTGCCGCATTCCTAGCCAACATATCGTGCATGAAACAACTGCAAGGTAACAATGAGCAGGGGTCAGCAGATGTGCAAGAGAAGAGTGGGAAAGCAGTGCTTACTCCTTGGCATTCTGGAGAGGTGACCCAGTGATCTCGAGGCAATTGTATCCCTTTGCCGACGTATCAAACTGTGCAAGAACCTCTCCGAGTGTGATATTCCTTGTATTAGGGGTTTAGTGCCCTCAACAAGTGCCTTTGTAAGCTGGCTCATATCCTGGACTGGTAGCTCGGTATCTTCTGTCCATCCTTCCGGCAAGAACCCTTTAGCGATGGTGCTTGGTGATGCATCGGAAGTGATGGGTGTGGATATGCTGAGTTGATAGAGGGCGGGAGTCTTGTGTAATAAGTCCAGGCCCTTGTTGGTGCGACATGGCACTGCCAGAAGAATAGTGAAAAGGGGCTTGGTGACGAATATACTGAAACACCTCACAACATTGGTCAGGAGACTGCAAATAGGTGGCCTGAATTCACGAATATCCCTTGAGCTCACTGCTGTAATACACGATACGCAGTAAGATTGGTCCGACGGCTATCTTTCGAAAGCCAAGGTGAGGTGAGCCGCGATTAGAGGGGAGGGAGGGCCAGACTAATCGAATGACAGCCGCATGACAAGTTGACACTACTATGCGCGCTACACGGGACGAAAAAGCTAGCGCAATCAATCCTTACGCGACCGCTGAAACAACCAGAATGTAATTAATCGGTTAGTCTGGTTGGGCTGTAGTATGACTTAATTTAGGCTTTGGTTGCAGGAGCCGGCGCATAGATGTTCTGTCCTGAACACATTACACGAGTTGCGATGTGACGGTGAATGACGATGTATACATCGTAAAACAAGAGCATCGATATCGGGAAGCAATTCTCGTGTCATCGTCACTGGTAAGCGCCCTGTCTCGATGTACCATCTCACGTCAGTTTCAACAGTTGCATGTCGCAGGCCATGAGGTTTCATCCAGTGATCGGCAGAAGTTGACCAATCACAGCGCAAGGCTACAAGACAGAGTCTCGTTCAGCTTGACAGCAGGATTTTTGCATCCGGAAGGCCAAACTTACTAAATCGAAGACATCCCTTCTGATGGTGAAGGAGCCTGCGCATTTGATCTCCTTGGCACCGCTCTGTTCACCGCCATTCTGTAGAACGACCTGCATGTAGAAGTTCTGAGCGGTGTTCTCGAATGCGTGTTGGCTGAACTTGGCAAAGTAGTCGACGGTCCTGTATGCCATTGACGCTTCAGTCTAATGCGAAGGAGAATCCGCATGCGGCAAAGACTTACGATGACCGGTCGAACAGTTCATAGATGAACTTGCCCTTGTTGCTGTTGGTACCCAACAAGTCGGCGCGATTCCATCCAGCGAGTCTGGCGAATTCGTCACCGACTACGCAGATCTCGCCCGTTCTGCGCCATACGGCAGTTGGCGTCCCGCTATACGAGATTAGTTTGTCCAACTCGATCAAAGTCCGCTGGAAACTCTTTTCCAAGAAGACTTCATCCTCGAACGACAAGGGCATCCTAACAAGCCGAAGGGCATATTCAGTACAACAGACGCTCTGACCCTTGCAGGCTGCGACTTACTGCAGGGCGATCAAGCTGGGTCGGAAGGCAGCCAGACTCTTTACCACGCGAAGGATACTCTTCTGGTCAAAGTTTTTGGCCAAGAATCTCATGAGCTGGTGATAGCTAACAGTATAGTCACTAAGCGTTGTAAGGAATGGATCAACAGCTGTATCATGTCCCTTGCGCAGCTGTTCATTTCAACTCACTAGGGTTCCGACACCAAGTCATACACGCTGCTGGCAGACACTTGCGTAGCGACAGACCCGAGCGTGCCAGGGGCGGGAGGTACATTGGTCCCAACGCCCACGCCAGAACCGGCATCGACTGAAAAGTCCATCATGTCGCTGTCAAGTGTGGTCTGACTGGGTACGTTGCCGCCTATCATCGATTGCGAGCCCATGGCGGCGCCTTGCCAAGCGTTCATGAATGACTCGACCCCGTTCTGTTCGGCTAGACCAGGCAGGTCGGCAAAGATCGAGTCGAGCACGGCGTATTCGAGATTTGCAGCTTGCGAGTCGAATTGGAAGCCCTGGTCCAGCGAGAGGTCGAACTCGGGCTCCCTCAGCTCCTGGCTGCCCGAATTACCGCCAGTCATCATATCATCCTCTAGATCCGGAATGTTCTGCAGCGTTGCCGCGGGCGTTGATGACTTTCGTACGACCGATGTCGTGGTTGTCGTCCCTTCCGAGGTGACTGCCGGGTTCGTCGGCGCCTTCCTCGCCCGGGCTCGTTCCCGCTTCTTCGCGTTATGTTCGGCTGCGCAAGGAGCGGATGATATCAGTCAAGCTGGAGCAAGGGTGTGCGAGACCGCGATGACAGTCGGCTCACCTAATTCTGCCTCGGTCATCAGATATTTCGCCTTTTTCCTCTGACCTTCGCAACATTGATCACCTTGACCCTTTTTGACGCAACGTGTGCAAGGCCGAGCTGTCACAAAGCAAATGACCGTATTCAGCGGTCCGCCTTTGCCCTGAAAAGTGCGTCACGGGGTTGTGGACCTCGCACTCACAATCATCACAAGTCAAATGCGCTCGTTGACATTGCAAACAGGCTTTCGCAGCCTTCTTCTTGACCGCCTTTCCACCTGAACCTCCTGCTCCACCCGCACCCGCACCTCGAGCCGAACCGGACGCTCCTACACCATCTCCGATCTGACCAGGTTGACCGGACTGTCCCCCCTGTCCCATTGACCCAGAACCTTCACCCATCCCGCTCCCAGAAGGATCTCCCAGACCCATCTGTCCACTCGCTCCCATTCCCGATCCCGCGCCCAGTCCAAACGAGCTCGTCCGAGGTAATCCAACCTTAAGAGGACTGTTCCCTTGTCCCGTTCCCGTCCCTGCAGCACTTTCCATATCCGGCATGCCAAAGTCGGTCCCTCGCTCCGAACCCGAAGGGTGCCAACCAGCCCGAGCCCCGATCTGCGCATGCACGTTGGGGTTCGCGTTCGAAGACGGTCCAGGGTATTGATATACCGAGCTGGTCGTGCTCGGTGTGCTCGCAGCATATTCCTCATTATAGTGTCCCTGTGCTTGTCCCTGCATCTGAGCCTGATTCTGATTCTGGTATTGTCCTTGACTCGCTAGTCTCGGCAAACCCGCGTCGGACGTGTACCGAGGCGGACCGGTATGTTGTATCGGAGGCATGTTCACGACCATGGGCTGCATATCGAAAGACCGACCCCCACTGCGCTGGTGACCTTGGGGATATTGATGATAACCCAGTGCTGTCCCCGCGCGAGGTCGCATATCATACCCCATCCTCATGTCCACCTCGGCTCCCATTTCTACCTTTGACCCCATCTCCGATTTCATCTGAAAAGCCCTCTGACCTCTTCCAGGTCGATTCCCAAGCTGAACCGGTCGTCGGCCATGTCCCTGCCAACTCTCAAACGGCGAGACCCACCCCGACCCCGACCCCGTTCCCGACCTCGGAACGGGTTCGAACTCTTCTTTCACCCTGACCTGTGCTGGGTTGTAGTTGTAGTTGTACGAATACGTCCTCCCACTACCACTACCACTACCACTACCCATATTCATATCTTCGTCCATATTCCCGTATTCATATCCCGTACGATCGACATTCTTGATGTCGACGTCGAGGTACGGCCTTTCACACCTCAAGACCGTCCGACTGGCCAATTGCGGGTTCATGCACTGTTCAGCGGCTGGTGAGGGGGGGATATGGTTGGACCGGAAAGGCATGTCAACGTCAACGTCGAGGTCTAGGTCGAGGTCGAGGTCTATATCCGGGTTGAGCGCCGAGTTGAAGTTCGAGTTGGCGTAGTAGTCGGAGAAGAGATCGAGGTCGAGGTCGTGGTCGAGGTAAGAAGGGCGAGCGGCACAACACCGATGACGATAAAGCCCACGATGGTGATCCGGGGACGATCCTATTGAAGATGCCCTAGTCCGTACCCTATTACTGATTCCGGTCCGTGAACTTCGACCGCAGGAAATGTTCCTACACCTCGTCGTCCAGTGGCTAGCAGGAACACCTGCGGGATGAAAGCCCGGACTTGGGGGTCGGCTTCGTTGTCGATCTCTGGTCGGGTTCGACCGGGATGCGGTTGCAGGCACGATTGTCAAGTTGGCTAGTCCCAGGACGAGACGAGACGCTGGATTTGTCGTTGTTGCGGAAATGGACGTTGATGTTGAGGTCGACGGTGTAGAGAATGAGGAAGAACACCTCGATGGTTCAACCTCGCCTTCTAATGTTGATGATGTTAGGCGCCCGGAGATGAGGTGAAACAACGAACGACGGATTGGAAGAAAGCACCGGGCCGAAAAGGAGGAGTTGAGCCAGAACGAAAGAAGTAAGCGAGGATGATCAGGTTTGTGGTGAGAAACGGAGTTTTGTAGTCGTGGTCGGTAAGGCTGTGTGCTTACCGTTCGAGGAGGTGAGCTGGTCTTCCTGAGGCATGATCGACGAGCAGATACAGCGGAGAACGGGATCGGTGCAAAAGTTGATCGTCCTTCTTGTTCTTCTGATCTGTGTCTCTGGTGTTCCTGTGCTAGGGAAGCCAGAGCTGTGTACAGAGAGGCGGGGGAGGTTGCAGGTTGGTCGATGATTTGTAGTTTTGGCGAGGTTGATTTGTACTTTTAGTCGTGTTCGAAACTACAAATCAACCTCAACGCTCGCTCGCTCTACAAATCAACCCCCCACCCTCGATTTGTATTAAATCCCCATTCGGAAGCTGATTTACTTCCGGGAGTACATGCATCACGTAATTTGATACGTCACCCCGGTCATCGGTCCGTTGCTTCCGTTCCTGATCATTTCATTTGATTCCGTCGACGGATGCTCTCTCCCTCGGCTTGAACCGAGAATAGTTGTGTGACTGGGCGATGAACGATGAAGAGTGACGTCGATCGAACCACAAGTTCACACGAGATCGGGAGACGGTAGACTGTTGTATATATATCAGCTACCACAAAGCACGTCGTCACATGTACCGTTCATAGCCAGCTAGTAGCTCAATCTGATCTGCGATCTGCATACACCCACCCACCCTCAAGATGCCCTCGACCTCCCCCTCTCCCTCATCGGACCAACCCGACTTTTCCCGCTTCTCGACCCCTATCTGGCCCAAATCGCATACCATCCACAAGACCCACTCGGACCTCTCTTCATACCCCTATGCGACCCAGAAAGACCTGGACGAAGAACCTTCCACCCTCTTGCGTCGGCATCATCCGTTGAAGCAGAGCGGGGATGGCACGGGGAGATTAGCCGGGACGCATGGGAGGTCGGATTACGTGCATTCGGACGATCCTTCTTCCGTCGGGAGTCACCTCTTGAACCGCCCGGACGATGTCGGCAAAGACGTACTGGGGACGCTACAGGGCCGATCACCTAAAGGTTCCCAGAAGTGGAGTTCCCAGCAGGTCGAGCGGGTCAAGCGGTTGTTGGAACGAGCTCAGGGGACGGGGAAGGATCGGGACGAAGCCCTGCAAGCTTTATTCGATGATCCCGCACTGTGTCTGAGTATAAGGGAGGTCAAGGAGTTGGTCAAGGATTGGAAGTTGGAGGATCCGTTGGTGAGTGTTTTTCTTCTGTCTGGGGGAAGATCAGGAATTGGGTCTGGTCCTGTCAGACTAATTGATCGATTTCGTGGCTGGGGGAATAGCTGTACGGCGCAGCGCGTTACGTTCTCCCGTAAGTCGAACGCTATTTACTTCTCCCTAGTCATGGTCCGGTACAACTAATCTGATCTAATCTTCCATCCTTGCCTCGTTATGATCCTCACGTCGATCCTGACATATCCCGTCACGTCGCAAACGACATATTACGATGTGATCCGACCAATCGCGTCGGGCGTATTTAGGACGACGGAAAAGTCGATCAAGAACCAGGAATGGCCTGGGAAGGCTGAACAGGAGCGGGAGGCGGAGCAGAAGAAGAAGGAGAAGGAGAAAGAGAAAGAGAAAGAGAAGGGCGAAGGGGATGAGAAGAAGGGAGATGGGAAGGAGGGCGGGAAGAAGGAGGATGATAAAGAAGAAGGTCAAGATAACGAGAAGGGGAAGGAGAAGGACCAGGATCCGAAGAAACAGAACGGCCAAGAAACTGGAGACAAGAAGAAAACTGCCCAAGAGCCCAAATCTGAGACGAAGCCCGAGGACGCCAACCAAAAGTCCGCCCCTGGGGATGACGACAAGTCCAACGACCAAGAAAACGGCGATCCGGACATGTTCGACAACCTCTCCGAGGGTGAAAAGAAATGGTTCAAGAAGTTCATCGAAGAGATGGACTTTTTCGAAAACTTGAAGAACGATCCGGGGGTGGCCTCGACGGCTTTTGGGAAGCATGGGTTGAAAGCGCTTCAAGAGGATTTCAAGCCCGAGATTGAGGATCTAGATGGGAAAGACGCGGTGGACGTGATAGAGGCGGCCAGGCAGGAGAGAAAGTTGCGGTTCACCGAACAGGCTGCTATGCGGGTTCAGCTGGATGATCAGTTCACTCCCGATTCGTGGATCCCAAGGTCGGATCATTTACTGAGGCTCACTGGGAAGCACCCGATGAATGCCGAGGCGAACATGACGGAGCTCTTCGATGCCGGCTTGATCACCCCAACCAAGCTGCACTATATCCGGAACCACGGAGCGGTCCCCCGACTCGCTTGGGAGACGCATACTTTGGAAATATTTTCCGATCCCCCAGGCTTGATCGACCCGATCGAGCTATCCATGGACGATATAGTACAACAGTTCACGCCGATCGAGATCCCGGTGACGCTGGCTTGTGATGGGAATCGACGAAAGGAAGTCAACATGATCAAGCAGAGCGGAGGCTTCGGATGGAGCGCGGCGGGTGTGTCCACTTGTATGTGGACCGGAGCGCTCTTGAGGGATATTCTCCTCAAACAGAACCTCAAGGAGAGGCCCGGCGATGAGAGGTGGTACCTGAACTACGAGGGCGCGGATGAGCCGTCGGAGGGCAAGTATGCGACGTCGATCCCCCTCTCATACGTGATGGACGAGACCAACGACGTGATGCTAGCTTATGGTATCAATGGAGCACCGCTACAACCCGACCATGGATACCCCTTGCGATCGATCATCCCGTCGTTCGTCGGTGGTCGATGCGTCAAGTGGCTCAAAAAGGTCTGGATCAGCAAGAAGCCCAACCAATCCCATTAGTAAGCAAGGCTCAGATCCATGCGAGGCGGAACGCAAACTGATCAGTGTTTCGGCACAGCCATCGATGGGACAATCGAGTGGTACCGTCCTTCATCACGTCGAAGCGGGATCCAATGGCAAAGGCGTTCTTCCACAGTGATAGTCATACCCTCTTGTTGGAGCAGTGTCTACAGTCGGTTATCACCCGTCCCGCCCATGGGCAATACATCCCATTGGATGGCGAGGCGGATGGCCTTAAAGGCCTGGAGCGCAAGATCGAGGTGAGCGGTTGGACAGACTCCGCATCGCCAGCTCGAGACGCTGACTATTTGTCTTGTGTAGATTGCTGGCTATGTAAGTTGCTGATCTAAAGTGATTCGAATCGGCTCAGCTGAAACTTCGTTTGTCAGGCGTACCATGGAGGAGGTATCCAGGTGCAGAAGATCGAGCTCTCCCTAGACAACGGCAAAACCTGGCGCTTCTGTTTCCGGAAAATGCTGGACAAGCCTATGAGACACGGGAACAAGTTTTGGGCCTGGTGTCATTGGTCTTGTGAGGTCACGGTCGGAGAGCTCTCCAATTCGTCCGAGATCATCGTTCGCGCTTTCGTGAGTGCGACGTGAGCAGTAGTAAGGATGAACGAGTTCTGATGTCGTTCACATCGCATCTAGGATGCCATGAAGAGCAGCCAACCGGAACACATCACCTGGAATCTGCTGGGCATGATGAACAACGGTCAGACTTGTTGTCGAATCCGGATTACCACAAGATGCTGATTCATCAAGGTCTTGCAGCCTGGTACCGAGTTCGACCCGAGCTGCAGAACGACCCTTCGACCGGTCAGCCGGCTCTGTTCTTCCGTCACCCTGTCGCACCTGGTGCAGGTGATGATGGCTGGATGAAGCCCAGCGAGGCCGAGCAAGTCAAGGCCGAGGCATCCAAAAAGCAAACGGGAGACGAGAAGCAGTTCACCCTAGAAGAGATCGAGAAACACAACAAACCTGACGACGCGTGGATCATCATCGATAACAAGGTGTACGACGTCAGTTCGCTGACCGGTCCTGGATCTTGGCATCCCGGTGGAGCCGCAGCCATCTTGACATATGCTGGAAAAGCCACCGTCGACTGCTCGAATGATTACAACGCCATTCACGATGGATACGCAAACGAACAGCGGGACAAGCTGTTTATCGGCGTTCTGAGCGAGAAGGGTGTTAACGCCCTCAAGGAGGATGCTGAGCGGGCAAAGAAGGTGCAAGCGAAGGTGAAGAAGGAACGGGCCGATTTCGCACTGAAGCCGTACAGGTACGGGTTTCTAGCCAAAATATACTACTAGCGAGTATCGGCTGACGCTGATGTTTCTTTATACAGCTTCACGGCTGCAACCTTGATCAAACGCAAAGAGATCAGCAAGGACACTCGGTAGGCTGCAACATCGCACCATTCCCTGTGCCGCTGCTGAATAACGTCATCTGCGCTTCCAGCATCTACACCTTCGAGCTGCCTAAACGACCGGATGGAAAGCATGGTCGACTAGGTTTGCCGATCGGGAACCATGTCCAGATCGCGTTCCACTGTGCCGATGGAGTGGTGACCAGGCCGTATACACCGACCAGGTGAGTCGAGATCCTTCCATTACGAAGGAGTCAGCTTCTCAATGCCATGGTTTCACAGGCCCGTCACGGCAGACGAGGAAGACGGAACTTTCGGCAAGTATCGCTTGTGTTTTCAGGCTACTCCGCCAAAGCTGACTTCGTCTGCACTATAGATTTGCTCATCAAGAGTTACTTCCCGAGTGCGGACTCCAAATTCCCTCCAGGTGGCACACTGTACGTATCGGAGGCTGACGACCCAAGCGCTCAAGACTCATCTCATTGACGGTCCCACGTCACAGCTCGAACTATGTCGACTGCATGCAGATAGGTATGTTTTTCACCGTGCGGTACGATTATTACCTCCCCATTGACAAGCCTTTTTTCATACAGGCGAAGATATCGACATCCGTCTGGGACCGTCGGACATCACCTACCTGGGCAAGGGCAAATTCAAGATCAACGACAAAGACTACCAATTTGACAAGGTCAGTGGTAGCCCTGGCGGACGCCTCTACGACGTACTTGCAACTGACGAGATCATGATTACGCTTGTTGACAGTTGAACCTGGTGGCCGGTGGTTCAGGTGAGCATCTGAGGTAGGCACGTTATGTATTGCTCCACAATGTGCTGACGCTACGCTGTTCAGGTCTTACGCCCCACTGGCAGTTAATTCATTCCATCTTGAAGAACACCAAAGACGACCATACTCAGATCAAGATGGTAGACGCTAACAGCGGTCTTTCCGTATGTCACATCACTCAGTGCCTGAATTCTGTTTCGACGTGACTGACTTTTCGGAACAACCATCGACTGCAGGACATTCTGATGTTCGACGAGCTCAAAGATTATGCTCAGAGATACCCCGACCAATTCCAACCCTGGTTTACGCTCAGTCATCCGCCAGAGCCGAAAGATAACGGAGGCAAGGATTGGGAATACTCGACGGGTCACTTGGACGAAAATGTCGTCAAGGAGAGGTTCTTTGCGCCTGACGGGGACAAGGTCGGCACGTTCTTGTGAGTCGCTGCACTGCTGCTTTTGCTGTTAGCGCGCGTTTCAAGATGACAGTGGGCTGATCATGTCTCGTGGACATCCTCATCGACTCGTTACATGGGACAATTAAGGTGTGGGCCTCCCGGATTGATCGAGCATGGTGCGATGCCGCCCTTGAAAGCTTGGGGGTTCAAGGATGGGGAGACGCTGTTCGGATTCTGAGCGGAAAGGACTGGTCTCGTGTATCGTTCTGGGAGTCACAGAGTGTACAAAGCGAAGAATAACAAAATGTTTAGGTTGTATCGGCGACGTTATTAGTATATCACTATCAAATGGGATTGCTATGACAACGAGTTCGCAGGTTTGGCAACAGGATCTGAGATGGGGAGGAGATTTGCAAGGAACGCTAGCGTAGGGTAGAGCACTCCGGCTAGACGCCGAGAGCGTGTTCGCCTTCAACAACGCTGGTCTATACCTGGAATCGATCCGCGCAGTCACTTTAAGCTCTGAAGCATTTCGCCACACTCGCTGCCTATTCAGGTCGAGATCGAAACCGGACGTAGAATGATCATCGTCAGAACGTGTAATCGGCGATAAGAGGCGCGCGCTTTTACGTGGCCAGACAGCGGATCGAAGCGGAGTCGATTAGGCTCGAGACTCGCGAGGCGTCGCGTTCGGAAAACTTGTCAGGCTCGACACCCTTTCTCCTCGCAGATTGTCAGGCTCGCACGCTTTCTCTCTCGTTCTCTCTCTCGCTCGTTGGCGACCACCTCGCTCCGGCCTCTCGGAGCGACGAACCACAGCCCAGCCCAGCAGCAAGTTCAGATCGACCACCTCGTTCAGCCAAAATCTTCCACTCCGCACCCATACCCGCCTTTGACCCTTCTTCGTTCCTCTTTACCTCGGCAACCACTCGACCCCCAAAAAAAGGAAGAAGTGTGAGATACACAGACGCTAGATATACACGCACCTCTTTCGACCAGGACACTCAGACGCGGTTGCGACTTTTTCTCTCTCTTGTTGTTTCGGGAAATACAGTTTTCAAGATGTCCACCAAGATCCGTGCCTTCGAGCTGCAGAGCAAGTGCGTATCGCTGCGTCCTCGACGGAAAGAGGGAGATCTCGGAGAGCTGTCGGAACGGGAGATGTGGGGGAATACATCTCGCCGTGGCAGCGGAGATTCAGGAGAGATGGGTGATTAGCCAGGAAGACTGCAGTTGCTGACTGAATCTCTGCTTCTCTCGTCTTTACAATATCCTGTCTCAAATTCATACTCCAATTCGCCTACATCTCCTCTCAACCAAACCACAAACGCAACTCGAATCAACTCCTCCCCTCCTCATTTACCTTCACGAACAACCACCTTGATCCCGCAGGAACAAGTCCGACCTCCTCACCCAGCTCGATGAACTTAAGACCGAGTTGGCTTCCCTGAGGGTCGCCAAGATCGCCGGTGGATCGGCCAACAAGCTCGGAAAGATGTGAGGCGGTTTTCCTTTCCTGCTCGATGGGGACGCTTGGTCTTCGAGGAACTCCGGGGTACGAGGTGCGGTGCTGCGCGAACGCGGTGCAAGTCGTCAGGAGCATGGTGCCAGGTGCAAATCGGATCGGATGGATGGATAGCGGAAAGGCTAGGGTCGACATGGATGGAAGACAGGGATATCGAGATCGAGAAAAGAAAGAGGGTGGACGACATCAGCCCTGAGGAAACCGCACATGTAGCGGCAATGGCCAAAGAACCGAGACAAGACGACGAGGTTGGTCATGCAGGCTGTGCAAGGAACGCCTCTGAAGCTACATCAAGGACGGCATACCTCGAGAATACGAGCATACTCAACACTATCGAACGGACCCGACCTAGAAGCATCTGGCTTCCCACCTGCACTTGCACCACACGCACGCACCGCGCACCCATACTTTCACCTCCCCGAGCGACCAAGGCCTCAACGAGAAGCCCGGTAACGGCCCAGCTGACTGTGACGATCTTGCTCTTCTTTTTGTAGCAACGGTGTCCGAAAGTCTATCGCCCGAGTCTTGACCGTCATCAACCAGAAGCAGAGGCAGAACGTCAGGGAGTTGTACAAGAGCAAGAACGCCAAGTGTGAGTACACCACCTTGTGCCCTCTCGCTACATTCGAGAGGCATCGCAGTTGTTGACCGTGAGCGAATCGATGATGCCCCGGCAGACCTTCCCCTCGACCTCCGATACAAGAAGACCAGGGCTATCCGACGACGATTGACCAAGCACGAGTCCCACCTTATCACCGAGAAGCAGCACAAGAAGGACATCCACTTCCCCAAGAGGAGTGAGTCTGCAACCTGGAATACCGCACAAAGGACGGCAACTGATGGTCTTTTTCTACCCGTATTTCCTGCAGAGTACGCTCTCAAGGCCTAAACCGGTCGTGACAAGCGACAAGGGATGCGATTCGAGGGGCTGAGAGGGGGATAGGCTGGAAGACGAGAGGAGTTTGACTGTGTAAACCCACGTATTTCCGTGCTTGTTCCTTTTCTTTTTCCTTTGATGGGTGTATGTGATGTGATGATCCATGTCATATACGGGTGGACGCACGTACAGCTTGCCAAGACTGTCATGGACGACCTGATGCGTACAGACACACGAGTTGTGCGACTCGACCTGCTCGTTCGACTTGATCGGTTTTGTACGCTGTCAAACACCGGCATGAGTACAGTATGCATCTCCGGGTGTCCCGCTCGCCGAACGAAAACGTGAAACAAAATCACAAATACAACATCTGGCTACTGATCCTTCAATTTCACCTATTTTGCGCACTGCGATCTCAATCTATCTCCGCCGCTTGGCTGGATCTTGAGGGTATAAACTCACACGACAGATTGAGGGTGTCTAGCCGAGCAACTTGGAGTTGATGATCTCTTCCGTGAAACCTTCTGCTCCGTCCCTGACTTCGATGACCTGGGAGTTGAAGCGTTCTCGGTATCAGCCGTCGTTCTCGTAAGAGATAAAGAGGATGAGATACGGCGCGAGGGCGGGGGCGTACCTTGGAACACTCGGCGACCTGTGCGAATTGCGGCAAGCCGGACGTGTGGAGCATCATCAGTTCTGTCGGGGAAGATGAGGGAGCCCTGCGAGTGTGGCAAAGGGGATTCTTCTTTCAGTATTATTGTCAGACCGAGTCTGCAGTCAGAGTCGGGTTTGGAGGAGAGCTAGGGGAGGTCATGCGAAGGAGAGAAGGGATCAAAGCGGGGGACTGACCAGTTGATGAGTACGAGCGGGTATGAGACTCGGCCGTCCTTGTGCGTCTGTGCATATCGAAACCCGAATGAAATCAAGTCAAGCTCAGAAACAGTCAACGTCTTTCGTTTCGCCAAACGCGACGTGTATCGCCAGCCGCAGCGACCCTTCGAATGTTCAAAAACTCACCAACGCATGACTCAGTACGATATACCTAGGCGCGTTCTCCGGCAACTCTTCCCCTATCTCCTCTATGGACCCTTCGAGCTCCTCGTCTACCTGCATGGACAGGGTCTTTTTGTCGATCTTGACCGAGATGGCCTTGGTGGATTTCGAGGGTTTGAAGCGGAATTTCTACGTGGTCCGTTTCAGGGGTATCGGAGTGAGTGGGACGGGAAGTCAACAGAATGAGTTGATAGTCAGGTGATAGGGATCGAGGTCTGATTGCAGAGAGCTGGGACTGACCTTGACGGCATCTTTGACGGTCACGGGGAGGTCAACGGTGGTTGATTGAGACTGCGAGGCGGGTCGGAACGGGTCAGTCTTTGTGTCGCGTCTGACCGTGACTGTTAGTGTTCAACACACCATGATCAAAACTCTTTTGTAAGTGTGTATGTATGTGTGCGTGTGTGTATATAGATATATAGGCTATCGATGTTGGTCGGTGGGTATGATACGCACTGATAGCACTGACAACCTGCTGCTGCTGCTGCTACCTCTAGACGTCATCCCCCCCGGTTACTGACCTGCCCATATACAGTTACGTAAGCAACAATGATGTTACGTGATTAGCTAATCGTGTACGCGTCGCCCTGACCACGCCCTGCTCGTACCCGGATGTCTCTCTTGATCGCAAGCTATGCACACTATGCAAGAGCGACTCGACTGGTTACTACTGCAGTCAGCCGTCAGCCATCTATCAAGGCTGCAGAGTCCACTCACACAGGCCGCCAGCTCTCGTCAAGCACACCTTTTCGCGTAGCATTCCTGACGCCAACCCTCTCTCTTTCCGGCTAACCCTATTCGACCTCGGATCAACCTTCCCACCATGTCCTTCCTCCTCAAACCCCTCGCCTTCATCTCGACCTCGGCCATCTCTCTCCTCGGACTCGTCTCTACCCGGTCGAAGAAGGCGAGGTATTACTTCCACCTCACGCTGTATTTCAGCACGATGGGTCTCTGTAGCGTCTTGGGGGTCGTTTATAGTATCGCCTTGTCGCTCGTCGGGCAGGTGAGTCGGGGGGTGCCGGTCGAAACTAGATTATACCGATATGGACGTACTGATTCTGAATAACCCATATCTCTCTCTCTCTTCCCCTTCTCTCCTCTTCACCGCCTTACGAACTCCGACCCCCCCACAGCGCCTGAACATCAACTACCTAACAGCCCGTTCGTTCTATTACCTCTGTTACCCCCTGATCGGTATCAAGCTCGAAGTAGAGGGCAGGGAACACTTGGACGGGCTGATGACCTTGGGGGAGAATGGAAAGGCTCAGAGCGCGGTCTTGGTCGGGAATCATCAGAGGTGAGTCGTGGTTATGGTTATAGTTGTAGTTATAGATTGGAAGGTAGCTTTGGGCTTGGACGATGGGTCGTGGTCGGGATCCTATGGAGTAAGCTGATGACAATCTCGATATCTGTTTTCGTGTATGTGTACAGTTTCCTGGACATCTTGTACCTCGGGAGGATCTTCCCCAAGCGGGCGGTGATTATGGCCAAGAAGGAACTACGATGGGCTCCTCTGCTCGGACAATACCGTCAGTCATCCTCGCCTCACCTATCCTGCTTGAATTTGTTACTAAACGCATCAATGACAATTCGCCTTTCTCCTCAATCTCCATCCTACCTATATTGTTTTCTAATACAATAACTTGCAACCTACAGTGACCCTCTCCGGAGCCGTCATGGTCGACCGCAAGAACAGCAAAGACGCCGTCAAGATGATGCACCACGTCGGGGAGGACATGAAGCGCAAGGGCGTCTCGCTCTGGATCTTTCCCGAGGGGACGAGGAGCCTGAGGAAGGAGGACGAGTTGTTGCCGTTCAAAAAGGGGGCGTTCCACCTGGCCGTCCAAGGTGAGTTCAGATGCCAGTCGAGGGGTCAAGGGTTAGGGGTTGCCCGTGCGGGGAGCGAGGTGTCTGGGTTTTGAGGGGGAAGCCGGAACTGACTTGACGTGGATTTCGGGGGGTTCCAGCGGCGGTCCCGGTCGTACCCGTCGTTTGTGAGAATTATCATAGGTTGTTCGATGGGAAACGGATGTTTGAACGGGGAACCTTGAAGATCAAAAGTGAGTCGGCCTCGACTTGGAATTCCCACAGCTGAGCTCCGGCTCACATCTTTCATTTTCGCCATCACGTTACTATCTACCCTCACTCGGCTTCGACTTGTTAGTCCTACCGCCCATCTCCACCCAAGGACTCTCTAGCGAGGACGTCGGTCAGCTAGCTCAAGACGTCCGAGAGAGCATGATGACCACCTTGAAAGACCTATCGGCCGCGTCCCGTGCGTCATCTTCCTCTTCGAGCAGCTTGGAATCGGACGAGACGGCCCTCTTGCCCAAAGATCACAAGGACAAGGAAACGGTCAAGTCCAAGGGATATGGGACGGGAGAACTCCGACGTCGAAACTCTCCAGCTTCAGGGGCTGCTTCCGTATCGGACACGCCTATGGGCAAGGGAAAGGCGGACAAGCAAGAGGTGGCAGAGACGGGATCGGTCGATGGGCCAGGCGGGGTGATGGCTGGGGCTCTGGACGCCGTCAAAGGAGAGTCCGCCACATCGAGCAAGGCTGGACAGGCGGATGAGGAGGAGAGTGATGATGGTGCCGTTCTGGTCGGTCGGCCGGAGGACGAGTAGGGGGTTCGGTCGGGTCTTGAGTGCTTGAGGAGAGGGGGAGATGTGTGCGCGTCGGAGTCCAGCGAGAGAATCACATATCATTTAGTTATAACGTATATATTTGCATGTTTCGAGATGGGAATTTCACAACGCGATTGGAACAGCTTCTTGGCCCGTCTCGATGACCGCGCTTGTGAATGATTCAAGCGATGTAGTTTGATCATCCCATGGTTCATAGTCCGTCTGAGCGTGAACCTACCTGTATGCCGGTCCTGTGCTTCTCGACATGATGCGGTTTTGAAACCCAATGTGAGCCAATGCCTCAGACTGTTTCCAAGTTCCTTTTCAAATCTGTGTCCTAACGTTTGCGCTCGTGGAACTTATAGACCGCTCGGACGTTCCACTGGTCGAGCTGTCATTCCGCTCCGCAGTTCTCCCCCATACAGACCTTCTAAAGAGGGTCTTGATGATGCTCCGCCTGTGCGGATAGATTAAAATGTGATCCGGCGATAATCTTGGCGCAGAGAGAGCGAGTCTAAAAACTGTTCGTATTCGCCCTACTGAACGCTAGCGGAACGAGAGAAGTAGCACAATTGAACGCCTTGAGAGCGGGGCTTATAAAGGTAGTTCGGAGTAGTAGGAGAGGGCAAAAAGGGGGCTCTGGGCGCGTGTGGAGCATCGCTCTATCGTCAAGTCTCGAACCATGTCTCTCAGTCTCTCCCGGACGAGACTGAGGTTAGCAGCGATCCCATCAAAAACGTCTACATACCCCTATCACATCAGATGAGGGCATTGCTAACTCCCAAAAATACACTTGGTCAAAAGGGTAGTCTGATTGAACCCTTGTAGATCCGCAGGAACTTGATTTAGCCTGAGATCCTTGCAATTCTTGACCTTGCATAGGTGATCTTCCTTGCACAGGGTGTAGGTGGTTCGGTTCTCAAGTCTCGGACAGAGGTCGGTTTTGCGGTGATTGCCATGCAGAACCTGGACAACGCCTGGTCTTGCGCAGAAATCACAACGAGGTTGGGGTTGGGGTTGGGGAGGAAACATGGTGGGCCGTAAACATCGTCGCCACAATGAGAGACAACTTGGCTTGTCATGGCGCATCTTACGAGTTAGTGCAATGGCACCAGGTGATTCTGGTGTTTCATCAGGCCGGTCACGCACTACAACCAGCAATTCGGCTTTATCCAGTGCCAAATTGCTACCCACTGCTGCTCGACTGACGCTAATCACATCTGGCTGGAAAGGTTCCTGCTGAAAGCCGAAAAGAAGAGCAATTCTCTTCAGGAAGTCAAGAGGCAGCGTCAGCTACAAAAGGTTTCCCGGACTTCGAACAGAGCAAAATCAGAACGAGAACGAGACGAGGTATGCTAGCGATACCCACTACTGAGTCTGTTGCCGCCCTTTCATCTCATATCGTGACCCGCTCTATCTCCTACTTAATGTTATGTTGCGCGCTGGAGTATTGAAGAGCACATGAACATTACTAAAATCTACTTCAGTGTGTGTCAGTCGGTAATTAAGCAACGCAGCCGGGATCTGTTGAGAAGAAGGTTGCTTACGTTTCTACCTTGCGAACCAACGCGATTGTAAGTAAGCCGTCAGGGTCGCAAACTATCTCTTGTACCACTTGTTTTACGGTTTGCAATCCAGAATCATCAGGTCTCACCATACCAATCAGCCTACGAAGACCGGGTAGAAAACCCACAATCCAGTCGTGGTCGACCTAATTACTCTTTGCCGGGAGCAGCGCTCAATCTTGGCTAATCATTGGTGGACAAATCTGCTTTACTGGTATTCCATTTACAAGGAAGCAAAGAAGAACGTCTAACGGATAATGGATGAGGTGGCTTGGTTTCCAGGTGTCTTTCGAGTGATTTCCGGCGCAACACTTAGCGACATATGAACTTTTCAAATCCGAGATGACATTACGTGCATTACAAGATATGTAGATGTGCATGCACATACATCAACTTGACCTCGTCATCCTGACCGCCGTTTCCTGCCTGAAAGGCTTCAAAACGATCCCAATGAGCCTCGAGAACTCCCTCGTTATCACCTTTCAGTCTGCGCTCACGCCCCTCGCTGACCATCCTCGCCTTCCTGACCGCCAATTGTATGGGGGACCATCCTAGGGATTCCCATGGCGCCGTTCTTGTGCGCTTGCAGGGCTAACCGAGGTATCAGTCTGCCTCCTCTGACTACATAGTTGAGAAGCTGATGATAGTCAATCCTCACAACATGCTCTGGCGTAAGGGACCATCTTCATTCGATGACAAGACCCGCTAAAGCCAGCTCTTTCTGCTTGCCGGACTCGACGTAACGCTGAAATCTAGGCCGACAATGATGTAGGACATAGCATCATAGATACACAGAAGCAGTTGATTCGCTTCCGCTTATTATTGAATGGTCTGTTCTGCTTTTCAGCTTGGACCATGCTTAGTTTCACGTCGCGTTTCAGCGCTTGACCGGATTGACGGCAAGCGCATGTTTTGGGCTTTTGGCGCGTTCAGCCACCAAGCGCGATCACCGCTGTCCGAACCCTCGCCTCAAACTGGCAGGATCTACCAAGAGATATCCTACGATCCAACAGTTGACTGACGTTCCCCGTAGATCCCGTCGAGGGTCGAAACCTTCTTGAACAGAGAAGAAAAAGCCTTGAGCGCAACAGATACAAGGGACCAGGATCGACCGATTGACATTTTGCTTGTTTTGTCGACGTGGCGATGAACGGCGGACCAATACTCCCGAGCTGCGTACGGGATCATGGCCTGTTATCAAGGAAGCAGCAAACATATCCCAAAGAATGTATCGGCGGGATAATGACTCTCTAGGCCAAACCCCAAAAGTCCTTGGGAACAACCAGTCTCGGATATCCCGCTAGACCTTTCTGCTCAGTTACCGCCCAGTTCCTTCTTGTTGAACCTGTTTAGGTATTCGGCACGATCCTCGGCTTTTGTAATCAGGCACTTGAATGTTACGAAGTTACCGACGTCCGCCTCTTTGAGATCAGAAACTCTTCTGTGAACGTTGCTGCCGACCATCCTAGGCTCACAATGGTTTTATGCCATATTCGAGTCCGTTTCAGGTCGAGTTGTCGTGCAATTTGCGAGGGAAGGTGAAGGGGGGAAGGGAGGGGGGGGTTTGAGAGGGTCAGATGAGGGGAAAGTTGGTCGGTTATTGTTATTTGTTGCGTCTTGACTTGTCATTTGTTTTATTTTGTAGTGACCTGTTGCTCAGGTTGTTGGGGTATTGCGATCGAAGTTGTGTCTGTTTTGTATTTATGGGCTTGACCCCCCAGCCCGGGGTATGCAGTTTTGTTTCTCTTTGTCTTTTCCATGGGTTATGCTTGTTGTTCCAGGTTCTAATTGTGATATGGACTTGCCGCTCGAGCTCTCTGCAAATTTGTATCAGCCCTTCACTTTTAGATTCGCAAGTCTTTGGACACTCGTCTCGGATTTGCATTGTATAACTTACAAATGACATCCTGTCTGCAAACTCGTCACCGTCAAGGCGGCTTGACCCAGCCCTGACCATTGAAATAATCGATGGAGCTGTTGACACTGTAAATATTGTACTATTTCAATTGCATGGTCTCCAGCCGGGTTGCTGCTCGAAATGGTACGCATAATTGCGGACGATGAGACGATTGGCACAACCCAAGATGGGGGATTAAGGGAGATTTGCTTGATGGGCTGGCTTCTCTGGTGAAGCGATCAAGGTTGTCATAATGCAGTCTCTGAATGCGTTCTTGCCCAAGGTTCGGCTCATTATTCAGTATCTTGCGGACATGTCCCCGGTGCCCGTCTTGTATCGTCAGTCGTCCTCACCCCCCAGGGAGCCAAGCCCAGGTCATTGAGCGTGCGAGACAGGTCGATGTGTTCTACCGCTGTTTGTCGGATATGATGCGCGAGAGCGTCTTGTATCTATGCCATCTACTCTGATGTATACAAATCTCGCCAGTTGCCTCTACTTTCCTTTTGTTACTAGATCTAGAGCTGTTGGCAAAACGCCACCAGTGCGTCCAGAATCATCACCTTGTCCGGCTGTACGTCCGCTTGACCGTCGTTTGCGTTATCCACCTCGGCATCAGAGGCGATCGTATCTCGGAGTTCTGTCGGAGCAAGAGATGTCAGCCACCTGCTTGATTTTTTGAACAATCAACGCCTGCGTCTTACCCTTCAACACGCCGATTACATCTTCGAAAGTCTTGCCTTTTCGACTGAGTAGCATTTTCGTATGACCTTGAGCCTGAGGAGATGATGATCTCGTTGATCATTAGTCACCAGTCGCAGCCAGCCTTTAGCACCGAGTGCTCACCCCGTCATCCTCCATTACGACCCAGGCCAAGACGTAATCGATATTTTGCAAATGTGATAGCCCCGCGTTGAGTTTACGAAGGTACCAGTCGTCTTTTTCCTCGTCAGTGATCTCTTCGCCGTTTTCTAGCATGATCTGTCGTCGCGGATTTGGTTCAATGAGGCGAAAGTATGCTGGTCACGAAAGTCCGATTGCGGACGAAGACCTACCTGTTTCTCCATATCCACCTCCCGATCCGTTCGACTCAATCTTCCTACCGCTCCTTCTCGCATCTCCAATAACCGGTCGATCTTTTCGTAGTCGTTTTCGACAAATTTGGCCAGCGTCCTGATCCTGGCCGGTGTTTCCGAATCGAGCGATGTGAAAAGGGACGCTAGGATGGACAAGACGTGTTCCTCGTCTTCTAGTGGCGAAGTGGCGAACGCTGCTGTCGTCTTGGATTTCTTCGGACCGCCCTATAAAGCCCAAGCGAACGGATCAGCATCACAATCTTACCTGTCCCGCCTTGCGCGCTCCCGTATTGACTCGCTCACCTTGCCCATAAACGCCGAGAACAAGCTCTTCAGCCCTAAAACCTCTACAAAACGCTCACAACATCCCTTGCCATCTTCCCCTTGCGTGGCATAGGCCATGACCTTGATCGCTCTCGTCCGAGCGACGACCTTTTCCTTCATGATCAGTGCCATCAGCTCGACACCTTCTGCTTCGAGAAAGGCGTGCTTGAGTTCGGGCTCGGCGAGAACGGAACAGAGGGCGTTGAAGATGTTTTCCATGTATTCGAGTTCTTCCGTGTCGCCGGGGTCTTTATTGCGGTAGACCTGTAGTGCGAACAGGAAACGAGGAAAGGAAAGTCAGCTTATGTATCGATCCATCTAGGTGCTCCAAGAAACGTTCGGCACGCACCGAGACGGCCAATAATAACGGCTCAATACCTCCCAGATCCGCCAGCTTCATCCTCACCCCCCTCTCTTCCTGCAAGAGCACCGCCAAGACCTCGCTCGCATACTGTTTATTGCTATCATAAGCTGGTACCGTCAACCGACTTAGTAACCATGGTAAGAGCTCGGTCTGCTCGACGATCTGATTGGCCAGAGGGGGGAGGAAACCGAGAAAGTTGTCGAATATGCCGAGGATGTTGAATACGCCTGTACGGTCTGATTCTTCGTCTTCTTCGTTCAAGCGGGAGAGGTTGGAGACGAGGAGTTCGAGGATGGATTGGTCCAGCTGTCAGGATTTTAGGAAAATATCAGCGTACACGCTTCCGCTGTGACTTTGTCTTTGCCCGTTTCAAAGAGACTCACCAGTAATCCGATGAAATCCCCCATGATCAGCCTCAACTTCGTCCTCATCTCCTCCCTCTTTTCGTCCTCATCTTCCCCCTCCCCCTCGGCTTCCAACAAATCCTCCCCGACGTCCTCATCGGTCATCTCATACAACGCGCTGACGACCTGTAAGCTGATATCCGTGTTATCGTGGGACAAGAGTTGGACGAGGTCGGGCAGGAGAAGGTCGTTCTTGATGACTTCTGGGTAGTATAGGAGCGGATTTTGAGGGAGAGGGTAGAGGAAGGTGAATGCCGTGTCCAGTTCCGTCTCGGAATCTAAGTATCTAGTGATGTACCCGACAGCAGAGTCAGCGTGTGCGTGTGTGAAGGTGGGGTTATGAACAGAAAAGCATGAGGCGCACGGAAACGTCTCCCTCGCGAACAAGATGACGCTTGACAAGGACTCACTTGGTTGGCTGATCCATCCATTTGCTCCTCATCTCCGCATTCTTCCTGACGACCCGATCGAACTTGATGATCTGTTTCCTCAGCTCGGGGATCGTCGGGAGTGCCGAGGCCTACAGAGTTAGGGCAATAGTTCGAGATTTCAGCGTTTAAAGCGAGCTCTTAATAGAAGGTTGGACATGGGGTGTAGCTTACTTGTTCGTCTGCTACGTTGGCGAACATGTCCAAGATCCGCTACACGTGCAATACAGCAATATCCGTAATACGACATAGCGTTAGCATCAACCTCTACGGCTCGTGCTCGCCGAGTTCCGATTCCGAGGACAGTAGACTAACCTCCTGCGTCTCGTTCGTCCCCCCACCGAAAAACCTCCCTCCCTCTTCGTCCCCGTCTTCCGCTTCGAACGTCTCCTCGGCAACCCCGTAGACCCCATCGACATCCTCTTCCTCGTCTTGCATCCGAACGTCCTGCGGTCCTTCTTCATCTCGTTCATCTTCCACCGTCGCTGCTCTTCCTTTACCCTTCCCCGAGGCTATAGGTATGCTTCCTGCGTTTCCCGTTGAAGCCGCCGATTTGCTAGAGTTGGGGATCTTGCTGAGGTTGGCCAAGGGGTCCGCACTGCCGTTGTTATTCGTTCGAGGTCGTTTGACACCCGCTCCAAATGTATCGGTAGCTGATGAGCTGGGGAGCTTGCGTTTGGACCCGCCTGAAGAGGGGAGTTCGGGAACTTTGAATGCGCCATTCATCTTTGGTGTGAGTTCAGGTGTGCTTGCTCCAGGTGAATGGTATGGAGTTTGACGGTGTGCGAGAGGTTACCGAACAGGTCGTCTCATGATGGTTGTTTGATGTTCGACTGGCCAAGTTACCCACTCCCATGCGGTGGCGGACATCTTCTATCGATTCCTGATGTCCGCGTTCGCGTTACTGCAGTCGCTACTGCTGGATCGATGATGCATGATCGTGATGATGGATGATGATCGATATCGAGGCAACATTTCATGACAACGGCCTCGTCTGGTTACTTAACGCCCACTCACTGCTAGACATACTTCCATAAACGTCGATCGGAAATCATGTCGGAACTCTGTCCACCTTGGGCCCCATTCTTCGGGTGAGCATCCAAGCCGACTTGATGTCCGCGGCGAGGGTTCGGGAACTTGGGGTTCCCTTTCTCGTTGTCGAGACGACAGCTGGTAGAAGCGATCTGGTAGCTTGTCAATGCTGACAATGAGTCTCCTTCTTGTGTTCTTCTCCATTCCAATATAGCTTTGCCGGAGTAACAGCCGCCGTAAGCCAACTCTTGTTCAACCAATTTCGCAATTATCCTCTAACCACACACTTCTCTACCTCTTCATTACACCTCCTTCTGTTCGGACCTGCAATCCGATCAAACCGGCTACATATTTATATATATAAACACTCCTCACCCCCAACACATTTATCTTGTCGTCGTCCGGCATCACCAGATGGTCCTCTCCACAGTCGGAGCAGCTTACGGGACCGCCAAAGCAGGGATCGGTATCGCCGGGTTAGGGCAGGTCAGGCCGGACCTGATGATGAAGAGTTTGATCCCCGTCGTCGTGAGTGATCTTTCAGCGTGCCTCTAGTGCTTGTTTGTAAGGGGAAATGGGCGCGTGGGCTGACAATTCTGCTTATGTTACACTATTGTTGATGCTGATCGTCGTTGGGTAACGGGGGTGTAGATGAGCGGTAGTAAGCCCCCCTCCTCTTCTTGCTCTTCCTAGCATCATTGCCTTACGCATGAACTGATCGAATCCTTCTCATCCACACAGTCATCGCAGTCTACGGCCTAGTAGTCTCCGTCCTCATCGCAGGTTCCCTCACGCCTACCGAGCCTTATTCTCTTTTCGGCGGGTTCATCCACTTGGGAGCGGGATTGGCTTGTGGGATGACGGGGTTGGCGGCTGGGTATGCGATTGGGATCGTCGGAGATGCTGTGAGTCGGTCTCGCCCACTCTCTCCGGATTTCTGAGAAGGCTGACGAAGTACTCGGTTGCTTGACGGGGGTTGATAGTGCGTCCGAGCGTATTTATACGAATCGAGGGTGTTCGTCTCGATGGTCCTTATTCTCATTTTCGCGTGAGTCCCCTGTCCTACCTCTCAACTCCTTCCTTCATACATACGTGACAGACATTGCTGAGACCGACTCTCAATGGGAATTCATTACAGCGAGGTCATCGGTCTGTACGGCCTCATCGTAGCGTTGATCCTGAACACGAGGGTCGGGGAGGCTTCTTGTGCTTATTAGAGTCCGAAATCTGTTGGAGCTGGTTGGAATTTGGCGGTCCTGTCTTTCAAACGAAACCTTGGGAGGACTGAGCAGGAAAGACAGATCCGAGGATAGAGACAGGGACCGGGCCGAGAACGGAGGCAAGACAGGCAAGAAGGCGATCCTGATGGATAAGTAGAAGCCTTTGCAGGGACAGAGGGTAGACGTAGAGAGAATGTATTTCTTTTTTCCTTTCGATTTGATACCTATTTGCAGCACTACCGAGTGAGGGCATGAACCCGCCAGATAACAGAAATTGAAGTTTCGATGTTGTGTCCTGCTTCAGATGGCCGACTTGACCCACGATGGAAGAGGTGACATTGCTACCGTTGGATCCGGGAACGACCACGTCGTCCGACCCATCTCCACTCGCCTCCCAGCGAGCAAGCTGAAGAGCGTCTGGGAGGTATAATACCGGCTAAAGGGTGCTGTCTCGGTCGCTGCAGCCAGGTATGCTACACCTCAGGTCTTTTCCCGCGACCCGCTGCAATGACTTCCTCTGCTTAAAGATGCCTTCCGTTCTTCAGCCCAACACGATGATGAGCTGATCCGAGGCATGCAACCAATGTAGTAGCGAGGCCACTAGATTACTGCAGTCATCGTTTCGCCGCCATTTATTAAACGATTCAGCCTCCTCCGCCTCTTCCGCTTCTTCTCTTGCCATTTCATTGAGCACCCATTGAGCACACGTCCTTTCCTCTACTCCAGCATCTAGGTGTTCCAGCAGTTGCTCGCACCTGACCTTGGTGTACCATGACCCAGAGTCAACATATCGGATCTCGCTGTATCCTAAGTCTCTGACCAACTGGGCAAATGCAGGGTCCGTCAATTCGGAATCGTCCGTGGTTCAAAGACTGATACAATTACGATCAAGCTGCTGATCATGCCAAAGAGTAGGTTGACCTTTCTGCACACAAAGGGATTATGGGAAGAGAAAACATGCCAAACGGCTTTATCGCATCTGTTGCCAAATACAAGAGGACAACTATGAGGCTGCCAGCGTTGATTGTCTGGATCCTTAGAACCAAGATGAAGATGAGTTCATACTCTTTCCACCTGTGTCTGGCGTACACTGTGAGAAATTCGCTGCAATAACGTTTTATTGAACAGGGAAGACTGCACTATGGAGGCTTTTCAAGTTGGTTTCTCGACGATAAATTACAGATTACAAAGTTCATGCTTGGGATTGTCAAAGATCGTTCGCTTAACAGTTCTCACGGGTCCAAGTACCTCCTTCAGCTGTGGATGAGTAGGGCAAGAACTGAATGACAGGACCGAATGCCGATAGCAGCCCAGTCAGCCCTCAACTCATCTCTTTCTCTATAATTTAGCCAAAGACCCGGCTTACCTTCCCGTCGAGGGTGATGACAACTCGATCCCCCTTAGGGTCTGGTTTTCTAGCGACGGATGTTCGAAAGTCGATGGCGGACATGATACCGTCGCCAAACTGTGGAAAGCGATGAATCACGGTGATTGTGGTCAGCAAATATTCGATAGATGTGCGACGGACTCGGCGGTAAGACTTGCCTTCTCGGCGATCAGTGCTTTGTACGAGTACTAAAGCAGGAAGCGGATATCCATAAGGGTCAGCGAATCGAAACCCTTCTTGTTGGTCCATCGCACTTACGCCGTATACAACCAAGACTTCGTATAGACGGTACAAGACGGGATCCTAACGTAATCAGTCGCACAACCGTTAGCTTCAGATTGACGCCGCAGATATGCTGCTCGGCCGACTTACCTTAGGTGGCCACGTCCAAGTCTCTCCCCGGTGAACCATGTGGTGGTCTCCGAAACTCGACTTCAGCTGTTCTTGATCCAGACCCAAGACCTCTCCAAGTTTGGCGAGATCATCCGAGCTCGGCTGGAATTGAACAAATATTACGGTCAAGCTGACGTAACGTCTAAATGGAATGGTACAAGCATACCTTGGCTTGACCGTAAAACACGGCGGCAGTCCAAACTTCCGGCTTGTTGATACTCTCAGCGATCTTTTCGAAAGTAAGGCCTGATCGAGACTGCAGATCAGTCACCAATGGAAGTGGCGGGCAGATCTATCGAGGCGAGACCTACCCTTGTTCGCCTTGGCCTCGAGCAGGAGGTGACATGCTGGAGACAATCCAGCGAGAGGAGATTGAGCAGACGCCATTTTGATGTGCGATCTATTGTCTTGTGGCGGAACCGGGTAAGTATCGCGGCGGGAAGGTTGTGGTTGCAGCTGGTATCGATATATAGGACTTGCTGACCTTCCTGCGGCCTGCGGTCTATGGTCATCCAATCGGTCATCTCCGTTTCATGCATTGCCTCCGAGGCGGAGATCATCGTCATTCAGGAACGATCATTCGCCGGGAATTAATGATCCGAGATTATCGGCCGTGATGAACCGTCGCCTTATCAATGGTCTATTCTAGCAGCACGACATGCATGGAAGTTCACATCGCTATACCCTGCGTCTCGAATGCATGTTGTCACCGTACAATCATACGATCCACCCAGCGGAGTAGCTCGCCCTCGTCCGACTTCGTACCATCAAACACGACCTCTTCAATATGCTGAATGGTAGTCTCCTGCCCATGTGTATCCCTGTCTCCCTTGCGCCGGAGGATGTACGCCTTGATGCTGGTAGCGGTTGATGTTGCACCAATATCGACAGCTCTGTAATGGTCAACCATCCCATTTAGCGGTCGATCACCGGCCATCCGAGAGCCTCTATCTCACTACGCACATTTTCGTCTTTGCCGTACTGACAGTCCCCGCGAGATGATCCTTGGCCACCTTGGCAAACCCAGCGGTTTCGATCTTGCTTCGAACGTGTTCCTCGATGATATCCACCAGGCATTGCCGAATTTCCCGCGAGATGTAGGATGGGAGCTGGGTCATATCGCTGGAAGGAAGGTATACGTTGGGGAAGACGAGCGTGAACGTCGCTGATGAGGAGATGGTGAGGGAAACGATTTGCCTAATTCAAGGTGTATCGTCAGCAAACTTGCGGAACTTCCATAATTTCCTCGAGCTTTGCTTACCTTCCCTCTAGGGTTACGTCGATACTCCCATCCTTATACCCGTCTGTCCCACCCACAAGCGAAGCCCAATCCAGGCCTCCCACTACCCCACTATCCTTCCGCCGGATCCCAAGGTCCAACCCAAACGACCCGATCGTCCTCTTGAATCCTTCGAGTACCTGAAGTAGGCGTCCCAAAAAGGCTTGGTAGTGCAGATAAGGCACCAGCGTCCCAAAGACTGTTGCCTTCGCCAAGGATGGTGGTACAGGTTTGACCGCGGCAGATGGGGGTTGACCTGGTTTAGATCTCGCCCCAGCTTTTGGTCGGGAAGGTCCAGATATCTCTTTAGTCGTAGGCTCTGGTTCGACGGCTTTCGGTGCGCCGCGTTCCCGGTAGATCTTGAGCATACTCATCTTGACGATCGAGAGGATCAGATCGGCCTTGGCTGATGATCTCTTTGGCCCGTCTTCGTCACTCTCCAGCTCGTCTAAGTTGACCTGTACAATATCAAGGTCGTTTGAGCTTTGATTTCCTCAGGCGTGCGTGAGAGGCTGCACTGACGAGTTCGAAGACCAGTTCTTGCTCGGGAACAGCCGAGATAGTAACAGAGTCGACCGAGATCCGAGCATTTAGCGTGGGGCTAGCCTTGGCTTCTATCCGTATCTGTTGAAGGGAATCAACTCTGACCCTGGCTGCAATGCACTCAGCTTAGCGAACTCCAAACTTACCTCGTTATAGATCTCTTCCTCGAAGAGTTCCTCTGCAGCGCGCTCTAAGCTTCGACTCGAGTCGGCACCTTCACTATCGTCTTCGTCTAACGCCGAAGCATCGAGGGTGCTATACGACACCTGATTATCCCTCTTATCTGCTGTTCGTATACACAGCCGCAGCCGTCTTCGTCTCCTCGCTGGTATCTTGATCGTCGTCCTAGAACTGGTCGAGCTCCCTTGCACCTCCTGCTTACGGTCACCAACCGGGGACGCAGGGGGATCTAAAGTCGCTATAGCGGCCATACGGAAAGAAAGACCCGCCTCGTCCGGTGCGTAGGGGATCATCACGTCCGAAGCCATCTGGACACGTGCATCGAGGTCTCTACCGGGCTTCCAGCGTGGTCGGATCGACCATACTTTGTTACTGTTGCTGATGTCGGTTTTGGGGTCGCTGGGACCGGCGATAGCGTTCATCTGCATGCCCGTCGGGGTGTCGTCCGCCGGAATGGGGAACCCGGCTAGGTTTTTGAGATCGGTCCAGTATTGAGGCTCTCCAGCCATCTGTCTGCGCATCTCCCCTGCTCTTGATACCAACGCTTCCTTGGCATCCGACAGACCCTTCCGGTTCCTTGCCAGTATCATCTTCTTCACATCCAGAGCCGCAAAGATGTCCTTGGTAGGCGGTTTATCTGAGAGGGAGGAGGTGGTCATAAGGGAATCGGCTGGGATGGTAGCGTTGCCGACTAGGTGTGGTTCGGTGTATGGGTGCGGCTGGAGGGGAGTGAGGGAACGGATGATCTCGCTGGTTTTCATCATCTGTTGCCAAGCGGCGCTGCGGTGGTAAACATTTCGATACACGGCAATCATTTCATATTGAGTGAGTTATAGCTATGGCAAGTGATATCTCCGACCGACATGGCTAGCGATCACTCACTGTAATCTGCCAGCGACTTCGTACTTCATCATCCCCATCTCTTCCGCACTCAACTCTTTCCTCCGATTTTGGTCGTTTGCGACATCCTCATCCACCTTATCATCCTCTTTAGAGTCTTCTTCAGCCTCCTCGGCTGCTTTCTCGCTATCGCTCTTGATGAGATGTACGTTATCAGCTTTGATCTCGGAGAACCTGCCAGGTTTGAGCAAAAGCAGCTCAGTGACGGCCCGATCGAATTTGGCCGTTGCAGGCGGTTTCCTAATCAACGACAGGAAAAATGAGTCGCAATTATATACCCAAGCATGTAGCATTTTTGCTCACTCTTTGTAGATTGGTCTTCCTATATCTTCTTCATACCGCGAGACGGGACGAAGCAGACCTTGGCTTGAAGCGGGTTCGAGGGAGATTGAGACGACATCCTGCGTCATGGCGATCGGCGATCGTCCGTTATAAAACAGATTCGCCCAATTCAAGCTTGTTAGCTATTATATAGAGAATAGGCAAATATCTATGGCTTTATATGGGATGGGACTTTGGTGATGATATAAGGTAGGTAGTTGTAGACTTTTGGTTGAGTGACGATCGACGGTCCCCCCGAGCGCGAAGTCGCCCTCCACCTGCTGCTGCTACTACTGCTGCTACTGCTGCCCTCGATGATACATGCTAGAGTACATGCTTTACTTCTACCTACGTACCGCTATAGATACAATAGCACCCTAGAACTCTCCAGTATCGCACTAGCAAATCTTATAGACACATCGGCGATCATCATGGAATCATACCACCTTTCCCAGTTTCCCGACGACCACTCCTCGGTTCACCTAGCTTTCTTCAAAAATGTCACCAACTCTGCGGATCTTCGAAAACGGCTCGTCGCCGCAGCGACGATGGAGGGGGAAGAAGGGGATCAGGAGAGAGATTTGTTGGATTATGCTTTCGTCGAAGCTAATATGGTCAGTCCGAGCGTCCACGAGCCGGATACATGGCAGATTGACGAAGGCTGATGCGAGGGCAAAATGTCTCGACCCGGAACAGATTGTGGATCGGGAACAACTCTTAACAGCCATCTACTCTGCCTTACAAGCTGCCAGCTCAGGGCCATTGAAGACAAAAACGTTGCATAGCGAAGTCTTGCTATCGCTCCACCCGTCCGCTACGGTGAGCCGTTTTATACTTTCCTCTTTCCAGGCATTTGAAGCAGCTGAGGACGAAGTGCTGATAATTCGGATCGGTCACTCCTCCTCGAATCTAAATCGCATCGCAGCCCCAAATCAATGAAGCACTAAGGAAATTCGGAATCTCAGCGACGACCAAGAATCTCATCCTCGTTCGAATAGGACCCCCATCTTTATCCTCTATAACATCAACCTCGACATCATTACCACTTTCTTCTGATGAAGATGCTAAAGCGGAACACGAGCAGAAGCTCGTTGACGCCATGTCTGACCTAGTCGAGGGGGAGATGACGAGCCTCTCACAGTTGAGAGAGTCTGACGTGGATTGGAAAGGGCTCAAGAAGGTCCGTCTTCATCTATTCTTCACTCCTGCGGCCTGCTCGCCTGCCGTAATGGGACTGATCGAGGGTTTGGGACTTTCAACCTTGTGCTTGCAGCTCTACAAGCTCAACGAGATGAACCTGGCCCCTAACGCCCCATCGACAGAGGCAGAGAAGGATATGCTGGCGGCGGTGATCACGAGTACGATCGCTACCAAGACCGTAGCGGGGTAGACCTGAATGCTGGGGAGATCAACAGTAGATGGTTTCTATGCGAGATGTAATGCACGTTCCTGTGCTGTGTACAACGATAATGATAATGGCGGCCATGATGATGGATTGATAGAGAAAGGTATCGCCGGGCGGAAGGATGGTGTTTATAGAGAGATGTCGGCCACGGGCTCTGCTGAGGCAGGTTTACTTGTCGTCGTGATGTTCCCCCTAAACCTCTTGCGCATATCCAGCTGCAAACACGACATGCCTATCAGCTCCCTGGCTTGAGGAAACCCTCGTCGAACATCTCTAGACTGACCAGTCCCTTCTTGCAATTATTGAAAGCCGACATCAAGTGTAGACATTGTTCCGGTAGCTCTTCCGGATGTTTCACACAGTCCGCCACGGTCCGATTCTGACGAAGGACGCAATTTGTACGGAGGACGCATTTGACGAAGTCGTCCCGGATGCCGGAGCATTGTTCGACGGTCATCGTGATATGTTCTTTATATACGTGGTGAAGATGGCAGAAGAAAGGTGTCTGCTGGGAGCGAGACAGATAGAAACCTCAGCAAAATCAGTAGCGAAACAGTGGGATAGGCAGAGATTCGATCCTCCAACCTACACAATGGTCGATCGAGACCAAGATACAGCCGGTCTTCCTGTTCGACTATATGATGCAGCTAGTTGCGAGAGCTATGACTCAGGCAGTACAATCTATGATCTATGATCGATGGACTAGCTGCCTTTGACCTTGATTTCAGAAAAGGTGGAAGATGAGATATGGAAACACGACCGACCGACCCCATCGACCAGAATCCTGAGAGGTGGAGGCAAGGGATCGGAGGCGAATCGGAGGTAAAATGGCAATCCCCTGACTTTCCGTGCTCAACCAAGATATACCATTCTGATACCAGTCACTTTCATCGACATGAAGACCCATGATGAATCCGATTGAAGAAGACGGGGTCTTGCAGCGAGGAGTGTGTCAAACGAGATGAAAAAAGCGCCAACAATATTGGGTCACGAGCGGTAGCTGTCGCGCACTGCTCGTGGTGACGGCCTTTATACACGCTGCGACGCTTTGCTTTACGCTTTGAAGCCCAACCCCATCTGCTTCCCCCGTGATTTCGCCCAAGCCGAGTCTTTCGTAGCGTTTTCGTATATTTTGGATATATGCATCACCACACCACAATCCCTCGATCTCTATCTACAAAATTTTCTACTTGATCCTGGAGATGATGCCCTCGGTGTATTGCGCAGTAGAAGCCTTTCCGCCCAGATCGCCCGTGATGGCCTTTCCGTCGGCGATGGTCTGCAAGGGCAAGATGCGAGCATTTCGTCAGACGCTGTGACGAGACGAGAAGGTCCGAAAAGAAGAACGCGAGAGGACTCACCTTGAAGATGGCGTTCTCAATGTTGTCGGCGTGCTTGAACAGGTTCATGTGCCTCAACATCATCAACGAGGACAACAACAATGCCGTCGGGTTGGCCAACCCCTTGCCGGCAATGTCCGGTGCGGACCCGTGGACGGCCTCGAAGATCGAAGCGTCCTTTCCAATGTTACCCGAGGGGGTCAGACCGAGACCTCCGATCAGACCGGCGCACATGTCCGAGAGGATGTCACCGTAAAGGTTAGGCATGACCATGACCGTGTCGGCATAAGGGGTCGGGTCCTGTACGACCCGGAGACAGACCCGGTCGAGGAGGTCCTCGTCGTAGACGACGTTGGGGTAGTCCTTGGCCACGTTCCTGCAGGCTTCGAGGAACATGCCGTCGGACATTTTCATGACGGTGGCCTTGTGCACGGCGGTGACCTTGTTTCGGCCGTGTTCAGAGGCGTAGTGGAAGGCGTATCGGGCGACTCGCTCGGAGGCTTGGTAGGTGATCAGCTTGATGGACTGGACGACACCGGGGACGAGCTGGGAGTAAAAGGCGGAGGGTCGAAGTGTCAGCCACGACGATAACCAAGCTGTTTCACGAATAAGCTCGGGCTGACCCACCTCGTGCTCGATACCCGAGTACTCTCCCTCGGTGTTTTCTCTACCATCCACGAATCCCCAAATCGTATCAGCCTCCATTACCCCTATCTTGACCCCCTCCCTTTCATCCTCTCATACGAGCAAGCTCGAGACTCACCGGATCAACACCGTGTTGACATCATCATAAGCCGTCTTGTACCCCTTGATGCTCACACAAGGCCTGACGTTCGCAAACAAGCCAAACGTCCTCCTCAACGTCAAGTTCAACGAGACGTGTCCCTTTCCGATGGGAGTCGCCAGGGGACCTTTGAGCGCGACGGTGTTCTTCTTGACGGAAGCGATGGCGTCGGCGGGGATGGCGGTCTTGCCGTTGACCAAGGTCGGGGTGACGTCGACCTCTTCCCACTGAATAGGAGCTTTGGCGGCGCTGAAGATGGATTTGACGGATTCGGCGATCTCGGGGCCGATACCGTCACCGGGGATCAGGGTGACGGTGTAGTTGCCCTGCGAGTCCACCCAAGAAGATCACTTGTTGAGTCAGCTGAGAGTTTGGAATATGAGATAGTGTATGAGAGGCTCACGTTGGAACCGGGCTTGGCAGCATAAGCAGACGAAGGAGCGGTCGACTGGTAAGCCGAAGCAGCCAACTTGGTCGAGGTCTAATCGTCGTCCAACCCCCGAGGTTCAAGTTTGAGAGCAATGTAAATTGTGCCATTTGTGAAGCGGTCGTATTGAGGTCCAGCAGATCAGGCGTTCGTGTATAGGTGGTAATGCCAGGAAAAGAAGAAAATGGGCTTTCGTATGAGCACCCTCGCTCGAATACCACGCGAAACTCTCAAGGGTGAACTCGCCTGGAACTGCCTGAGGGCGCTGGCAATAGCGGTAGGAGTAGGCTTGAGGACCATCGTAGGAGGAATGAGCTTTTGGTAGGTTGAAAGGGGAAGAGACGAGGTGGAGAGCGAGAGCTAGAGAGTCGAGGTGAAGTAGGTAGATAATCGTTGAAGACGATGTCGAGGTTGTTGTGAGTGCATGCATGCAGGATGCTTTTGGTCGCGGACTGGTCGTAGGAAACCCGATTACGGCCGATTCAGTCGTTGGCCACGCGAAAACACTGGACGATTATTGCCACGTCATCTCTGCCATCTTCTTATCAAGTAATTACCTCCCTTGTTCCCGCGTTTCAGGTTGATTTGCAAACGCGGGTGAACGAGGCTTGCGACGCCTTATACTCCGTACCTGCGACTTCATCGACGCTAACATCCGGCGATACCATTTGTATCATACATTATCGAGATAGACAAACCCGAATCCATGTGGCTAGTGATCTGAGTACGTGATACATATGGACGTGCTCTGCGACTGCATGCTATCGTATCATCCGCATCGTCGCGTTAGTCATAGAGTTACATGACCTCGATTACTGTGTTATCGTGTGAATATAAAGGCAAGAACGCTGTCTGTCTAAAGAGACACAAAGGAGCGTCTCCAAATTACGCCATTCTTGAGGTTCTCGGAACCCTGATGGCCATCCGGCTGATCAACAGCGCCCTGTATCTCCTGCTCGTCTGTGACTATTTCAAATTCTTGGCAATTCAAGTTGCTCCGCTTGAATGCCCCTCATTGCTTCCTTTGTCGAACATTATGTCATGCTTGCGTGAATATCCGGTGGCGAGTAGCTAGGAATAAGTATTTATACTGGCACTCCATCAGACTCTACAAGCTGTGTATTTAGTATAACCGTATTCCATCTCAAGACTAGTACACAACAATACAGATACTTTACCATTCCCAATACGTGTCCTTTTCCAATGTCCTCGATCGCCCTCAGCCAACAATCACTCGCTAGTACCCCCGCCAGCGGTGTACCGTCGTCGAATGGTGGGCCTCACGACGTCTATTCGGCAACTTTCGGCGAACAAGTTCCTGCTGCAAGCATTGGATCAATGCCTGATACTGAAGATCATACGAGTACTAAAGATCCGTATTGGTGCCTGGAAGAAGATGTCAAAAAAGCGATCAGAGATGGTAAACAGGCGGGAAAGCCAGTGCGCTGGGTTGTAATGAATGATCCGAAGTACCGCAACGGAAAGGAAGTGACGGAAAACGCCTGGTGGGACAATCAGCGAGAGATCTGCAAAGAAGAAGAAGCGGCCCAACGAGCTTTTGATGCGGAGCAGCAAAATGCCGGACGCTCAGAAACTTCTAAGCCTGGCGAGCAGAGGAAGGTCGCTACCATGTGAGCCAGAGGGAAAACTCCTGGTGCGGGTACCGTCCTCAACGATGATGTCCGACCCGTGTGTGGGATAAGGTCACGATGGCACTGAAGCGTGTGTATGAAATATGAGAGTATATCGTACCATACAATATCGGTAACTCCAGCTGCTGTGTAAGAAACTGTTTGTGCCACGAAGGATAGTTTTTCGGCTTGGAGCTGCTGCATTTCGGCCAAGATATATCTCACTTGCTATAGCATCGCTTAACGTCTCTGACATCGTTGTTATCTGGGCAAGCTGTCATCAACAAGGTTGAATCAGGTGGGTGCGCGCGAGAGGGTTCACATCAAGCGATGTCGTTTATTCGGAGAGGGATGAGGCAGCGAGGACGTGATATGGCATACCTCATCCGTTCATCGGGAGGGTTCTCCGGATCCTGTTGTTTGTCCGGAACGACGTAGTCCCACTCCTCGTTCCCTTAATCCTACAACAATAGTACAGTATCTTCCGTTTCCGGGATCATCGAGCATCTGACGCCATCGTGGCGTGATGTGGTTATTCCTTTGTTGACGGAGATGTCGACGCCTTGAGAACCTCGAAATGTTTTTCGGCCGACCTGATATACTATCCCTATATACGTGTCTGCTTCGAACGATGTCCCGTTGATTTAGTCAGTAACGGTTGGTTCTAAAATCAGAACCGAGAACAATCTATCCTCGTTTCTTTCTCACTCGCGTCACGATGTCGCTTGATCCGTCCTCGTGCAGTCTTGCTCTTACCAGCCGCACCGCTGCTTCCTGCTGCAGCTCGTCTCCCTCCTTCACGCAACGGTCTACCTATTCGGACGTCTTCGGGAACCCTCCTGATGAGGTTCAGATCAACTTCGACGACCAGATTTCCACCTTGGCAGATGTGCCTACTACAGACGACGTGCCCTGTACAGACGAAGACTTCCCCGAGTATCAGCCTAAACCCATCCAGGGACTTTCGACCCCAGAAGGAATCAGGAAGATTTATGTCAACGGCCAAGAATTCGATCTGCCTCCGGACAGCACGTTGACCCCCCCGCAAATCACTCAGGCTGTGATAGATGCATTGGGCCTTACCAGAAAGTCCGGTTGTCACCACCAAGCAAGAAAATGACAAGTTCTGGATCTGGGTGGAGTTGGGTGTTACGGTATTGGCTCAAGGTGTCTTTTTATGGCTCTTGTGTGATCGTTTGTGGCGACTGATGGGATATCAACCTGATCACATCAGGGAGAATTTCTGGAGGGGACTCGGAATCAACCCTAGGGAAGAAGGTCAGCCATGAAAAACCGTGGTTCTCCGGTTCCTGCCGCTCAACATTTCGTTAGCTTTGTTGTACCAGCAGTTGTGTATCAGCCACATAGATCGCTTGTAATATCGCTGAGATGATAATGATATCTGTGTTGCATCCTTAGATACCACTTTGTTACTAAGACGCTGCAATGTCGGAAGACTCGTGTGCTGGAACATTTGCAAAAAGCAGTCAGCAAAACTTGATAAGATAGATGCATGGGCGGTGATAATACCCCGAGCAGTACTGGCCAGGGTATTCTTCAGGTGATTGGACTTCAAATCTGGGAGAGACGCGGTCTCGCGATTCTCATCATACTGCATGCTGAGACGTTAAGTTGTTTGCGAGCTCTATCCCCAACCGTTAGAGACCTGGTCATGCGAATACAATATTACCTCAGCAAGATCTCTTGCCTCGGAATTAATACCTTTCACTTTCGAGGAACTCAATGTGATGGGTTTGGAGTTGAATGTTGCAAAGTTTATTGCTGGCAGCATTGAAAGAAGCGATGGGAGATGATGCTCAAACGTATCCGGACTCGAGCCTGCGCTTTGACAAGAGTCACGTTGGCTGGAGCTGACGAAAGCATCACTGCCCCCAGTCCGCCCAATCTACTCCCGTAAACCTCCCGAAACCCCCTGAACCAGGCCCCGTCCCCTCATCGACAGGTCTCAAGATCGTACCTGTCTCTGCCTCGTACTCATGCCAATATTTGACCAGCGCGACCAGTTTATCAGGATTCGTGCGGGCAAGGTCTTTCGTCTCGCCAGGATCTACATGGTTACGAAGAAGTGGCAGTTAGTATGGGCACAGGGACTGAGACGAAATGCCAAAATTCAAAAGATCGTCTAAAGAGGGTGAACGAACGCACCGGTAGACAGATCAAAGAGTAACCATTCGCCGTTCCCTGTAGGCGGCGGCAACCAAACGGCTTTCCAACCGCCTTGTCTGATGGCCGCTTGGCCAAAGACTATAGGTTGATGAACATCGAGGTTATCCGGCCATCGATCGTCAGTCTCGCCGGAAACGTATGCTTCGATGCGAGGGATCCTGTACTCACGTTCCCAACCGTGCACAGCGTTTTCATCATGTACATCCCCCTCGGCCCCGGATAACCAACGCGTCCAGCTTTTCCCCTTGGGCGGCAGGACGGTACGGTCGCGGAACGCCCTCCCTGGATGCGAAACGCCAGCCAAATCCAGCTGTTTTCAATTCGACGGGAAATTGTACTCGTCAATACGATTCGCTCGACCATGCTAGGGGACGGGCCGGAAGATGGGTACTTACCACTGTAGGTAGGATGTCCATCACGGTAGTAAACGCATGTTCCACTTCGCCCCTCTTCTCACCCGGGATCGAAGGGTGTCGTACGATGGCCGGGCATCGGATTCCTCCCTCCGTCGACCAGGCTTTAGGTTCAGATGTGAAGCAGTCGGAAGGCAGTGTCAGATGTATTATATGGGCAAGGCTACCACAGAGCGATGGCGAGATCGGAAAAAAGCAGACGTTTCGGCTTACCCTTATACATCCTGGATGGCGCCGTAGCAGCCTGAGCCCATCGAGGTCCCAGATAAGTAAACTACCGGCAGTTGACCTTATCAGCGCCCGTGCTCGATAATTGTATTAAGATGGCATAAATGGAACGCGGACCTACCGAGTTACCCCGTCCGATGTTATCAAGGGAGTTGTCGAAGTACTTCCGGATGGTAGCTTGGAGCGCTTCGCCCATCATCGGGATAGCTTCCAACCTATCACGTTCGGGAAAATATCAGAACATGCATTATCAGCGCAAACGAACCTCATAGCAATGCGATGCTCCAAATGGGCGAAAGGCATACTGACAGTGATCCCTCAGCTCCGTTATCGCTGCTAAAGAAGACGAACGTGTTATCCAGTTCCCCGGTCGAAGCCAGGTAATCGACGACCCGTCCGATCTGGGTGTCCATGATTTCCACCATCGCCGCGTAGACCTATCCGCAAACCATGATGTTACAGATCAGACAGGCGCCCGAGAAGCAGAAGGAAGTCGGAGGGAGAGTCGCCGGGCTTACCTCCATCTTGCGTTGACTAAGCTGTCGTTCCTCCTCAGAAAGATTAGCCCATTCTTCCGTCCCGTAGGCGGAGACCATTGGGTGCGGTGCAACCTATCCACGCGTAGAGCTCGTTAGGCCTTTCTTCCTCTCACATATCGGCGCCAGGACAACTCACATCAGGGGCGATAAGACCCAATTCCTTGAGGTTGGCCAGCCTTGAGAGACGCAACGCTTCAGGTCCATCGGCGTATTTGCCTTTGTACTTCGCTACGATGTCTTCCGGCGCTTGTAAAGGCCCTGCATGAATGGCATAAGCTGAAATTTAGCTGGCTGCCCAAATCGATCCACCATAGCGAGGAGACTTACAATGCGGTGCAGTATAAGGCAAATACGCAAAGAAAGGCCTTTCCTCCCCCTTTTCGTTCGTCTTTCGGTCTTTGAGGAACCCGAGCATGCGCTCCGTGAAATACTGGGTCGAGTAGAATCCCTCAGCTGGGATGTTAGGGATATCTTTGTGAGAGATCTGATCGGGGCCTTCGGTATAGAGGGGAGGAAGCATCTTGATGGCAGGGGTTCCGTCCTCTAGGAATGGTTCGTACAGGTCTTCAAATGCGGAGAAAGATGTGAGGTAAGCTACCACATTTCGCGAAGTTGGTTCGGGTTGTGGGGAAGAGGGGAAGACCTACAATGGTTTCCAGCGCCGGGAAGCAAACTGAAGACTTTCTCGAACCCGCGGGCATGAGGTTGAGCGTGTTTCGGGAGGCCGAGGTGCCATTTCCCTACATAATCAAGTTAATCCTGTCAGTAAAGCCTATCTGGGTCGTCTTGGGGGCTGGTCAGAGATGAGGAGGCTTACCGGACATGATCGTCTCGTAACCCGCATCTTGCAAGATCTCAGGCAAAGCCGCTACGCGCTACATCCACAATCCACAATCAGCTAGGTATACTTTGAGCGACAAAAACAATATGGCGAGGAAGAGTTCGACGGACCTCGTTCAACATCCCTTCATACCCGACCCTACCCTGGTAGAGCGGGTCCCGAGCGATCGTCTCTGCCATCTGGCCCAGACCGGCAAGGTGGTTGTCGGTCCCGCTCATCAACATGGACCTGGCAGCGTATACCGTGATCAGTCTTGAGGCAGATGGGATCGTGGAGGGGTTTCTATGCGCGACTCACCGGGTAGGGCTGCATGCGGAAGCTGTATGAAACCCGGTCTGGCGGATCCCTTCGCTCGCTAGCTTGTCAAGGTTCGGCGTCGAGATCTAACGAAGATAGACAATGGCGATTTTCAGCGATGAGACCAGCGAGAATAGAAATGCTAGGAGCTCACCTCTGAGCCGAAGGCTCCGATATCGCTGAAACCTAGATCATCCGCTACGATCTGTTTTCGAACGAGCAGCGAGCAGCAAGGTCAGCGATCAGATCAACCGCGAGCGAGTCGTTTCCGCGCGTGTGGAACTTGCGATCAGGAAGTTGGGTCGTCTGGTTGTCTCGGTCGACATCGCGCAACGATCTTATTTGCTTTGCGTTGGTGAGCAGAGGAATTGCAACTCGGCTCTAGAGCTCTGTAGCAACGTAGTAAATGAGGTGTCGCCGGTCTATATAGTCCGACGAAACAATAAAGTCCTCGGCACGATCCCCCTCGGTCTTCGGTCAGCTCCGGCCACGCCTCGGATGCAAATGTCAATTCGCGGTCACGTCAGAATGACGATCACGCCATCGAGAGGCGTTTCAGCCCAAAGACCTGCTCTCATACCTCGGGGATTTCAGTCGGCGTTATCTCGAGCGACCTCGAATGTGCAAAGCCGAGCCTCGTGGATCATGGCAACCACCACCCAGAGCTATCTTGCCGGATCTCGCATACCATCGTGCGATAGGAGATCTAGGCAATGCGGCGCCCTTCTGTCAAGGTCTACGGTCGACCCCGACGGGTTGTCATGCCGGCGCCGCCAGAGATACCAGCTAAGCACGACATCTCGATCGACGCGATGCCCACGTGCATTTCAACAAGGTTGGGATGTTGGTCATGGATATGACTCGTCTGCGATATGACTGATGAAAAGTCTTGGGACGAGAACCGATTGAGAGCGAAGAGCTGGTATCGGAACGCCAGTCGTAAGGCGTATTTCACACCTGGCGCTCTCCTCTATGATTTGTGACAGCCATATATACGAGTCCCGTCATATCTGTTTTTCTCAAACATCTCGTGGCCTCTCTCGCCTCTGTCTTTTAGATATCGTGACCATTCAGCAAGCGCCGATCATGTCTGTCGATCCTACCACCCAACAAGCCATCCGTGGCCTAGACTTCGCCCGAACACCCGCCCGTAGCAACAGTCAAAGTAGCGATGAGGCCAAACAAGAGGACGACGTCTCTGTCAAGCTCGAACAATCGGGCGCTGTCAGTCTCTCTTCGGATGCTTCGGGAAGCAAGGATGAAGTCGTCTTCAGCGAGGCGGAGGATAAGGCGGTGAGGAGGAAGTTGGATTTGATCGTCATGCCGATCCTTTTCCTAGGGTTCTACGTGTTTCAAGTAAGTCTCCGCACATTCCTTCCTACCCACTAGATCAAGTCGGGATTTGTGCCGACTCGACTCATCAGAGATTCCGTATGCTTACCTCCGCCTCACCTCGCAGCTCGAACGAGGCAACATCTCCAACGCCCTAACAGACAACTTCCTCCCCAACGTCGGCATAACGCAAGATCAATTCAACACCGGCCAATCCCTCCTCTACCTCGGTATCATCCTCCTAGAAATCCCTAGCAACTATTGTTTACAGCTCTTAGGGCCGAGTGTATGGTTGTCCTTCCAGGTCTTTGCGTTTGGGTTGGTAGCTACGTTGCAGGCGTTGCAGAAGGGGTATGGAGGGTATTTGGCTTCGAGGATCATGTTGGGGGTGGTCGAATGCGGGTACATTCCAGGTGAGCCGCAGCATCAGTATTATGTTTTGCAACTACAGCTGACTCTCTGGCCTCGATTATTAATCTTGTCTATACAGGTTCGCTGTACGTAATCTCGACGTTCTACAAGCGCAACGAGCTGGCAGCAAGGAACTCGGTCTTCTTCCTCGGTTCCGGGTTGGCTTCCGCTACTACGGGATTGTTGGCGTACGGGTTGTTACCGCTTGGGAAGAGGTATCCGACGCTTCATGGGTGGCAATGGATGATGATCGGTAAGTCCAGGCGTTTTAGCGATCACGATAACGCTACGGAGACAGGGCTGAGATCATTGGTAATGTGTTTCTTGCAGTCGAAGGATGTATGGCCATCTTCGTATCCCTTCTCTTCGCCTCCATCCTCCCCGCCTCGCCTACGAACCCCTCTTCTCTCCTATTCCCCAAACTCAGCCTCTTCAACGCTAGAGAACGCCAGATCCTCGTCGCCCGAGTATACAACGACGATTCCGCAAAGAAGGATTCGGGCAAAAAGTTGGGAGTGAAGAAGGATATATTGGGGACATTGGGGAATTGGAGGGTCTGGCCGCATGTCTTGATGGCCATCTGTTTGATTGGGCCTACGGGAGCTATGGGGACTTATACGCCGACCTTGATCAAGGGGTTCAAGTTCGAGAGTGAGTGAATCATACCTTTGGCATGATCCGCTTGCGGCGCGAGAAGCTGATGACGTCCATGATTATCGTTTCGTAGCTTTACAAGCCAACGCTTTGTCATCAGTCGCAGGCTGGATCTCCCTCGTCGTCACCTTCGCCTTCGGTTACCTTAGCGACAAAACTAGGATTAGGGGTCCGCTCGTCATCGCCGCCATCGGAACTTTCTGGTTATTCTGGGTCGCTTTTCAACAAAAGTCGCTCTCGACGGACCGGTGGTTGAAGTACGGGCTTCTGATCATGGTTCAGGGGTTCAATGCTGCGTACCATGTGAGCATCTCAGGATCGAATGTTGTCGTGGGGACGAGACTGATATAGAAGTTCTGCGCTCACAGCCGTTGAATGCTACGTGGCTTTCATTGAACTGCGCGACACCTCAACAAAGATCTGTGGCAATGGCCATGTGTGAGTGTCGCTATACTCGGATCATAGTATTCGATATGGTCTAGCAGGCTGAACATTTTTTATCTACCTTCCAGTCGTCATGGCGGCCAACTCTGGAGCCTTGATGGGATCTCAACTGCTTCGAGGCGACGATGCGCCGCTGTATCGAAGAGGTTTCAAGATCTGCGTGTGTCTCGTCAGCCTCGGACTGCTCGTCTCGATTCTTCAGCATCTTCAGTATAGGCTTTCGAACCGGAGGATCCAGAGTCGACTGAAGGATGAGCAGACTGATATCGAGGGGGACAAGCAGGGACTGCAGACACCGAGGTTGTACACTATCTAGGGAGAGAGGCTACGAGGATGTTGCACTACTCACTATAATAGGGTTTATCACAACGAATCGCGCATATATACACGTCATAAGCTGTTCTACGGTCTGGTTATCAACAAATCCCCAATGAGCAACCTGAACGTGGTTGATTCGGTTACATCTAATCATCTCAGTATCCATCACGCTATCATACTATCGTCAACGATCGAGGTCCAGTTTGGTTCGCCATACTGCATTTTCAGGCTTAGAGTTCACATGAGCTAGATACTGACCAACCAATCAAACGTCGAACTCAGGGCTCCTGGTGCAGCCTCCTCGCGCTGGCTACCCTTAAACCTGCACCGTGAAAACGATTAGTTTCTCGCACGACTCCAAGAAGCAATAGCAAGCATAGCTAGGAACTCGACATTGAATCGCATCTACCTTCCATCGCCTACGTCGCGACCGCACGCATACACAGTCTCACGCCGCATATTGGTGAGCTCGTGATCGGGCCGTAGCTCTTCGACCATCAAGCGATCGAGAGTTTTTCTCATCTATCACGGATCACTTCGGTCATTGCTGCGAAATACGTACCTGATTCTTTGGAGCTTACGGAATCATGTCGGAAACGGACGATGTTACCCGTCCCACGAGTATCAATACCGTCAATGTAACCGATTTCGAGGACGGCGATGCATCGGCTGCGCGATCGGTCTACGCCAATAGCCTCCTCGTGTCGGAGATCTATAGCTGGTTGCCAGGATTTGCGGATAGGAAGAACCGCACGCTGTTATCCAAGTCCGGATGGGAAGAGGCAGCTCGGGTCCTATTTCGCCAGGGAAGTGTTCGCAACTTACTCCCTCTGCACCACCAGAGCAGTCCGGTGAGTGCCCTTTGCTGTCTATGTTCAAACGGACTATCCTGCTTAATGGCCTGATGTGATTCACTCTGACTGTTTGTTTAGGAGCGGACCGCACAGATCCTGGGATTCGTTCGCTTCACATGGTGTCGTCAAGATGAGATGGACATAGCAGACGGTGTGACCGTCTTCAGGTGCTCCGGTCATTCCCGGCATTGCGATGACTGCACTCTTGTTGTGCCACTGACAATGTTCTTCAACCTGGAGTTGTTGAATATAGTTGATTTGCCGCGCGGGCTGCCTGTCGAAGAGCAGCACATGTTTGGCGATCGAGCAATCATGGTCCAATCAAATGTGCACGGCAGATTCAAACAAGCCCCGATGATCCAGGTCAAAGGCTCGTCAGCCTCCAGTCTTAGGCGTATCACCATTCCCATGCACGACTGCGAACGAATCGATTACATTATTGCGGAGGGCTTCGTGAAAGCCGCGCGCGAACACCTTTGCAATGCACAAGCTTCGGAGGAAGAAGTCTTGCTGTTCGCCCAGCTCCGGTCCTTCGAAAGCTTCGTCTTTCCGGAGATCGGTTTGGACGCTATATCGGCTCTGCTACAACGATGCCCCTTGTTGACCAGATTGGCCTTTCGGCTGCATAATCTAGGTAATCTGCCCGACATCCTCAAGACTGCGCCTCGCTTACATGATGTGAAGATCGAGGGCGCCGCCTTGAGCTGGCTGCCTAGTCTCGTTTTCATCCCAAGACTCTCCTTGAGCTGCAAGTTAAAACGAGATCCGGAAATCTTGGAATGGATTGCGCAGGATCTGCAGCCGAAGGGGGATGTGCAGACCCGAAGTCAAGTGCGGTACCTGCACTTACATGTCACCGATTACTTCGATATTGGCAACAAATACCGGGCAGTGGCTAGGTTTATCTTATCCCTCGTTCCGATCGATGCCGAGATCGTTGTGACCGGGAACGGTTCTCTTCCCGCGGAAATCGACTCGGTCAGACAGGAGGACAAAATCGCCAAGATGGAACAGCGAGAGAAAGAGAGGACAGGCCCAGGGTATCGCTTGATCGAGAAGCCTCAGATCTAGTCCGTCCTCATTTGAGACAGCGGGCTCGGTCCCTGCCCTGGCTTAGTCTCAGCACTGATGACGGCGACTTGACCCGCGTTCAGCGAGGGAGAGAAAGCTATAGAATACAACTCAATCAAGACACCATGACGATACGACTTAGAATACGTTTCAGCTTCGTAGATCCGGCCAATCTCGATTGAGATCCGAACATACCTCGACACAGCGATCATGAATTGTGCTCGAATGCCATAGATCTGTTTCTTTTCGCTAGTTCGATTTTAGCGGACATTACGATGTACCGATGTCCGTCAGCCATCATACCGAACCTCTAGTCGTGATGAAACCGAGAGTTCCTCCGTTTCGGAGTCGGTCGAGATCGACGTCTTGCATCTTGCAAACATTCCGGAAGCTTGCATGAACACCTTTCATACTACCATCGACACTCTTCCTGTGGATTAGCATTCGCAGGAACTCTCACGTGGAGTGTGCTGATCCGCTGAAGACAGCACAGTTCGGTTTCGCGATTGTGGGTTAGCGGCTTCTTCCTCACGATAAATCACCTGCCCGTACTCACTTCCATTCACCTTCTTGATGTGGCACAGGTCAACACGCTCACCGGACATCGCTAAGCCCACTAGATATTCCACAGCCCAAGCCTGCGGCTGCTCGAAGTAGCTTTGTAGAGGGGAAAGAGCCTTCATTAGTAGAGGCGATCACGGAAAATCTACTAGTACTTCGTGTGACAAGCGTCCTTCGGGTCCTTTGAATTCGCGTTGGCTGCGGACAAAGCCAAACCCCGCCGTCCTACCAGCTCTCGACACCTCAACACTCAAGTTTGCTCTCTAAAGCCCTCCAGAAAGAATCTTAACTCTCTCAACCGGATCGAGATCACGGGATATTCGGTCCTGCACCGCTACAACTTGTCGAGCGTTCGGGCTCCTTACCGCATTCAGCAGCGATCCACTGCAGTCTTCCAAAGCTACTCTATCCTCGAAAGCCGCTCTAAACGTCGGCAGTCTCGGACGTTATGACGGAACCGGTTCAGGATACGATCCTGGCGGAATCGGGAGCCGAAGATGATGCCGGTCGGAAGGATGTCGTCACGTCGGCCAGACAGTCGGTATACGATAACAGCTTGATCATGTCGGAGATCTACGGATGGATATCACGCAAACGAGATCTGGCACGCTGCTTGGCGGTATGCAAAGGCGGATGGCTGGAAGTGGCCAGAATTCTATATCGTCAACTGGACTTGGAGATTGCAGCCCGCCTCGAAGTATGGTGTGGTCACGTAAGCCAATTTCGCTGTCTCAAAGATCACAATGGCCCATCCGTCTGATCGAACTAAACCAAATGATTTGCCTTGGTTGTAGGACCGCTTTCTTCGGATTTCGGAGCACGTGCGTGTACTCGATTGGCCAGGTGGTCTCCTTAACGATGAAATTCAGAAGGATGAAGATAAGGGATGCTGGACAGTTGCTGAATCCTTACCGTTCCGAAAGTTTCGGCACTTGGAAGAGTTGCGACTGATCAGTGTACAGGAGCAACTCTTAACCGTCGGAGAGAGACACGAGCTGGAAGGTCGGACCATCCTGATCAAAGCCTCAATCCCTTGGGACAATGCCCATCGCTTCACAAGTCCAATAATCCCGGTGAAAGGCTCGACGGCCGCTACCCTCATCTCACTCAGGATCAACCAAAGCTGCGACCCTCAGGACATTGTCCCTCACAGCCAAATATCCGCTTCGATCATCAAGACTCTCGCTCAAGTTCGTGACAAAACGGACGAAGACACGGAACTATTCGCCAGCCTTCAATCTCTGGACAACATCGGTCGCGATCGATTTGTCAGCATGGACTGCTTAGCACAGCTTGTCCACGCTTGTCCATCCATGAGAAGCCTGTCTATAATGCTAGACAGCATCAAGGACATGCCAGAATCTCTCAAGTCGGGGCAAATCCAGGAACTTCACCTCGGAGGAGCCAGGTTGGACTGGCTGCCTCTGTTCTATTTCGTGCCCAAACTGCACATGAGTTGCAGTATCGACGGGAATATGGTGCCTTGGATGAAAGAGACGATCTTGGCGCTGGCCAAATCGGGAAACCGACATTACAGGACTGGTGTGCGATACTTGCACCTGCATTTTTGGGATGGAAGCGCCTTCTACTACAATTACTCTGTCTTAGCCAAATTCATCCTCGGCTTGGTAACGGCGGATGCGGCTATCATAATCACTGGCGATGCTAGGGATGTCAGCAATCAGACATGGATCGATCAGTTGCGAGAAACTATCAGCTTCGCTCGGGAGGAACAGCGTGTGAATCAGATGAGGCGAAACAGCAAGCTACCGCCGGGCTTTCGATTGATCGAGAACCCTCGAGACACTCCGCTTCCCTAAAATCGGTAGCATCCCCGTTATCGGACCGGGTATCTCGCTATACACGCGAATCGTATCCATCTCATCGAACAACACAGCGCCAGTATAGTCTCTGTGTTGGATAAAGACCGGATTGGACGGCGGCATGCTCGAGAAAGACCACATTGACATTTTCACGACGATACGACCTGATATGCTTTGGAACCATCTACATAAGTCACAACGATAGTTTTGTAAGACATACAGTGGTAGACAAGCAGATATAATTCGCGGCCGCTGTACAGAAGTAGTCCTTCTGAAATGTACGTCGGTCAGTATATCGCTTGCTCAGTATCAACGAATTTGGGACTTGTCGTCTAGTCCGGTGAAACGCCGGATGCGGATTTACTTCCGGAGCATTCCCCTGACCTCGAGGTCGTCGAACAACAAACAAACATATTCGAACAACCTCATCAATCTTTTTTTTTTCTGATTAACTTTGATGTCGCCAGAATTACGATTCAACGAACTCAAACAGCTCGTATCATCCCACAATCCCACAAACAATATATCTTGGCTTAAAAAAAACTAGCAACGCATTCCGTACGGTAAGTGGGCGCATTCCGGCCTCGTCGACAAAGCTGACGTTCCGGACCGTCTTGTTAGCAAAAACGACATAAGTCCAGCAGCCTAGCTTCGGGGTTCTCGAACTTCGATTGAAGAAAGCCTGGCTATCTAGGAGTATAGATCGACTTGTCGCAAAGTGAGTCGTGCCGTTGCTTTCTCCGCACGAGGTGACAAACAAAGCTCATCATCGCGACCTCTTTCAAGTTATTCAAGTCAACCGTTCAACACCCTTCCTTTATTCCTACATACCACATCGACAACTCAACCCATGCGTCATTACCTATCAGGACTGGTTCGTCGCTTCTGGAGGCGTGCTCCATCTCGTCCTGCGCTGGTAGACAACGATACGGACGAACATACTCGGAAAACCACCTCGCATATCGCCGTCGATAACGAGCCTGCCCATAGACCCATCGCCTTCGCGGCTCCCACTTATAAACCTCCTCCTCAAATACCGTCATCTCTTAACTCGCCTGCTGGCAAATCGTCTCTCTCCCAAGGATCTGACCAGAGATCGCCCGCTACCCACACGGCCTTCGTTCGGATGGCAGAAGACCCTGCCGATCTATTCTGGACCAACGACCTGATTATGTCCGAGGTCTACGCACACATCGAGTACAAAAGAGATCTCCTCTCTTGCCTGTTGGCTTCGAAAGATAACTTTGGGCGAGTTGCGAAGCATTTGTACCGGGATCTGAGCAAAGCTTCAATTCACCGGATGATAGATCTGGGCTGTCCTTACGTGAGTAGCTCAAGATACGATTTCACCGCGGCAAACCAGGCTGAAAAACCAAATGATCCTTCTTGACCTGATAGGAACGCTTGGAACCCGTCTTTCGCGCCGTCAAGGCAATCGAGATTGAAGATTACGATATCCCAAGCATCACCGACGGATCGATCTTGGACCAATTCCCCAACGTCGGTTACATCAGCATCCGCCACGACAATTATTTCATGGATGCCACCGCTATAACCGTTACGCGATATATAGTATCCGGCGTCAAGATCTGGATCGAGCGGGAGTTCCGGCCGGACTGGGATGATCTGAGCTGGTTCGGTCTCGATCTTAAAGGAGCTTCATCCTCTGCGCTGGTCGAGATCACAATCACACCAGGAAACTGCACCTGCGACGCGACAGATCTGGTCGCGGAATTGGTCAACCATGCTCAATCAGTCTTTGACGGGAAGGCAAATGGCGATCGAAGACTTGGGAGCTTAGAGGTTCTCGGACTACCCCGTTCTGTACCCATAACGGATTCCGACCTGCGCCTTCTCACGTCTCTCTGTCCGGAACTGCTCGAATTGTCCGTCGCGCTGGTTGACAACGGACCAGTCCACAGAGGTTCCGCAGTGCTGTCCCACCTATCCGAGAAGGTTGAGGATGTCTCCATCATCAACGCTGATTTGGGATGGTTGCCGAGCTTGAAGTCATGCAAGAAGATCTATCTGGAGTGCAATACTGCGCCTTCAGCAGAGTGGATGCTGGAAGAGGCTCTCGATGTTGTCGCGGGTGTTGATCCTACCGCTCAGCAGCATCCGATCGATATTACTTTGAAGCTGCAGTTGCCTGAGCGTAATATACCCAGCCCCTTTGCTGTCGCAAAGCTAGTAGACTCCGTGACAACCGAGTCTGTCCTTTTCTGCAAGATGGAATATCCCAGATATTGCAGGTATTACCGGAACGCAGTCTCAACCATATTTTCGCACATCAGGAGGGAAGCAGAATTGAAGCAGCGGAGGGCGACGAAGAAGACGAAAGGATATCGTTTGGTAAAGCCTGCACCTTCTGATGGCTACGTCATCCGTAGGCGGTGACTCTCGAACCATCTTGAACACCCGACTCGACTCGACAATCAGGTCTTGACCATCACATCTATGGGCGGGATGCTCCTCTTATACCTCATCATGCGGACGCCCTAATCGGTCGTACAAGGCGATGCCGAGAGTATCTCCACATACGAGACAATTCAGACGAAATCTAATCAACATATACACAAAGACGAAGGATCTGGAACGACCCACAATCAAGATATACCTACGATCTAGCATCATCATACTTCCGTTTTTACGATCCTACTCACGACACAAGATCAACGCTTCAAGGCCCGACACATACTGTATCGTCCATCGCCCTTTCTCACAATCCAACTCGAACAACACGATCGATTCGATACCGACGGGAAGCTCATAAAATCAATCGAACCAGGAGAGATACTTGTCACGACGGATCTCCGCTTGCATGATCTCAACCGACGGTTTCAGACACGACACACGATCATTGACTCAGTCCCGATCGACGAGCACCTCGTGCCAATATCCAAAGCATCTCAAATACCCGGACACGAACAACAACCGTTCACACCACAACGATTTCATCGCATAACGACATGTCGCTCAGCATAACCCATATCGACTGCGGGTCGCTCGGACCCGATATATCGCGTCTCTTATCCGCTTCTTGTCATATTCCGTATCGAAAGTCCGGTCTCCCATCTCTGGGACGACCACCTATACCTGATTTTTCTGTCTTGTCTCCGGCATCTGATGAAGAACTTGTAAACTAGATTATCTTGATTACATGTGTTCGGCGCGGATTTGCCTATGTGCAGGCTTGCAGCGAACAGCGTCATCGGCTGAGAGACTGTCGTATCCTCGCCAACCGGAGTGGGTTTATAAGTGACTGACCGAGACGTTGTAAGACCCGATATATGGCTGGTCCCAAACTAGATACGGTCTATCGAACCAGAGCGAGACGAACGACAATTGGGCGAGGACAACGAGGTTGTCTGAAACCCCGCGAGCTGATTTTGCTTCCGCGCTGATGACGATCTGACGATTGACCACGATCGTACAAGCACGAATCACGATATCACGATCATCATCAGTGCGATCAGTGCACCTTGTATGATGTATAATCGTATATCTCGACGGCATCAAACAGCTAGTAGTCTCTAGGTTCTCGGACTACCCCAGACCATCCCGTACACGTTACGATCTGGAGAGGTGTGTAGTCTCAGCGAGACGTTTGTGGGTTGGCGTCAAGCTCACACACCGACATTTGTGTCGTCCTCAGCAGGTCACAATCTCTACTCAAATCCGGACCCAAGTTTATCAGTCGCTAGCACATTCACTCATTAACAACAACAGCCAGTCAACCTATCAGAGATCATCCGCATCCAGCCATGTTCACTCACAACCCGTGGCTTGCTGGTGCGACCGGATTGATGGGACAACTATCGGAAATCGTCGGTATCGCGTGGGAGCAGTTCGGGCAGACGATGCGTCAAAGGGACCACGCCTCTATGATCGACGTCGCTGCTATCAGTCAAATCTTCGATACTCAAGAACATTCACCATCATCTCCGGCCGTAGCAACCTATCACCAGCACACTCTGCACTACAATCATGACGATAGCCTGAGCGAAGGCGAATCTATTACTAGCAGTGCCTTTGGTCCGGACGAGGACACTGCCTCTCTTTCAGCCTCAACTCCATCTATCGAAAGACCTAGCTCGTACGGAATCAACCCATCGCCTGCGGAGCTCGTGTGGAGCAACGATCTCTGTATGTCGGAGATCTACGGTCAGATGGGAAAGGGAACGCTCGTCGAGTGCCTCGTGCTATCGAAGGACAATGTCGAGAGGGTCGCAAAGGAACTGTATCGGAGCATGGAGCGAGAGAGGGTGATGGACATGTTCGAGTCGGGATGTGATCTTGTGAGCACGATATCCTTATCAGAAGGAGCGATAAGTCTATATCCTGATTTCGACCCCGGAACTTCTCTTTGACGAGATACAGGGGCGACTAGGAACGATGCTTCGTTACGTTAAAACCCTACAAATCACGGAAGACGAGTGGAAAAAATATGGCGCCGCTATTGAGTCACCATTGCTGCTGTTTCCTCAACTCAAAACCCTCGAAATATGGGATGAATTGTCTCGAAGACTCTATGCAGAGACGGGATACGATCCAGGTCTCATCATCCAGGAGAGGCTCATCTTGCCTAGCAGACTGGTACTCGTCCGCAAAGGCTCCTTCAGGACTGAAGAAATGCTTTTTCCTCCCACGGAACCAGGAAGCGCGACAACTTCCATATCGACCATTTCGGCAGTCTGGATCAGAGATTGGCACAACGGTTACACCACCCTGACCAACCTACCTTATCGTGATCGTCTTATGGCATCCATCATATTTCATGTCCGTACGACCTTGGCAGCCAGATCTCAGAATCCCGATTCGGTGTTCGCAAATCTTAATACATTCGTATGCAAGCACTCCGAGAAAATCGAAGCGGATGATCTCGTGGCGTTATTATCCGTCTGTCCGAAGCTTGTCGAGCTCTCCGTCGATATAAAGGAAGACCCTCGAAATGCCGACAAGATAGGACCTGCGCTAGCGAGTAGGTCAGACACACTGAAGCTCGTCACCCTCGGCGGCGCTGCCATCGAGTGGATCTCGTCCCTCCGCAAATGTCACCAGGTCTCCTTGACCTTCCGCAATCTACCATCGACCAACTGGTTGCATGAAGCTACAGATGAGGCGGTCTCGTCCCCTTCACAAGACTCTGCTATGCAGTACTTGATATTACAATCCGAATGTTACTTTGCGCAACGGAATGTTCCAGTCCTCGCTAGATATCTCGCTAGATATCTCGAAGTCACCATCGGAGTCTCTACCGAGGTCATTCCTACAATAACGTGCCATGATGTCGGTCTGACTGGATGGGTCAAGAAGATTCGATTCGCCGTCAAGCAACTAGGGAAGGAAAAAGCGAAGCGCATCTACGACGGGCCAGGCTTTCGCTTGATCGAAACTGCCCCCCATGCGAGCCTGAACAGCGACTCTTGATCGGACAATCAGGCTAGAGCACTCACGACAGGGTGTGTATCAACGGATGGACGACAGTCTCACGCAAAATCACTCGCGAACGTTCCAGCCTTCTAATCTCGCCTTCCGCCTCGTCATTCTTCGTCTTACAGAAACCATACTACGAACACCCAAAAAGCCGATTTACCTTATCCGACAAGAGCATGGCTATGTCTCTGGATCACTATTACGAGTTCCCCTTTATGCTATTACCAATCTCACGAACGTTCTTCACGAATCTAAGATGGCGTCTCAAGTCATCGTCGGCTATGTTACAGACTCTCGCTTAGTCTACGAGATGTAGACTCTCGTCTTTGTCGATTAAAAGCTCATGAAACAACACAATCGATTTTCAATTTCAACCCAATTCCAGGCCGCTGCTAGACAACTTGATGCCGATCAATCCCGATCAATTATCACTCGGCGCACCTGATTCCAGCGTGACTCGGCCGGGGTGAGTATTTCTGAATTCAAACCCCGTAATCATGAAGAGGGCAGGTAACAACGTCCTCAAAGGACGTTACACTAGAGGACAAAAAGATTTCGGTGAAACCGCGCACGAAGCGATCCCGCCGATCCTCGTGGATCGTCCTTTGAGCTCTTTTGCTTCTTCCTGTGTCCAGACTGGCTTACATATCACGCTACTCGATTACGCTGACTCACATAAGATGGTGCTCAACACGATCATACTAGATGCTATTGTACTTAACCCAAAGAAGCCGACGCCCACGCTGGATCTCCTCTTCCCTTCTAGACCTGCCTTAACCCCCGCCTGCAACGAGAAAAACAAGTCCGCTACTCGTAAGGCACTAATCGAGAAAGGAATCGATCTTGTGGAAGGATTTTGTCCTATTGATCGCTGTACGTGTACGTATTCAGGTTTTTCGCCGAGAACAGCTAGCCTTAACAATCTCCAGGATGATCAGATATTTCCTTCGCTTCACTACGCGAGATATCGTCGCTGGATCTATCCGTTCAACAGCTTCCATTCACTCGAGCGATCAACCATTCGTCGAGAACTCTTTCTCGAAACGATCAATATGTCCGGCGCCTCCGACGAATCCGGCGGCTCTCTTATTTCAAACAAACCAAGCAACGTTATTGCAGCCGTCGATGCTCGCGCTAGTTCGCCTGCACCTTCCACGAACTTAAGGACCACCGCAGCCGAGTTGGTCCATGGCAACGACCTGTGCATGGACAAGATATTTGGATACGTCGAAAAGAAAAAGGATCTGGTTAGCTGCACGATGACGTGCAAGATGGACTGCAATCGAGCAGCAAAGGAGCTCTATCGTGATTTTACCGTCAAGGATGGAAGCAGCATGTATATCAACGGCTGTAGTTTGGTATGCTACAAATATCTCCCCTTGACAGTCCGGTACAGCGAATAAGTGGACTGACGATGATTCCCCGTTAGGATCGCTTGAGTACCGTCGAGCGATCCGTGAGATCTTGTGAGATCTCACAGCTGGACTTCGAGAAGAAGAACATCACACTTGAACACCTCGTCAGGCGATTCTCTGCTCTCAAGGTCGTCCGTGTGCAGAACGAAGGTTGGGAAATGCCTACCATGCATATACCGGATCGTTTCCAGCTCGTCGCTATCTTGAATTACAGGCCTCGACGCGACGAGAACGGGGCTCTCGCACATCGTCTCGAGGACTGGCATTATTGGAGCGGCCTTCCCAACGATCTAAAAATCGTTAGCAGGATAAGGTGTTATCCTTGGGAGTCTATAGGTCGAGACTCATTCTTCGATGATCTAGTGCAAGAGATACGACCTTTAGATTCGATCAAAGCGTTGGATTCTAGATTGGCCAAGCTGCGCGCCTTTCAATGGTGTCATAAGCCATTTGACGGCGAGGACTTGGTCAAGCTTTTGACCTTGTTTCCCGATCTGGATATTGTTTCAGTACATGTCAAGAAGACGGAAGATCACGACAAGTTGTTGGACTGTCTGTCTAGCCGACCTGCCACGCTAAAGGACGTCCACATTGAAGGAGCATCACTATCGTGGCTTTTTCCATTGTCCCAGTGTCAACGATTGAAGCTCGAATGCTTCGGGGTGACGAACGCAGACGAGGAGAAACTCAAGGAGGCACTGATCTCGGCAGTGGCCCATGGAACGAAAGGCCAAATCTGCCCCCTTCAAGATCTGACCGTACTTATCGACGAGTGCGAAGCGATCATCAGCCAGGCTTTGATGGCAGATATCCTTCAATGGGTCACCGGGCCTACGTCAACGATCGTTTTGCAAGCCAAGGACGACGATGTAACAACAACCACTGGGCGATGGGTAGACGATATCCTTTGGACGATGCGATATCGCAAGGAGATCCGACAGGCACCCCAAAGAGCCCTACCGAACAATGGACGAGGTTACCGAAAGGTTCTCCCGTCGATCCAAGAGCGTCAAGTTGGCTAAGATGGTGAGACTAGTCCCAACCGTGAGGCACGAAGGGGATGATACTGATTGTCAATCGTAGCTCGTCTGCGATTACAACTTATTAAAGTAAACGATCAAGAACTTGACTACTACACACCGGGAGTAGCCCGGTACCGATAATGCAGAGAATGGTCGAGATGAGAACGGTTAGCGGCGGAGCGGTAGAAATATATGCGGATGTCTTTGTATCGTATTGATCTGTATTTCATTCGGCTCTGTGGCTGAGCTCCTTGCGTTTCGATACCTCCAAATGAACGTTGTTATCCTCGCGGTCGCAATACCTTGATAATCCTCGATAGAGATAAGGAGCAAATCGGTAAGAAGCGAGAAAGCGGATATTGCAGATGTTCGAGAGTACAAAAAGGTTTCCATCGCTGATCGCCACCGGGCTTTGATCATAAAATACCGAAGAATGTTCCGAATCGAACGACTCGCCTCCTCGACGGTCGTCAAATTCCTTTGCTTCGCTGTATAGAATACTGTGACGTCTGCAGTATCCTTATCTCTCCGGGATTGTTGAACAACGCATAGCTGCGCCCTACTCTCCACTTTGACGGCTCTAAACAAAATCACCCAATCTATCAGATTTTCATCTGGCTGCCGATAATCTTCTGTATCAGGCGGTATTCCTCCAACTCAAGATATCGGTATCCGGTCCTGTGAGCCGCTGCCCATTCCAAGGTCTCGAAAAATTCAAGACTGATAAGTCTCAACGTGACAGTCGTACCTCTTGTTCAGACACACAAACCAGGCCAAAGCCCCTACGAGGATTCCGCAAGAGTCGCAGTCAAAGATGAGCCGGATGACTAGCTCGGCGGGAGAGCTCGTCTTCGCGAACAGCCTGATTATGGCGGAGATATACGGTCATCTCGAGGCGAAAAGAGATATGGCGAACTGCCTACTCATCTCAAAGGCTGGCTTCGACACCGCTGCGAAAAGATTATACAGGGAGATGAGGAATGTAGATTTCTCTTATATCTTCGAGAGTCTCTGCAGCATGGTGAGCTACTCGGTTGTGTGGCGAACGGGCGTGTCAAGATTGGGGTTTGATCAAAGATTGTCCCTCATCCTCCAGGAACGGCTACATTTCGTCGCACAAAGCGTTCTAGTCCTCACGATTCCGCAATCGGATCTGGAGCGCGATTCTCTCGGACGAATGAAGCTATACAGTCGATGTCCCTTGAGACGATACCCAAATCTCGAGGAGTTGGTGATTGACACAGACACACCCAATCACCTGCTAGCAACCGTGACCGAAAGGCACGACGTCGGGGGGCGAATTCTGATAGTGAAACATAACGTCGATTCCTCAAGCAATATTGATTGGAAGCATTCTTCGCTTGAAATTCGTGGATCCAGCGGCAGTCAGCTCCTTCGCTTGGAGATGACTAAACCCTCGGTTGATGCGGCAGCCGTTGTCTTGCAGCAGTCGACCCTGGTGGAAGCATTGATCCAGAATTGCAAGGGGCTTAACGGAATTGAAGCGGATCGGTCCCGCATCGCAGGCTTAACTGAATTGACATATACCGCTATCGGGGGTGTCGATGCAGTTAAGTTGGATCCCATTCTCCAGCATTGCAAACACCTGAGACGACTTTCAGTCAGCTTGACTGCCAATGCCGGGCATTCCGTCATGTCTGCCGTTCTAAGACCGAAGCGTTCTGCCAGTCTGCAAGATCTCGAGCTGCATGGTGGACAGCTCTGGTGGTTGAGAAACCTAACAGATTACAAACAACTTACCTTGGAATGCCCTGGCCTACTGCCGGAAAGGGGGTTTCGCGAGCAGTTGGTGCAAAACTTGAGCAGAAAGGGGCAGAAGCTTGCCGGAAGGTCAACGATCAGGCTGGATCTAAGACTGAGAGTGACATCGCCCCTCCAAAACCCTTACGTGATCGCAAAATTTGTGCAGATGTGTGTTGCGAACGAGGCGGAAATCACCATCAATGCCTCAGGTGAATGCTCGAGGGCGAACCAAGTGTGGCTTGACAACGTCCGATCTACTTTGGAACTTTTACAGATGGAGTCCAAGGCGGAACGTAACGACGAATGAACTAGTCGGCAAACTGGTCCATGCTTGACTCGACGTAGCGCTGGAATGATTATAGGATTTTGGCCCAGAAGGAGGATATTAACCCGAAATACCGGGTGTGCGGCCATAGGGGGACCGCTTGCATAGGATTTGAGTCTAGGACCTTCCATTCCAGATGTATGAACTATGTTCGGAGCATCCATGAGCGGGAAAAATCCTCCCGAATCCAAAGCAACGTCGTGAAACTTGTATTCACGAGAGCAGCGCGGTACGTGACGACGGTAGAGTCGACCACGATCATCGATTGTGATTTCTCTGATGATGACATACAGCTCTAGGTCATACACGATACCTGGATGCGCGTTCGTGCGGCGAGAATTGTTCAGATGGAGGGGGATGAATCAGATATTCAGAGATAATGATCGGCCAAGGAATTTCAATGCATGTTCATTCGTTCGTCTCAGATATTATATAGTGAAGTAGATGTGTCGCCAATTTGTGGTCGGTATCGTCATGACGGCATGCGAAATCAGATGTTGGATTGATTCGTCGTTATCAACAACTCGAAATAACGCACAGTCTTGAAAGCAAGTCGTCAAAAAGTGAGAAGACGAGAATCCGGTTGAAGGATGATCCTCGTTTACGGAAAACTCAAACAAAGAGGTGGGCCGCCGATCGCTACTGACTCTGAAGTTGAAGATACCGAAGAATGTTCCGAGGCAATCTGTTTTCGGCTCTCGGCCGGATCTCAGCTTCTTCCATCTTCGCTTGCCGTGATCACATACATATACCAGTACCTGCTGTTGATATCCCAGCTGCGTGTTCCTGTACAACAATCATCGATCTAAGCTACTCGTCATTACCAGTCATCTCCCACAGATATCTTTCTTCGCTCCGTGAACCGTCTTCCGTTGCGATACGTACGAACACACGCTGCGGATCTTGGTTTTCGAATCACGTAAGGACCTGGTTGCTTTCGATGATCTCTGATGTCTCGAATCTAAGCAAGACGACGCTGTCTTTCAACTAGTACACCAGATACGATCACCTAACAAGAAGCAATTCGATTGATCCAGCTCACGGAGACACGCTTCCCCTTCCCTTGCTCTATGAACGGCAAGAAACAGTACAGACATCCTATGACTACGGCCGAGAAGACAGGCGTATTCAGCTCGCCGGGTGAACTCGTTTTTTCGAACGAACTTCTCTTGTCGGAGATCTATGAGCATCTTGACACAAAAGAGGATCAGAAGAACTGTTTACTCGTCTGCAAGTCTGGATACGACACGGCGGCCAAGCGTTTGTACAGGGAGATGCGGATCGAAGATCTCACTCCCTTCTTCACCGGGAATTGTAGCATCGTAAGCAAAGCGTTCCAAGTTGTATGACGACGATTAGCGTCTGATCCACAGGTATACCTCCCATCTTTTAGGAGCGCTTGAACTTCCTAGCTCAAAGCGTCCGGATTCTTCATATTCCCTACACTTATGTCGAACACGAACCTTCGGGTCGGATGATACTCGACAAGAACTGTCCCATGAAGCGTTATCCTAACCTTACTCTTCTTGAGATTAGCTCCAAGAAGCGAGACTCACCAATCGCTCGAGTGATTGGGCGGTACACTCAAGGCATAAGGATCTTGGACGTCGCGTTCGACATCTATAGCTTCGAACAGATCGACTGGGAAGGTCCGATACTGCACGTTGCGGGATTTGAGTCGAAATGCCTTATATACTTGACGGTGCTTAAGGAAACAGGCATATCATCTAGCAACACTCGAAAGCCGGGCGTCATAATGGAGAGCTTGATACAGGAGTGTCATCAACTCTTACAGGCAGGCTGCGTTTCTTCATGGGTGGGCGGCATGGAAACATTGACGCACGCATCATCGGTCGAACTCCTCTATGGGGACCTAGACACCATCCTTGGGTGTTGTCAGTCTTTGAGATCCATCTCACTTGATCTCAGGTACGATACCGAGTCATCCCTCCGGAACTCACCGCTAGGGCTGAGAAAGGCTCCCGCCCTGGATTCCATCGAGATAAAAGGGGGCTTTATCTCCGATCTTTACGAATTGACACGGTATCACAAATACGTCAACCTCACTGGTTTCGCATACTTCAGCGAGGATATTATGCGCATTATTCTTCCTTCGATGAGGGACCTCAGGAGGAGTCAAACGGCGATTCCGATCTTGAAGCTGGATCTCTGGTTGGAAAAGCTGTGCCCTGAGCTCAATCCCTACACCGTTGCAAAGTTCTTGCATATGATGACCACCGATCAGACCGTTATCACCATCCACGAGGTTGATAGCGTCGAAGGACAGAGAAAGGACTGGACTGACCACGTTAGAGCCACGCTAGCTGATCTTCGAGAGGAAGCGAGGATAATGACTCATGCCGGGAAGCCGGGTTGGCGACGGGTTGAGAAGCGCACGGGGTAGAAGAAACAATATGGCAAGAACAGATGGTAGACATAGAAATTCCCATACGGCGTAACGATCATTATGTAAAACGAGGTATTCCTGTAGATAGTGGATCTGAGACCGTCTTGACGTGCAGTAGTATCTTATATTTTAGGAGAAATGAGCATTTCGTTCACAAAGAGGCGCTCGACCCTGAAACTGACGATTTCTGCTCCCGCCTATCACATAATTACGAGAATGCTTTCAACATGACGTGGCAACTCGACCTTGTTTGTCGGCGTCATATCGAGGTGCGTACGATCTGATCTGGACTTGTATCTGCACTGGAGAACTCGATAGTCAATAAAGAGGTCTAACCGCAGACATCATCCTTCAGGTTAGTAGACCGCCGAGGTTATCCTCATCTTACCGCTCTTCGACGCAGTCACGAGATAGTTTGGCGGAAGAGGACGAAGAGACCCGCTCTTCAGCTCGATCCTAATCGTCCGATCATATCGCCGCCTGTGCATCATCAACCTTGCTCTATCAACTAGACCGTCGTTCTGGAGTCGCAGCCAGGGCTGAGATCTGACGCCAACTATCAGGTAACTTCAAGCCGTTCTGAAAGATGTTGGACGCCTCGGGAACAGCTTCTCCGAACAATCCCGCTGGGAATCATGAGCCTGCTTCGGAATCGACCCCGGCCGAGGTCGAATATCCTACACTTTCGACAGCCGCACAAGCAATCTACCATAACGACTTGATCATGTCCGTGGTCTACCGCTTCGTTACGGACCAAAAAGACCTAGCAAGGTGCTTGCTTGTTTCGAAAGAGGGATATGATACTGCAGCGAACGAGTTCTTCTCTAAAACATCGACCACGGCAATGTCGCGGTTGTTTGACGGCGGTTGTAGCTTCGTGAGTCTCCTTCGTTTTCTCTTGAGCTTTCGTTTACTTACTACACCTATGACGTTTGTATGAACAGGAACGCTTAACGGAAATATTCGCTAGAGTCAAAGTCATAGACGCTCCCAATGAGCGGGATTTCCCGTTTGCAAGATACCCGAATCTGGCCATGCTCCGGCTGACAACCCCGTCGTCCAGCTCACGCGTCGTTACGGTTCAGGAGTTGGTGAACCGAGGCCATCGTACGATCATTCTGGAACACGGCTACGATTCAGAAATCGAGCTAGGTTGGGGAACCGAAGCTTCCGATGGAACCGAGGCAGCAGGAAAAGAAGTCGTCAGTGGAGATCTCCTCTCGGTCGAATTTCATCGGGGTAAAGGCGTTCAACGGCGTCGGGTCCAAGCTGCTATCAAGAATTTCATGGTCGCAATCCGCGTATCGTTGACGGCGGGCGGGTCCGATAATCGATTTGCCAAACTCAAACGTGTCGTATGCAGTACAGGTTGCACCGATTTCACTTCCACGGACTTGACGGATATACTTCGCCTCTGCTTCAACTTGAGCACAATCGATTTCGATATCAATGCCGAGAAAGCGGGTTATCGTCGCGACTTTAATATGATCTGGGACATGCACCCACAGCTTGACGTCGTGTCGCTGCGTGGTGTTGATCTGTACGACTTGGACCTTTTTATTGACTGTCGACACGTCACTCTTCGCACACCGATGTTTGCATCGACCGAGGATTACATGGAGGACTACACGTCCTCGCCTCCCGATGAGCGCCCGTCCCCTTCGGAAGTGATGGAGTCTTTGACCATCGAGCTTCAACCTGGGGGTTCCGGTTGTTACCTGACTGCGTTGTTTCTTCTCTGCATGATTAACAAGCGTACCGTCGTCAAAGTCGTCGCAGCCCCCACCATTACCGATGATTCTGACGACGACGAGGACACCGAAGCTGTGAAGATTGCGGACCTGGCTATCGAAGTCTCGAGCACCCTGAGACATCTGAGGCGGTTTCGAGCCTTTAAAGAGTCTGGAACTCCGGGATATAGGCAGATTGGCTTCTCGCAAGACGGCCCGCCTGGCGAGAATGCATCTCAGCCGGTCTAGCCGTTCGCGAAGGGGCGGTTCTCCGCCATTACCAGACCGCCTTTGAACCACCATCGACGATTCACTTGCACGACTATCGACTGCTCTCTAGCGACAATCTTTCCCTTCAACAGCCACACGCTTCTACGCTTCAAGCCATCATACTCTCAACTCCAGATATACGCCTTCCTTACGCACGCTTATGCACGCTTACGCTGCCTGCATACCATGGGTTGACTGAACCAAACCTCCGAGACTACTAAGTCCAGACGTACAACTACGATTCGGTCCGTTCATGACAGACGGACTCACGGTATCGCTAATGTCAAGATATACGATGACGCCACCGATAAAAGAAACGACTTCATTACGATTGTCCCCTTCCTTTACGATATTTTACGCCAATTTTCCTCCTGTCGAACTGTACATCTCTACGTGTATGGACGGACGCACGCCGATAGACGATGAGCCGCTCTCGGTTAACATACCTTATGAATACGATACTATGGACGATTCGGTTCGACTTCACTGAAAGTTGTCGATCTATCCTTTTGGGAACGTCAAATCTACGTGACCAAAACCAGATGATTCTTGCGTGCCTCGTACGCTCCTGCCTGCAGTGAGCGGTGAAGAAATCACTCGTACTAAGTGAGCCTATACAGCGAGGATCATCGATGACGCCATGAGAGGGAGGCGGATATCCGGTCGATCCGCGCTGACATCATCTCACTTTCAGACAAAAGACTCAAAGGAGGTTCGATGATCGGCACGACGTATCGCTGATGCCTTCTCGAGGTTCAGATCGATGGCACCCCAGCGAGTCGAACAAAGATTTATACTTCTCCAGCTCTTCAAACAGACTTCGCCTTTGTGTACTCGCTTCTTCCACAGCCGGAGCACTTCGAACATAGAAAAATCCTAATTGGCACCACCTTGTTTCCAAGACAAAGCAGACGATTGTCAGGACATATTTCGACATGTAAGCGGTCCTTCTCCATGAGCGAATATCTTCATCGCTGACTTGTTGGTGATTGTATAGAAACCTCGTGTAGCCTTACCTCATCTAGCGTTTTCAGACCGATGGAGACACCCAACCCAGCCACCCAAGTTCACGGAATCGACTTGATCCGTTCCGAGATCTGTCGCTTCTTGGACCATGAGGACCTGAAAAGCTACGCCTTGGCTAGTCACTCAACCTTCGAAGATGCAATGAAAAGGCTCTGGTCGTGTACAAGGCTCAAAAGCGTGAACAGGCTATTCGGGATGGGCTATTGGCTTGTGAGCAGATTCTGCCTCTGTAGTTATTCTAAATATTGATTATACTGAGATGTTTAATTAGAATCGCTTCGATCTATACCTGGGCTGCATCAGACAAATCATTGTTCAGCACGACATTTTCCCCAAAAAAGGCAGCGACATACTTAGAGTCGGTTGGGATTTGGAGCGACCCCTACCGATTGCACTTCAACGAAAAAAAGGCGGACGTTTTGAGTTCTCGGGCGTCCAAGACCTGCCGAAGCTCGACCTCCTGGACATCAAGAGCTGCTCCAGCGAGCTTCTCGGATACTCGGATGGTGACATCCGAGCAGACGTCGGGGAGGTACATCGGATTGGCGAGCGAACCGTTCGTGTCAGATCCCGCTATCGTCAATCGGAACGGCTCTTGTGCTGGGCGAACGCCTTGGTCGATATCCACTCCGACGCTTCTTATATCGAGTCTCTACGCTTGGGTTGGTGGACGGAGACTCCCGAAGAAACGAACGAAGTCTATCGAGACGTCATCGGTGCCTTGCTGGGGCAAATCCGGGATATATCTCCTTTTGAGCAGCGAGGATCCCGTCTCAAACGGCTGGAATGCTTCACTCTTAAAGAAGAGATACTGTGCAAAGATCTGATGGAGATCCTGAGCCTACTGCCGCAGCTCAAAGAGTTGGAGGTGATCTTAACAAAGATGGGGGATAAGGAACCACCTCTGAACGGAGACGCTTTCGCGCTGTTCCTGGCAAAGAAGCCAGTCGAAATCGAAAGCCTGCGAATCTGTGGTGCGCCGCTCGAATGGCTCCCATATTTCCGCCGATGCGGACGAGTCCTTCTGGATTGTGGAGTCGCTGTCCAGTATAGCAAGCTGTACGACGATTTGCGCGCGCTTCCACCGATTCAATGGGCCAACCTCGACGATGCAGGTCCGGCACATCTCGGTCTCGTCTTGCCCAAGTTGCAATACGATCGTCAGGCCGGAGACTTCATCAGCTTTATTGAAGGAGCTACGAGCGATCACACTGCGATCCATGCCTCTACTTATGAGGTCCCTCTCCGCAGCGATATGAGCGATCTTGATCAAGGAAGCGATTTCGATAGTGACGACGAAGGGTATGGCGTCACTACGACGGGCCCTCGTGAAGACCCCTCCAAGAGATGGATCCGTGTTATCAGGCGCAGCATTACTGCGCCTCGACGGAATGGGACGGCCTCCAGACTTGCCTGACTTCTAGCTTCAACGAAAGCACCGAATGGCGCTTTAGTGTAAGTCTGAATTTGAAACCCTTCGGTCTGATGGTCCACAGCTGAACTCAAACAATGCTTCAGCACCGATAGTCTGCGGGACTCGGATCTTAACCCACATGATGCGCGACGACAGCTAGCAGGGGATGTCGCGTGTCAACAAACAGCAGTCCGAATATGTCGTCCCAAGCCAGAAACTCGGAACAATTTTACGCAGGTTTACATGGGATATAGACATAACTCAGCAGGACACGCCTGATAATCATGACGGCAAGCAGGATGAAGGAACCATTTCTTCGCGGAGGATCAGCACAAGAGTCGGTCAACTCGTTGATATGATATATGCACTTACGCAGCTCCTCGCATATGGAAATATAGACTTATTTATGCTACAAGTAGCGCATGCGACCGATACTGCAAGATTGCCTGGCAGGCGGCAACAATCGAGCCCAGCAAGTTTCATAGCCAGAGCGATGTGAAACGGTTTGACTTATCAGTAAATGTACGAGTAGATTTCTATGATTTTATGATGATGACGTGGCTTTCACCCCGACTTTCCAGTATCGTAATCGCAGCAACCTACCTCTCTTGATCGTTTCCTCACCTGAACAATGAAGTTGCCGACCTCCTTTGCATCTGTGACGACCGGGACAACACAGACTTGAAGCTAGTCCATCTCTTCTGACATTGGTCTGCTCGCGGGATTCATTCTAATCTGAGGGGGTCGACTTCGATCCATCACTATCGGTACAACAACAGGCATCTTCAGCGTCCGATTGTACTCGGCAGAAGTCGCATATCGTATCAGGATCACCTCGGCTGCAGCCCAGCCGTTACCTCACTCGATCTCTCAGACATAGATCCTATTCGAACCTGTCGGGCTCACCCTGGAAAATAAGGCAAAGGCCGTTCAGTTGTTCAAGGTCACCTCGACAACGGTGTCACGATGTCCAGCCCGTCAACGTCGATATCGGAGGAAGAGATCATGAAGAGCTCGGAGACGGCTCAAGCCTTGTACCACAATCACCTAATAATGTCTGAAGTCTATCGCTATCTCGATAGATCGGACCTCTCACAGTGTCTCCTCGTCACAAAGACCGGCTACCACACGGCTGCCAAGGCATTCTTTCATACCTCATCACATGAATCTTTCACCAAGATGACGGCGAAGGGCTGCAGTTTCGCAAGTCTTGCTTCTTGAGTTTCATCTCTGCAAGGGATTGATGCTGATCGAATATTACAATCCTTTTTGCACCAAAACAGGATCGACTCGCAGACTTGGCTCGTATGGTTCGAGTGTTGACTTTACCATGGTTAGCGATAATTCACCGCACCCCGGGCCAATATCAGATCCATCATGGAGAAATACTGTCCCAATTTCCATCGCTGGACGTAGTTCAGCTCTGTGGTCTTGGTTCGGGTCGACTCCACACGGTGGAAGAGAAACACGAAATAGACGGTCGAGAACTGCTGGTGCAGTTTCCAGCTTACTACTTGACGTGCCTCTTCTCCATTCCACCGAGCAAATCGCTGTTTTTGGTTCCAGGATCAACAAAATGGAGCTCTAGAGCGCTCTCGTTCTCACCACAGTCCCGGGCTCACTGCCAAGATGAATTGGTAAAACAAGCGCGTATGGCATCTCTGTCCGCTGCCCAACCCTTTCGCTTCCGAAACGTTGACAAGCTGGTCTTTAAGTGGGCCATCAGCTACCAAGACTTGAATACTATCCTATGCCTCTGCCCCAAACTTCAAACATTATCTGTCCGGATCGCAAAATCGTCAGATCCAGGATCACCACAATCGAAGACGCAATTCTATGACTGGATCAACCGGGAGTCTGGAACTTTGCGAGATATTTCGCTTCATAATCCCAATCTCGATTGTCTGCCACGACTACAGGCGGTCAAGCGGGTCTTCTTCAGCTGCAAGGCGCTTTTGAATGAACAGTGGATGCGGGAGGATAACTTCGTCGATTGCCGTCCTCAATCGGCGTCATCAATCGAGTCGCTGGTGCTTCGTCTCTCGGTTCCAAGGGACAAACCTCCTCCCAGCCCGCTCCTTGTGGCCAAACTGATTCACCACTGCATCACGAGACGCACCATTGTTCAGGTAGATGGAAAGCACGGAAATACGGAAGCCGATAGTCAATGGCTAGAGATGGTACGATCCACTCTGCGATGGTTGCGAGACGAAGAGGAGCTTGCTCGAGCTGTTCCATGCGGGTACTTCGAAGTTCGGTCGCCGCAAGACGCAGAGTCTGAGGAGCTCGATGCCGCCGCGGGATCGGTGGTGGATTCCTGCAGAGTCAAGCGCGAGGAATCCTGCATAGTCAAGCGCGAGGAAGCCGACTAGGTGCTTGATGGGTCACGGCCGGCGCAGGCCTGCTAGCCGCTGGAAGATAAGACGGTCGCTGGCTTCCACACCGCTGTCAAAATGCTGGTCAAGACCGGAGATGGTAATGATCGTTGAACGAACGGGGATACAGCTTGATACGTCGATTTGATCAAGCATAGCAACGCTCGTTGCGGCTGGACATGGTCTGCGGATCGTGATTACGACACGAGTACGGACCGGCGCAAAGTCAGACCCGGCGAAGGACTCGGCATAAATGACGATGAAACAAGTTACCTGTGTAAGGTTACGAATATACCCAGCAGACTCGAAATATGCAATAGATTTCAGCGCTTTCAGTGGTCTTTCAAGTCGGTCTGAAACGCGAAGACGTCCTCGTGTGGGCAGTATAATCGTAAGCAGATCAGTGGCATATCGTGTTACCTCGGTACAAATGGGCATCAATCCCGAGAGATCGTTCTCGCGAGGGCGATCCTCCTGATATATCCCAAGAGTCACGTCGATTCAAGAATCAAGTCGAATCGCGTGGCTCGGTCAAACGGCTTGCAATCTGCCATCGATATATCGAATCCCGCAATTCAGCTCGGGGCACCAATAACAGATAAGGGACTGGATCTATGCATATGTATAGTACTCATAGTGGCGATGTCTGGCCATCAAAGCGGTTCCTGCACGCTGCGTGCATCATATCTGTCTATGACAAAGTTCGAGCGAACATTCTCATTTTCGAGTCGGCGAGAGAACGAGTATTCGATTTCGCAAAAAGAGTGATGAGAGGTCATCGTGCTCAAGATTCTGATCGCTTTATCGTTCTTGATCTGCTGATCTGCTGCTGGTTTGCTCTTCTACTTCTGAGACACAAGTATCGTGGATCATGTATATCCATGGTCATCAGCATCAGCTACATCGTACAGAATCGTATCTTTTGACCTGCACCCTGCGAGATACAACCGTTCGACCTCGAGCGATACCAAAATCTAGACGTTCCTCGCCCTTTCGGCTCGAAACTTGATCGCACGCAAACTCGGGCATCTCGTGTCACCGCCGTTCCTGGAGGATCAACTTGGCGGTGACAAGCACGTCTCACGGCTCGCTCACTCAACTCAATCAAACGTCTAGGCTCATCTCGATATCGTAGCTTGACCTCCCGTCGGCGTAGCTATCGATGTCGGACGTCCCGCTAGCCCACTCGGTCGGGCCTCTCATCTGGGAGAACGATCTCATACGATCAGAAATTCTGGGATACCTGAGCGACCCGATCGACTTTCTCAACTCTGGGCTGGTAGGCAAAATGGGTTTCAAGGACGCCATGCGGTTGCTTTGGAAGGACGCCACATTGGGACAGGTGAATTGGCTCTACATTGAGGATTGTGATTGCGTGAGTTGAAATCATTGTGAAATATGTTGAAGACCTCACCCATGATCTCAGCTAACCGCTCTCTCATCACAGGATCGACTTTCGATGTACCTCCGAGCGATCCAACGCCTCACTGTGCTCGACGATAGCCTGGACCGTAGGGAGCTCTACGATGAGACCGATGACACGATCAAGATATTATATCCGTCCGTGAAGAAACCGATTTATTCGGGTCATAGCCTTGTCCGCCAAGAAGGCGACATCGTTCTGTTCCAAGCTTGGCACGCCACGTTCTTCTCATTCCGAGGAATCGAACTGATGCCCCACCTGGAAACACTTGAGGTCGAATCTTGTCCGAGCAAGACTCACGCGCCATACTTCGAAAACGACGTTTCGATGAAAGTCGTCGAAGAATATCAGTTAGGCGGACGGAAAATCAATGTGATCACCCACTATACGGCTTCTGGCATGGTAGACTGGGACCGACCAATGATCGATATCGCAAACACGTCTTCCTACGTCAAATCAATTCAGGTTGGAAGACCTGAACCGGGTCAATGGGAATCACAAACAATCTTCATCGATGGGTCATTAAACTCCCATTTGCAGCATCTCGAAGTTTTCAAAATGGACGATGCTATAGCATGTGGTGAACTGCATGACCTGCTTCGAGCTTGCAGGAGCTTGAAGAGCCTCGATGTCATCCTATACCCCAGCCATGACGATGGATACGCTGAGGAACCGGAGAGTCTCCTGGCCTTTCTAGCGATATCACCCTTGATGATCGAGGACGTGTCGATCCGCTGCTGCCCAATCGAGTGGTTGCCTTACTTTCGTCATTGCAAGAACCTCCGCTTGCGCTCTCACGCGGCGTTTCGAATCGATCGACCCGGTCTTCCTCGGATCGAATGGTCTACTAGTACAAAGGAAGCGCCTACTACCAAAAGACTAGCACTGCAGGTGTCACGTATCCGTGACGAAGATGTAACAGCCTTTCGCGATTTCATCCGCTGCCACGCGGCTGCGGAGACTCGGATCGAGGTATGCCATTTCATCGAAGGTGCGCCTGTACTTCGAGTAGGAAGCTGGGACGATGCGCTCGGACGCTTGACCTCGAATGCGAATGCGGATGCGGATTCGACAGTATCGGATGAGGCAGAGACTTAGTATCTCAGGCTGTCATATGCATCCATCTAGATCGGCTTTTGTAAGTCCACTTTCTGATCTCGCCGCCTGTTGTCGAGTAAGCTAGCTTACCACCGTCGCTATGTCTCTTACTGTGTCTCGTACCGACTTTCACCCTGAATAGCAAACTTTTTACGCCTACCCGGTTGAGCGATCGACTTGACGTTACTTCTGGCACGACTGGACACGACTATATATGGAATTACCTAAAATGACGGGGCGCGAGGCTGGTAAAGGTCGCCCGGAAAAATCGGCGCAACCGAAACGGAACCCCGAGCGTTGGTCCCACATACCTTCTTCGGCTTGCTGGACGATCCAGACTTCGGACTATGATACAGCAATGCGTCGCATTTTGTCAGAAGTTCGTGCTGAGTGAAACGCTAGATCGCATCGGCAGCATTTCTTTTTGAGGAAGCACGGACACAATTTATTTGAGTTTTGGTGTGGATCTGTACAAAGGGGCTTCTCCGTACGTCAAATCATGTTCATATACAACGTATATCTTTTGGCCAGTGATGTCTGGAATGGATGCTGCGAATTGATGGAGAACAACGACGTGCAAAGTTGGGGGTCATGACGTCACAGACTGAATTGACCGAACAAAAGAATCAAAGGATAGTCATGAAATTCAATTCACAAGATTGACCTTCTGCCTTCTGCGAATCGGTCATAGCTCGTATCTGCCTCGACGCTTCGACTTGCATGATCTTATATCTTGTCACAGTCAACATCGCCCTCTCATGTCACGATACATCTACTGTTTCAGACTCACCGACACCCTGCCCACTTGCCAGTCGACTGGAGTCTGAAACAAGACGCTCGTGATGTGAGTTCTTCCGATTTTAATCAGGTTCCGACCTCCCGTTGGCAACGCTTACGAGAGATACGAACATGACCTCGATAGCAAAACCAACAACGAGATCGTCAGGATACTCTCGCTCGCTATCATGGACGTCGAAAATTCCGCCGCCTATTTGATACATCACGTCGAACTCATTCGTTCCGAGATTTACAAATATCTCGACACAGAGGATCTCGAGCGCTGCGCCCGTACATGCAAAGCGGGGTTCTTCACGGCAGTCGAGCACCTATGGAAGCACAAGACGTTAGGACAGGTGAATAACCTATACATCGCTGGTTGCGATCCTGTGAGTGGAAAGGGTCGCATTCGAGCTGTACTTGCTGCGAGACTTAGCATACGTCCTTCTCTTAGCTTCGACTGTCTCTCTATCTGAAAAAGATCGAGACAATAACGGTCGTCAAAGGCAGTTTTACTCTTTCGGAAACGCAGTCAGGCGATTATTTCGATTTACTCCTCGATCGACAAGAACAATCCGGTCCGCTCCGCATCGAACAGCATCGGTTCTCTGACGCATTCAAAATCTCGGGATTACAACAGTTACCCAACCTGTATCGACTGAGATTGGACTGCTGCCCGTCCGATATTGAGGATCATCATGGTCCACCAGATCGACGCATCTGTCTCGTCCTTGAAGAAACACACGAACTCTACGATCGCTCCATAAAGATCGAGCAATTGATATCCGAGCAGGGCAATTTGGATTGGCATAACTCTTCCATCGAGATCGAAGCTGCCTTTTCTCGATTGGATTCGATCCGATTCATGAAGAACACGAACGCAAGTGAACATCGCACCGTAGATGTTGTGGACTTCATCGCAAACGAACTGGCGTTTCGAGCGGAGTCATGGTTAGAAGAAGGGGAGGATTGGGGGCGCATCGACCGGGTCAAGAGTCTCACCATCGAAACGGCGATCAGCTGCGAAGGCCTTGTCACCGTTCTAGACTTTTTCAGAGAGCTAGAAACACTCCGGGTTGAGCTTCAGAAAGACGGCAAAGGCGAAGCTATAGCTGCCGGTGGTCTTCTCGAAACCCTCAGAACGTCTACTTCGAACCTGAAACACGTGAATATCTCTGGCGCAGGCATCGAATGGCTTGTCCACTTTCGTCAATGCGACACCGTTCATTTGACGTGCTTCGGGCCAGTGAGCAAACTTCTTCCGTGGGAAGTATATGATCCCCTAGATGATCGGGCGGGGGAACCTTCAAAGTTGAAGAGTCTCCATCTGGACCTGCGATCCATCACACCTCTTGTCGAACCCAAAACTCTCATCGACTTCATTAAACGCCAAACCAACGATTCGACCGAGATTTCGGTATACGGCAACGGGATACCGCATGACTCCACGGCAGGGTGGACCGAGAAGATTATGGTGCGCGAGGAGGTTTTGAGGAAAGCGCAGGAAACGAAGCGAAACATCTCTTCGAACCCGTGATCTTCGGATTGTGAGTCGCTCGATTCGACGGCTAAGATCCAACCCAATCTGGTGGAAGGCGCTGAAGTGTCGCACCATTTCTGTTTCGTAGATGGGCTTCCCGCATCATGAGCGCAAATCTTCTACCGTTACCAGCGAACGGGGAGGATTCAGCTTTGTACCCTTTCGAGGGTCGCAATATCACGGGCCTAGAGAACATCAATGGTTTCGCCAACAGTATATACATCAACAGATGAGCATGCAGAGTCGTTATGTTGCTACCGAATTGTAATCGAAAGGATATGTCTAGATCTCTGTGGCGCAACGATGGTCTGTCTGTATTGCGTCGATAGATGAAAGATTCAGCTCGATTTCAAGGTCTTCGTCTAGCATGTCATGCAATCGATCTCGAAGGAATTTGCCTTGTTCGGAACGCAAAAGTCGTCGTACGATCTTTCCAAAGGATCCCCGCGAACAAAAGGTTCGAAGATCCGCAGATCATCGCTGAACTGGTGTCTCGAAGTTTCTATGAGTATGTTACATGACCTGCCTCTCATGCTTCTCGACGGAGTAACTGATATAATATAAGTGCGCGGTTGATGTCAAATCCAGGCGACAACGAGATTCGTTCTCTTCTTAGATCTTGTTAGAGCGTCAAATCAAAGGTTGACCAGAACGGTGAGCACGTAACCGACTAACTAAGCGACGAAACAAGCTGACCCTCCATGACCTGTTAGAATCGTCCGCAACTTTCGGTCCTCCCTGAAAATTCAGTTCTACGTGTTCGACCGAAGTCTAGGCAAAACAGTCCACTACTTAGCCTTTTCACTGGACGTCTCAACCCAGTCAGTCCACATTTTGGACTGTATCGCCTTATTACTGTATTGCTGATTAGATCGATGGCGCAACATCGTTTTCCCAGTCATGGAAATGGATGCGTGGATTGCAGCTTCGCCTCCGGCTGCTACATTAGTATATCATAACAGCCTGATTATGCAGGAGATATATTTCTTCGTAGCCGGTGATGGTGGAGTGAACATAAGGATCTGCTCAGTTGCCTTCTCCTTTCGAAGGGTGGCTTTCAAGTAATTCGGAAAGTTTTGTGGCGGAAGGCGCACCTAGATGATGTTCTTAAGTTGTATACCTGTTACCCCGATCCTGTGAGTACTGATAATATGAGTATCATTCCAACGACTCGCTGATTATCCTGCAACTCAAAGGACCGCCTGACCGGTTACATAAAGGCAATCAAGCAGCTAGAGATCGACGAAACTCATGTCACAACAGACGCCTCAGGCAGATGGCGCATTCAGGCCGAAGATTTCATCAGACAGTTCCCTCATCTGAACTTTATTCGACTTCACTGTCTAGACACAGACGATCGGGATTGTGCGTGGCTCTACAACCGAATGGAAGTGGAGGAAGTCCACCACATGGAGGACAGATCCTTGACGATCTCATTCGCACCCAGTAGGGACCATTCATCGGACTGGGAGGTCCCCATGATCACTGTTGATGGATCCAAATCATTTGGCCCGAGAGCTTGGGATTTCGAAAATTTCTTCGAGGTGGAAGAGTCGATCATTCTTTCTTCGGATATGATTGAAGCTTTCGTCGAAGCGAGGGCCCTACCCGTTGGGCAGAGCGCGTGTTTCGAAAGGCTAGAACAGCTGGACCTAGGTCTGCGGTCCTGCTCGTACAGGGAGCTTTTAACCATATTGAATGTGGCCAAGAACCTTCGGTCGATTGGCATCGTTATGCGCGCAAGCTCTGATACGAGCAAAAACAGCCATTTACAAAGACTCGAGAAATTGCTGGCGGAAGGGAAGATGAAGCTGGACAACGTCTTGATCGGGGGGTGTAAACTCAGATGGATACCATACTTCCACGACTGTGTCAACCAGAGATTGTACGATATCTCCGACTTCGCGACACACGGGGAAAAACGCCGATGCCGCCTTGCGGCTAGCGATACCGCGAATGCGAAGACCATTCGAACACAGTGCTTGGCGTTAGGCCTCAATCAGGACATTATGAGCGAAGAGATGAAGAAGATAGCCCAGTTCATCGTCGAAAATACTGCAAGGTGGACTCGAGTTGAAATTACGCCGTATCACCATGAATACAAGCTCAGTCGTCATACCATTTGGCTCGACGAACTGAGGAGCGAAGTTGCTGCAACGAGATCTGTCGTCCCCAGCCGATCCGTGTTATTGAAGCCGGACTCCATATCCTGCGACCATGATGTGAGTCTACAAGATTGAAATCTGAACAGAGCTAGCGCCTCCCTCACCGGAATCTGACTCTTGACGACAGGCCGATACCGAAGAGGAGGACGAGACGTGAAACCGGACACAAACAAAGGTCGGAAGCTACTGCAAATTGGAAATCGATATTGCTCTGTAGTAATTGCGGTAAATTATGTGGCTTGCAACGGGCAGTTCGATTGAAGGCGGAGTAGCGTAGATGTCCAGCTAAATACAGGTAGGGTCGCGCCTAGATGGAACACGCGCCCTAGCAAATCACCAACAAACGTGTCCCATCTAGGTGCGACCCTCACTGTGTGCCCCTGGCCTGCTGCTTGATATGAAACTGATGGCTTCCATTGGCGCGTCCTCTCTACCAGATCGTGTGATAGCCATTTTATTACAGTCGTCATCCGAGGTCTCGATCATGCTGAATGCTTGAGCCTTTTCGAAACGATCAGGGTCCCGTATGAAGCACAGGTAAATACAGATCAGCTATTCATGCTTCCTGAAAATATCGGGTGGTACGGGCTGATCGCCTACGGGGAAGCTTTGGTCAAAAGAGAAACTAGGATATGGAGGTCTGCGAGCCATTCTATGGCGCACTATCTGATGAACAATCGTCGGATGTATCGTACGACCCGAATCACCACGTGTACCAGAGATCGTCGGAATGCACCGGGTTCACATTTGAACAGACAAAAGGCGCAAAGGACGATCGGCGCACGGCTTCTCGAGGCTCGGCATAACGCCTCTGGATCGTGCAGTATATATAGATTTGCCGACCCTGGCAAGGAGTCAAAGTTACTGGCTTCTTCAATACGATAGATAGTAATTTTACGAGTTATTTGTCTCCTCCGCCTTTCAGGGAGAAATATCCACTACCCAGCCGCTCAAGTACTCAGGTCAGCCGTTTTCAAACTTAAAGACCGCGGTCTAGGCAGGTCTAGCCTTCGAAGCTGATCACCTGCACCCTTGATCGCTTCGACAGGCTATCAATCTCAACGCCGGCAACTAGAAACGATGGAAGAGAACGATTCTGCAGCCTCCCTCGTCTTCAGTAACGATCTGATCAGATCAGAGATCTTCAGGGCTTGCGATCGTGATGACTTGATTGTTTGCGCGCTCACCTCGAAGGCAGGGTTCCGCACTGCGGTGCGACTATTGTGGAACAAAGTGCCGCTTGGGGAGGTCAACATGCTTTTTAAGGAACAAACCCCATCTGTAAGTGCGGAACCTCGCCTGTCATGGACATTGCAGTCATTATTAATGGTTCGTTACAGGAGCGTTTTGAACTTTATCTGAGCGCCATTCGTTACTTGCGCGTGAAAGAGGACTCGCTTGTTTGGGAAGATTACGAACCACTCGAGCTGCTCGTCGCAAACGAGAGAGGCCATGTCCATACCCAGACAGACCACGTGCATTTGAATGCCGATCCTCATAGTCACGCGAGTGTATGGCAACTCTCCGGTTGCGCCAAAATTCCAAATCTCGTGGACATCAATATCGAGTGCTGTCCCAGCACTATAAGAGGCCTATTCGGACAGGAAAGCTGGGGTTATGCGAAGTTTCGCGAGATACACGATTTGGGCGACAGATCGATTTCTGCTACCGTGGTCATAGAGGATCTACAACGGTTGAATTGGCAAGAGTCGACACTTTGCCTTGGAGGTTCTTCGTACCTGGACGAGCTATGGCTCCAGTGTGATAACAATCGATGCTTGTCTCCCCTCCTAATTGAAGCGGAACAGCTTCGCAAGGACGCGACGCATCGCACCCGCCTACATAAACTTCGACGTTTGAACGTGGAAGGCAGTCTGTCGCACAAGAGTCTATCGTTTATCCTCACTCTGTGTCCTGAGATCGAACGACTCAATCTGGACATTGACTCTCTTTATCATGGCAATCTCCAGAACTCATCATCCTTGACAAACTGGTTCGGTTCAGGCGCCCACAATTTGAAGTTCGTCGAAATCGGATGGGGAAAATTGAACTGGCTGCCGTTCCTGCGTCGTTGCCAAAAAGTAGATTTGCACTGTGACGGACCTCCAGATGTCCGCTCCCTTGGCCGGGAGCGCGATGTGTCGAAGAGGCAGGAAGGGCAGCTCGATTCCCTCACTATTTATATGCCTGATCTCGAGGCGGATTCTGATGCCGAGTCGATCATCGGATTCATACAAGCGCACACGACCTCCAAGACATGGATCAATGTCATCGTGCCTGTTGCAGAGGACGATGATGACGATATGGACAGCAATACGTCCACATCTGTGTCGGATGAGGCTCCTGGAATTGAATGGATGGACGACATCAGGCGATCAGTCGCTTACCTGAAGGAGAAGGAGAAAGGAGGTGGTTCTGTTGAACTGGTCGATTAGCCCGAATCATCATACACTTCAGGTCCGGAAAGGGTACGTTCGGCAAGTCAAACGTCGATGGCAAGTCTGATACACTGACGACATGTTGTCAAGATCGCAGACAACATGTCACAAAAAGTACCTCTGTACCAATAGCGAATGGGATACTAACCCGATATAGAAGCGAGTCGAGCGGCGATACGGAAGCGAGTCAAGCGACAATATACAAGCGGAGAAGGGTGGCGGATCGATGACAGGCGATACATGACCGCCAGACCGGGAAAACAAGCGCGGTCAGATCAGGGCGATATAAGATGTTTTCCGTCATGTATACGATATTTTATGCGGATCGGTTGGGATCTGACGTCGTTCTTCATGTCGACGTAAATACATCTATACATTTTAAAGGATTTGCCTCGATTCCGATCGATGGTCGTGATTTTTGTAGAAAGTAAGCGCGCGCGCGTGATGATTACTGGGATTACTCTTCAGGATTACAGGTGGGTGATGCTTAGTCAGCATCACCTTGGGAGACTTGGGTGGTGCTTAGTCAGCATCACCTAAGTTGGGACCTCACCCCGGTGATGAAAATCTCGGACAACTAGATCATCAATATACATCACTTGACTGTTAGATCTCAAGCAATATCTTGAGTTCTAACAGGTCAGTACCTTTGTATTGGTTAATAGCACATGCCATTGATAAAGCAATATCTTGAGTTCTAACAGGTTATGAGCCCAGCTGTTGACCCGTCTTCTCTACGTGTCAACTTCTAATCAGCCACGTCAACAGATCGACCTAGAACTTGAGATAGACAAGTCAGATAGACATCTTCTGCTACACCGGATAACAGGAAGACCACCCCTTCCCTAGACATTAGTAAACCGACCATCTCCATTACCTCGCTGTCCTTCACCATCATGTCCGACGATGAGATCACCACCAAAGGACCCAAGGTCATTGTCCTTGCCCGAGCCGGGGTCAACTATGTCGAATGGCTGGAGTCCATTCGAGACCTCTTGGCCATCAAACGCCTGCTTCCTTATGTGAAGTATGATGCCAAGGGTGAGCCGGTCAAGCAGAGACCGGTTCTTCCAGAAAAGGGGGACATCACCGAGAAGATGACAGAGGCCGCTGAAGACTACGACCTCAAATGTGCCCAGGCTCTGGGTTACATCCGGCCTTCGCTTGGGGTCAACAAGCGATCGATCCAGGGGATTGATCACCCGGCCAAGGCCATGTACAAGATCAAGGAGATCCACTCCAAGACCACCTCGTTCGATGTCCAGATCCTGATCGACGAGTTCGCCAACCTCCGGCCCATTGGAGACGACTTTGAGGGGTACATGGCAAGGTTGGATACAGTGGTTGAGGGTCTGGAGGCCAACGGGCTACAACGGGAGGATGTGGAGATCATGGCCCAATGGTCTAAATGTCTCCGATCCTACCCGGAGGGACACCCTTACTTCAAGGCTGGAGAGTTCCTTCAGTCGAACATCACCATGGGGGTCGATGTCAAGAAGGAGTCGGTCGAGAGGATGATCCTGGCCGCCTACCGTGACATTGCCAACAAGGAGATTGCCGAGAAGGATGAGGAGAAAGCCTTCCAGGCAATGGCAGCCAAGTTTGGTTATGCCAAGATTGGGACCACCGGAGTTGGATTCGGGACCGGTGGTGTTGGGAGGCGGACCTTTGGGACCGGGACCGGGACCGGGACCGGGATCGGGACCGACACCAGGATCTGCAGGTGTTGCGGGCAGAGGGGGCATATTGCCAGGGAGTGCTCCCAAGCCGAACCCAATGGGTGCCACTCCTGTGGCAAGGCGGGACATCGGGCTCCCACCTGCCCTCACCCGGACATGGTTGCCTACAGGCAGAGGCACGGAGGAGGAGGATCGGGACCGGGATTTAGAGGTGGCGAAAGGGCCGCTGCCGCTGTATCTTCTTTTGATGCCGCTATGCAATCCATGACCCTCTATCGGCGTCAGCCCGATCAAGCCTTGAACATCACTGAGAAGGCTTACTCACTTGCGACTAGGAAGATGACAACCCTGATCGATTCAGGTTGTTCAAGACACATGTTCGGGATGAAGAGGTTCTTTGACCTATCCCCGAACTATCAGAGAATGACTGCACCTGTCATGGTTGGAAACGGACAGGTGATCTATGCTGAGGGGATGGGCGACATCTTCTTGACCATCGAGGTTGGAGGAAAGAAGGCAGAGCTACATCTTGCAAACTGCCTGTATGTTCCCAAACTCAGTTCGAACCTGATCTCGATCTCACAGCTGGACAAAGCCGGATCGGACATCATGTTCACGGAAGGCAAGGCGATCTTGAGGAAGAACAACAAGATGACCTTGATCGGCAAGATGTTGAATACCAACCTGTACGAGGTCAATGCAAAGTCTCCGGCATTACCTAAGATGGATTCAGCCAACACGGCATCGATCTCGGGACTGGGGGATATCTGGCATCAACGGCTGGGACATCTGGGTGGGAACTCGATACGGAATCTGAAGGATTCTGTAGATGGGTTTAACCAGATGACAGTACCACACCAGTGTGAGAGCTGCATTCTGGGAAAGATGACAAGAGCTCGATTCCCGGACAGCTCATCACGGTCAACAGAACCACTACAGCTGATCACCTTCGATCTTGCTGGGCCTTTTGATGAGGCTATCGGAGGAGCCAAGTACTTCATGATCATGGTCGATGATTATTCCAGATACTACCACGTCGAACTCCTCAGGACCAAATCAGAGGCAACCCGATGGTTGAAACAGGTTCTGACTCAATGGGAAAATCAGTTGAGTCGATCAGTCAAGGTTCTCCGGTCCGATGGTGGGGGAGAATTTGACAACAGAGCGATCAGCCAGTTCTGTGAAGAGAAGGGGATCCGAGCTCAGATGACTACAGCTCGAACACCAGAACAGAATGGGGCAGCAGAGAGAGCTGTCCGGACCATCAAAGAGGGTACTCGGACTCTCTTGATCGATTCCGGTCTCAGTAACAAGTACTGGGGTGCTGCTGCAAAGAACTTTGCATACGTCAGGAACCGGACCCGGACCGCAAAGACAGGAGAAAAGACACCGATAGAACTCTTCACTGGAAAGAGACCGTCAGTCAGTCATCTGAGGGTATTTGGATGTGTTGCCTACATGCACATACCAAAAGAAGACCGGGTTGGTCAGATCTGGAAACCCAAGGCAAAGCGGTGCATCTTCCTTGGATATGGAGAGGAAGAGTTGAAGGCCAAGAAAGCTTGGACACTCTTTGATCCCTATGCTCTCAAGAAACATGTGACGGTACATGTCAAATTCTGTGAAGACCAGAGATGGGCCGATCAAAAGACCAACATCGCAAAAGGAGACATCTTCTTCCAGGACATCTCACCTGCAATCGGGGAAGCCGAACTGACTGTCGGGGAAGAAGCCCAACCGGTTGATCCAGAGATCGGGGAAGCTGGACCGAGGATCGATGAAGCTGAACCGGAGATCCTGGACCCTCAACCGGAGATTGGAGAAGCTCAACCAGAGATTGGGGAAGCTGAGCGAGAGATGGGGGAAGTTGAGCGAGACATCGGGGAAGCCGAACCCCAAATAGGGGAAGTCCCAGTTCAGCCAGCAGGACCGATACCACTGCCACCAAGTAGGATTCCGGTCCCGGTGGATCAACAAAGCACTCGGAAGAAAGGGACTGGTATCTGGAAGAACTATGAATACGTTCCAGTACCAGCTCAAGGATCAGGAATCCCACAGGTCTTACCGGATGGTGCAAGACGATCCCGACAAGCTCCAAAGAGATTCCAGGATCATGCGGCCATTGCACATGGACCGAAGCTTGAAGACATACTGGATCAAGCTTTCCTGACATCGGCTGAGATGAATCCTGCCGATCCTATCTATCTGGATGCGAAGCTGGATGAGATGGCATCGATGGCCAAGAACCAGGTCTGGACCCTGGTCCCGAGGCAGACCGGACAACCAAAGCCGATCTCAGTCCGATGGGTCTGTACCATGAAAGACCTACCCGATGGTACTCAAAAGCCAAAGGCCAGACTGGTCGCTCGGGGCTACACCCAGAAAGCTGGGATCGACTATCAAGAGATCTTTGCCCCGGTTGTCAAACTGGAATCCATTCGGTACATCATCGCTCGAGCGTGCCAGAGACAGATGGTTCTGTCACAAGGTGACGTCAAGACCGCCTTCCTCTCCAGCAGCATGGAAGGAGAGACGGTCTACATTGAACAGCCTGAGGGATTCAAGGAACCCGGGAAGGAGGACCATATCTGCCTATTGAACAGAGCAATCTACGGTCTCCATCAATCTCCTCGTCTGTTTTACCGGCACATCAGAAAGATCCTGGGTGGATTTGGGTTTTCATCAATCTCAGCGGACCAGTCGGTGTTTGTCAAGGACACTCCAGAGGGAAAGGTGCTACTTGGTCTATATGTGGATGATGCACTGGTAGCCGGAGACACCGACAGCTTGGTCCAGGAAACCAAAGCCTTGCTCAACACCAGGTTTGAGATGAAGTGGACGGATGATCCCAAGGTGTTACTGGGGATCGAGATCGAACAGGACCGGGAGAAGGGAACCATCACCCTATCTCAAAAGAAGTTTGCTCGGGAGATCCTGGAACAGTTCAATATGATTGACTGTCATCCCGTCAAGACTCCAGTGGAAGAGGTCATCAGCGCATTCCCACCTGAAGACCGACCACCACCTGATACCAGGTTTCCTTTCCGAGAGTTCATCGGAAAGGCGAATTATCTAGCTCGGGGGACACGACCGGATCTCTCCTTTGCAATCTCACACCTTGCATCATTCTGTTCGACCTACCAGGAGACACACTGGAAAGCATGTGAGCGAGTAATGAAGTACCTTCAGGGCACCATCGATGCCAGTCTTGTCTATCACCGAGACGGCAATCAGAAAATTGCGGGTTACTCGGATGCCGAGTATGCCGGAGACAAGGGAGATAGGAAATCTGTCGGGGCATATGTGTTCACATTGGCCAATGGACCGGTATCATGGCAGAGCAAGAAACAGACTACGGTAGCCTGGTCTAGCACGGAGGCCGAATACATCGCTCTTGGATCAGCTGGGAAAGAAGCGGTCTGGCTCTCGATCATGGATCAGGAACTAGGATTTCACGATGGTAAACCGGTCACCATCTTTGAGGACAACCAGCCAGCTATCGCATTGGCTAAGAATCCCACCAACCATGCTCGGACCAAACATATTGATGTTTTGCACCACGCTCTTAGGGGACTGATCGAGGACAAGAAGATCGAGGTCGAATACCTCAACACCAAAAAGATGATTGCGGATCTCCTTACCAAGCCGATCACCGGAAAGCAGCTCCAAGTACTTTGCGATGACATGAGTCTGAGGATCAATAGGACACCCACGCCAATATCGTCCACCTCTGAATAGAGGAGTCCGAGGGGAAGTGTAGAAAGTAAGCGCGCGCGCGTGATGATTACTGGGATTACTCTTCAGGATTACAGGTGGGTGATGCTTAGTCAGCATCACCTTGGGAGACTTGGGTGGTGCTTAGTCAGCATCACCTAAGTTGGGACCTCACCCCGGTGATGAAAATCTCGGACAACTAGATCATCAATATACATCACTTGACTGTTAGATCTCAAGCAATATCTTGAGTTCTAACAGGTCAGTACCTTTGTATTGGTTAATAGCACATGCCATTGATAAAGCAATATCTTGAGTTCTAACAATTTTCGCACCGGAGCGGATTTTTGAGCAAGGCCAAAACGAAACACCGGGTTGTCTCAAAAGGGACATCACACGCTCGAATTTTCAAGACACGAAGTCCTGATACATGTGATACACGATAATGGCGATGAGTAACAGAACGAACCATCAGCATTCCAGAGAAGGCGTCGCGCATCGAACGCGCGCGTTTCAGGTGAAACATCCCGTTGAATTGCCTCAGTCGTTTCGCAGATCGATGAGCGCGAAGGATGGGAAACAGAGAGCTACTTCGTACCCAAGTCAGAATTTTTTTGTGATTGATACCACCATCTTTCGCTCTCTTCATCCTGGGAAGAAGCTTTGACTTGACCGATTGAAACGCAGACCGGAATGCGTCAATCGTCGCGCGCGCCTGCTGATGATCAGTGTGATGAAATACACCTCGTCAGTAAAGCAGTTCAAAGTTTTTCTGTCACCAGGAGGATCTGGCTCACCTATCGTAGTGCAGCGAACACACGTTGTTTCGAGGTCGTATGGCTCCATCGATGTTGAGCTTCCACTTGCCACTTGTCACCAGAGGATTGATCAAATTGATTATTGATGATCGTTCTTTTGTTCTTTTTGATGGCCGTCATTGTTCTTTTTGATGCGGGGTGGATCGATCAAACTTGACGTCATTTTTGATCGCTTACGATGAAAGATCAGAAAAAGCGACAGCGGCGACAGCGAAGGAAGAAATCAACGAGGATGAGGGGGATTGCCGGCTCAAAGGATCTTGAATCTTTGGATCAGCTCGATATCTCGACGTTCAACGATACATTACGCCAGAAGAAACCGCATACCGTCCGTAGCGATCACTCCTTCCTGCTCATTTACTAGCTCGGACTAGCTGAAATCTAGCACGAACCTGCCACGGACCAGGCAGCGGCGTTCAGGAATCGATAAGATCCCCCCCAGATCTCAGACGACACTCGATCTAGCTACATCATCGATAGCTCTTAAACGTCACAATGACTCCCAGTACGGCTCCGCTACCACCCAACAACGAAGACACTTCGAAAGTCTCCACAGAAGGCGTTTCCGTTGTCACTGAAACCGCCGGCAGTCAAGTAGCCTCTAACAGCCTCTTGATGAGAACGATCTTCAGTACTCTCGAAGGAAAGGACTTGCTCAATTGGATGGTCGTATCCCGAGAGCATTTCCATTTGATCGCCGGGATCCTTTATCGATCTGTGCGTCATGCACATCTTACGCAACTTTGGCGCAAAGGCTGTAACATAGTAAGTCGCTGGTTCCGACCCCTCCCGCTCAAAGGTTCATCCCTAATAGCATTACCATAAATATAGAAGCGCTTTCAGACCTATGCGCAAGCAGTCAGAATCCTCATGATAGCCCATGAATGTGTCAACGACGAATACTTCATCACACTGCTGAACCAGTACGACGACTTGGCAGAGATTCACTGTAACCTTGACTACGAAGGCATACAGGTGGAAGAGCTCTACATATGGAATAATCGCGATATTATTGTGAGGGGCTGCGAGCCACCTGACTATCTGATGGAGTTCTGCCCAGTCCTGGTGCAAGAAGACTACGAAATAGAACGCCTTGAGATTCGCTCAATCGGTAGCAAAGAACAGTCACTGAGCGAGGAGGAAGGAGAGGTGCTTCTCGAGTGGATGATCTATTCGATTCGACACGGAAGCTATCATGAGATCACCTCGCTCAGAAACATCACGGGACTGGAATTGCCTTTCGTTAAGCTCGACCTGAAAAGCTTGAAAGCCATCCTTATCGGCTATCCCGAATTACGGACTTTGCGATGCTCACTCGACGATACAGCACCAAGCGATGACGAAAAGAAGGTGTATCGGAAGGAGCTGAAGCGACTCATTGCACAGCACGGAGCAAAGTTTCGGGAACTCGACCTTCGCTTTGCGAGCGGAAACTTGTTCTCCTGGCTCGGGATTCTGACCAGTCCGCGCACACTGCGTTTGTCGGGATGCATGGGAACAATCAATCCCATCTTTTACGAGCGCATGAGTACCCACACACATCGACCTCTCCAGGACGGTTCCATCATGCACTTAATCTTGAGACCGACCGATGTGGCAATAGGAAAGGTCAATCCTTACGAGGCAGCGAAGGCCGTTCGCTGGCTTATACCTCCCTATTGTACTATCCGCGTGGAGAACTCGATAGAGTTAGCTGTTCCCTCTACAAGATCTAGATTAGACGGGTGGATTGACGATTTCCGATCTATCCTGAAGACGCTTCAGACAGAAGATGACATCGAACGACGACGACGAAACGCTTCGGCGTCAAAGGGTTGGGTGAAGGTGGAGAATGCGCCCGGTGCCGGCGAGCTGCGGAATGCTGTTAGGAACGCCGACGTGAAGGATGCGCCAGATGGTGGCGACGTGAAAGCCGCGCCTGGTGGTGGTGAAGAAGAAAGTGTATCGACCGATAGCGGTGTCGACAGTACCGTTGGTGGTGGTGATGAACCAAGTCTCTGGTATGTCTCCTTCCCGAAGACAGACGTTCCAAGCAACCACCTAGCTGAGAGCAATTCACGACTTTCTAGATACGGAACATCAGGTCTGAGAGCTTTGGTAACACCTCTGGCGAACTTTCGACTTGTCCTACGCACATTTGAAAGAAGATATATCATACCGGTCAGGATGTCGGCATCTCGAAACCTTATGCGACTATGCACCACTACGTACGATCATACATGGCACATCGTTTGCAGATCGGCCGACTTTCCCCGCGCTTTTACGCTTTACGCACTTATTGCACTTGCGCGATCAGCGATGTCAGAACTCGACGAGATCGTGGCATATTGTCAGAACAATTCGTTCGGAATCCCGCCAAGAAAGGCAGTTGCAATCAAACATCCTATCGAGCGCACTCGACATAAATGTATAACATCTCTTTAATCATCCACACCTCGAGCTCGGATGACTTCTCAGTCTCACTGTCGTTGTCTCGAAGGTTGATACCCACGGGCATCATCGAATCCTATCCAAGATTTCCACATTATCTGTTCCAGATCAAATCGGATTTATGAAGCGCTCCAGCATTATTACGTCTTGCTTCTATTTTCTCTGAGGTTAAGCGTGCCTTGATGTTATTCTCTATCCTGGACTCAGAGTTGCACGGGAAAGAAATCCGACAAGGGTATTCATATAACGAGTTTGCAGCACCACGACTTTGCAACAAGTATCTTGTTCAGCCGATCGGGACGGGTGGTCGCGACTGTATAACGCATATGCGTTTTTACGTCTTGCTATCGACGATTGCCGACCTCATCTCCATATCGTAAGCTGTCTATGCTGTACACCATTCTACTGCTATACTGTCGATCGCACCGCCATACAATATCATTAGCACGCTTCTCCCGCAAGGTGAAATCGCTGAAGCAGACCTCAATATGGCTTCTGTCACCGCTGCCGAAGCAGGCCCTCCACAAGACCTCTTCGGCACCACCGAGACCGCAGCCAGCCGAGTTGCCGCAAACAGTCTCCTGATGTCCACAATTTTCGACTATGTGGACGAACCTCACACCTTGCTCGATTGTATGCTCATGAGCAGGGAGCAATTCCCGATCGCTGCACGTGCCTTATACCGGTCTGTTGAAGAGGACGATATATTGGCTCTGTGGAGGAGGGGCTGTAGTCTGGTAAGTCATATGGCATGATGCTACAATCTTCGAGACACGCTGCTGATAATCCTGCTCTTCCATACATAGAAGCGCTTCCAGCTTTACGTAGGAGCAGTCAGGATACTCCGACTGCATCGGATCGTTTGTGCCGATGAAGTGCAGCTCTATATGCAGCAATACGAGGCTTTACAACATATTCGTGCCGGTGATCAGGAACCCTCACTGCTCCAGTTGGAAGAGCTTTACACCTGGCAGGACCGCGAGATTAGGATCCTAGGATACAAATTGAAGGACGTTCCTTTGATTCAATCCCTTCGATTGGAAGGCGAGGAAGGGGGGCTGGTGCCGGTTGGCTTTCTCGCAATCAGCTGGGATGGGGATGGCCCAGAAAAGGTGGATGGCTCGTGCGTTCGCAACTATATTGTGAACGCCATCAAAGATTACGATAAAACCCCCTCGTGGTTACTGGATCACCTGACGACACTGGATCTGCCCAACGTCAATTTCGATGTGAAAAGCTTGGAGACCGTTCTGATTGGCTGTCCTAAGCTCGTAAATTTACGATGTTCAATGGAACTGGACAACGACAGCTTGGAAGGCTTCGGACCCGATTGCAGGAAGAAATACCACGAAGCCCTAGTGCGGCTCATGGGACAGCACGGAGCCCGGTTGTACGACCTGAGCGTCCGTTGCCGAGGAGATTCGATATTCTCATACATGAGCAGTCTAAGTGGTCCCCGAACACTTCGTTTATCCGGATTCATAGAAGAGTCCGACTCTAGCCTCTTTGCGCAGATGGTGACGAATCGGATAAAGCACAAGGACACTACGACTAGACGAGTTATCCTGAAGCCGAACAGCCACATAGTGAAGAAGAACGCAGACCAGCCAATCAGCCCTTATGAGGCGGCGAAACTCGCTCGCTCGATGTCATCCTCTTCGTCCGTCATTCAAGTGGAGTATCCTATCGCTGTGTCAGTTGGAGTGAAGCGCTGGGTGGACCAACTTTCCTCAATCCTCAAGACGCTTGAGAGAGAAGACGATATCGTCTGGGAGAGTTCGAAGCAGAAAGGTTGGCACAAAATCAAGAGTGACCTTGACAGTGACGATCGATAGGTCTTCTGGTGAGTATCCCGAGCCTCCATGATAGAAAGGACCATTCAGCTAAAAGCGAACGTCTGAGCATTCAGAGCATTTCTTGTACTGGAACACCTCCTGCAACTTGGACGCTTCCTAAGTACATCCAGCATAAGTTGACGAGACTCGGCGTCTCGCAGCGGTACGCCGAGGACATACGACCATGAAATACCACTTTATACGACACTCGACATCGCATAGTTCGCTGGATCGACCGAGCGACTGCACGTCTCCCCTATGCCAATACGCCTTGCGCTCTCGGGATCGCGTTATTGCCGCATGGACAACCATGGCTCTTGGTTCATTCGCACCTCGACTTACGAATCTCTCTCCTTCGCCATCGATGTCGGGACGTTACATCAGATGAGCATCAGCACGTCTTGAGCGATGATTCTCGGTTTGTCCGATTAGTAACCGTTTCGCAACGGAGTTGGAAATATAAGTATGCAACATATAATCGCTAGCAGCTCGCAGCTAGCTGACTGATTCATTGACCTTGTGTCTCTGAGAATGCGAAAAGTCCAAGAGCGATTAACGAACAAAAGAATCTCATGGTGGATCCATCAGTGACGTCATTTTTTGATCGCTTACAGCGAGGACGACTTCAAAAACTGCTACGTGATCAAGTACACGTTCAAGTTAGCAAATTATCTACATCGTCTTGAGTTATACCGATGATGCCGCTCTAGCTACGTAGATACATACATACGGCCTCGTAATCAGTCATCCAAGACCAACGAAACCTCCCCGTCCTAGCCTCTTTTCCTACGGTATTCTTCGACCCAGCGGCACCACCGGTGTTAGTCGACCCATTCCTAGCGGCCGATCTTTTGACTAACCTTGTGTTCTTGGTTGGACATCTTCAGCTCGTCGTCAGTCAAGATGACCGAAGTCACGTCCCAAGACGATACTACGATGACCGAAGACAACTCCGGAACTCGACCTGTGTTCGACACAACCTCTAAACCTAGTCGGCAAGATCCAAAGGACGTTATCGTGGGGATTCACACTACCCCACAAGCAAAGGTCGTGGCGAACGACCTCATCATAAGGACGATTTTTGGCTTTCTGGAGAAACGCTCCGATTTGCTGAGCGCTATGCTTCTTTGCAAGTCGCTCTCGTACATCCCGGCCCGTTTGATGTACAAGACGTGTTCCGAGGACGATCTAGCTCGAGTGTGGACGCGAGGGTGCAGTCCGGTGAGTTGTCTGCCGAGTTTTGCAAGTGGGATGTGCACTAATAGGACGTACTTGACCTCAACAGGACCGCTTTACGGTCTACTGTAACGGGGTCAGACGTCTTCAAATCAGGTCCCGCGCTGACAACGTACACCTGAAGAGCTTCCTACAGCAATATCCATACCTGGCAAAAATTAGTCTTCCGTCGGAGACCGCTGAAGGAATGACTTCGATCAAGCTTGAGGAGGCCTATCTTCACGACGGCCGTCAAATACTCATTCAAGGCGAGAGGTCGCTTGACGGACTCGATCTTACTACTCGCATATTCGAGGTTCAGACGGGCGATGAGGTTGCTTGGGAAGGAATCCGCAGCATCGAAATAGATCGAGCGCGACCGAAAACCTCTTTCGCACGGACTCTCAAGGCCTTGATTATGTCCGCGATAGAGGCCGACAGCGACCGCTCTTCGCTTGCAAGACTACAACGGTTGTCGTTGCTCTCCATCGTCCTCGGTATCACCGATCTGGAGAAGATCTTCGCCAGGTGCCCTTATCTGACGATGTTGGGTTGTACATTGGAGCCTACAGAAGCCACCAAGCGTAGTACATACTTAGACAGGCTGGACGACCTGATGGAGGGTCCAGGAGCCAACATACGAGAGCTGGACGTTTACTGTCATCCATGGACAGTAATGGACTACCTATCTGTTCTCTCGGGGCGGCCATCAGTCATCCACCTAACAGGCTACGAAGAGGATTTCCATCTGACGGACTGGACCTTTGAAAGAGTTGAACCCTTCATACCGGGAGACAGCGGTTGTCAGACACAAGCATTTATTCTCAGCTTGCAATTCGAAGATACCTGGGACGTGAATTCGCCAGACCCTTACACGTTCGCGAAATCTCTTCGGATGTGCCTCCCGCCTGGCTGCGCTATCAAAATCGACATATTCGATAATGACCCATCTGAAGTTCAGGTCACCTGGGTTCGAATAGTCCGCTCGATCTTGGTGGCGCTTGAGAGGGAGGACATGCACTCTCGGAAGCGAGGCTGGACCTTGGTTGGAGGAATGGATGGATCCGACCTATCCAGGTGATTCGCAAACCTCTACGTAAGCATTCGGCTGTATTGTTACTTTGTTTTGTGAGGCTAGTCCAGATGATGACGATTACCATCTTATACCAGCGAAAGAGGTACGTTAACATCGATCTGCAAGACTCGTCCCTTTCCAAACATTCTAAAAAACGTCATGAGCGTCCGAACCCAGCCAGCCTTGTATCGCTAATCCTACGCCCGTCACGACAGCGCCACCACCGCCTTGCCAAGAAAACCAGAATCGCGATTGATTGCGGTCGCTCGACCGTGCTCATACGAACGAGGGAAGCGTGCTTCCCAGTACTACGTTAACATTACGACTTTCATCTTCTTATAACGATCTCTTTACGCAATTTCTTACTCGTCTCGTATACTACTCTGACATCCAACTGTAATCGATCAATACCTTACTCTTCCGATCCTACCATACCGAGATTTCGTTGACTACGCTGCTTCGGCTTGTTTCTACGAAGGTCGGGTATACAAACGAAATCTGGACATCCGTCTTTAATTCACTAACCCTGCTCAACCCGAAGGCACCGGGAAAATCGGGGCGCTGGACGTGTCATCTTTCCATTGACGTCATCTTCGATCGCCTAGAACCGTCGAGGACAAAAGAAGCAAGACGACCGATCACCAGTCATCGGCATCTGCTGTTGCGCTCTCGCGCCGTCGAGTACGAGTATATATATCAGAACGTGATTCTTCGTGGTGTAACTGGTACGGAGTCCCCCTCAACTTCGCCTGATCTTTTGGAACTGAAACCTCCAGACGCAAGCGCGACTCTATCTAGTAAGTTCAACGATTGAGCCATTGCTATGGCCCGGCGCATTACTAAATCTCGCTTACCGTCCCAAAACATACAGACAGCCTTGAGCTGCTTCCAATTGCGTTTCGCAAAACCTGACCTCGGAACGCACAAGGCCCAACGGGAAACGCAGATTGCGACTTGAACATGGCGGAACTCGTTCCCAGCGGAGGAGCTTGCGATGGTCCGAAGCGCAGTCCGCAACAACTAGTCTCAGCCAACGACCTGATCATGCGAAGCATCTTCGACCTGGTCGATGCTCGAGAGGACCTCCTTAGCGGCATGCTAGTCTGTAAGGATATCGCCAGCATTCCGGCGCGCTTGATCCATAAGTCCACGACGGAAAGCGAATTGGCTCGAGTCTGGTCTCGAGGCTGCAGTCTCGTGAGTCGACTTGCTGACGAATTTCCAATGCATTCCGACCCTGATAGACGTTGCATCGCGACACAGAACCGGTTCTACTTGTATGTTCACGGAGTGAAAGAGCTTACCGTCAAGTCTGGCTCGCCGCCCATCAATCTTGAAGAGTTACTACAACGCTTTGAACTTCTCGACCGGATCCACGTCACCGCACCCTTACGAAATTCCGCCGATGTCAAGGTGGAAGAGATCTACCTTTGCGGCGGTCGTAAAGTCTACGTGCGGGGACAGACTGGTCCGAACGAACTAAGTCTCGATCGCCGGGTGTTTCCCGTCGAAGTCAACGAGCGAGTTGCTTGGATAGGGATTCAGAGCCTTTCGGAAAGCCCCGCATACGTGGACAGAACAAGAGACGCAAGACTTCTGGATCTCGTTTCGTCTGCGATACGAGTCGGGTCCACCTCGCTCCGGGAGCTTTCAAAGCTGGAGGTCTCGCGAATCCGCTTCACTTTGAAGGTGTTGGATTTCGTTTTAACCGGTTGCCCCAAGTTGAAGGTGCTTAGTTGCTCTCTTGACACCTCAGCTTCCAGAGGAAACCTGGGGCCGTTACGAAAGATCATGTGGGGACCGGGAGCACAGCTCCGGCAATTGGATATACAATGCTATTATCACGAGCTTTTATCGTACTTGAGACGTCTCGAGGGATGTCCTCACTTAAGGATCTCAGGGGCGATCTCGTGCAGTTCGTTGTTGCTAGTGACGCCATTCTCCCCTCCATCTGCGAAAGGAAACCGCACCGAACACTTGACGCTAGCCCCGAGCATGTCCATGGAATGGAAGGAGACATTAGCAGACCCTTATCATGTCGCCAGGCAGATCCGAAACTACATTTCGCCGCATTGCGTGGTCACAATCGATACCTCTGGCAGATCCGGGGAAGAGCTGCTATGGTTGCGCATCCTGTCGTCCATACTCAGATCGCTGCAAAGCGAAGAGGACCTGCGTCGATCCAAGACGAAAGGCTGGGCGAAATGCGATCCTCCTCCTCAACCCAATTGATACGGGTCGATCAGGTAAGCGCTACCCGAAACACGACTCGAGACCATGATAGCTAATGACATAAGCCGATCTCTCAGATTAGCATGAGACTTGCATCGAGCCCGTTCTCGATTGCCGCAACTGTTTTCATTGAGCAGGTCGACCTGTACGACAAGCACTCGGTCCGACCTGTACGACAAAGCGAATCCCATTTGCGACAACAGTTCCGTCGCCTTACGTTTACTTATGAACAACCTAACCGAACGATACGACAAATCTTCTATCAACAAGAAGCCTACGGGATCCCTTCGCCCTCGTCTCTCGAGCGGTGCCGATAAAAACCTCCACCAAACGACTACCCCCGATCTCCCGCTTGCCACCATACACGGATGACATAGGAGCGTCGTCAACATGACTGACGACTCACGACTTACGGAAGACGACAAAAACAAAAGCGCGCTCTCGGTTCTACATCAGAATCTTTGTCGCCGACAACACGTTTTATGTATGCTTCAGATAGAGCAAACGCTCCTGAATCCCTCATGACCATTTACGTAGATCGCGTCTGTATCTCTGCTTTCTCAATTATGACAAGTATATCTAGTATCCCTGGTAGCTGGTATGTAGCTAGAACGCCGTGTATTCTGGCGATTCTCACACTCCGTGTTGAACGGAATGTTCTGGGGGGAACAAGTTTTGTGCTTCTTGGGTGGATCGACGGTTGACGTCATCGAGTCGAGTACAAAAGAAAAAGGACAAAGCTGAAATCACGATTCGTCTTGTTGATCGTGAGCATGAGACAATAAATATAATAACAAAGAAGCTAGAGATGCTAGAGAGCTAGAGAAGTGGTATTGGTATTCATAGCACGCCTCCCTTGTGAGATAGCGTACAGATATTTGACGTCTGTCCCGTCAAGTCATTCGTTGTTACATGAATCGAGACTGACTCCCGATGTCCTCGTTATACTTAGGTTCGGTACGCTCTGATAACACTCAAAAATCGAACAGCTTGAGCAAGCCTACAACCTTCGATTCGCACGATTGCACACCGCTTAACGCAAACGCCTTTCAACAAAAGTATTAGCATGGCATACAACGACGACGCTGCCAGTGACATACCTTCGCAGCGACTTCCCGATGAGGAAATTCAAAAGCCACACGAAACGATCGCCGAAAACGATCTTGTCATGCGGACCGTCTTCGGCTTCGTCGAGAGGCCCAAGGACTTGGTGAACTGCATGACGGCTTCCAAAGGGTTCTTCGAGATCGTTGTTCCTTATCTTTATCGATGTTGTATCGAGTATACATTGGAAGATTTGAAGAGCAATAAATGCGATCTTGTGAGTAAGAGTTCCAAGGCGTCTACGTATCCTGATCATTGACGGGTCCGTCTACTTGACTGCCAGGAGCGTCTCAAGATTTACAAGGGCCATGTCCGAGAACTTACCGTCGAGGAGTACTCTGTTACACAAGTGACTATATCGGCCAAGATTCAGCAATACAAAACCCTTGAAAAGATCGTGATCTGGCCGGAGTATCGACGTTGTTCTTGGGGCGGAATCAACTTGACGGAGGCCTATCTTCTCGGTGGGCGGCGGATCCTCATGAAGACGCGGGTTTCGCGTACAGATCTAGATTTGAGTAATGGGGTCGGAAAGGTTATTACTGGGGAGGACGTAGAGTGGTTGGGTATCTGCGGTATAGAGGCCACCGCACGGATAGAGTCGGATACAAGCGAGGCGATTCTCCGACAGACCTATTCGACTCTGAGCAGTGGAGCAGCTTCGTCACTTCAAGGACTTCAGAACCTGAGTGTTCTCGGCAGTGACATGTCGTTGGCAGCCCTTGAAACTACCTTGAGAGGTTGTCCAAGCTTGAAGTCGCTCGCTTGCACGTTCGATATTGAGGCCAAATCCACCTTGAGCGACCTAGGCGAGCTGTTGAGAATCCATGGTAGCGGACTTCATCATCTACATGCGGATACTACAGGACGCGACATACTCGCTGTTCTCCCTCACCTTCTTATTTGCCACGCCTTGACACTCGAAGGCTGGACTAAATGGGAGACTTTGCGGGACGGCGATGCCCCATCACCGACTGTCTCGCCTACCCGTGAACTCATACTCGTACCGCGCTCGTCGTCCGTAGAGAATGGCCTCCTGCCGAATCCGTATAACTGGTCTCAACGAGTCATAGGGATTGTTCCCAGGTCTTGTAAGATATACCTCGATGAGACCAATCTCAGGTTCCGAGAATCGACCTGGTGCAAAGTCGTCTCCGACTGTCTCAGACCTTCGCGTGAACCGGATAGTCGAAAGAAGACCGACCGGCCGGGGTGGACCAAGCGTGATCGCGGCACTCATCCGCTGTGAGAAGGAGTGACCACGATACGGTGAGCAAGAACATGCTGTCGAACTCGAAAGCCGGCTAAAGTTTTATCCTAAGAATTAGCAGTTATTCGAGAAGATCATGATGTCAACCCTGGACGAACGACGTAACCAACCGAATACAACAACCCTCTTTTCCCTTCCAACATCTCCATACTATCTTACGAGCGAAAACCAGCAAACAAAAAGTTACGATACTCGTTCATAGGGCATCCGCAGTATATGCCGACATCATCCGTCTGATTGCCGAGAGCGCATGAGATGGAGCGTGTCTAAGCGGACACCGCCGTGCCCCTTGAGCAAAAAGACAACCTCCCACTTTACAATCGGCTCGATCTATCTATGAGGCATACACAAAACCTCTCCCATCTCGGATCGGGAGATTACAAGGCGCGCCCTCTCGCCGTCAAGCAGGATGCTTCCGTCGACGACGCGTTTCACGTTTCAACGGTTTTCTTTTGCGCTTAGTACAAAGGACACGTAGTTTCTTACCTTGTGAACCACAGTTTCAGACCGCTTCTATTGTTTCTGCTTTATAGTATATATGTGACATATGGCCGCACGATACATGACCCACGGGTCGAAACACGAGCTCCAAAGATACTATTCCACCGATCGATCGCGTCCAAGAGGTCTTCAAGCGCTTGAGTACTCTCGCTTTAGGATCCTAAAGCTAAGAACACTACGGACACGTGCTGATTGACTGCAGATGTTTCCCGGCTATTCCATGGAACCGAAGCATGCTAGTCAGCAGCCCGACTCATCTTCATGATCGCAATATCTTGTTATCGACGGATGGGCCTAGAGAACATGGAAATGGACCTAGGTTAGCATAAGAGGCTCAGAACGTCCGAGATTCGGAGAGGAGTGTTAAAAAGTGCGCGGGTAGATTCTAGATATCGTAAAAACCTCTGGCTATCTGGACGGGACGTATGTGATGACATGTTCGCAGAAAGTGTTGAAGTGGAGATTGCCATCATCTTTGGGTCCACTCCGTTACGTTCCAGGATCGTGCCTGGAGGGTGTCGATTGGACTCCTACAAGATCTTTCGCATTCTTCGTCTCCTTTTGGCACTAAAGATATCGGAGGACTGCACTCTAGATCGATTCGATTGGACGATGGATGTTGTGTTGGACGATGGACAACATTGTTATAGTTCAGACAGGTATCACTGCACTAAGCGGCCTGGCTTAATGACTAGACACGTGAACGTGCAAGAGATCAAGAGATACTGGTGATGGGGGCTTTCTTGACTCTAACTCATGAAAACTACGGGCCGTTGCGGATGTCACAACAACGGTCTCCCCCTTTGCAATCTCCCAATATTGAGCTTGTGCCTCGCAAGAAATCCATCCTTGAAGTATCATTCGGCATACACCAACAGTTAACACCCCTGATGGTGCCTTCCCCTGGTTTGAGTGTGCCCGGTTTGATTTTACCGTCTGTAGCAATCTGATGTTCAAGCTCACTTCTGGAATACTTTGGTTGATTGAGGCTGCAGAGGTCCTTGACTTCAATCTGAGAGGGCAAGGTATGTCAAACTTCAGACCGGTGATTTGCGGACACTACTGGTGACGTTATCAGAGGACTTTCGGGTTTCTGACAGACGTATCCGAGTGAAAATTACAAACCCAGCTTGTTATTGAAATAGGCAAACGTCTGAAACGAATCGGATATCAAACGATATGCAGCGAAACAAACAAGCCAATAATCCATCGGTAAATCGAGGTAATACAGTAATAAGGACAACATCTGTCTGATTTCGATCATATACGTGAGTCGCACGACGGGTACTGTACAACGCTATGCTTTGCTTTCCTAAATCCTGAAATTGCCGGAGAAGCGGTCTGTTTTGCCCCGGCTCGGAATAAATGCGCTTCCATTTCACGTATTTTCGTCATAGGTAAGCTTCTGGGGGGACGTCTCAATGACCACTCAAGAAGAAGTAGGCAAGGTTTCGAAATCATCCTGAACGATCGCGACTCACTATTGCAACCTCGCCGGCTATAACTGGACTCGGAGCCTGAGCAGAAATCCCATCGGGAGCAGAAATCCATCACTCAATTTGACGGGAATTGACTACAAGATTGGGCGCGACTGAGCAAGACAGACCGGAGAAGCAAGGATAGCAAGACTGAGATATGCAGTATAGACATGGAGAAGTGATCGACTGAGTATGGCGTTCGCCCGTGATGCTCGTAAACAACTGTACACTGTGATGTTAAGAAAGAAGAAGAAGAAGGATGATGCAATATGATGATCAAGGCTTCCATGATGGAACTTTCCATTCGTGACGTCATGTTCATCAGCAAACTCTCATCAAGGATCAAGTATCAAGTATCGACAAAGACATCAACAACAACACCAACAACCAACATATCGATACTTTGGTCGAAAGGGAAGTCACGACTACACCAGTTCATAAACTACATAGCCGCTGCCAAAATCTCAACACGTCCTCGACCTCCTCGTCAGGTCAGCTCGCACATATCAGCACTACGACAACATCGAACTGGCCACTCTCCCGCCATGTCTTCCGCTGCCTCCAGCACTTCCACAGACACGAACGACGAGATGGAGACGACTGCAGCACGACAAGTCTTTCACAATCTGCTATCGGAGATCCTCAATCATCTGGAAAAGAAACGCGATTACCTCAACTGTGGCTTGGTCTGCCAAGCAGGGTTCCCTGTCGCAATGAGAAAGCTGTATGAATCCTTCTCTCATTCATCTCTTGCGAGGCTCTGGACAGATTACGGCTGTGTTCCGGTAAGTCCTTTCGCAATTCGGTACCGTAGTTTGATTCCTGATTGCTATCTCGCATATCATGCAGTCTCGGTTCTTTCTCTACCATGACAGTATCCGGGAACTTTGCCTCAACGGACCTCATACTGGTAGAGAGCCTAATCGCATCGATCTACGGCGATGGTTTACACAATACCCCAAAGCCACGAGTATGGTCCTACTCCGAAGCCCCTGCGAACCCAACGATAGGGTCTGCGCTCACGAAGCATTCACCTTCGCCGGACGTATCATACCTGTGCACGGCACTGTCCGCTATTCCCTACCGATGACGGAATCAGCTTTCGGGCCTGAAGCAGACCAGGATATCATCTGGCTCGGACGTCACTCCATCGACGGGGTCGGAGCGCCGCAGGAGGAGCAAGACCTGCTCTTCGGAGATTTCTATAGGGTGATTGATCCCTCGATCAACCCTTCGTCTTTACAACAACCCACTCTCGGAACCAGCATCCTCGTATCGCTAGCTTTCCCAGGAGTCGAAATGTCTCTGAAAGTCCTCGACGACATCCTGGCAGTCTGTCCCAGGCTCAAGCGTATCTCGTGCATCTTGACCTGTCATTGGCCCGATCCTACGGATTATTTGACACGGTTGACCGATCTCGTCCGAGGTCCAGGAGCCGGGCTGGAACAGATCGGTCCCTGCATCGTCAAAGGCGCGAACCTGCTCATGTTCGCTCGACATCTCGCCTTCGTCCCAGCGGTCTTCCTGGAAGGTGTCATCGATGGAGATTGCATCGACTCGGTGGTATGGCTTCCTTTGCTGACGGGCTCTCGACCCGGCCAGATCGTGCTCAAGCCACAACCGATCGCTCGCGAAGGTCAACACGTGGACGAGACCATCAATCCTTATGAATTGGCCAAGGTCATCAGACGGGTCCTGGGGTTCTCCAAGGTATACATCCAACAGGCTACCGAAGGGACCTTGACGGACGCCACGGTCATGTGGACGAGGATCTTGAGCTCGATTTGGAAATCGTTCGAGAAAGAACACGAGTCTGTGCTCACGTTTGAAGATTTCGAGATATCGGAAGATTGGGAGATCGACCACTGTACGGAAGATCCGAAGCCGAATTTTTGGGACGACGAAGAGGACGAGTCGATGTTGAAGGATTTCTGGGACGCTCAAGAGCAAGCGCCGGTGGCAGAGGCTTTCGCGGGAGCTAACGGGGATGAGGGAACGCGGGTCTGATAGAAAGAGTCGTTTTTGGTGAGTTCAGTTCACCGTTGTGCTAGATAACCCACAGCATCTGAGCGACCGGTCCTGTGGGATTTAGATGATCCCCAAAGAGCAGTTTGCTGGTCGATGGGCAACTGCAGATCCCCTCGCGACCGACGATAGATGAAACAGAACGCCTTCAAACAGAGTTTCCTACCGAGTGACTGTACAATTGTATGACTCGCAATTTCGGTACCGTATACGATTCGTCTACGTAAACGTCGACGTGTCCTACGTTGATGCCCTATTTCTGACGTCATGGTCAGGCTGTCCTGATTCAGCAGTCTACATCAAGTCGCAAAATATAAATTGCCCTCGGCTTCGTAAGACGTCCCAAGTCACTTTCTCGATTCGTATCTTCATCCAAATATCCGGTCATTGAAAGGACTCACCCTACCCCTGCTAGCGATAAGCAATAAACCACGATAAAAAACCTCACGATGTCTACTACTCCCATCACTCCTCGCGATGCTATCGAGAGACGTCAAGAGACGCCTGCGGAAACGGTCTTTCGAGCCTGCATTCTAGACATTTTGGCCTTCCTGCCCCGTGACATAGATTACCTCAACTGCTCGATGGTCTCGCGAGCTGGATTCGCCAGCGCCTTACAAATGTTCCATCGGTACTGCACTGATACCACCCTCAGCGAATTGTGGACGACAGGCTGTGATTGGGTGAGAGCGTAGTTTAGCCCGGTTCAGCTGTACTGATAGTGGCTAATCTTCGTACCTGATAATTTAGGATCGGTTCAAAAGCTATGCGAATGGCGTCTGGGGCTTGCGTGTGGAAAAACTTAATCCTGGTCAACAGCGCTTGGATCTTGCACGGTGGTTCCGCGTGCTTCCTAATTTGAAAGAAATCCAGTTCACCAATAGGCAAAACCTTCCAGAAGAGGCCGACGATTACTACCTGGTTGATATTTCAGACGGTTCGAGCGGATGCTGGTGGAGAGATACACCATTCAGGTCATGGAACTGCATCAGTTGCAAAGAGCTTTATCGCTTCGAGGGAAGGACCGTAACCGTCGAGGCGGAGAGAAGCCAGTACAAACCCTTCGCCGAGCCGACCTTTGACATCAGCCACAATAAGGAGATCGAATGGCTTGGCTTTGTTGAAATCTGCGGGAACCAGGCATGGGAAGGCAAGCAGAAGCACGTTCACAGGCATCTTTTCCAGGCCCATGAACAACAACCTATCCAATACGGAGTGGCGATAAAACACCTGGTTGCTCTCAACTTGTGGGGAGGGTACTTGACTTTGGACAAACTCGAAAAGATCTTGGAGATCTGTCCGAACCTGACGGAGTTGGCTTGCACGCTGAATTGCCGGAGGGTACCGGACGTTCGAATGTACATGAACCGGCTGAGTGCGTTACTCAGGAACTCAAAGGTTGTCAAGTTTCGAGGCAAGGTCGGAGGAGCGGACCTGCTCGTCTTCGCCCGACACCTCGCCGTATGTCCGAACCTGTGGCTTGAAGGCGTTCTCATCTGGCACGACGTCGCCGAGATCATTGAGAAATCTCCCGTGGACTCTGCTAGACTCAGCCGAGTCGTCTTGAAGCCGCATCTAGCGAACGGATGGTTGAAAAAGGATCAAAGAATCAACCCGGTCGCCGTGGCGCAGGTGATCAGAGCGATCTTTCCGCCCGGCACCACAGTCTCAATCATAGAATCGCAGCCATACTCTGCCGAAAGCCATGAGGTCCTCTGGATGGAGCATCTGCACTGGATTATGAAAGACCGCGATCATGAGTCGAAGGAGCGCGACCTTGAGCTGAAGAACCGCGAGGATTGCAAACTTGAGCTGAACGATTGCAAACTTGAGCTGAAGAAGCGCGACGTGAAGCTGAAAGAACGCGATCTTGAGCTGAAGGAACGCGATCTTGAGCTGAACAGCTACAAAGTTGAGCTCAAGGACTGCAAAATTGAGCTGGAGGAATCCAAGCTTTATCTGAAGAACCGCGATCTTGAGTTGAAAGAGCGTGATCGGAGGATTCAACAATTGCTCCAAACAATTTTGACTTTATCCGAGACGCCATCGAAAGACTTGTGACAACGGCGACACTGGGTTAGTCGAAAATCGAAAAGAAGGTAAGCTACTCCAGCCCAGTCATGGACGCTTATCGGAACATCGAAACTGCGACTGATTACCCGTTGCGGTAACAGAACCAATCAAGCAGGAATACGAAGGCCACATATAGACGGAGCGTCTGGGAAGGAGGTCTCGGTAAAAGGGGAAGCGGTTGAAGCAACGCGCCATCTTGACACTCAGGAGACTCAAACTATATGAGGAAAACTGTGGTCAGATTCTGCATGATCGACAGGGACCAAGTGATAGCACTTTTGTAACGTCCCGTAATTTCGCTTATGCTCATTATCATAATCATCAGGAGCGCTATTGCTGCTCAACCATTCCCACCAGTCCGATCAGAGGTCTGCGCGAATTTGGCGGTCGTCCGAATGACCCTTCGGGACCGCCGAAACGATACAAGCACTCTCATCTTCAGATTACTGGGCCACTATTGGCGCACGTTCGCCTCCAATCCCTCAACCACCGTATCCGATTAAAAATCGATATGTTGCTCTATCAACGACAAGTACTAACAACCGATGCACAAACACTGACCTGTTGAAATGCAAGACATGTGTTTGAGATCTGACATGCAAGTGATGCATACCAGTGATCTACTGTAGCTACCCGAACGTTTTCATTGTGGACGCCCTGACTCATTGGACTAGGCTTGTCGTGATGTCTGCGCCTGCTTTTTGAAGTACTGGATCGTCGTATGTTGACGATCAGCATGATCACCTCTGACGTCATTACCTTTCCAAGCGCTCGGTGAAGAACAAAAGAAACCTTATCTTACCCTGGTAGTGTCTGCGTCATCTTTGCTGTGTACTGTGTCGACTCATCTCCTCGGACTCGGAAGGGCGGGACAGAAAACGACGAGCTACTGTCCCAGATCAGCTAGACCAGAGGTCAGGGATCAGAGATCAGAGATTGAATCGCATAAACTGGCATCTCCCTCGCAGCTCGCAGATCGACTATCGCCACATCGTGCAGCTTCGCCAGCCTGATCCAAAGACTTGTCCTCGCGGATTCGACGAAATTGGCCTAGGTCCAAAGCCATGTCTACTGTCCTGAGCGTCTCTTCGCCGGCGATCGATGAGGAGACTCAGAACGCTGGGGAGACGGTCTTCCGGAACCTTCTGAGGGAGATTTTGCCTTTCCTCGAGGAACCTTCGGACCGTTTAAACTGTGCTCTCACATGCCAATACGGCTTCGCTTTGGCAGTCCCCGAGTTATATAAGAGCTCTACCAGCAGGACAATTGAACGCGTGTGGGCTTCAGGCTGCGATCTAGTAAATCCTGATATGCGATCCTACGATACTTGACGATCTGACTTTCAGACATGGTGCAGGGTCGTTTCGTGATGTATGTAAACAGCGTATTTATGCTGTGGACAATGGAACATGACTTCAGGCGGTGTCTCCGCCAGTTTCCAAACATGCGATATCTCCATCACAGAACGATCTACTACCTGTTGTCCTCGGGCATACGAAACGCGAAGTCGGGATACTTTTGGATAAGTGAAAGGGTCCGTGAAAACGGGCTGACTCTGGAGGTACAAACGGAGAAAGCATGGACAGTAAATGCGCCGTTGACGATCAGAAAGGATCGAGATCCTCATTCGTTGGACTTCGTAGAGCTCAACACCGGTGGCTCGCCCGTCGAAAACCAATCGGCGATCATGAGGGACATACTCGAATGCAACGTCGCCCTACCTCTATCATCACCTTGGAAGATTCTCCGTGCGGCGTTCTTACCTGGTCTCGAGATGACACTACACGACCTGGAACGTCTCTTGGAGCAATGCCCCAATCTGGAGAGATTATCATGCAGACTAAATTGTCCTTCGAACAATATCGCTGGTTACATGACCCATTTGGAAAGTCTCTTCCAAGAAAGGGCGATCGATCTGAATAGTGAGACGGCAGGAGCCGGTCTACTGGTCTTTGCTCGGCACCTAGCCGTCTGTCGCGAACTGCACTTGGCCGGGCCATTGCATTGGTCAACTTTTCGAGGCATGGGGTTCGGTGGGATGATCACGAAACTGGGACCTGTGAATGGTTGCAGCGTCTCTCATACCTATCTAGCCCCGAAGATGCAAATAGGATGGATGTACCACCTACATGAAGTAGCGCAGACCATCAGAAATATCATCCCGTCCAGCTCGGTCGTCAAGATCCGAACTCGGAAAGCTTCGGGATCGACTCGCGACATAAGCTACGATGCAATCTTTGCACATATGCTGCAAACGGTTCTGACTTCGCTCGAGCAAGAAGCAGTCGAACGGTATGCGCTGCTGGCAACTCCTGGATGGTCGAAAAGGGAAAACATGGAAGACGAGTGAGTCAAGACCTTGGCAACGTGATCATGTTTCATCTCGACCTGACCCGTACACGATTTTGCAGGTCTTTAGAGCGAGACGTATAGAGGTGATCTCAAGGTGGAAGACCATGAATGAGAAAACCAGCGATATTTGATATACGGAGAGGTGTGGCAATTGTTGAGCAATACTATCAGCACCCTCAAATCCTGCTTCAGCACAAATATCTTACTACGCATTCGATCAAGAACAACGATCGATATAGCTTGTAACACCCATATGCCTCTCTGACGTATCAACTCCTGGTTCGAAGTCCCGAAACGCTCTCGGGATGAGACGCCACTAGCTTTCCAAGATGTATCAGCTATATCTCAGTATATCTCTTTGTTATCGCTGTCTATACAAGCCCTCTCACGTCTAGATCATAAACCTCTTATGCCGTATCACCCATGCCACCCCGCTTAGCACGACCAAGTACCCGCTCAACACGACCAGTGCAGTTGAGTCGCTCGCGTACATCGTCTTCATCGAGACGTTTATCAAACCTGTCAACAGGTTTGCCTTAAGAAACCAGATGACGAGGTACGTATCAGTCTCGCAGAAGAAACACGTCGTCTGATTAGGAAGAAGATGGATCACTTACTGCTAGGAAGAGGACCAGCCCGTTCTTGTTGAACGCTGCCATCAATGGTGGAACCACCCTTCGTTGCCGCTTGTTCTCGGCGCCGAAGACTAGGAGCTCGACCAAGAGGTATCCAGCGAGAAAGGTCGTGTTGAAAGCCGCTGTCCAGATGACGTAGGAAGGATTGGCCTGTCGAGGTTCAGACGGACGCTATCAGTCTCCGCGTTTGCGAAGGCGGTGGTTCTTGTAATGTCGACTGACCAACCGCCTGGACACCCTCCCACCGAACAACCAAACGACAGCCAACAAGCTCCACCAGATGATCGCATAACTGCCCAAGATCATCCCCAGCTCCTCTTTGCGTCTCTCCGCTTTACCCTTTTCGACCCCGCGCGAGTCGTAGTCCGGGACGTCTTCTTCCTCTTTGACGTATGGCTTTTCGGGAAAGGCAAAGTAAGGGTCGGGAGGGAGGATGTAGTGGCCGATGTCGATACCGAGGAGGTAGATGGCGATGTAGCCTATGAATGTTCAACGATATTCCAGGATCAGCGAGGGGAAGGTTACCAACCAACATTGCGCCTTACCTGGCAGACTGACGATTCCTTCTTTATTCAGACCTATCAAACCTGTTCGATCGGGTCCCATCACCCAGTCCTGCAACCCCACCCCAAGTCCGAGCAGATGCACTGTCCCACCCCCGAAGCTCAGACCCGATCAGCTTTCTATCAGTCTGACCGTTTGAAGACGACTCACCGACCATGACGACGAGCCCCATATCCCTGAACCGGACCCATCGTCTCAGAGTCCCAAACATCCCTCCGAAGAGCGGCATAGAACCGAGCGTAAAGAAGAAATTCCAGTGCACGCCGTATTCCGTCATGTGTTCCTGCATATCACTTCACTTGCGTCAGCCAAAAGAACTCTTCATCCAGGATGTCCTTTCGTAACGAGAAGCTTACGGGGTACTCGACACCCTTGACCATTAATACCCTGACTACACCTAAGATCCAGACGGGGATGCTCTTCCTCAACCCGGAGAGGACGGTATTGAGCACCGTGGTAGTTGGCGAATCGAGGCGAAGGAACGGGGCCGCCGAGGTAAGGCCCAGAGAGAAGACGAACGACCCTACTCCGATGTCCATCTGAAACATCGTCATTTGGCACAATAGACGAAATCAAAGATCAGCATATGATTTCCCTCCGGGTTAGCGGACCTGCCGACAGGTGCAGTATGGTAAGGGCTCGGTACTGACCAGACTAGTCCCCCAATCTTCACACTTTCCAAACTCCCTAGGAAAGACAGGGAAATCGACAGCGAGGATCGCGACGATGGTCATCAACATCATCTGTGCCCTATAGACCGATAAGAACGGTTGAGGTGGGAATCTCGTCAGGGGTGATGCTTCGGTCGAGGTTGAGGTTGAGGTTGAGGTCGTGGCCGGATCGAGGGTCGATCGTGGGGTGGAAGTGAGGTCTTGAGAGGAGTTAGGGGGGAAGGTGTTGCTAGTCGGCGAGGGAGAATTGATCTTGATGGTGTGCATATCGGATTCAGGAGTCAGAGAGGGAGAGCGACGTCGTTGAGGTAGGATTAATCGAGGTGGTCGCAAACCGGGGATGAGGTTGGATTTGTCCGATTTTGTGCGTGTCGGCTTCTTCTCAGAGATTATGGTAGGTGGTGTTTGTAGGTTCGCTGGTTCGTGACCGAGCACAGGCTCGGTTTTCCGTGATAGCAGCTTCCAGGTGATGGTAGAGATTACCACAAGTGCGATGTTGAAGGCGATGGGACGCGAGGAAAAGACGGTCTGACCGAGGAGGAGGGGGAGGATGGAGATGATGAAATCGATCCATGGGGAAGTTCGTGATGTGGCTTGTGCTTGTGTAGCGTATAGGTAGTATGATGTCTGATTGTAACATTTTGATCTTTTCGTAAGCCTTGAGCTTGTCACAGTGGACAGTAAAGATGAGGTAGAAGTCATGCTGCTGAACTTACCAGTCCCACCAAGCTGACGGCGTTAACCGTCCATATCGACGTCCCCGGGTTGTCCGCCACGAACGCCTCTTTGGCCGACTTGTAGTCCATCTTCGAGCTATCACAGACTCCTGAATCGATGTAGAGAATGCTAATTATGATATATGACAGGGATACCAGGAGATGAGGAAAGGTAGTCATTTGGAAGTTGTTGAACCGCAACCTTTCGGCCAGCATCCGCCCCTTCTCTCCCAGGTCACATTGTCAACAAATAACGTAAACAGCTTGGTGACGTAAGAGTATATAAGCGGACATCGAGCCGTTTATGGGCAGAATATGTTCTGATGTCCGTAGCTAATGCTTTGGGCTCGCCTCACCCGGGGACGATCATCAACAGCCTCATCTCTACCGCATCACTTCCAATCAGTTTCACAGCAGTGTCGTGTGTCGTCAGGAAGCATCAAGCAAGCCATGAAGTTGACATCTACCATTTTGCTAGCCAGTGCGGGTAAGTCGGCGTCACTCGAGTCTGTTCCAGCGCGACATCACGACTAACATCCTCGACTGCGCACCGATCGATACACAGCCTTCACCGCCACAACGACCGCCTTCCCCCTCCTCACCACACGCCACATCAACCTAGACGCCCTCCTCGGTTTCTCCTCGGATCCTCAAGCCGGGTTCGACGAACGGACCCATGGAAAAGTCTGGGTGAACGGGAAGGGCCCGGGAAGGGAGTATGCGAAGGGTTACGGGTTGGTCCCGGGGAAAAAGGAGAAGGAGGTGGACGAAGGGTGGTTGAGGTGGATGGACAAGGAGATGGATGCGGGTAGGGAGAGGGAGGGATCTTGGGCTGCGATCTGGGAGGTGATCGTCGGAGGAACCGAGGATGACAAGCATCTCGTTGAGGTTCCTGGACATGAGCATGGATTCAAGTACCAAGCCGTCCCCATTGGCGGGATGAGGACCCCTCACGAAGCCCATCCTCACCACCACCACGATCACCACGATCACTCCCACCCTCACCCTCACCACAACGGACCCCACTCCCACTCGGACGTCACGGACGAAGACCTGGAGACGATGCTCGTCGCTGCCGGCGTTCGACCTGGTTTCGGGGAACACCCGCCCTATAAGCACGGTCGGCCTGAACCTGGGTTCGGACCTAGAAGGGGGAGGGGAAGAGGAGGTCGTCATCATCATCGGTTGATGCATGGTTCTGGGGAACGTCAGCCTAGGTGTTTCGTGGGCCGGTACGTCATTTCATTCGCGTTCATCACTTCGTGTTCTGTTGCTGATCGAAAGTTCGGTTGCGCCGATTCATAGGTTCCTCGAAGCCCTCTCCCACTTGAAACCCCACGAGACCTTCTTGATCACCTTCACCCTCGTCCACGGCTTCCTCTCCATCCTGAAACTACTCGTCGTACTCGTCGTACTCGTCAAGAGGTCTCATCAATACGCCAACGAGGTCGAAGGTGGCGGTTATCCCGGTGCCGAGTTTAGGAACAGGAGGGAGAGGGAGAGGTTGCCTGGGTATGAAGAGGTCGCTAATGGGGAGGAAGAGGCGGAGAAGCGGGAGAAGGAGGAGAAGTAGGCCGAAGTGCTCGGCTATACTTTTTTTGAGGGCGATTGTGCTCTCGTTCTCGTCTGCTCGATCTGAATTATTGAAGTAACGTTGTGTCACCGAATTTCTTTTTGTAGTTCCTGTTTGGTTTATTGTTTGTAAGGCGTTGTCGCCGAGAATGAAAGTCTATGAAAGTCGAACCTAGTCTGGCCATATTACTCCTGACGGGTTTGGGATCGTTGAAGCCGACTTTCTGGAATCTGACAGTCGGATTATCGCGATGCATACGTCTCGAGAACATCTCATACAACCCGACTGCCGAATGCTCATAGCATACTCTTCCCTCCCTGGCCTTGCTGTTCGCTACTTCCATCCTCGCTCAACCCATGCTCCCACAAAAACTCGGCCGCCCGCTCGATCATCTCCCTACTACACCGATGCCCACACCCTTCCTGACTCCACCTCTCCTTGACGCCCTCCGGACCGACTTGTAGACGATCGTAAAACGGCTCTCCTAGAGCTGCGGGGACGACATCATCGGCCTGACCGGTGAGGACCAAGAGCTTCTTGTTCCAGAACGGATTGAGTTTAGGGTCAGAGGTGTCGAAAGGAGAGTTGATGGGGTCGGTGCGTTTGAGAAGAGATTGGAGGGTTTGGGGGAATATGCAGGGTTGGCCGTGTGATTTCATGCGGGAGGTTGTTAGGGAGGTGTAGTCGGGGCAGCCGATGATGGGAATGCCGAGCCGGACGCGGGGGTCGTGTGTGAGGAGTTGGTACGTGACGTGGCCTGGAGAGCAGGTTGCAGGTCGTCAGCCGGATCACAGGATGGTCAAATTTTTCACAAATGAGGTTTGACTCACCCCCCAAGCTGATTCCTGTCATCCAGAACTCCTCGACCGTTTTCTCATCGTAAGGAAAAAGGTAACTGGGGATGATGTCTATCAAGCCCGAGACGTCGCTCGTCGTCCCGCGAAACAGCGAGTACAGGTCTAACCTGAACTTCAAAGTCAACATATTTTAGCCCAGTAGAAGGAAAAGCAGAAAAAATGTCGACAACGGTTAAGACTCACGGATGTCTCTCATTCTTGGCTAAGTACTGATTAGCCTCGTCGTCCACGAACCGTTCGCCGTGATTCCGCTGGTCTAGGGTGACGATGACGATCTCCCTCCTCCTCGTCCGGTCATGTTGGTCCTGATGTTCCAGTTTACGAGTACCTTCCAAGATACCTGCAACGAGGTTTTTCAGGTCAAACTGCTTGCCCATGAGTCCGTGAGATGCTACGAGGACCGCGATGGGGTGAGGTGAGGCCAGGGCGGCGTCCAGGTTGTAGACGACCGTGTGGATGCCGCCCATGTTGAAGCGCTTGTGAGAGGTCGTCATGTTGGAACTTCTGGTATTACTTGTGTTTGGGCAGTCCGACCAGCAAGCTAGCTTAGCTGTAGATATTCACTTTCACGAATGTCATCCCGAACAGAATGCAAACGACTCTCCTCGGTCCGGTTATCATCACATCGCTGAGTGACGTAATCACACTTATTTACATCCGATCAGCCATGAAATATGCTTCCGATCGATCGCTCTCCCACAACCATAACAACCTGGAGTGTCAATCTGTCAGCTTGTCGATCTCGTTGGAAACTCGGACCGATGGACTACCGACTATTGAACAGCCGAGGGAGAGCTAGTCTAGGCCAGCCTCGCATACTCACGGTAGTAGGGCCTTCCCTGCCCCTCTGTTCGGTTTCCACGTAATCCTACGATGCAACCATGGGCACAGACGACTCGTCGCAACAGGATCCCGAGGCGATCAAGGCCTACATGCGGATCAAGCTCAACGACATCTCGGTCGCCATGGCTCATCCAGTCTCTTCCTTGAGCCACGTCTACCAACCCCCCACTCCGAGCGCGGCGACGTCTTTCCCCACCGGCACCTTGCCTACCAAAGTCCCCGTGGTCAGGATCTTTGGGACGACGCCGAGGAACCAGAGCGTATGTCTGAACGTTCATGGGATATGGCCCTACTTTTTCGTAGAGTATCCACCGGGGAGGAGCTTGGCACCGGAATCGGTTCATCGGTATACGCATCGTCTGGCCATCGCATTGAACAGCGCGCTTTGCCAGTCGTTGAGGCAAGATCCGTATGCCGCCAACTCGAAAGCTGGGGGTGTCAATACGTCGACCCTGCATGTATCCTCGGTACTGCTCTGTAAAGGTATCCCGTTCTACGGATACCACGTCGGATATTCGTACTTCCTCCGGATCTCGCTCGTCACCCCGTCACACATCTACCGGGCGGTCAACTTGCTGGAAGGAGGGAGCGTGATGAAGAACAAGTTTGCCGTGTACGAATCCCACTTGGCCACCAAGCTGCAGTTCATGGTGGATTTTGATCTTTATGGGTGTGGATGGGTGGATGTCGAAAGGGCCATGTTCAGGCAACCTCTACCTCGTGAGTGTGCGATGCAGAGCGGTACATGCCTGTCAGGATGATGTTGTGCTGAAGTGTAATCGTAGCTGGCGACCCGTACAGCGCGGACCGGGAAGGGATCTACGACGACCTCACAGTAGATCCCTCTATGTTGCACCCAGCTACAGTCGGCAAAGACACCTGGTCCCAGTTGGAGATCGACATCGTCCCCTGGCAGATCCTGAACCGCCGTCGTCTTCGCCCTCGGTACTTACATGACTCGCTCAAAGAACTCCTCTTTCCAGAAATGTTCGACCCGGAGGAGAAATACGTACGCTCGGTCAGGGAGTTGTGGAAGGAAGAATCGAGACGGAGGGTGGAGATGAATCTGCCAGCTGAGGAGGGGATGGTTCCCGCTACGGATGAGAGGATACAGAGGTCCGTCCCTAGTCAGGGGGATGTCGGGTTCAAGGGCGGGGTATGGGACAGTACGGAGATGTGGGAGCAAAAGCTGGACGAGAGGATCAGGGCCGAGGATGGGGAGAGGAAGAGGAATTGGGAGTTGAGGAATATTGGGAGACCTTTGCCGGCTGCTCTCGATCCGACCGCCGCTGGTATCTGGGACAAGGTGCGATGTCAGGACAGCTTGCACAGTCTACGTTGTCAGATGCTGACAGGTCTTGTTGCGTTGTAGTGGATTCCGACGACGTTCCAGGTGGTAGAGACCGGATGGCCAAGGGAGATGACGAGTTCACGTCGCACGCGGAGCCGAGGAAAGGGCGCTACCCAGTCGTCACCCCTGAAGGCCCGCGATCCTACTCAGAGGCCGACGTTGTACGAAGATGAAGACGAGGAAGAGCAGGCAGACGACGTCGATCTCGATGAGGAAAACCCGTTCACTCAGCTAGCGGCTTCGCAGAAGCTGCCTGCCGTAAAACACGCCGAGCAGGAAGAGGCGGAAGTCGAGGAAGAGGTCGATGATCTGGATGAGGACACTGTCGAGCTGATCGGGACGCAGTCGGCCAAGAAGTGGCACGAATCAGAAGAACGGGTGGAAGCCGAGATGCAAGGGTTTCGAGAGATGATGGACGTCACTCCGTCTAAACCGGGGTCTCGCCAGGTGGAAGCCGACCCAGATCTGGGTGACCAGGAAGAGATGCTGGACGACGATTTCGTAGGGCATCTAACGCAGATGCAGAGTCGCAGAAAGACGCAGGCGAATGTTCTGGATTCACCGGCCACCGCTTCTCGGAGAATTAGGGGAGAAGCTATCACACCTGAACCAGAGTCGCCTACCAGAAAGGGAAATAACCCATACTACGTCGACTCGCTCCCATCAACCCCGAGTTCGAGTCGGCATTCGACGCCGAGAAAGAACCTGTTCGGTCGTCAGCGTATAGCCACGCCATCTCCGCCTCGTCAGCCGTTCGCCATGGGCCCGAAAAGGACGCCCGGGATCTCGTTGTCCGGGCCGTCACCTTTCAAATCGCCATCCAAGCCTGTCACGCCCTCCAGACTTCGATTCGTTTCTACGGGACAGCCCTTGACGGTGGATGAGGAAGATGACGTCTTTATCGCATCGACTGCCAGAGACAAGCTCGTGGCTGCAGTACGGTTTGGGGAAGCTGCCGTTCCTGAAGTCGAGAGCAAGTCTAATAACGGCAGTGCGAAAGACCGTCAAAACTCGGACATGCAAGGCGATTTGAACGGAGAAGATGAGGAGGTTGCACCTCTGGCTCAGGTACCACGCCGATCGCCTTCGATGTCTCCTCCAGCCTCCTTACCTCGGCCTTCGCTGATCTCGCCTGCCTTGACCCCGCGTGCGACCCCTCGAAAACATCCAGCAACGTCGATTCTGAAGCGGCCGAGGCGCGAAGTCAGCGATGACGAAGACGGAATGTCTCAGCTGGAACCTACATACAAAGCTACTCAAGCGAAACGAGCCCGATTTGCAGCCGAGAGCTCGTCGGAAGAGGAAGGTATGATGGAACCGACTTATGTGTCTCAGTCGGCTACCCGCTCTGCGACAGGCAATTTGATCCCGGGAACCGGTCAGAGTCTGCGGTTGACCCGTCCCATCCAGAGCTCAACACAACGATCAGATTTGGAGATGCAGGATAGCGGAGTTGCGTTGGATGGAAGCCAAACCTCGGTTTCTGCCTCCACCGAGTCACACGAGTCGAGCGAATTGTTGGCTACCAACACCTTCTGCTATGCGCCGCAGCCTCCCTCGCGGTCGCATGTCGAAGCCACTATTCGCTCTTTTGGCGAAGTCGACATTATATACCAAAAACCATTCTTCTCTGCGCCTCAAGACCTGCCTTCGACCAAGTCCACATATGGTACACGCACTTTTCAGTTGCGTACCAACGGTATCGAAACCCTGTCGACCTTTTCTTTCGGAAGGGAGACGAGCCGCCCGCAGTTGCGTCATCTCTCCTATAAGAAGTCTGAGGTCCGGGGGATCGAGACCTGGATGTACAGAGCGGTACCACCTTCGAGATCTGACACGGCGCGCTGGCTTGCGGAAGAGGAACAACTGCGACTGAATGGCAAGTCCCTCGCATCCTAGTCGTCGTTTACTTCCTGGTCTGACTATCAGATAGACAGACGCAAGTCACGATACACGACAAAAGCTCGCGTCTCAGGCGAGTACTTTCATGCAGTCTGTTTTGTCAAAGCTCGAAACTGAACCTACTGTTTCACAATAGCTGGGCGAACCGACACAACTCAAATTCCGTTACAGCGACAGGAAGAAGGGAAGCAATGCCCAACGAGAGTTGCAGAGCCTTACATGTCTTACCTTGGACGTCTTCGGTGAGCGCCGAGTCGACGATGCGGCCTGAAAGCAAAACTCATTGGTATCCCTTACTTAGCGCCTTCCCGCGGGCGACTATTGCCTGATCCGAAACAGGATCCGATAGCCGCCGTATTTTACTGTCTGCAGGACTCCAAGGCGACCCTCAATCAACCCATCTCAGAGCACGGCTACTACACGGGAATCTGGATGGTTGAAAGCGAGAAGAACAAGTTCTCGCGATTAGGCAATCTACACGGCCTGTTTATCGAATACTTCGAGTCGGAACTCGACCTATTCAACGAAATCGTCGATCGCGTACGGAGCTGGGATCCCGATGTACTAGCCGGTTGGGAGGTTCACGGTTCGTCCTGGGGCTATCTCGCTGGGCGAGCGTCGGAAGAGTTCGGTAAGCAACACGAATTCGGTAGTCCGCAGCCACTGTAGCTGACTAGAGTCTACGCCGTATAGGTATGAACTTGTCGGACGAGTTCTCCCGTGTCAGAGCTTCTACATCGGCAGGAGGCCATTCAAGCTGGAATGTCACACAGAACTCTGCTTTCAAGGTTGTCGGGCGACATGTTTTCAACATCTGGCGTATCATGCGAGGAGACCTCAATCTTCTAGGCTATACTTTCGAGAACGTCGCATACCACCTTCTCAAACAACGGCAAGTGCGCGCTGCTGGGCAGGTCAGGGGGAAACAACGGCACTAATGCCCACTCTCTCGCAGCTTTCCTCGTTACTCGACGTCTAGCCTGACTTCCTGGTACAACAGCCAGTATCCAACCCATGTCATCAAGGTCCTTCAGTACTATGTGAACAAAACCAGCATGTACATGGAAATGATGGATGCAGCGGAAATATGCACAAAGAACGCGTGAGTAAATACAGCACCATGTTTGAGCGCTGGCTCATGTTTCTATACACGACACATGAAGCGAGTTCACTCGCGTTTTCGGCGTCGACTTCAACTCTGCGATGACTCGAGGATCCCAGTTCAAAGTGGAATCATTCATGTTTAGGATAGCGAAACCGGAGGGTTTTGTTTTGATATCGCCGTCACGAGAAGCTGTAAGTTGAAGCTCGCTTGATGGGATTTCAGCCGCTCAAGTTGAACTGCATTTCAATAAAACCAGGTTGGGAAACAAAACGCCGCCGAATGTCAGCCTCTAATACAAGAACCGCCATCGGCGTTCTACGAAGATCCTGTCCTAGTCTTGGATTTTCAATCGCTATACCCTTCGATCATGATAGGGTACAACTACTGTTATTCGACGTGTCTCGGACGAGTCGATCCTTTCCGTGGAACATATAAGCTCGGCTGGAGCGCTCAGCACATCCCAGAGGGTCAAATCGCGCTGCTGAAGGACCATATCACGAGTGTGTACGACTTCAGCTTGATGGAGTCTAGAAGTTGGTGACTAATCTGCAGACCAGTCTCACCAAACGGCCGGATATACGCCAAGCAAAGCCTCCGTAAAAGCTTGTTGGCGAAAATGTTGAGGGAAATTCTCGATACGCGTGTCATGGTGAAACAAGGCATGAAGACATCAAAGGGAAACAAAGTGGGCGCTCCGAATCGGCTGCGTCGCTATTGACGCAATGCTGACCGGACGTAACCCTTCGCAGTCTCTACTTCAGGTGTTGAATGCCAGGCAACTCGGTTTGAAACTGATGGCGGTAAGTCTTGCCGCGCAGCCTGCATGGCATGATTGCTGAATGTTATGCCACTCAGAACGTAACGTATGGATATACGGGAGCCAGTTTCTCCGGTCGCATGCCCTGTGTCGAGATTGCGGACGACATCGTCCAGACTGGTCGAGAGACCTTGGAAAAGGTTGGTGCTGCTAGCCCTCTACGACCTGGCCTTATATGGCTGACCTTGATCGCAAACTAGGCGATCCAGTTTATCGAATCGCAACATCATTGGGGAGCGAGGGTAAGTCTGAGATCCAATTGTCGGGCGGTGAGACTCTGGCTGATGAGCCGGTCTTTTGCAGGTCATCTATGGTGACACTGACTCACTATTCGTACTGCTCGAAGGTCGGACGATTCCTCAAGCTTTTCAAATCGGAAACGAGATGGCAGAGCAGATCACCGCTCGCAACCCACGGCCCATCAAGCTCAAGTTTGAGAAGGTGAGTCTCGGTGCGCCGTGACGAGAGGAACCCCACTCATCGTACATGCTGCTTGCAGGTATATACCAAATGCGTACTCGAGGCCAAGAAGCGCTACGTCGGTTTCAAGATGGAATCGATCGATGAGACGCCCTCTTTCGATGCAAAAGGTATCGAGACCGTCCGCCGAGATGGCTGCCCTGCCGCTCAGAAGATGCTGGAAAACGTCCTCAAGTGAGAACGAGCTAGTAGAGCTTAGGCAAATCAGGTGCAAGTTCTGATACCTTAGGCCTTTCTTCTCGCGTAGACTGCTATTCCGCAAGGCAGACTTGTCAGAGATTAAGAGGTATTGCATCGACGAATGGACCAAGATCCTCCAAGGCAAGATCTCGTTTCAAGACCTTATCATCTCGAAAGAGGTCAAGCTGGGCAGTTATAGCGAGAACGGACTACCTCCACCCGGGGCGGTCATTGCGGGCAGACGACTGGCAGAGGATCCTATGGACGAGGCAGAGTATGGGGAGAGAGTGCCGTTCATCATTACCAAGCATGGGGCTTCGGATAGGTTGGTACACAAGGCGAGGGCGCCAGAGGACCTCTTGAACGATAGGTAAGCGCGGGATCAACCGGGATCAGAGCGACAAGGCAGATGCTGATGCTCTGCCTCAACCGCCTTGCAGGAACATTCTGCCCGACACCGAATACTACATCACCCGTCAGATTATTCCCCCGATCAACCGGGTCTTGAAACTGGTCGGCGTGGACGCGGCGGTGTGGTACGCGCAGATGCCTCGAAGACACCTGGTCTACGATCGATTCAGGGTCAAGGATGGCAAGGGTAAGATGGGCAAGACGCTAGATGCGACGTGGAGGACGGCGCATTGTTTGGTTTGCGGAGTGAGGTGTGGGAAGGATCAAGGTGAGTTTCATGGCGATGGCACCTATGAGCTGGTTAGGAAATGGGAGAGCTGATATCGTACTTTATCTCTGCAATGATTGCTCTTCTTGAAACGCGCGCGGGGCAAATCTTGCAAATTGCAGAGGTGTGTGACGAATGCAAGTCCCCAGCCAACCTGGCCTCTAGCTTGCACGCGCTCTCGAGCCGGTACCACCTCTCGACGTCCCGGTTACTCTCGATACAACGTGCCTGTGCTTCGTGCGCATCGACGGCAGTATCAGAACACGTCAAGTGCGAATCGGTCGATTGCCCCGTACTATACGCTCGGGTCAAGGCGGGGAACGAGGTTCAGGATACGGAAGGATTGGTAGGCGTGATCAACAAGTTGGACAAGGAGGAACGAAAGGGGTGGAAGGGAGAAGAGATTGGGCCCGAGGTGATCTCGCTGTTGGACTCGGATGACGAGTGAGCGAGTGAGAATGGTTGTAAGTCGATTGAATGATCGAATGTCGATCTCAGTTGTATGTCGAATTGTTATCGCCGACGCTGCGCTAGTGCGCTTTGGAAAGGGGGGCGAGTCTGTTTTGAATCCGCTCATTCAGAATTCGAGCGCGTGACCTCTGGAAACATCAAGGGCGACGCGTAACAGTCCAAGAGAATAGCATCCGCGAGTCTGATCAGAGCAGAGACTCTTCGCATCCCTCGACCCCACCCTTGCCTTTGGCTCGGCCAATCCCCCTTCGAGCCTCAGCCTTGCTCCCCTCGCCACCTGCTGCTGCTGCTCGACCCTCACCCGAGCGAGGATATCGATGTCGCCATCGTTCATCGACATCGATCGACATCTACCTCACGCTCGCTCCCTCTCCTTTCCTTCTCTAGTCGTTCGTCGCTCACACTTCCATAAATCCTAAAAAAGAGAGAGTCTAGCAATCTCCACATCTCAACTCGCCAAGGAAGAAACAAACAGACGAAAAAAAGGCCAACTCTTTATTCAACATGGTGAGTTTCGCGGTCCTGGTCGGCGATCGACCGAAGGATAGACGGGACAAGAGGAACCAGGAGGATCAGCAAGATACTTCCACGGATGGATATGGCAGGACGATGAATACGATGGGGCAAGATTTAGGGGGCAATCGAGTCACGAGGGCAAATGGGAGGCGAATCGAAGGGGGTCGCATGACCAGTCTTAGCACGAGAGGACGATGGCCAGAGGCGGTCATTGGCCTCTCGAGCAGGATCGGGAACGTAGTTGATGTCGTTCGCCACTCAGTACCAAGCAATCGATGCTGGATTGAGCAGGCTCGGGTCAGGAAGCCGGTGGTGGCTAGCGGACCTGGTGGCAAGGCCGCGCGGCCGATTTTGGGGCATGAGAGCCGCTCGATGAGAAGGACATATATGGCACAGGCAATCTTTCGACCGCCATGAGCAATTGCGAGCGACAACAATCGACACCAATCGACCGGAACCTCGCCACTCGACTCGTCTATCCTCGGTCGATCCGCTCGACTTGTGTTTGGTGTTGCGGCAATACTAATTAACGACCATCCTTTTATCCAAACCCCTTAGACTCTCGCTATTGACCTCCTCCACCCCTCCGCCGAGGCCGAGCTCCGAAAGCACAAGCTCAAGCAGCTCGTCCAGGCCCCTAGGTCGTTCTTCATGGACGTCAAGGTGAGCACCTATCAGATTTCGGGATCTTGTCCTCAAGGCTGGAGCTAGTTTCGCTGACCCGGTGTCGATCGCTCTCCGTTTCAATTCTATCAGTGCCCTGGTTGTTTCCAGATCACCACCGTCTTCTCGCACGCCTCGACCGTCGTTCAGTGTGGATCCTGCTCGACCGTCCTGTGCCAGCCGAGCGGAGGAAAGGCCAAGTTGACCGAGGGTGAGTCGCCATCTCTGCGTCTACATCCCACCAATCCTTGCAACGTATCGCTGACCGGTATACGCTCTTCTTCGCTCGAACAGGATGCTCTTTCAGGCGAAAGCAGTAAACGGGAGGGTGATTCCTTTTCGTTTGTCTGTCACGCCCCCATCCTTTTGTGTGTCCTTGTCACCTATCCTACTTATGACGACCATCTATCATACACAAATAATCGGATACCGGGAGAATGGTTTCGGTCATGTGGCGGGATGTGAGAATGTGTTTCGGGGGGTATGAAGCGGGAAGGGGGGAAGCACGTTCGAGAGAATCCATCGAGGCTGTTGGACGTCGACAGACCTAGCGTATATGGCTGGGTCGGATGTGCTGAGCGATCGGAGGCCGTGCGGTCGGAGACAGAGTTTGTGGCGTCATGGTTTCCCGTCAATCGTTGAACACGTCAAACAAGATCGTATCGCGAAATCGAACCGGTTTCAGTATCTTCAGTTGATCCGGTATCCGCACAGCTTGACATCGTATTGTTACCAGACGTGTCTCTTCCGTACGGCTTTAAGTTCGATGCCGCTGGTATGCGAGAGAGGCGGTTCCGATCATGGTCCAATACAGTAAACACGGCTGAATTTCGAGATTCGGTCGAGCTGTGGCAATGGACGTAAGATTATTCTGCCGTGATAGTCAAGATCAGCGAATAAGGGATTGATTGTCGTCGCGTTCCCCAAGTCGCACGTTCCTTAGCATGAGGTTGAGAGGGTAGGATTTCGTTTACAGCTAGCACAAGATTCCGCGAATCAAGATGCAGTTCATCATACATTCGGTTGTCTTAGGCTATCGAAAGTCGGCGTCTGAATCGAAGTTGTGATCAAGTCGTTATCTTCAGATCGAGTGGTTAGAGCGCTTAAGATGTTCCAGGGGATGGTCGATATCGCCAGCGATAGAATGATACCAAGGTTAAGCGGATGGCTCCCGCTCATAGATTGGCGCGTTACGTGTGCAGCTACCTGTTTGGGCATTGAGAATTGCAGAGGATCATTCAGTAAGCCCAAACAGTTTAATAAAACCCTGACAAGCATTTCGGCCAGCGAATGATTGTAATATCCACCTGATGTGCATGGCAGGACATATTGAGACCCAGCAATCATCCTCATTGCAGCGACGATCGAGGCGCAATTAGGACGTTTCGTTCTATGGGGAGTGGAGCGATTTGTCGATAGAAGGTGGAATGTGTTATAGGAAAAGTGAGGATGCTGATGCTTTGCCAACACGCTTCTGATCACCTTTCGTGGCCTCAGGAAGTATTCACCTGTCAACACACAGAGCAAAACGGGACATGGGCAGCGCAACTGCAAACCTACAAAGAACAATGATTCTTCTCCTCTGCCTGCTTTAAGGGCGGCGCGATACGGTACATCTGGCATCAAACTGTCGAAGCTGTTACGAGATCGAAGGGGCCACTCTTATCCGATCCTCTCCTATAACACTCTAGGAGAGCGAGCCTGGATTCATCGCGGAATTGGGAAGATCACGCAGCTCGAGTCTTACGGTCGTCATATCAATTGTAATATCGTCGCCTATCCTGAAACACGATCGGATTCTTATGCGTTTTCATGGATGTCGGTATCGATTTTATGCGTTCTAGTCGACGCTTTCGCTGTTTTCCAAAAACCGCGAGTCGAGCCAGAGAGCAGGGCGAACAAGTGAGAACGGTCAAAGCTATACACACACAGACACAGACACACTCTTTTGGCTATAGCATTCTTCAGGTCTCTGCATCGCTACTGACTATCAAAATGGCATCCTTCTCATTGCCTCCCATCTACGACAACGAGGACAAGTCCTGGGGACCCAGCTCGAGCACCGTCCCCAAGGTGTTCCAAGAGTCAGTATAACTGAACAATGGAGCGGGCGAAATGTAGACTCGATAGACTGACGTCTCGAACCTCTTCACCTCTCGCAGTATCCCCTACGCTCTCCACTCAAAAGCTGATAAGATCAACCACATTGCCGACTGGTCGACTGAGTCTACCAACGCCGAACAGGGTCCTGGAGGTCGAAACGCTCGACAGGGCGGTACCCGTGGGGGAAGGCGAGACGCCTACGGAGTGTCCGCCTCGACTGCCGCTGGAAACGCCTTCGGTTACGTTCACGACGAGGACGAAAAGTCGTTCTCGCTCGTCGATTCGGGTCGGGCCGGTGCTGGGGCCACTCGGGGACGTGGAAGCGGTCTCTTCCAGAACAGGGGTCGAGGGAGGGGTGCTGCCCGAGGGTCTGTTGGGTTCCGAGGTGGACGAGGTGGATTCCAGGCGGGTGGTGCTAGGGGTGACGGTCGACCCGAGAGGGGTGGATGGGGTACTTACCGTGGACGAGGCAGGGGCGGTTACGGCGGTTGGGACAAGGTGAGCAGTAGATGCCATCCATTCGATCTCGAGGCGATTTACTTACCAGCTTCCCCGAATTTCCTGCATACGATACAGCCCCAGCGAGTCCGTGACTGGTCGATCACCATTGGACCCGAGTGGCAGATGTTGGAGGAGATCACCTTCGCTCGTCTGCAAAAGCTCAACCTCAACGTCCAGGAGCCCGAGGACCTCTCGATTCACGGAACCATCTACTCGTACGACAAGGCATTCGACGCCGTCAACACCCGAAACGACAAGCCTCTCCAGATCATCGACATGGTCAAGTACAACACTACGACTAGTGATGACCCGGTCATTCACTCGGTGAGTTGACCTTTTCAATGACATTGACCATGTTGACCATGACCTCGCTGACCGGGAATATCTCATCGATAGCTTGCTGAGAAGAACGAGGCGAACGTTTACACCACCGATGCCATCTTGTCGGTATTGATGACTGCCACCAGGAGTGTCAACTCGTGGGACATTGTCATCGTCCGAGAGGGCGACAACGTCTACCTCGACAAGCGAGAGGGAGGACCCTTCGGTGAGCCCAGCTGTGACGTCTACAATTTTTTGGTTTCACGCTGATCGTCATCCGAGATGCTGTCAGACTTTGTTACCGTCAACGAAAACGCAGCCGACCCCCCTGCCGACACTGACAAGCCCGATGCCATCAACTCGCCCGCTTCGCTCTCGCTCGAAGCCACCTACATCAACCAAAACTTCGCATGCCAGGTCGTCGACCAGACCAAGCGAAAGGCCTTCAAGGACCCGAACCCCTTCTACTCTACCGAGGAGACCGAGCCCTTGGCTTCGTGTGCCTACCGATACCGAAAGTTCGACCTCTCGCTGCAAGCTGAGCAGGAGGCTACCGACAAGGTCAAGATGGTCGTCAGGACCGAGGTCGACGCTTACCAGAACAAGAAGGACCAGTACATCACCATCAAGGCCCTTAACGAGTTTGACCCCCGAGCTCAGGGTAGCGGCAAGGCACCCGACTGGAGGAGCAAGCTCGACGCTTCTCGAGGTGCCGTCGTGGCCACCGAGATGAAGAACAACAGCGCCAAGCTGGCTCGATGGGCCGTCCAGAGCGTCTTGGCCGGTGCCGAGACCATGAAGCTCGGATTCATCTCGAGGCAGAACCCCAAGGACCCCCAGAGGCACACTATCGTCGGTGTACAGAGCCACAAGCCCAGGGACTTTGCCGGTCAGATGGCCGTCTCGCTCGCCAACGGTTGGGGTATCGTCAGGATGATCGTCGATCTCTGTATGAAGCAGCCCGAGGGGAGGTACGTTTTGGTCAAGGACCCCAACAACGTGAGTCTCGCCGGGGGCCTAGGTGCACGACGTGTTGTTGCTGATCGCTTCCGCACACCTGAAATATTTGCAGCCTCTTGTCCGATTGTATGCTGTGCCTGCCGACGCTCTCGAGGCTCTCGAAGAGCAGGAAGAGGACGAGGAGGTCGACGAGGACAACCAGGACTTGTAGTTGTAATATACCGATGCAACGTAATGATAGAATGTTCGCGAACTCGCTGCATATGCTTTTTGAAGAATGATGAGCGTTCCATGTGCGGACTGTTGTAAGGCCGGGCAAATCTCTACGGGACTACGTCCTGCGAGGAGCACGACTCCAAGTGAATGCCAGATCTGAGTTGAGCAGGTCCGAGGGTTTCGGGTGACGGACTGCGATCATATTGCTAAGTACTCGTTGTATCGCCGGATGTCAGCAATTTCACTCGATCGATTCTGATGGAAAGACATTCGATCAGTCGAACCTAGACAGTGATTTGACAACATGCCGAGTGAGAAGGCCAGACATAAGTCTTTGCCGTCTCAGGTATGGCCTTGAACCTGATAAAATATAACCTCCCTCTGTGTTCGTGTTGGTTATCACAGGTCTCCTTGTTGACGTCTTCATTGCAAGGGGTAACTAGAGCCGAAGAAGGGGGCATCCGTGGATAGGGCAGTGAGAGCGATCTAGTAACGGCCAAGTCCCATATTGATGTTGGATGGGCGGATGAGGATGATGTAGGGGGTCATGTCTGACCCGTTTCTTCGATTGTAAGGGATTTCCTTGCGCCTTGCGTTTCAACGTCATGTTCAAAAGCTGAGCTCTGATTATTATAAGTAGTCGTACATATCGCGTATATACGAGACGAGCTGTGAGAGGCGCGACGAGAACAAAGATTTCAATTTTGAGAAATGATGATTGAAGAAGCAAGAAGAATACAAAACGGACCAGTGGTTCAAATTGTTGGTCTCTGCATCCTAAAGGCCTAGTCATTGAGCGGCATGCCCGCTGCGTTCCTAGCCTTCGCAGTAATGTACCCCGCCTTGCGGTATATCTTGTAGGGTTGGATCCGTCGCATCTGCCTCTCAAAGACCTCCTTCTCTTCCCTGTCATTCTTCTCATTCTCCCATTGCTCCTATGGTAGAACGTATGCCAACCGTCTGGCTAAACATGGCTAAGAACCTTGGAAAAACGCCGGGCATGTTGCGTCGGGTCGTATTATTGATTGGATCATAAAAAACTTGACAGCGCCAGTCCGCAGACCATCGGTTTTCTCTTATTGAATGTCTGCTATCTACTTCTTAGAGACGGCAGCGGCCAGGTCCTTCAAACCTTCGGTCCTCTTGTACTTGGCGTCAGCCAAGACACCTATCGAAGGAGCGGGAAACGAGATTGCTTTTCAGTTGATGTTTTCCGAGCGTACATATATGAGAGAAATCACTCACCAGCGTCAGCATCACCGCTGAAAGATCCAGTCCACTGAACAAAGGTGGAACCCTGCTCGGCACCGGAAGTGACGGGGAAGAGACGGATGGTGCTCAAAGACGAGGTGTAGGAGAGGGCAGGCTCGGAGGAGATGATCGAGAAGGTGATAAAGTACTCGAGCGAGCTGTGCTCCTCCTGCTTGACCTCCTGGATGGTTCCGTCCTGTGAACATAATGGTACAACGTATGGGTGAGCTATGCGCTTCGTAACAAGGTGGTATGCCGGTTCAGCTGGAAACGCACCTTGAAGGTGAATCGGTAGATGTCAGTCTCGTCAGAGGTTCCCTTGACGACCTCGGACTTTTCGAGGGCGGACCACCATTGAGAGAACGAGGGGAGCTTGATCAAGTGCCAGACGTCGGTCAAGGGCTGGATGAGAACGAATATGAGGCAGAGTGAGCGCGATGGAGCGAGGTCGACCCCGGAATGTAAGGGATACGTACGGCCTTGATGACGGCGGACTCGACCATGTTGGTCGAAACGGGGATTCCAGCGGCGGGCATTTTTGGAAGGTTGTATATGTTCGTTTGGTAGAGATTCGATAAAGGTGCTGGGTATATTCGCAGAGATCTCGTATGCGATCAAGACGATTCAAGACGGTCGTGATCGACCTATTTCTTGGCGATGACATTCTGAGAATTCTGACGTCAAGGCGCGCGTGACGTGATCAATCTGCGCTTCTATCTGCGAACTGTGCTTCTACTGGGGGTCTAATAGCTACGACCCGTTGAAACGACCCTCTCGATCGCAGCGACTGCGCGCGATGATACGGATGACGAAGAGTACAGACGATAGCTGATAAAAAATGCAGGATCATATCGCTGGATCGCTGAACAGGATATTAGGTCGAGCCGCGACGACCGTACCATAGGGTCTGCTATGACTGGAGACCCCCGCGCGCGCGCAAAGGTCCCTTAAACACGGCCTACATGACTTGTTTCCAAGTGATCTGGGCGTAGGGGGTATAGTTCAACCAAAATAAAAGCTTTCACCGGCCGTTGTCAGAATAACAGAATAACTGCAAGTTGTTGCTGATTCGCCTCCGTCGACTGAGAGAACCTTCCTTGTAACCGCTATTAAATCAGCGGGTCATTGACCCGCCTAGCACCACGCCAGAGGAAGAGGGGGATCAGAAAACCTACCGGTTTCCTTTCTTTTTTGCCTTGTTTTTTCTTTTACATGCGCAGACGTGTCGTATGGATGATCCTTTCGATGTGCGGCCCATCTGCCATCTGCTTGTCATCATGACAGGCTACTAGCTTCGTAATACGATCTGAACCAGGCCAAGATCCGCATCGACAAGGAGGGCGTTGACGTTCGTCGTTCATGCCCAGCTGAATGTCATCGCCCTCTGTCCATTAAACGCGTCGCGTCGACGCGTTCGTGCGAGAGCGACACCCAACTTGCTGCTTGCTGCTTGCTAGCTCGAGCTGATCCTCGCGAAGTCGGTCATCTCGTACCCTTCCAACCTTGTAGCTTGCAGACCAAAGTTCACAGGATCCATCACCTCATCCTGGTTCATACAGACTCGGACCTACATCTAGTAAAGAACCCTCGTCAAGATGCCCGTACCAATGCCTGCTCAAGGGTGAGTGGATTCTAGGCTTTTGGCTCTAAGCACTCTGGTGACCTTAACGGCTGACTCGGCTATGCTTGTCACCTATCTTCGCAGCCTCCAGATGGAAGACGAGTAGGTCCTGGTGATAAGAAGCCAGCTATCTGTTCTACTGGCTGATATCGAGAACGCTCATTGCCATAGTGCCAAGTCCCCCGAGGTCATGCTCGCGTTCTACCGTCGGCTATTCCCGTACAAACCGTTCTTCCTCTGGCTTAACCAGGAGCATGGTGAGCATGGTTCTCGCCTAATATCAGAGAATCAGAATCAACAGCTGAAATTTAGTCTCTTTCCGACGATGCCAGTACCTTCCCGACTCTTTACGCACCGGGAATTCGCATTCACGCTAGGGGAATCGACCTATGTCCGATATAACAGCTTCAACAATGTCGAGGATTTCAAGAAGGAAATCTTGAGGGCGAATCCTACCCGTTTCGAGATAGGACCGATCTACAACGTTCGGGTGCGTATGTTCATTGTTGAGCTATGTGACAATCATTGGTGCTGAGGCTCTTTAGCTCATCTCGCAGCCACGAGACCGTAAATCGGTTCCTCAGCACGTCCTTCGTCCAGAACTTCGAGAACTCGTCTTTGATATCGACATGACGGATTATGACGAGGTCAGGACGTGTTGTTCCGGAGGAAACATATGTCGGAGATGTTGGGGATTCATCGCTGCGGCAGTCAAGGTGTTGGACCAGAGCTTGAGAGGTGAGTCGACAAGGAGGAACAAAATCCGACCAGGCTTGTCTAAGCTGACCGAGATCTAATCGCAGAATCGTTCGGCTTCAAGCATCTCCTTTGGGTCTACTCTGGACGACGAGGAATTCATTGCTGGATATCGGATCGACATGCGCTATCCCTGACGGACGATCAGAGGAGGAGCCTGGTGCAGTTTCTCGAAGTCGTCAAGGGAGGCAAGGAGGTCGCGAAAAAGGTCAATGTCAGGAATGGGAACGATATCGGGCCGCTGAATGCCAATATCGAGTGAGTCGAAGATTGGGTTCGTCTTGATGAGTGTCCGATACTGAAGAAACCGCCGATTGCATCTTGCAGGCACGCTCTCGATACGATCAAGGCGGATTTCGTGCGGATCGCCTTGATGGACCAGAACTGCTTTGCCGAAGAGAAGGGGACCGAGACGTTGCTGACCTTGTTGTCGGTGGATCGAGGTCCGTCAGCTTAGTAATATATGCATCAGCGAGTCGATTAACTCAAGCTGACACCCGAAATTGTTACGTTAAACCTGACGCAGATACTGCCGATTCATGGCGACGGAAATGGTCGTCTTCGGGCGTCTCTAGCATGGACAAGTGGCAGGAAATCATGTCGTACGGTGCCAAATTGATGAAGGCGGGTGCGAACTCTGCTGCTTTTGTACGTGATTGTGTGATTCGAGATCGCTGTGTTCCCGAGGGCCAGACCCGCTGACCGGGAACTGCATTTGTTTAAACAGCGAAAGTTCTCAAATTCTACAGAAGATCTCATCCTTCAATACATGTACCCGCGGATCGACGCAGAGGTCTCAAAACGCAGGAACCATTTGCTGAAGAGTCCCTTCGTCATCCACCCCGGCACAGGTGAGTTGTGGGGAAAGACTTGACGGTGACCTTGTAACTGACCCATTTTCGGTGCATAGGGAGAGTGTGTGTTCCTGTGGAAGTTAGCAAGGTCGATGATTTCGAGCCTACTGCGGTACCAACAGTCGGACAGCTATTGCGCGAACTTGACCGACCTGCAGGGAACGTAGCAGTCAAGGGCGAGGACGGACAGGACGAGGCAAGAAAGCTAGAGCATGGTAAGTCCACTTTGGGTGGTAGCGTGCGGATGGGGTCTGATTTCCAAGTTAACTCTGTGTCCAGACTATGAGAGGACGAGCCTCAAGCCGTATATCGATCTCTTCGAGAAGCACGTCTCAGCCGTCATGCGGGACAATCGCGAAGCCAAGAAGGTCGTTCAGGACAGCAAAGTGTCACTCGACTTCTGATCAGTGAAAGCAGTTGTAAAGTAAAGTCGTTCATCCATCATCATTATACCTCGCTCGAGCCGAAGTTGCATTGGTGGTCATTTGTGATGCGTGCTGCTAATGCGATTCGAAATGATTTGGATGTTTTCTAATGTTCGACAAGACTTGCTCAACCTAATACAAATTCTACTGCTTTCCCAAAGCGCCGGCAACCCGCTTTCGTCTGAAGACCTGGTTGGGATTCGGTGCGGATCCCGGTGCGTTGCAGTCCCAGGCCTGAGAGATTGGGTTAACGTCAGCCGGGATCTTTGCGTCGATTCGCAATGACCGGATCTTACCTGAACCGAAGTTCCCCAGTTGTACTGTCCCCCGGGCGTGGGAATATCCAAACAGGCATCACAGTCTCGGTCTGGAAAGTGGGAACCCGACAGCGATCAATGACAGCAAACATAGGGTAAAGACGGTCCGGTCAGGCACTTACGTTGGTGAACCATTCGGATCGTGCCGTCGGGACTAAACTTGAAGTCTTGCGACATGATGGGACGCTAGCGATGTAAAACGGTAAGAATCGATTGAGCAATACGCAGGGAATCGGAAGAGCCTACCCCTTGATCCTTGTAGCATTGGTACACCTGACGATCTAGCAGTTAGTACTGTATAAAGCAGCTGGCAACACGATTCAATATTGGTCTCACCTTGAACTGGTTAGCATTTTGAGGGCCCTGGTTGCCCTGCGCGACGGTGCCGCTGTCCACGCAGAAATTGGATCCAGCGAGGTTGATGGGAGCTTCACAGTCGTCGCTGATGGGCAAAGCCCAAAGCTGACCGGCGTTCTTCTCGTTGCACTCTTCAAAGATGACTTGCTGGTCGTTCGAGAGCCAGTTGCTGGTCTCGCGAGTCTGCCCGTTCTGCACGATCGTGTCGACAGCCAGACAGAGCTTCTGGTTGATCTGTGGGGAGATCTGGAAGAGAGCGTAACCGTCGGGCAGGGGCTGCTCGAAAGGCTTGGGTTGCTGGCACTCTCCCTTGCATTGCCCGGGTGGAGGTGGTCCCGTCGGACCGGTCGGCTGAGGCTTGGGCTGAGTTTGGAGCGACGTGGTGGTAACGGGTTTAATGGTAGTCTGGACCGGAGGTTGGGAAGAACCGCCGCAAGGGGTGTCGCCACATTTATCAAGAAAACCTTGTACAGCCGTGGGATCCGTAGGCGCCGCGGTGACCGCAAGCGCCGCAAAGACGGAGAGCAAGACGAATCTGGAAAGCATCGTATACGTGATGATAGGTCAGGTGAGTTGGTGGAGTCGGAAGAGGATAGGAGTTGGATGGAGTGGGGTAAGTCTAACGTTGTGTGATCGAGGTCGTCTAAGTGAGAATACAGAGCGCTTCTGCAAATCCAGCTAGTCCTGCATTTATGCGATTGGCACTCTCAACGGGTCCTTCGTGAAACGATACGTCCGATTCTCAAACACGTTCGACCCCTGGCACGACCAGACAGTGCTCCTGATCATCCTTTCACCGTTGTCCTTGTGTTTTCAGGAGCGGACGAGACTATGCTAAAGCTGCGACCAAGATGAAACATCTAGCATCTCAAGACGGAGGCAGATCCGAGTCCGGAGTCTCGTGCATCGACGCGTGAGAAACGCTTTGGATCGGGATTTCGCGGGCTTATAAATGGGGTTCTCCCTTTGTTCCATCGGCGGGACGCTGCAAGTCTACGCTCAATAACGTAATCAGCGGTGGCTTGGTCTCGTGGTTGCCTTCGCCGTATACGTTTGCTTCCGCAACATCCCTCTTTCCTCCTGGCCCTCCCTCTGGCTCGGCTTGCGACTCCTTCCTCTCCTGGCCGTCCGCCTCCTGCCAGCGTCGACGAGGGGGAATGAGCCAGCGATGCAATCACCCTCACTCATCCCCCCCACACAAACACATCAACTCGCATCACCTTCAACCTTTCTTGATCCTATCGTCCTCGCAGAGATCTCCAACGCTTCATACTCGAATACTACCACTCGGACTACCTTCCAACCACTCTATCCAGGTAAGCATCGCTCTCGCCGGTCGCTGCGCAAAGTTCGGGAACCACCATATCGCCTTCTCGCGTCATCACAAAAGGCATGGCGACCTGGGGCATTCCGTTTGGGATGGGAGACGAAGTAGACGCCTACTCGGACTTGCATCCAAACCACCACCATTTGAATGATCCGGAGAGAGCGAGAGAGTTGGCGAGCGCAGCTGGCTATCGGATCGTGAAAAGCGGCACGAAGCAGATTCTGAAAGGACCATCTGGGAGCGGAATGATGGCGAGTGGCTATGTCGTCCGACACCCCTGGCCATCTCTTCATATCGTCTTCCCGGAGGTTCGAGCGTTCGACCATCTTTACACGACAAACCAATTCGAGGATGATTCATACCCTCTTACTTTCGGACGTGTGCTGATCATCTTGCATCTCGCTATCGCCATGCCTTCCGTTTTGGGATTTTGTTTACGCGTCATCGTATCGCGATACCAATCCGCTTCGCCTCATTCGACGACGTGATCAACACCATCAAACCTCTTTGACCATCCCCGCTACAACTATGGACACACTTGTGCTTCTCTTCTCGGTTTGTGGTATCATAGATCACCTATCACAGTGAGTCGCGGTTCATTGCTTCTTGACTTAAGCGGCGATGATGGGTCTCCGGCTACATCTGTTGTGACAACGCTGATCACATCATTGATATGCGTTGTTAGATGCCTGCTTCCCGTGAAGACTCCGTTTACCTCGCCAAGCTCGCCGAGCAGGCTGAGCGATACGAGGGTGAGAGTTATTCTGATTCTCTAATTGCGATTACTTGCTGACAGATGTTCCCGCCTGTTGCAGAGATGGTCGAGAACATGAAGTCGGTTGCCGCCTCCGACCAGGAGCTCACCGTCGAGGAGCGAAACCTCCTTTCCGTCGCTTACAAGAACGTTATCGGTGCTCGTCGTGCTTCGTGGCGAATCGTCTCCTCCATCGAGCAGAAGGAGGAGTCCAAGGGCAACGAGGCCCAGGTTTCGATGATCAAGGGATACAGGGAGAAGATCGAGGCCGAGCTCGCCAAGATCTGTGAGGACATCCTCGCCGTCCTGGACAAGCACTTGATCCCCTCCGCCCAGACCGGAGAGTCCAAGGTCTTCTACCACAAGATGTGAGTCGTGCCGCTCATTTCTTGGTTCACGTCGAAAGTCCCTTGTGCTGACGAGATTATCGAAACAGGATGGGTGACTACCACCGATACCTCGCCGAGTTCGCCACCGGCGACAAGCGACACACTTCTGCCGACAAGTCGCTCGAGGCTTACAAGGCCGCTTCCGACGTCGCCATGGCCGAGTTGCCCCCTACCCACCCTATTCGTCTCGGACTCGCCTTGAACTTCTCGGTCTTCTAGTGAGCTTTTCACTTCCACCTGTCAGGGTTTCGCTTATTTCATAGGGCTCACTTAATCTTGCATTACTCTAGCTACGAGATCTTGAACAGCCCCGACCGAGCTTGTCACCTTGCCAAGCAGGCCTTCGACGATGCCATTGCCGAGCTCGACACCCTCTCGGAAGAGTCTTACAAGTGAGCTCTTGTGATCGATTGCGCAGCTCGAAGATATGTGCTGATTCAATTCGTCACAATTCCTAGGGACTCTACCCTGATCATGCAATTGTTGAGGGACAACTTGACCTTGTGGACTTCGGATATGGACAGTAGGTCAACTTCTGTTGAGCCCGTTCGGTTCACATCGCTGACCCCTGGTCTGCTATCAATTAGACGCCGAGAAGGAGGAGGCTCCTGCCGCCGAGACCAAGGCCGAGCCCAGCGCATAAATCCCCGTAGTCCAGGTGCAAAAGGAGGAACGATGAGCGTTTTGTGATGTTACGGGCTTTTTGTTTCTACCCTTTATGTTTCTTCTCGTTAGAACCTCGGGCGGTCTTGCACCTCCTTGGAGAGTTCACCCTCATGTCTTCTTTCTCTGTGTTTTGAGATAATGAATATCGGATTCGATCAACGACAATTTTGACGACTGGGCGCCCTTGTCGCGAGTGGCCTGACGTGATCGGGTGCCGCGTCATCTGGGATCATCCGTAACCTGGAGACTGAGTGCAGAAAACGAATCTCCGGTAGCTAGACGAGTAGTAGGGATCCAAGTTTTTTTTTATCTACCTACCAAGCCTACCCAACTACTATCCCGACACTGGTACACAGCATCTAGTATTCATATTACAAAGCGCTGCAGATCGATCATGAGATCGAATCAGCTGGTTTGAACAAGGGGGAAATGTCGTCTCCAGCGTCGTCCAGCTCGATATATCAACGCCTCGAACCCTTTATAATCGACTTGAAGAGCTTGATAACTATACTGGCTGCAGTCGTTCTCCAAATCGAAGCCGCACTTTTCGCCCTCGGATTGCACCCTGGCTACCTCATACATCGCTTCAGTACATCAATGCAGCGTCTGACGAGCGTTCTTGGCTACGGCAATGTCAATCTGCAAGGCCAGAGCAGATCAAACCGGGAAGATGATGCAATTGGAAAGGTGGTCAACCGTGACAAGGCTCGTATTGGATTGAGGAAGCGAAGAGCGGTGGTAGCGGATGTTCAAGAGCAGGGTTAGTAGCCATTTCACTATGTTCGGCGAGATCAAGCCAGAAGCCCTTTGACGAGCTCATGAACTCCTCGGGGAGATAGGATCAAACTATCCTGGGATGGTCAACCTTTCCGGCACATTGTGTTACATGAACTCGATACTGCAGGTCAGTATGAAGCAGTGATATCTTCAACATATGGACCTCTAATCTGACATTGTCTAACCTCTGCTCTAGGCTTTCGCATCTTTGACGTATCTAAAGTTGTACCTGGATCAAATCATCTATTTGGCTGAGGAGGTGGATCTCAATACGCCAATTATCGATGCCTTGGACTCCACGCTGCAAGGTGAGCCTGCCTGGCTCCACTAGAAACTTGGAGCATCGAGCTCAGAATTTCGGCAAACTCATACAGAACTCAATACGCCGTGCTCCTCACGTCCCGCTCCTGTCCGCCCATATCATTTCATCGAGGCACTGTCCCAGCTACCATCAGTCCGACGGCTCTTGCAGACACGAGAGCATCAAGATGCCCACGAACTGTTCCTGTTGCTCACGAACGCTGTCGCCGAAGAACTTAAATCGCTGGAGAAGGAGAGACGCATAGATCGAGGCCTGTCCGTCATTCTCGACGGTACCAAAATCCAGCGTGATAAGGACGGGAACAATACCATACAAGTCATCAAAGACAAGGGCATCGAAAAGGAACGGCTACTGTCACCTTGGGAAGGTCTGACCGCTATCAGGCGGAACTGTTTGGTTTGCGGTTGGTGCGAAGTGATCCGACACGAGGTGACAGGGGCGATCGATGTTACGGTACCGATGAATGTGGGTCGCACACAAAGCATGCCAAGAGCGCACACGGCTGATGGCTTGCTTTCTTCTGAATTCAAGGGTGCAGCGTCTATTCAAGAATGTCTACAGCAGTCGATGGCACCTGAGATCATTGACGATGCATATTGCGACTCGTGCACTCTGAATTTGACTATCAACTATTACATTTCGGAGGATCAACGGCTTTCCGGGAACAACCCTGATATTCCAAACGGTTCCTCAGTGGTCAACAAAAAGATTGACAAACCGGTGCGATTAGCCGTCGAGTCTGTCACACCTGCCAGCCTGCTATCCGAACCCGCACTAGAGACCCCGCGGCCGTCAGCAAAGCCTACTTCCGCGAAAAAGCGGCGAGCTCGAGATGCCAGAGCTTTGCTCCGCAAACTCGAAGATGTCAAAGCTCAAGGAAGCATTGGAGAGATAGTAGGAGAAGGCAAAGCGAAAGCGCGAGATTTGGGTCTGCAAGATGTCAAGTGGGTCAAGGGGCAAGGCCCGAGCTCGCGAATGAGCATGATTGCAAGGGTAGGTCGCACTATGGAATCTTGCCCTCGAGTCATCGCTTACAGCCTCAATCCTACCTACAGCCACCGCATATCCTGACTCTTCATCTCAATCGTTCTGGATTTACCCCCTATGGTCAAATCGTTAAAAAGACCACGCAAATCGCTTTCCCCCCTGTTCTCAATCTATCCCCATTCACAACATCCGGCATGATCACCATGGACTCGAAACAACCGATATCAACCATGGACGGCGGTATAGACGCAGAGTCACAACAGACACCAAGCGTACTGTATCGCCTCAACGGTGTCATCTGCCACTACGGATATACGCACAGCTTCGGTCACTTTGTCGCATACCGACGCAAACCCGAACCTACAGTCAGACAGCATGCAGACAGCGTTCTTCACCCTCGCGGCCGGTGGCTTCGGATCAGTGACGCGGATGTCAGCGAAGTACCAGAGAGCGCCGTTCTGGGGGAGCGCAGTAATGCGTTCCTCCTATTCTACGAAAAGCTTGCGAACGAGTCATCAAGCGATGAGGGAAAATTACCTTTGGATCGCTTGGATGGTGCTGAGCACAGTAATGGCGTTGGAATACGAGAGGATGCAGGAAGAAGCATTCTGGACGCCCTGAAAAGGCAACAGGCAGATTCGCCGCAAAATGTAATAGCTCAGAAACCCGTGGACTCCCTTGACTAGGGTCTGGCTCTATAAACCCCTCCCCAACCGAGGGATGAGAACGCATATGCACTATCGTGTGTCTGCAGCATGACTCATACCCCCCCTCGGCATCAGAGCGATCCGTGATCTAATCGTAACGAACATGAACGAGTTCCTATCGTCCTGACCAGCCTGTATATCCAAACCGGTCACATTTTATAGAGTTTTTGTATCTCTCCGATCGAAATCATGGCCGACTCGGACTTCGGCAACGACATCCCGTGCGATTCCGTACCACCGGAGCTCAAATCAACATGCGAACAGATCCTCAAGAGAGCGCGAGAGTTGCGGAAGGCAGACCCAGTCATGTGTTACTGGTGTGAGTGACATTACATGTAATCTAATCTTGGGTACATATGCAAGCTCACCTGATTATTGATCGAAAGGTTGCTTCTCGGCGGCGAATTCGGCCATGAACGTGCAATCAAGATCATCCGAAGGGACGCAATTCCTCATTAAAGTGCTTGACGTGCTGGAATCAGTGAGTACATCTTCCAACCAGATTACATTCTTGTATGATTGCTGAATTCCTCATCTTAGATGAAAGCTAGCTTGATTTCGAGTGACTCGATCGAAACCGCCACGATAACGGACGAGTCGGCTGGTAGTGCATACGTGGAGAGCTTTGCCATAAAGGTGTTCTTGCAGGCCGATGATGAGGATAGAGCAGGAAAGGCGGGGAAGTGAGTTTGACATGACGCTCTCATCAGAGTTTGCAATACTGAGTTGATCATCCCATATGATAATGCTTTGTTCCAGGAGCACGATTCGTAAATTCGTAGTAGCGGCTCAGTTCATCGAGGTACTTCGGTCCTTTGAGGCACCTTTCGGAATGAGGGAAGAAGTGAGCGTGATCAGTCAGGTCGTTCATGGGAAGACGCTGAACCGAGACATGTGCTTGTTTTCGATTCTAGATGGAACAAAAGCTTCAATACGCACGATGGAAAGCCGCTGATATCGCCAAGGCCCTAAAGGAGGGAAGGAAGCCTATTCCGGGACCTCGTAAGCTAGCGGCATGCTGCTCGTTGAACATGACGTGTGATATTAATGCTAGATCCGTCTCTTCGGCGAAGCTGGTGGCGATCCAGAGTCTAGCTTGGCTGAAGAGGCTGCAGCAGACAAGGTCGCTGAGAACAATGCAGTTGCCATCGGGTCGTCCTTCCCCGTCGACCCGCCTTCGTTGATACAGCCGAGTAGCTCAGGTAGCGGCTTCAGTCAGGGGCTGCCTGTGCCGGTGCGTCACGATTCTTCGGGAAGCGGTGCCTGGAGCACCGCTGCCACGCCAGGTGTCAGGGACGAAGACGAGTCGAGAGATGGCCTGGGGATCGGCGCTGTTAGTAGACCCAACGCGGATGTAGCAGCTACGGGACCATCCAAAGACGAAGGCGAGACCCCGTCAAGACGAGGTTCGAATGCCGACAGAAAGAATGTGCGTTTCGCCGGGCCAGACGGGGTTCCGCTGAGTCCAGCCGAGACATTCGTATCGATTGATTCGTATGTCGCCCCGCTTGGTCCTCCGCCGACTGTGTTGGGGGAAGATGATGCTGGGAAGCAAACTCCATCGGTCCCCAAACCTACAACCGGATCTACCAAGACTCGGATCGAGACAAGCGATGCCACCAAGGATCTTCCCTCGACTCCCATGAAAATGCCGCTCGTGGATAGGACACCGTCTGCACCTCCGCCATCTCCTCCCGCAGCAACGCCTGCCGTCGTCCAACTGGATACCAAGTCTATCGAACGCTGTCAGAAGCATTGCAAGTGGGCGATTAGCGCGCTCGACTATGAAGATCTGGAGACGGCGCGATCGGAGCTTCGCAAAGCCCTAGCGATGCTTGGCGAGTGAGCATGGGTACAGAGAACGAGGAAATCGTGGCTTCTGCGCGGGAACTTGGGAAAATTCGACTTTTCATGACGACTTTTAGTTGTATCCGGTAGTTTCATCGTATATCTGGCAGTAACGAACGGATAATATCGATCTTTCTCGAGAGCCTGCTCTTCTCTGGTCGAAACGATTCCTCTCGTAATCTTAAACATGACCGTCCGTGCTCCTTGGTAGCGAGTCACGCTGCATACAGGTTTGATGCCGATGCATCCATCGTCACGGTTGTCAGAACCGGTATGACGGCTTTCGCAGAGCGAGAGGTAAACGCTAGAACTGTGCGGATCAGCGTCAAGAGAAGATGGGAATTTCGAGTCGGGGAATGGATGGGCGAACGAAGCGGGGTAGAAGGAAAAGGGATCACGAGAAAAGGAAACGAGGAACTTGATGTGGTATCCCGGTCCTGATCCAGATTTTGGTGAAATGGAAATGAGTGCTGTTCACAGCGATCAATAATCACTATACGAGAGAGGCTCATCGTTTCTCACTTCTATCAGGGGTCATCTCAATGTCGTGATTCATGAGCGTGAGACCAAGGCTAGTGGACCGTCAAGTACCATTCCTTATAGACCCAAGCGGTTCGAGAGCTCATACTCTCCGTCGCAAGCGTCGATTGGGTTCTATTCAGGGTATCAATATAGATGACATCAATCTCAAGGTCGCGGACGGAACAGTACCTCGCAGGGCATCGGCCCTACCAAGGCGGCCAACTTCCGAACGGTCCATGAGTCATGCACACCGCGCAGCTTTCTGGACAGATCTCTGCAGCCAGGACCGTTCGAGCGCACAGAATAGGCCTTCCCGACGCACCGCGATCTTTCCTCGTCCTCCCCATCAGGACGGCCGGTCGGAGGAATGGAGATGGGATATCATCAGCACGCATGACTCGCCGCTCCAAGATCACGCCGTCATCTAGGTCATGTGAACTACCTTTTTGAGCCAGTGATATACATTCTGGCAAATCCAGATCAAAAGGTGCTCCGGCAACGACGAAATCTATGCATGCTACAGGGATAGTAATCGGATCGTCTAGACTAAGGGCAGGACCTCGAGACAAACACTCGTGTCTTCTCATCTGCAGATAGAGGTCGGCACGACTAGTCATTTTGACTAGTCAGTAGTCACTCAGCAAGACATGACCATAGTCAGTAGTCAGTCACAATTACAGACTAAATTGCAACTGACTAGTCACCAATCAGTCATACAGGAGCGATTATGGTAATGGAACTATTTAGTCAGTCAGTCCCATGTTGTTGTTAGGCGTCGAGATGCACAAGTTGTTATAACAATTATTCGTGACATTTTTGTGCCAGACCTCAGCAACAAGACTGGCTCAAGACAACAGACAGTATCACAAATGACAAACGACTATATAGGAAAGTAGAAAATTCTTCGGCTAATAATGATAGAACTGAAATGAACCGAATTGACATACTACTGAAGAAAGCTTATGATCTGGCACATCGACTAACTTGTTCACGTCGATACCTGCAACAAAAGATGTAAAAAGTTCAGCAGTCTCTCCGTAACAGGAAATCTCAACAAAGTCACCTCAAAAATCATCTTGTTCGAGTAATCCCTGTTGGTACCACATTCTCAATGAGGTTTGCTTGACTAGCATCCTTGCCGATAAGGATCCTCTTCTTCTGCCAAGAACATGCCCCGACTGTGAGAATAGCCGCTCTACACTAGCTGAAGATGATGCCAGCCCAAGGATGTCTTTAGCGAATAGTGCAAGTGGACGTAATTCCTCTTCTTGATGCATTCGCTTCCAGTATTCCAAGACTGGCTCATTCTCTCTAGTCTGAAATCGCCGTGAGCCTGAATTGTAGTGTTCCCATGGATCATTGGCCTCGATGGTCACCACATCTCTGCTGGGTTGGTGCTTTGCCGATGCAAACCGATTGATCCTCTTTGATACCGGCACACACATCACCTCAGGCTCCCCAGTGTTTTGGAACTGGGCCGATGTGTGCTTCTTGATTCCAGCCTTGATCCAATCGAGTATCTGACGGAACCTTGCGGAAGTACCACACTCCCGTAACAGAGTGTCCAGACCCTCTTCCCGGTTGGAAGGGTCCAATGCAAATGCTGTACAGACCCAATTGTTTTCCAAGAAGGCGTCAAGGTACTTGCGTAGCTTTGCCACAGCTCTGTCCGATGACAATTTCCGGTCGGCAGATATCCTGGGGTGATCATGTATCCGATTTAACTCAGAGATAGCTTCATGCAGGTCGGGTAGAATACGATAAGCATGTGCTCCCACCTCCGAGTAGACTTGGGTCAAGTTGAGGAAAACCTTGAGTGACGGCTGAATGGCTCTGACTGCAAAAAATGTTGCTTCATAGAACCGAGGGCATTTCTTGTTGGATGAATACCGCAAGGTAAAAGCCTCTACTGTCGCTCGAAGATATAGAATCCTCTGGATGGCTGCTTCCTTTGAGTTCCAACGGGTCACAACATCTTTAAGTGGTAGGAGCCCAGCTGATGTTTCAGGGTGTTTGCTGAGACGAACTTTTTCAAAGTCATCCATACGGCCAGGAGTTGCATGCACAAATACCCCAAGTTGATGCACCATCTGGATTGGAGACAGAGAGTGGTCGTCCTTCAATGCAAACCAAACATTGGTCTAGGTCAATTTTGATTGTATCGTGCAGTATACTGCGATTATGACATACCTCAGCAGGATCCTCATTCTCCTCATAGTCGCCGTTGACTAGAGTCTCCAGAATTTCTCCTGAGGTTTCTGTTGCATCTGGCAGAAACTCTGATCCGTCCGCTGCAGTACTGAGGTCTGTGTCCCAGAATGCCGACTCTCCCAGAACCCTGATGGATGGGACGTTCTCGCTGTTATAGGCATATGCTGTCAAGTTCAGACTGGCTGAGATTGAAGACACGTCACTCAGCATGTGAATCAAGATAAGAAAATATCCAGGACGTACCTTCTCCCTCGATGTATGCCAAGGCCGCCAAGTTTGCAATGTGACACATACATCCTACCATCTCCGATCCAGGCTGACTGATGTCATGATGAGATTGTAACAACTCAGAGATACGCTCAGCACCAGCTCTGTTGTTGGATGCATTGTCCCCAGTACCGGGTCCAAGCTTGGTAGAGATCCCGATGACATCACTGAATAGGTTGAACAAGGCGTCTCCCATACGTTGTCCCGTGTGGGCACCTTTCATCGGTATGAGACGGAGTAGTTGTTCCCGATATTCAAACCCTTCGTCCACAAAGGACACAAAGATCCCAAAGTAGCAATGTTTGCGGGCGCTGTCGGTCCAAGCGTCATGGGTGTAATGAATAGTAGAAGGTTGCCGAACCAATGTACCATCAAGGCGGTCCCTGACAGTAGTGTAGCTTTCCTCGAGCCTCCTGACTAGAGTACGTGCAGATTGAAGCTTGGCTTCGGGGTTGGCCAGGGCGAATGTCTCTTGGAGTTCTTCATTTTCAATTGTTGTGAATGGTAATCCGGTGACAACAATCCATTTCGTCACAGCGTGCTGGAACTTGGTGGAAGAGAAAGGTTGGATAACTTTGCCAGAGCTTTTGTCGAGAGTTGTTTGCACATCTTTGTCTGGCACATCGCAACAGATCCCAGGCCAATCCAGGAGCTTGGCCTGCTTCAACCCCGAACAGCTGTTTCGCTGATGCTGAAGAAAATTCGATGTGCCTCGTCCGCGGACTTCACGGCCACAAGCCTTGCAAATGCAAGTGGAGTTGCCCTTTGTATCTTTGTGTTGAAGCTTATAGTAGAGCCAGATTGCGCTACGCTTTGACGCAGACCTTGGTGTGCCTAGTACTGAATTATCAGTACTAGGTCCAGCTTCCGAGTAGATAGAACTCTGGGAGAGATTGATACTGGATGCCGAATTGAGCGATGCTGCCCTGAACAACTGTGTTGTATGTTTGGATCGTTCCGCTTCCAGTCGATCTCCTTTCCTTTTCTTTCCTTGCGAAATTTGAGCAGGAGGGACGACACTCCCAGTGGTTTCCGACACAAAGAGGGGGTCATCAGAGCCATTACTGAAGGCGATAGCGTCTTCCACTGATCCAGCTGCCACCTGTAAGAGCATGTTCAGAGGGATATATTGCATGCCGACACAAGACTGACTGGCTTACACTCTTTCCCTTCCACTGCTTCATTCTCTGCCTTGGCAATAAATTAGATCCTACGACAAGATCTTCATCCTCTGACAGATCTGTCTCAGACGCATCCTCGATGGATTGTTGATTGTGAGGTGGAAAGCTTTTATCCTTGTGAACCTGGAAGTTATCGGCACCTGAGCTTGGGGCAATGATTGAGCGAACCAATGTAGGCGCTTTGCCAGTTGTTTCGGTGGGAATGGTTCGAGGGAAAGGTTGACCATTCACATCTAGCCCCCTAGTTGGGGATCGAGATGATGTACGGCGGTTGGGGTAGGGGACATGGAGTGAATGTTCCGTTGGTATCACAGGTCCAATGGCATGGCTATACAACAAGGTCACTTTCGGTCAGCTGTAGCAAGCATCGTTGTGACGTGATTCGTCCTTACATTCGTTTCAGTTCAGCAAGAAGCCTCTCGACCCAGAGATCAAGTACAGCCAATTGTCCATGCTCTAATTTCTTGAGCCTGACGTATTCCTGTCTGAAGTCCCGTAACAGGAGATTCAACTGATCCCCTCCCACCCATATCTCCCATCCAGCCACACCTCGCATTCCAAAAGCCCTTTCCATTGCCCTGTTGACCACCTCGACTGAATCCTCTAGCTTGACATCCGTCCAGTCGAAATGAAGCATATAGGATGGTGTTGGACTGTCGTAACTGCCAGTCGGACAGCCTTTACCTAGCCATTGATCCAGTCTTGGTAGGCAATCTTTCGGAAGGCTTGCAGCCCAGGTGATGATAAGATCGTAGTCCGGGGCATGTTGGTCATCCACATGACGGGCAAGAATGTTGTTTCTAATTATCTGGGACATGTTTGATCCAGTGTACTTGTTTAGAAGACAGTGAATATGGTTGTTACACAAGGTATTTGCAGGTTGATCCATGAGTTGTGATGTTCGATCAGGAACTTGGTTACCTGCAGTTTGTGTATTGCTGCGTGCCGTGTGGACCTCATGCTAGCCGTGACGTGTGAGGTTTGGCATTTGCTACCGCTATGCGTGCTGCCAGCAGCGGCCTATCAAGCAAGGGTATTGCAAGGAGATAGTCATCTAGTTACTTGTTTCTATTATAGGCATCCGCGGTACGCATGTCGTACACACGCGGGATGTAGGTTTTCACCTCGTACGGAGGTCCGTTCGGAGACTCTCTCGGAGACTCTCTCGGAGACCTATTAGGAGATGTGTTCGAAGATGTCTAACTAGCACCTTGTAGTAGTTAGACATCCGTTATTACATTCATTACCCTACCCGTACCTTCTAGTCCCGTGTGTTACTATTCAGGTTTGCTGGCGAACCTTATAGAATAACGGATCACCCAAACACCCCGACTAGGAGACCCCGTATACGATGAATACGTTCACGCAGTGTTACGGACCGGATAGGGCTGTCCACCCCATCCCTGCGGATGCGATCCCGGTCTTGAGCGAAGACGGGAGCATGCAGATGATGGATGGACAAGGAAGGTTCATGTGGAGGAACCCAACTGGGGAGACGCTGGTAAACGACCAGTGCGTCTTTGCCCACCAGCAATCGGAGGTAGGTGCCACGGGGGTACCTACCGCTTCCACGCAGGCCGCACCGGCCAACAACATGGGGCAGACTCCCCCACAAGTGCAGTCAACACCCCCAGCAGCTAACCCTGCTCCGGCCGCTGCGCCTCCTACCAGTCCGGACGTTTCCGCCCTGCTCTCCATGATGGCGAACATGCATAGCCAGATGATGGAGTTGGCGATGTCGAGGGACACTCGATCGGCGACGGCCACTGAGGAAGCGAGAGCGAAGCTGTTCAAGTTCGGTACGCCGGACAGGTTCGATGGCAGCAAGAAAGAGAAGGTTAGGGGATTCCTGGACCAATGCAACCGGGAGTTCCAAGTCAAGCCGGGGTTGTACACCGACCTTTACAAGATTATGTACGCGGAGTCGTACATGGATGGGCAGGCCCAGGCATGGGCAAGGGAGTACTCGTCGGGGCGAACTCAGGTCACCTGGCGGGAGTTCGAGGCGTTGCTCGTGGAGATGTACGGAGGGGGAAGGAACATCCTTGCTACGGAGAAGGAGTACTACTCTCTGAAGCAGGGCAACAAGAGCTTGAGTACGTACATCACCGAGTTCAACGACCTCGCCGCCCTCCTCCCAAACCTCAACGAGTACGGCAAACGGTCGTTCTTCCGCGCCAACCTGAACCAGGCCTTTCAGGACGCTATTATCCCTATGCCCAACCAGGAGCATATGACGCTGGCGGAGTTCCAGATGGAATGTCGTCGGTACGAAGACCAAGCGGAAGCCCGTAGGCACACGTCTTCGGGTAACCGTGCCCACACGAGCGGGAATCGTTACGCAGGTAACCACGTCGCTCCCCGAAACCCTGTTGTGGTTAACACCACTGTTGCCCCTCCTGCGGTGGCCGCCACGTCGGGTGCTACGCCCATGGAGGTGGACGCTGCGAGGATGCCCGGCGGGAAACCCTGCTACAACTGCTGGCAGCCCGGCCACAGGAGTGCCCAGTGCAGCAACGCCAAGAGGTCTCCACCTGCTTGGTGGCAGGCTCGGCAACAGGCTGGTCGAATGCAGGTGGCCGCGACGTACATGCAACCTCCCGCCCAGAACCACCAGGCGTATTGGGATGAGGAGTTTGCCAAGCAGAACGGGGACGAGCCGTTGCTGTGGACTCCGGGTGCTTAGGGTTTTCGTGTTTGTCATTACTCATTGTTGTACCTTCGTCGGCAGGACCGACGAAGATGTTTATCACCATTCCTTTTTTTACGAACTTAACGAGCCAACGACAATCAAGTTCGTCTTACGAAAACAATGAAGTACCACGACTCGCTTGGAGGCTCAATCGGAGACTCGTTCGGAGACACGTTCGGAGACTTTGCTGGAGAAATGAATCGCAACAAGAAAATAGCATAAAAATAAAAAGGGAGCCGACCCCCGAACGGCGACCAAACGAGACGTTACAAACACAAACAAAGATCACGCTCCACCACCGTCGCCACCACCGTCACCACCGCCATCGCCACCGCCATCGCCGCCCCCATCGCCACCATCACCCTCGTTGCGGTCCGCGGTGTGCTCGGTCGCGGTCCCCTTGCGCTGGGACCTGGCCCTGCTACCTCGTTGCGAGGGCTGCTTGTCCTGGGCGGGAGGGGGAGCGGCGTCCTTGGCGGGGGGCGGGTCGGCGGGGGGAGTACGGAACCGAAGGGGGTTGACGGCGGCGAGGCGGTCCCGGGCCCGTTCGTACTCCAAACGAGCGTCCTCAGCGACCTTGCTGGCGGCCTCGGCGTCAAGCCGCTTCTGGCGGGCCTCTTCGTCGGCCTTCTCGGCCGCGAGACGAGCGTCTCGTTCCCGCGCAGCCTAGGAGAACTTGGGTTAGCTCAAAACGCAAACGTAGAAAGAGAGTACTAACGATCTGGACCTCGGTCTCCTCCTCGTCCACATCCATGGCGTCCTCCTCGCCGGGCCACACGGGGAGAGGCTTGTACTGACCCTCGGCGAAATCGAAGGTGATCTTGCGGGCCTCTTCGAACCCTTCCCAACCGCGACGGGTGTTGGGGTCCAGGTGGTCCCACTCCTCCTTGTTGTCGGCGATGGCCTTGTAGAGAGCCCCGCGTTCGCTCATGACGGAGACCCCGGACCGACGGTTGAGTTGAGGTACAATCTGGATGTCGGATAGCGTGCAAGAGGAGTCAGTGGAAGAAGAAGAAAAGAAAAAGAATAGAAGAAAACAAACTCACAACCGTATCGAGGAGCCTCTCGATCTCGGTCGCGACCTCATCCCGAGTCCCCAAGGCCATCTTGTCGGCGCGCAACAAGACCAACCCCGCTCGAACTCGGGTCTCGGTATCCTCATCGTCGTCGAAGACGACAACCATCTCTCGGGGAACGGGGGCACAACCGAGCTTCTTCGGGGCGCACCGACCGCAGGACCTGGTGACGTTGCCGGCGGTGTGCGGCGGGTGGATGAGATGGCGGCAGAAAAAGAGACCCTCGACGCTGATCACGTCCCACCACGTGCCGTCTTCCGGGTTGTACGTCACAAAGTCGGCGGGAGTGACGCTCTTGAACTTGCCACCGTCGAAGCAACGTTGGCAACACCATTGCCAACCACCGGAGAATTGGGCCTGAAGATCAAAAATCAGATATCAAAGGAGGGTCAGTCGGAGACCCTCTCGGAGACCCTATCGGAGACACGAAAACAAAAGAATATCAAAGGCTTACCAGCAACCCATTCACGCCATCCACATCCCCTCTCATCCAAGCGGAGATTACCTCCGGCGGGACGGTTCCTCGGAATCGTTCTTTCGCCTTCTGTAAGGCGTTGACCTCGTTGATCTCGAAGCCTTCCCAGTTGTTACCGCGTATGTAGCCATACACGGCGTCGTTTACCCAGTCCGTGGCGGCCTTGCGTTTGCGGGGTCTCGAGGGAGTAGGGGGAGCAGAAGGAGGCATTGTACGAAAGAAAGGAAGGAAAAGATACGGAAGATAGTAAGCTATAGGTTTGCTAAAGGAGAGAGGATACGTACGTCGAAAAACATCAAGTCGACAAACCCCCTCGGGGGTCTTATACCTTTCACATTTCGAGAACAAGACAAAAGAGACCTAGGTAGCAGCTACTAGGACAAAGCAAGAAGTCGTTACTTCGAACACGACAAAGAGAATACAGCGATATCGGTTAGAAAGGACGTCGATACATACGACATCACCTTTGTTTACATCAACGAACAATACCGCGGACAGGACCATGTTGCAATGTCCGCGGGGAAGACAATAGAAGATAGACGCGCGACGCGTCATCGTTGTCGGCTAGGCGTTTCAGACGGGTCGACGACACCGATAGACAATAGGTTCTTCATTGCAGCACCCACGGGCGCCGAGCAGTGTTTCAGAAAGAACCAGTGTACCTGGGCGTACAAATCGAAGGCTCTAGACGATCTCTTCGGAGACAATAGAGCGGAGGCACGAGGAGAGTCGCGGGGGTACAGACACTGGACGTTTCGAGGGAACAAAGAACTTCAAGATGAAACGTCTACTCTAGCCTCGGACTACTCGACTACTTTGGGCAATCTGGAATCTCGCCCTAAGGGGGGGATCCTATTATAGGCATCCGCGGTACGCATGTCGTACACACGCGGGATGTAGGTTTTCACCTCGTACGGAGGTCCGTTCGGAGACTCTCTCGGAGACTCTCTCGGAGACCTATTAGGAGATGTGTTCGAAGATGTCTAACTAGCACCTTGTAGTAGTTAGACATCCGTTATTACATTCATTACCCTACCCGTACCTTCTAGTCCCGTGTGTTACTATTCAGGTTTGCTGGCGAACCTTATAGTTTCTATACAAAGTAGACGTCCTGTTACTTTATTATCACTCGGACTAGCTTTGTCTTCAACAATAAATATCAAAAAGAAAGATAAACGACGCAAGCCGAGCACCCACCTGGGAAACCCTTTCCGATCCTGAACGGGGACTTGCTTCACTCAGAAGTTATCATATAGATCGATAAATCTTTCTTAAAATAATGTTGACACAAAGGGCAAAATGCTAGGTGCCTCCTGTGGGACTCGAACGGAAGACCATCAATATTCCCAAGGAGACACACCAGTCTGACGAGAAGACCACTGCACCAACAAGACTTTTTTGTTGCAGTTAGTTTCTTTGATCATATCAGGTCAGATTGATCACCCATATCGGGCAGACTCAACATCCTTTGGGCAAAATCTTGTGCAGCACGTCAAACTTTGAGACAAGGTTGCTGTGGGGTGTTGCATGAGAGGAATTTGTAGTTGCGAGCGTGGAGCTTGCTATGTGTTATGGTATGGCTGTCATGTGCCATGTAGTTGTTATCGTACTCTTGTCCTATGGCTGCCTGCTGCATGACATGGCAGACGGACTCGTCCTGGAAATGCTATCTTGCTTGATTTTTATGCTACAGCAAATCTGAAAACACCACTGGAATGGCAGACCCAACATCCACTAAGCCAATTTTTTTCCTATCTCATCTGGTCCAGTGGTTCAGGAGATATTCCATGTCAAAGTGTGCCCGAGATTCGCGTCTGCCCGAGATTCAATCTCGGGCAGACGCGAATCTTGGGCAGAGGATCAATCTCGGGCAGACGTGAATCTCGGGCAGACGTGAATCTCGGGCAGCGGGCAGACGCAAATCTCGGGCAGAGGATCAATCTCGGGCAGACGTGAATCTCGGGCAGAGGAAGCAAATTTGCTTCCTATTTGCTTATGACTGAGAATGACTAGTCAGTCACCGTAGTCATGCACAAACAACCCATAGTCAGTAGTCAGTCATATTACAGACTAATGACTATAGTCATGACTTTAGTCATTAGTCCCTTAGTCGCGCCGACCTCTATCTGCAGATGCATATCATTGCAGTCAGGAGATAGGCTCTTCTACACTTCCAAGTCAGTTCTAATGGATTGGTTGATCGAGCTTGCGCCTTCAGGTGGCATACAGTTGAGGATTCCGACCCTGCCACTCAGAGCACCGACCATCAACGATCGGGATCACTCCAATGTGGTACTGAAACACGTTTCATATGCCAAGTGTCCACTGCTGTGACGTCGGAATAGCACAGCCCCTCGATGATAAACAACCCGCAAGCCTCTTACGTGATTGTATGGGGGTTTGTTTGTTCCACCGCAGCCGGGGAAGAGAGCGCGTCGGCGAGGAGAGGAGAGCCAAGCCTTCGATCTGATGGGAAAAATGTGATGCACGGCGTGGGAAGGGAAGGGTGGGAATGCGTTCCGCGCGCGCGCCAAAACAAGGGGTTGGGTGGGTGGAGGACACAGGGAACGGCGGCACAGGGCGATTTGTTTTGAGTTTTGGTAAAGATCGCGAATCACACGGCCGCGCTGCTGCTGCTAGCTGGCTGCCTGGTGTTGGCTGTGCACCCACACACACCGCCTCTCCCAAGGGCAATCGACGACACCCACCATCTCTTTGATCACAACGAATTCCTTTTGCCTCGACCTCTAGCTAGACTTTCATCGACATCCTTCTCTCCTCCACCACCGACTGTTCACTCTCTCGCACTCTCTCGACGTAAAGTAGAAGTGCAGACGTGAGTGTAAAGAGGTAGCAGTAGTAGGCCTCCCCCGGACGACGCAGACGACAAAGGACGACAACACGAATCGCCCTTCGACCGCGTCTCTCGACAAACGGCCTTGATCACGACCATCACCTCGCCGGTAGAGACGAATCACACACTCTGCCGACTCATCTCCGTCTCTTTCGCCATCTAGAGACTTACTTTGACTCTACGACCTGACTCGCCCACGACTAGTTCATTTCCGCCGCTCACCAGCACGACAAACTCGCACTACAAGGGAACGCAGCCCTCACTCTCGCTTCATACCGGTTACACCTTTTCACCCCCTTTTTTCACGACCTTTGCTCTCCACTACCTTCACCTCTCTTGCGATATTTCTACCCACACGATCCGAGAGGAATTCTACTACCACAATCACGAATAGACGTCTCGCCGGAACACTTTTACCGTTTACGACTTGACGACTTGATCGATCCGAGAGGGCATCAAATGTGAGTCTTTCAGAAGGTCGTGGCGTCGCTGGCTAGCATCACGTATCAAGTTACACGGCATGCCAGCTGTGCTAGTCCATGCAAGTCCGATGTCAATCGTTCTCGATTGCTGACTATAATATCATAACTTCATTCCCGCCGTCTCCAGATGTCCCAACAGAACCCTTTCCAAAACCCTGGTGCGGGGGGCAACTACCCTTACCACAACCAACCCCAGCCCGGTCCCGGCGGACTGCCGTCTCAGCCGATTCCTGCTGATCCTCAACAAGGAGGATACTATGATGCCGATCGTGAGATGAGGGAACGATACGAAGGCGGTGGTGTCGGCAGAGAGACTTGGGCAAGCGAGAGCGGATACAGTGGCGAGTGTACGTGAAGGATTCTCGAGCTGTGGAACCTGTCTTGCGAGAGGTCTAATCTTATTGTCGTGGTACCTCGTATATAGACCAACAACCCGGTGCTCAGGCCAACTACTACCCGTCTCGTTCCAGCACCCCTACCTATACCGAGGGTAGCAACGGTGGCCACCGTGGACGAGAGCCTTACGTGAGTGCTCAGACATACCCGCCTCTCACTAAAATCTGATCACTAATGACTTGTGACGTCGCCCATTTGACAGCCGGCCTGGACTCAGGAGGCCAACATTCCCTTGTCCAAGGAGGAGATCGAAGACGTCTTGATCGATCTGGCCAACAAGTTTGGATTTCAAAAGGGTGCGTCGAGGCACACTCACCGCTGCCGTGCCGGTGATCCGTCGCTGAGCCCGCTACATCCCTCACGATTTGCTAGACTCGTCGCGAAACATCTTCGACTTTTTGATGATCCAGCTCGACTCGCGAGCCTCTCGAATGTCCCCCGACCAAGCGCTCCTGACCCTCCACGCCGACTACATCGGAGGAGAGCACGCCAACTACCGAAAGTGGTACTTTGCCGCTCAGCTCGATCTCGACGACGCCATCGGTGCCGCCCAGAACCCTGGTCTCGCTCGTGTCAAGTCGGTCCGAAGCAAGAAGAAGCCCATCACGGCTTCGGCCAAATCGCTCGACTCGGCCGTCTCGAGGTGGAGGACCGCCATGAACAACATGTCCCAGTACGACAGGTTGAGGCAGGTCGCCTTGTTCCTCTTGTGCTGGGGTGAAGCCGCCCAGGTCAGGTTCACCCCTGAATGTCTGTGCTTCATCTTCAAGTGCGCCGACGACTACTATCGAAGCCCCGAATGCCAGAACAGGATCGAGCCCGTTCCCGAAGGTCTCTACCTGAGGAGCGTTGTCAAGCCCCTGTACAGGTTCCTTCGAGACCAAGGGTACGAGGTCGTCGACGGCAAGTTCCTGAGGAGGGAGCGAGACCACCATGAGATTATCGGTTACGACGATGTCAACCAGCTGTTCTGGTACCCCGAGGGTATCGCCAGGATCCAGCTCGCGGACAAGGCAAGTTTTGGTTTTTCATCATCGTTTATCGTTCGAGCGTAGCGCTTACCTCTCCCTTCGCCCTCGTAGACCCGTCTGATCGACATCCCGCCCGCTCAGAGGTTCATGAAGCTCGACAAAGTCGACTGGAGCAAAGCCTTCTTCAAGACCTATTTGGAGAAGCGAAGCGCCGTTCATCTCCTCGTCAACTTTAACCGAATCTGGGTGTTGCACATCTCGACCTTTTGGTTCTACACGTAAGTCTTTCCCCCTGTCTTTACTCGAAATTCCCGCGCAGACCATCTGACCGTTCGTGACGCATTTGCAGTGCCTGGAACGCTCCTACCGTCTACTCGCCTCGAAACTCCACCACCGCCACCAAGCCCATGTCATTCTCGATGACGGCATTGGGTGGAGCCGTCGCCTCATTGATCATGATTGCCGCCACACTTGCCGAATTCTCGTACATCCCGACCACCTGGAACAACACCTCGCATCTAACGAGGCGATTGATCTTCCTGTTGATCATCCTGGCCATCACCGGTGGACCCTCGATCTACATTGCCTTCTTCGACCAGAGCTCGCAAGTCTCGCTCATCATCAGTATCGTTCAATTCGGTCTCGCCATCGCCTCGGTCGTCATGTTCACCGTCATTCCCTCGGGCCGGATGTTCGGAGATCGAGTCGCCGGCAAGAACCGAAAGTACTTGGCCAACCAGACCTTTACCGCCTCTTACCCCAAATTGGAGAGGAGCTCGCGGGTCGCATCTATCATGCTCTGGGTCCTCGTTTTCGGTCTCAAGCTCACCGAGAGTTACTTCTTCTTGACCTTGTCTTTCCGTGATCCCATTAGGGTCATGGTCGGTATGAAGGTGCAGAACTGTAACGACAAGGCGTTTGGTGCCGGTCTCTGCCGCAACCAGCCCGCGTTTACGCTCGCGATCATGTTCGTAATGGATCTCATCCTCTTCTTCCTGGACACTTTCCTCTGGTACGTCATCTGGAACACGGTCTTCAGTATCGCTCGGTCGTTTGCCCTCGGCATGAGCATTTGGACGCCTTGGAAAGACATCTTCATGAGGTTGCCTAAGCGAATCTACGCCAAGCTCTTGGCCACCAACGACATGGAGGTCAAGTACAAGCCCAAGGTCTTGGTATCCCAGGTCTGGAACGCCATCATCATCTCGATGTACCGAGAGCATTTGCTTTCGATCGACCATGTTCAGAAGCTGCTTTACCACCAGGTTCCCTCGGACAACGAGGGCAAGAGGACCCTTCGCGCGCCCGCCTTCTTCATCGCTCAAGGAGAGAAGAGCGCGTCCAACATCGAATTCTTCCCGCACGGAAGCGAAGCGGAGAGGCGAATCTCTTTCTTTTCGCAATCGCTCACGACCGCCCTGCCCGAGCCCCTGCCTATCGACGCTATGCCTACCTTTACGGTCCTGGTGCCTCACTACTCTGAAAAGATCCTGCTGTCTCTCAGGGAGATTATCCGAGAGGAGGATCAGAACACGCGTGTTACCCTGTTGGAATACCTCAAGCAGCTTCACCCCATCGAGTGGGAGAACTTTGTCAAGGACACCAAGATTCTGGCTGAGGAATCGACCATGTTCTCTGGGCAGAACCCCTTCGGTGGTGGCTCGGATGAAAAGGGCGATTCGAAAAAGACGGACGACATTCCCTTCTACACTGTCGGTTTCAAGTCTGCCGCGCCCGAATACACCCTGCGAACCCGGATCTGGGCGTCTTTGCGTGCGCAGACCCTCTACCGTACGGTCTCTGGTTTCATGAACTACTCCAAGGCGATCAAGCTCTTGTACCGTGTCGAGAACCCGGAAGTCGTTCAGCTCTTTGGCGGCAACACGGACAAGCTGGAGCGAGAGCTCGAGAGGATGTCCCGCCGAAAGTTCAAGTTTGTCGTCTCTATGCAACGTTACTCCAAGTTCAACAAGGAGGAACACGAGAACGCCGAATTCCTCTTGCGCGCCTATCCCGATTTGCAAATCGCCTACCTTGACGAGGAGCCTCCTCGCAAGGAGGGTGGCGAGCCCCGAATCTTCTCTGCTCTTATCGATGGTCACTCCGAGGTTTTGCCCAACGGCCGAAGGCGACCCAAGTTTAGGATCGAATTGCCCGGAAACCCTATCTTGGGAGACGGTAAATCGGACAATCAGAACCACGCCATCGTCTTTTACCGTGGAGAATACCTCCAGCTCATCGACGCGAACCAGGACAACTATTTGGAGGAGTGTCTCAAGATCCGTAACGTGCTCGCCGAGTTTGAGGAGTTCAATGTCTCTAGCCAAAGTCCCTACACTCAGTGGGGTAGTGCCGCCTTCTCGAAACCGCCCGTTGCCATCTTGGGAGCTAGGGAGTACATCTTTTCGGAGAACATCGGTATTCTTGGAGACATCGCCGCTGGAAAGGAACAGACATTTGGTACCTTGGCTGCCCGTTCGCTCTCTTGGATCGGCGGAAAGTTGCATTACGGTCATCCGGATTTCTTGAATGCCATCTACATGAACACTCGAGGTGGTGTCTCCAAGGCACAAAAGGGTCTGCACCTGAACGAAGATATCTACGCCGGTATGAACGCATTCGGACGAGGCGGAAGGATCAAGCATTCCGAGTACTACCAATGTGGAAAAGGTCGTGACCTGGGTTTCGGCACTATTCTCAATTTCCAGACCAAGATCGGAACCGGTATGGGAGAGCAGATGCTCAGCCGAGAGTACTACTACCTCGGAACGCAGCTACCTATCGACAGGTTCCTCACTTTCTACTATGGACATCCCGGTTTCCACATCAATAACATCTTGGTCATTCTGTCGGTCCAGGTGTTCATGGTCGTCTTGACCTTTTTGGGTACCATGAACAAGGAGCTGTTCATCTGTCGATACAACTCGAACGGCGAGATCCGACCCGGCCAATCCGGTTGTTACAACTTGGTCCCCGTCTACCAGTGGATCGAGCGATGCATCATTGCCGTCTTCATCGTCTTCTTTATCGCCTTCCTGCCGCTCTTCTTGCAAGAGTTGACGGAACGTGGAGCGGGACGCGCGATCATCCGGCTGGCCAAGCACTTCATGTCGCTCTCTCCCATCTTCGAGGTGTTCTCCACCCAGATCTACACCCACTCGATTTTGAACGACTTGAACTTTGGAGGTGCTCGATACATTGCGACCGGACGAGGATTTGCCACCACACGAATCTCGTTCAGTATCCTGTACTCGCGATTCGCTGGACCGTCGATCTACCTTGGTCTTCGTACCCTCATCCTCTTGCTCTACATCACCTTGACCATATGGACGCCGTACTTGATCTACTTCTGGATCACCGTATTGTCGCTCGCCATCGCGCCGTTCCTCTTCAACCCGCACCAATTCTCCTTCAGCGACTTCGTCATCGACTACCGAGAGCTGCTTCGATGGATGTCTCGAGGAAACTCGCGCACCCATGCCAACTCTTGGGTCGGCTACTGCCGTCTCTCGCGAACCCGTATCACCGGATTCAAGAGGAAGCGTCTCGGACTGCCTTCGGAGAAGCTATCGAGCGATGTGCCCCGTGCGCCTTGGAGGGCAATCGTGCTGTCCGAGATCCTGGCTCCTCTGGCCTTGGCGATTATCTTTGTCGTCGCCTACCTCTTTGTCAAGTCATTCCCGGTCGAAGGCTCCTATCAGCCCGGTTTGCTGCGGATCGCTGTCATCAGTTTGGGACCGATCGTCTTCAACATGGCGTTGTTGATCGTTCTCTTCCTGATCAGTCTGTTCTTGGGACCTTGCGTGAGTTGTTACTGCCAGGTTCGGATCTCGGTTTACATCCTAGAGCTAACCCTTTTGCGGTCATCTATAGCTTAACGGTTATACCAACCAGTTCGGAGCCGTCATGGCCGCCATTGCTCATTTCGGTGCTGTTGTGGGGCTCTGTGCCTTCTTCGAGTTCCTCGTAAGTGCTTGTTCAATCTATGATGAACGATGCACTCGGATCTGACGTCCAGTGGCTTCTCTCAGTGGTTCCTCGAGTTGTGGAACACGTCGCACGCCGTACTTGGAGTGATCGCTGTCATTATGGTGCAGCGATGCATCTTTAAGATTTTGATCGCTGTGTTCCTCTCTCGAGAGTTCAAGCACGACGAGACCAACCGAGCGTGGTGGACTGTGAGTCGTCGAAGTTTGCCCGAGATGATGCGCAAATTGCTGAATATTCACGATGGCGGAATGTAGGGTGTTTGGTTCAACCGAGGTCTTGGCAAGCATGTTCTCAGTCAACCCGCTCGAGAATTCATCGTCAAGGTTATCGAGATGGGTCTATACTCTGCGGACTTTTTGAGCTGTCACGGTACGTTTTGGGCTGCCAGCGAGAGACGTCCTGATACCTGCGACTAACCAAATCTCCCTTCGATCGTTCAGCCCTTCTCCTGGTGTTGACTATTCCAGTCTTGATCCCCTACTCGGACCGGTTGCACTCGACCATGCTCTTCTGGCTTCGACGTAGGTGTCGCTTGCTTCGTTTGCCATCTCGTTTGAGATCCACTCAGCTGACCGTTTTTTTTACCTCGTAATTTGCAGCGAGTCGACAGATCCGTCCTCCGATCTATTCGTTCCGTCAGCGAAGCCAACGTCGAAAGATCGTAGCCAAATGTGAGTCCATCAATGAAGTAGCTTCCGGCGCAAGTCCTCGCGCTGACCCGTTCTCTGCCCACTTTCTCAGACTCGATCGTCTACGCTCTCATTCAGGGAATCTTCATCGCCCTGATCGTGTTGCCCCTCATTTTCCGTCACGTCCTCGACCTAACGCCCTCTTCAGTACCCTTCAGCGGAGCCATCTAGACGACTCTTTCACCTTCATTGATTAGCCACAAAGCACGACCAGCATGTAGTATCCGTATTCACGAGTTGACACGGACGTTTCATCCATGACCCAAGATAGATGTTTCAAGAGAACCTAGGCAAGATTGCTCAGACCCTGTTCGCTGTTCGCATGAGTGCATGACTCATCCGATCGATCGACTTCGAGTGAGCGAGTACCGGATTTGACCGGGCCTCGGCAGCATGTGAGCAGCACGAGCATATGGCCAGCATATCTTTGCAAAAACATACCCACTCTGATCATTGCAAGGTAAAGCAACCCCACGGCTGATTTCAGAATCACTTCGAAATCTTGGACCTCCTTGACGTTACAGAACTGCGAGTCCCTGTGGATCGACCCCACCATGACCCAGGCGGACAGGCTTCGCCAACCCCTACTGGACCGAGAAGACCAAGAAGTCACTGCCGGACATGACGAACATGATGAAGTCGAGTATGAGGGCGACTTTACGGTAGGTCTCATTGGATTTTATACATGTATGTCCTACTGCTTGACATCGCTGGCCGTTATTAGTTGCGAGCCGTCGTGGTCGGACTCTTGGTAGGAGTATTGTGCGTTCACGAACTTTGAACTATTCTCAGCAGGAAATCAGCTAAATTGCTTGTAAATTCTAGACTAGCATTCACCAACCTATACTTTGTGCGTTCTTGTTCCGGAAGTCTTCGCCAGTCTGGCTAACCGGATCCTCTCGGTGCAGGGTCTTCAATCGGGATGGATTTCGATGATGTCGCTTCAGTCGTCATTGCTTGGATTCGCCATCTTTAAGCTGCCGTTGCCGAGATTTCTCTCACCGCCGGACAGACCGTTTACTGCTCAAGAGAACGTGGTTGTACAGACAACAGCGGTCGCCACCGGGACCCTGCCCTTAGCAGCTGGACTCGTAGGCATTATCCCGGCCTTGGAACAGCTAGACCTTACTCTGGACGGTGTAGGCCCGATGAGGTTGTCCTTCTGGCAGCTCATAGGCTGGAGCATCGGGATATGCTTCTTCGGGTGCGTGGAGAGCTAGCGTTCCAGCTGCCGTTCTTTGTCGCTGAAGCGGGGAACCTCCCCCTCTTAGTGTCTTTCTCGCTGTTCCTCTGCGCAAACAAGTGGTCAGTCGAGTCGCTTGACAATGGATATTTCGCTGCACGTTGGGTCTGAATGCCGTCCTACCGCCTCAAACAGATTGTCAAGGAAAAGCTCGTGTTTCCCTCCGGCAGTAAGATATGTTTTCGTTAACATCCGACGTATCCCAGCTTATGCTTCCAGTCGCTACGGTGTATAGCTGCTACCGCAGTAAGGCATCATTTCCTTCTGCTTTGGAATGTCCACGGTGCTCAAATCATATTTTGACTCTTAACAATTTATAGCAACTCATTGCGCTCTTATTCAAGATGCCACCCCCCAAAGTTCCTGTGCCTAGAGCGACTCAAATCGCCACTTCTCATTCAACGGACTATCAACCACTGCCGACTTCCGCTGAACATGTTCGAGACCGCTCGCTGTCGCTAGACGCTGATCGTGAAGATGATGTACATCCGCAAATTCCCTTGAACGGTCTACGGAAGCAGTCCGCGGAGAGGGAGGAGATGGGAAGAAAGGGCTGGTATGTCCTTGGATCTTGCTTCGCAGCGAGCGCCTTTGTTACCGTAAGCGACATCGTCGAAGTATCCAGATAGAAGCAGACTGCTGACCGAATTTTTACGCCAATCTAGCTATTGAGCTTTTGGTTCCCAGTCGTCTTTGCGATTCCCATTTTCGACCTTGTTGGAGCGATTTTCAATACTAGTCTGGCGTCGACATGGTTGTGGTGGTGAGGCGAGGTTCGAGAACAATTCGACAAGTCGCAGCTGAATTCCACCGCGGTCAGGTTTACGCCCTCGCTCTCATATGTCGGACAAGGTATCATCATGAACTTCGAGACGACGCTATTCATGAACCTTGGGATGATCACGGGATGGGCGATCTTGTCTCCTTTAGCCAAGCTCAATGGTTGGGCCCCTGGACCTGTATCATCGTCAACAAATGGGGCTCGGGGGTGGATTGTGAGTCAAATTTGCCCGCGAGCACGAGTGTAAAAGCGCCTGAACGACTTAACCACACTTAGCTATGGGTATCGCTTGCCATAATGATCTCGGAGTCTATAATCTCCCTGATACCGGTGATCGTGAACTTTACCCGGGATTTACATTCACGCTATGGCACCCGCGCCGGCTTGAAGCGCAAGGGAACGTCTCAGGATGGCTTCGTGGCATCGTTGAGTCTCGACACCATGGAAGAAGAGGAAGAGCTAGACCCCGAACCGCCACATCGACTAGTTCCGGACAGCTGGGTAGTTATTGGGCTAGGCTGCAGCGCAATCTTGGGAATCTTTCTGGTATGGTGGATCTTTGGCGCCGACGGTATCAGTCCTTGGGCGACTGCAGTGGGCTTGGTCTTAGCATCGATCCTTAGCCTTTTGGGGGTTAGAGCCTTGGGAGAGACAGACCTGAACCCAGTCTCCGGTATTGGCAAGATCAGTCAGCTACTATTCGCCGTCTTGCAGCCAGGAAATGTGGTTGCCAACATCATCGCTGGTGGTGTCGCAGAGGTAGGTCTCTCACCATACCCAGCAGTATGTTCTCAGCTGATCCTATGGGAATCTTCGTTAAAAAGGCAGGGGCTCAACAGTAGGTAGAGCGGCATGCGAAACCTCCATTGCTGCGGCTAACTGGAAGTCATCTGGAACAAAGAGCTGGCGATCTCATGCAGGATCTCAAGACGGGATCATTGTTGAAAGCCTCCCCGCGATCCCAGTTTTACGGTCAAATGATCGGAAGCTTTGCGAGCGTCTTCGTTTCTGTCGGAGCTTACAAGCTATATACGAGCATCTACGAGGTCAGTCGATCATCAGATTATCGGGCTCGAATGGCTTGAGTAAGGAAGTCGAACTTGCAATTTATGCCTTCGCGTTTAGATTCCTGGGCCGGAATTCCAAGTGCCAACCGCTGCGATCTGGTGAGACATATAGTTTGTCCTCCTTGAATGTCGCTTCTGGCCACTGATACCTGCCTGTACTACTTTAGGCTGAATCTCGCTCGATTGCTGAATACTGGACATCTCCCTCCAAAATCTGCCGAATTCATGATCGCATTTGGGCTTCTCTTTGCGGTAATATCCAGCTTAAGATATATATTGCCGCTCTTCACAAAACGAGCGACGCCGAGGTTTGTGGCCTACCTGCCGTCTGGGATCGCATTTGGTAAGACCGTACGGCCGTATCGCGAGTGGTGTTTACTCATCTCTACGGTCTTCTAGCGATCGGATTCCTGAACGTACCGAGCTTCTCTCTCGCTAGGCTCATCGGTGGCATTGTCGCCCTGCGGACAAGACGCAACGGAGAAACGCCGCTGATTGTCATCGTCGCGGCCAGCGGCCTGGTGCTTGGCGAGGGTGTCATCAGTATCGTAGGTCTAGGCCTTGCAGGTAGCGGTCAGGGCGCAGCCAGCTGTTGGGGTTGTAATCTAGGTCATGGCGGGTACTGCTCCAGAGGGTGTTGAGCTTTGTACATGCAACTATAACATACGCCTAGCACTGATCATTGACGGGAAATCATCATTATGACATTGCGTGGAACGACTGTAACTAATAAAAAAACAGAGATTGGCCGGAACTGCAGATTTGTTCAGGGTCATCATGACCGAAGTGGGCTTGGTTCAGTCTGAGTATTGTTCACGTCATATCGGGCTGTTAGTCGTGAACGCACGTCCCCATTCGACGACACGCGAGATCGATGGGCGAGTTCTCTGCTGCTTTCCTACAACACCGGGCGCACATCCAGCGGAATACCTGACAACATGGTGAGAAACGCTTTAGTCATGGTGATCCGATTGCGGAAAAAGGATACCGCCGCTTACCCGCAAAAGGGCGACTGCAGGTAAGAAAAAGTAAAAAACTTTTACCACAGCTGGGAATCGAACCCAGTGCTATTCCTTGGGAAGGAATAATGTTACCACTACACCACTGAGGTGATGACATTAAAACCTCATAATGTGGGTACAGAATCACTATCACAAACAGCAGATGGGATGCCTTATACTGTTCAAGGTTCATGTAGGCTTGCCGTGCTCTCTGGTCTTGAGCCGTATTCCAGCTTTGCATCTCTATGCTGAACTTCTTCCCATCAGAGACGGAAGCCGCCTAAATCAGTGACAAGCAGCCGCTTCAAAGGCAGTGAAAGTGAATAGATCAAGATATCATTACTGCTGAGCTTTCAGCTGAAGTCCTTATGATGCGTGTCATGTATAGCAACCCATCCAACCATCATTTTGACCCTCATCCTTACCCAATGATCCAGAATCCTGCTCATGTTCCACCTCTTCTCAGCTTGGCCCTCCTTCAGGCTGGTATTAAAGAGGAGGACTAACAGTCTACGTGGGGCTAGGTCTAAGGGTAATGGTGTAATAACGGATGAAGTTTATACATACAATGAGCCTATTATAATAAGCACCTATGGGAGATGTAAAAGTAGACCCCTGTGGGGATGTCGAGAGGTGTCTCCGAAGGGACCTCTGAGGGGGTCTCTTGCGGGAGTAGCGATGCGTCACGTGACCGCTATAACAGCTGGTCCAGGACAGCAATCTGCTCCACACATCACCCTGAATCTATCATAAGGCTGCAAGCCTGGATAATAACACACAGGACTAGAAGGTACGGCCAAGGTAATGACTGTAATAACAGATGTCTGAATACTACAGCATACTACTATAGGCATCCGCGGTACACATGCTGTACACATGCGGGGTGTAGATTTTCACCTCATACGGAGGTCCATTTGGAGACCCTCTCAGAGACTCATTAGGAGATGTGTTTGGAGACGTCTAACCCCTAAGTTTTGGGACTTGCTCCTGATTAAAATGCGGTACAGTTACGGTAGCTGGTAAGATCGCTCGGCTGCATTTACCAGCTACGTCCATCAGATGCAATAGTCACGTCGCTGTGACTGTCACTGATTACAACGCTTTTCCAACAGGGACAATTGGATCGCCTATCTCTTCTCCCGCTTGCCCCAGAACAACAGAATCTTCAATACTGGGGATCACTTGGCCTGGACAATCCCAGATCCGGACGGCTATAATTATCTTTTGCTAGGTAATGAATAGGCTTGAAAACATGTATGGACTGGACTCGGCAGACCGCTGACTGGACCTGCTTACCCGTGCAGGTGCCCCCGACCACAAATTTTGCACATGCCGCCTTCAGATGGTACTAGAAAACGCCTCTCCGCCCATCTGACACCGTCAATTCTTGGCCTGGTGTGCTGCTTATGAGCTATTGCGTTGTCGCTTGAGATCTGATGTCGCACATACCAGTATAACTCCAAACTAGTACGGAGCTTAGCAGACTGGCACGGAATGTGAAGGAGTTAGAATCATGCGTGACAGTTGCTTTATGGATCGTGAGGAAGTTATAAATCGACAGGTCGACTACAGTATGCGGCGACCCAGATGAAACACACGCGCTCCAGCAATTCACTCACAAATAGCGAGACCCTCCCTGTATGCCCACGAAGCCATGTAATATGCAGGCCTCCTCCAAGTCCGGGATAGTAATATGCGGGCCTCCTCCAGGATGGCTGTCAAATTGGCTCGATTGAGAACGGGGGTTCTTGCTGAACTGAATGTTATTGGGCGAAGCAATATCTCCATTCCGTATGTGGGTAGCAGCATTCTTACAACAAGTTATGCGGTCGTATATATCAATATCTGTGCTTCAATGAACCGACACTTTAATCACCCAGACGGGTGCTCATTGTTATCACCCAGACAATTCCATCAAATCGTCAGCTAAGGGTTTGATCATGTTAGGTAGCCAGCAACCTGTGTGTTCTCCGGGACTTGTGTAGGGTAGTAGATAGATAAATGAGTGTGATAGCAGATGAACTACATATTACAAGAGTGATCGTAGTAATTAGAAGTTACCTATCGTACCATATAAGTACCTGCTCCGCCGGAGTTGCTGGCGGAGAACCCGTTCGGATGTACACTCTAGGCGTACCGCGGATGGCTATAACAGGAGGAGTGTCTGATGGAGACCAAGAAACTTGCAGACAAGATGACGAGTCGGCCGAGACTGGATGTGAGACGATCAAGGAGAGTCGAGCGGAGATACGGATGGGGAAACACAGAGTCAGTTTATGCTTGTGCGCAGACCAGACTTGATGAAGATCTGATATGATGAGTCGGACATTCTTACAGGAGACAGTCGTCGCCCTGCATCAAGAAAGAGCAGGAGAGAATCATACGGGTACGAGTGACGAAGCTTCGCTCATGCGTGAGGTGAGTGTATGGCTACATGCGCTCGAAAGGCTGCCATCCTGACCTCAGCTTAGCTTGCCACCAATGCCAATGTGGTACGCTTCCTGGCCGATATTCGCAAGGCGACTTCTCCCACAGCATCTGAAATGGAGAGGACGCAGCTCGTAACGTTGCTGTGCGACTCTGGCCTAGGACAACTAGGAGGTAATGATCAACTAGGCCAGAAATGACGTGCATGGCTGGCCAGCCAAGGTGTTCTGCTGGCGTCGGCAAAGATAAGCCCGGAGGTATCGTCTCAATTGGGATTGATAACTGAACGGGAAAAGATCCAGATGAGCAGGATATCACAGGCGAAACAAGGATACTCTGCACTCAAGAAGGACATCATTTGCCTCCAGCAACAGTGGGATGACGTGGAATGCGAATGCAATCGAGACAGAGAGACCAAAGCTTTCTTGCTCAAGGCCGCCTCCCGCTTCAAAGGATTATTGGAATTGGTTGCGCCTGGTTTCTCCGCAAAACTCAAGAAAGACGCTGATAAAAATTGAGTGAGGTGTACATAAAGCGCCAGGATATAACGGCGATAATATAGTAACGGCGATATAAGACAAGCAATAATATAGGAACGGCGATATAAGACAGACATATAACTTATGAATGTATGTGATCCAGCCCTCAAGCCCAAAAATGACCTGTAACATGTGAGCTTGTATTCTCAATGGTTCAATGCTTTACCACTTGGCGAAGGCCGCGACAACTTGCTGTGCAAATAAGCAGCGCATATATCGATGTCGTGATGTGATTGACATACAATCGAGAACCGGTGGTAGCAGGGACGAAGAGGACGAATCCGAGTGCGTGGACGCGGCGTTGAGAGCCAAATCGCGAATCCCGCCATTACCTGATAGGAAGCATTTCTAAAGTTTACATACATCAAATGATACACAACGGTAGTGAACAACTGTCATGGCAGACATATCTAACAATCATATTTACATTGAACAAAGCTACCGCAGCATTGATACAACTCGTGCACAGTCGACAAGAAGCCAGAAGATTCGGTCATGGACGATCGTTTGGAACGTCAATTGTAATGTTGGGAATCATGTACCATCGTTACATCGATGCGCTTTCCATTACACATTATACCGGCGCTCCAGACACTTCGAGCTTCACCCATTTTGACAATACAGTGGTAGGGGTACGCTTTGTCATAGCTTCATAGACATACTGTCTCAAGGATGGCGATTTGGGCCAGGAGACCGAGTCGAGTGTACATGGACGGGACAGGGGGCCGCAAATCAATTGCGGAAGGGCCAAATTCCCCAATAGATTCATCGGATTGGCTGGAAGAGATCCGCTCAGACATTCAAGAAGGGACTCTGTGTTATAAAGAATGGACCTCATCATTCGGGACAAGGAGTCGGCAGTACAGGTAGTGCTGTTTTATGCGATCAGCCCACATAAAGAATGGACCTCGTCATTCGGGACAAGGAGTCGGTAGTACAGGTAGTGCTGTTTTATGTGATTCTCCTTATACACCCAATTGTCCCAGCATAAATAATATGGTCGAACTCATGAATACTACCTCAATCACGCAACCTGTGACCGAGTGACGATCGGAACCGGAACGTCGGCTCAGCATAACCTCGGACTTATCCCGACGCGCTACGGAACGCGCCTTTATTTGGCTTTTCCGCCCGATTAAGCCCACGACGCGCTCTCGACCGGTCAAACACACCGCCGCAACGTAGTTTAGAGGATGGCGATCTATTGTAGAGTAGAATGAGGAGCTTAGAACCGAATTGGGTTCTAAGCGACGATATCAAAGTTCATCATACCGTTACCTTCTGTATTGTGGACTAAGTCACAACGAAACGGCCGCTATAGTACCGAAACGTCCCGAAACGCCCAACAACTCCCGCGTCGACGTATTCTAGCCTCCCCGTGACACAACCAAACACGTCTTTTGATCTCTACCAAGGTCTTGAGGGCGAGGTCTTTGGTGTACTGAATGGCGTCTTTGATCCCCAGATATAGCTTTGTGTCCTCCTTCTGAGTTGCTGGCGGGACTGGAAATAGCAGGTCATACGATTGCAGCATGGTATCCAACTCAGCCGCATATTGGCCAAGTTTGGGACCTGTTTGACAATCAACTTGAAATCCATCAATGACCCGAATCGCACAGACTCCGCATGTACTCACCCAATTGAAGGCGTTCAACAAAAGAATCATCTGCCAGTGCTAGAGCCATGAAACACAGCAGCAGACCGACAGCTGGAATGTATTCATTGCTGATGGGCTCCTTTGCCTGGCGGGCCGCTCCCTTGTAGATAGCCTTGAGAGAGTCGTAATGGAGGAAATGTTGTCCAGAACAGAGGGTCGGTTCGGGGGTGTAGACACTGTGAGGAGTACTGGAAATCATGATTCTGTATGCTTGTAGTCAGTTGCGCTCTCCTTCTGATGAACCTGAAATTGTAATCTACAGGCAGTCTCCGGGCCGAAGGATAAGGTGTTCCGCAGAGCCTTCATCGGGGCAAAAGATAGTCCATACCTGTAATCGAGCTACTGTCAGTAGTGGGATGGGTTCTGTTGCAACAAACGCCACTCACTTTAAGACCGTAATCAACTTCAAGCATAGTGAGACATCCACTACCATCCTCATGATCACCTTTGATCGTGCCTGCAGTGCTTGCGAGTCTGAAAGAGCCGAACTTGTTTATCTGTTGTCCTGGTGAATGCTTTCCGTTGTACTAGTTCTTCAACAAAGTCTTATTCTTCTTGATGTGCCGCATTCCTATGTTGTAAGCCAACACATCATGCATGAAACAACTGCAAGGTAATAATGAGCAGAGGTCAGCAGACGTACAAGAGAAGAGCGGGAAACCAGTGCTTACTCCTGGGCATTCTGGAGAGGTGACCCAGGGATCTCGAGGCAATTGTATCCCTTGGCCGACGTGTCAAACTGTGTAAGAGCCTCTCCAAGTGCGATATTCCTTGTCTCAGGGGGTTTCGTGCCCTCGACAAGTGCCTTTGGAAGCTGGCTCATATCCTGAACTTCTAGCTCGGTATCTTCTGTCCATCCTTCCGGCAAGAAACCTTTAGCAATGGTGCTCGGTGATGCATCGGAAGTGATGGGTCTGGATATGCCGAGTTGATAGAGGGCGGGAGTCTTGTGTAACAAGTCCAGGCCCTTGTTGGTGGGACGTAGCACTGCCAGTGGAGTAGTGGAAAGGGGCTTGGTAACGAATGTAGAAGCAGCCGCGACGAGATAGTTGAACTCGTCAACGACAGCGTTGTGGTTGTGAATAGCAAGCTCCCAGTTGCCTTGAGTACGGGTGTTGACTAGCATGGTATTCGCCCCCGTATCTGCAAATGCCAACGAGTACCGAGTCAGGAATGCCTATATGTCACAGACGCCCGGCTCTGAACATACCGACTGATCCTATCCTACCGAGGATCACCTTCTTCTCGGGCGTTGCCTTCCCTTTCTTGTCTGACGCCAGGCAACGCTGCTTCTTTGTCATATGCTCATCGGCTACGACCCAACACAGGAGAATCTAGCATAAGTATCATGCCCAGTACGGTCCTGTTCCTCCTTTGTTGCCGTGTAAGCCCTCATCCTTGTCCTCTCCTCCCTCCTTGCCCGGACCCTCTCTTACTCACCTGAAATACCTTTTCTTTTCAGATTACAAGGGAGGCTGTTTCTCCTATCGAGACATGCTTGACAGCCCTTGAAGTGTCCCCGGGCATTCTTCTTGGATGCGCAAGGGTTTTTACATCCAGCAGCGATCTGGCAGATAGGCGGAGGGGGCGGGTCGGAGCAGCAGGGTCTTGGATCGAGCATGTCTGTCATCCCACTGATCCCAGTCAAGAATTCATAGGGACGTGAGGTTTTTTCTTACAGACGTGACTTTTGTGGGGTAAGCGGAAGAAAAGTTTCTCGAAATCCTCCGACGCCAGAATTAGCCCGATATCCTCCGACAAGCACACGTCAACGACGTGGTCACTTTGTAGTACCGCCAGTCGATGTGTATGTACCCCTGAACTACGAATATGGTATCACCGACATATACATCATGTCATCCTCGCCAATTTGCGAGGGAAGTCCTCCCTGGTCAGAAATTCTAGCCATAGAATACCTCGAGATCGATCGCAGCAGCCCCGCTCCATCGGAAATTCTTCCCATAAGTAATACCAACACTCACCCTGCCCCCCAATACCTACGAGAAATCCTCGATCATCCCGGTTACAATGATCGCGATGATGCATTTCGAGCGATACAAGCCGTCGCTGAAAAGCAAGGCTTTGCAGTCAGTAGGGAGGCGGTTGCGGCAAACAACCTTTACGTCGTCTGTGCCCAGAACGGACATCATAAAGATTCCCATCGATATATGGCGAACGGACGGATGAGACAAAACTCTATCGTTAAAACTAAGAAAACTGGCTGCCAGTGGAAACTTTACCTCGCCAGAAATAAATGGTCTTTGGGTCTTTGGAAATTCTCGGAGAGAAACCTTCAGCACAATCACCCTTTCACTGGCTCGTACGCCTTCCATCAGCATCGTCACATGACGGAGAGTGAAGTCGCCTTGGCCGTCACCGCCCTAAGCACAAGCAAAAAAACCTCTGCGCCAGCTATTGTCGAAATGCTCCACAAGAAAGCCAGCGAGGAAAAGAGAGATTGCTACGTCTCTCCCCAGGAGATTTACAATCTCAAGTACCGCCTCAAGGCCGTTGCTAGAGGAGGTCGCACGCCCGCCGACGCTATCATTCGAGAGATGGTTTAGAAAGGAATCCCCCATTGCTATCGATCGAACGAAATGGGGGAACTGCAGACGCTCTTCTTTACAAATCCCCTCGCTATAGTTCTGGCGAAACATTACGGCTACGTTCTTTTCATGGACGCGACGTACAAGACCAACTGATACCAAATGCCGATGCTACATGTCGTCAGCATGTCTCCGACGAACAAATCCTTTACAGTCGCACTGTGTTTTCTCTCCACCGAGAGCACAGACGAATACGTCTGGGCGCTGCAGTCGTTGAAACATGTCTGTCGAGAACTTCCGACGCAAGTTGTCTTGACAGACCAATGTGATGCGTTGAGAAATGCTCTCACCTTGGTCTACCCGCACTGGAAGCAGCAGCTTTGTGCGTGGCATCTCGGACAAAACCTCAACAAAAATTTCCGGCCCCTTGTTCCGAAGGACGATTTCGAGAAAGTCAAACGAGCCGCAACATTCTTGCGCCTTGAGAAGTCGGAGGCTACTTTCGAAAGACTCCTTGATGAGTACAGCGACGAGTTCCTGCAGAACGACAAGACTCGTGACGCCTGGCTTTACGTGATTGGCCAACACAGTGAAGGCGATCACTTCTTAGCCCATCGATTGTTGACGACGCTCAATTTCGGAGAAACTACAACTTCTCGAGGAGAGTCTTTCCATCGTGCTTTGAAGAACACCATCGGCGGAGCAAATGCCGACATGTTTACTGCCGTTCATGCCTCGCTCAACCACATGAGGGCAACTCATCGCGCCATCTTCAAGGCGCACGCAACTGACAGTATCGGTTTTGGAAAAGATTTCCCCCAATGCATGCAGTCGGTAAGTTGTCTGCAGAAAATTCCCTTAGGAAATTTCCCTGACAACTCCTTCGAAACCATAGCTTACCGGACTGATCGCCTCTCGCGGTCTGAAGCTAATGTTCCACGGAGCTTATCGACTGCAGCAAGCCGCTCGTATCAATGCCACGCCTCTCAAACCCTGCAGTGGAGGCATGAAGCTTCAGCAAGGCCTTCTGTGTCAGCACGATTTCGACGAAATCCTGGCGCCGGACAACCCCCATCCTTTAATTGACCCCGCCAGAATTCATAAATTCTGGCATTTGCGTCAACAAAAAGACTTGCAAGCAGAAGCCAGGACTGTGGCGAAGGAATGGGTCGACGTCACACATACTGTGGGAACATTCTTCACCCACTATCCTGAAGGGGATATCGAGATTCTCCCACCTCTCCAGGCTGAGGACGTCTTTCTTCCTCGAAATGATTATTTCGACAGCAACGACGGAGAAATTCGAGAGATGTCTCCCAACGCCGCTATTATTCAAGAACCCCTCAGCCGTCCCCAATTTGTTCGGTCGCAGGCGAAAGCAAAGGCCAAAGGTCAGAAGAAGCGAGACTACGGACAGCTACGGAATGGACTTGGGCCTACGGAAGATATCGTGGCCAATTTGACAGCGTCGGGACGTCTAGAAACTGGCAACGAGACAGTCAATCGTCGATTGGACGCAGAGGAGAAAATCGCCAAAAAAGCAGCGAGGAAATGTGGCCACTGCAGAGTCGTTGGCCATACAATCAAGACTTGTGGTCTCTACAAGAAGTCGCAGGCCGCAGATATCCTCGAGGCTCGGAGTACTCAGGCGTCAAACTCCTCTCGAAACCCTCCGCCGTCAGGTGTTCAGCAGGATATAGCTTCCAACCCCACTCGAGGCCCCTTTCACCTCACCGCGCCTCAATATGGCTCTCAAAGTCACACTTATCTGCCTCTGCCCACGTCGACGCCTGTTTTTCCTGGCATGCCTTTTTCATCATTTCATCCTCGAGAAATTCCCTCGCAACATTTTTTCAACTACATCCCAGAGGCGTCGTCTTCAGGAATTGCTCCGGCTTCTCAGGGCAGTTACTACAATCACCCGATGTAGAACAATGGCGCCAAAGGACCCTTCGCTTACGCAAGATTTGAAACGAGGTCCCACTGCTAGGGTTTTTTTACTATTGTTATTATCGTCTCGTGACTATGTCATCGCTGATCACTCTCGCTTATGTCTGACGAGTTCTTTGATATCGTGGATACTACGGCGTGAGTAACAGGGGCTTTGATTCCGTCGCAAACCTTCTCACGATTTGTTCTTTGCAGATCGTCGATCAGGAACGTTTCAGACGCTACAACAATAACAATTCATTCTCTTGACAACGTTTCGACCTTCTCAGTCGTCTCTTGACGTCGCTTCGACCTTATCGGACGTCTCGAATTGGCAATAAGAACAGATCGAGCGTCGCTGCGTCTCTCATGACATCATGAGCAGCGAAATGAACAGAGTTTAAAGTTACAGACGATTCTTTTGTTCTCGATCGAGTCAAATCGAGGTCGACGCCTCGCTAACAAACTGAGAAGCATATATACCCCCACCCCCCCCTCTCGATTTTACTTTCCCCCCCTCTCGAACATACTTACTACATTCACTTCATTACCTAGATACATCTCTCTCGAACATCACCTTCGTCAACCTTCACCCGACATACTCCGACTGTAACAAGAACAATGGTCCAGTAAGTTTGAATACATTGGTCATGCTTCTCGACCGTTCTCGATCTGATTCTGTTTCACGTAACGTTCTTCAGCACTCGAAACGCCAAGCAGACCCAGACCGCCGAGTGAGTTTAGTTGTCGTCTAAATTCTCTCGATATCGAACGTCGTTTGATTTCGTCCGTGTGTGTTTGCAGTGAGACCGAGGAAGAGCGTCGGGCGCGTTTGGAGTACAGGGAGGAGGAGGGGGACCAGTTGGTGCGGAAGTAAGTACCATCGTTTAATTTCCCTCGATATTTGTCGACGGCTGAGTTTTTTCGTTGTATTTAGTGAGGGTGAGACCGACGAGGAGTACGATGCCCGGGTCGTCGCCCACATGGCCGGGGCCGGCCAGCCGAACCAGGAGTAAGTTCACGTTCTTTCTAGTCTATCGACGTTACTTTTCTCGAGATTCACATCGACGTTAACTTCATTCGCAGGGCCACCGACGCCGCCGCCGCCAAGGCCCGAGCCGCCGCCAATGCTCAAGCCGCCAAGGACGCTGAGGCCGCTAAGGCCGCTAAGGAGACCGAGCAGACAAAGGCGAGCGAGTGAGTTTTTTTTTTTTGTCGACGTAAATATTCTCGAGATCAATTTCGGTATCAACTCGATTTGCAGGAACGCCAAAGCAGGTCCCTCCGGGACGAAGAGACCAGCGGAGGCCGACTCGCCGAACACTCCGCTGTGAGTTCAACGATATTCTTTTTTCGAAAATTTCCCTCGCTAACTTTTTCCAACTGCTTTTTCCTCGAACAACAGCGACCTTTATACTGATGCTCGAGAACGTCCCCCGGCCCCCTTCCTCCCCAAGAATTTCATCAAGGCCGACAATATCAACGTCAACTTCGAGCCGACGCTGTTGTTGTGGGACTTTCGATTTCCGACGGTGCAAAGGTGGTGGCGAGAAATCGTCAAAGATCAAAAAGCGTGGTTAAAAAACAAAAAAAAATCGAACAAGCCTTGGCCGACGCCAAATCTCAACGCCCCGGGCATGAAGGCGATTCGTTGCGAGACGGGATGTTTCTTTCTCGTCCCCCAGAATACGAAGACGAAGAAATATGATGTTCATAAACTTCGTAAGTAAATTTCCCTCGTTACATTTCTCTCGAAATATACTGACGTTCTCTTTTTCTTGAATAGTTCACGCACGGGTGGTCGAGGAGCAGGATCTCGAGGTCCTCCCCTACCCTCCCCCCCAAGCTGAATGGCTTCGAGCAACGAAGCTGACGCCGACCGGGGAGATGAACACGGCGAGGGTGAACGGGTTCTTTGTGAGTCGACAGATTTCTCTCGATTTTCTCCGTCGCAATTCTTCTCTTGCTCACTTTCTTTCGAATTACAGAAGAACTACCAGGGCGGCTGGCGAGTCGCTTGTCCTACTTGCCTGCTGAAATACAGCGGCGCCAACGGCCCCCCCGAGTACCGCGTCGGCAACGATGAACGACAAATCCCGCTCACCGACGGTCTCGACGACGAGGTGATCGAGGAACGCGAATTGCAGATGTGCGTTACCTACAGCGGCGTCGCAATTTGTCGAGCGGCAATTCCCCTCTCCCCCGACTCGGCGTTCACGTCCTGCGGGAGATGCAAGCCGCACGGTTACCCGTGCAAGGACGACGGCGGCGCCGAATGGACGTTCTCGCCTCAAGATCCGGAAGTCGAGCCCTCCCTCCGCCTTGCCAAAATTCTCATGGAATTTGTCGGCGGAAAAGCTACGAAGAAGGCCGAACGTCAAGAGTTGTTCGCGATGAGCGTCAAGATCTTGCGAGACGAGATCTGCCACAGGCGCCAGTCAGTCGCCATCGACGACGCCGACAACTCCCACGACGCCGGTCCCTCGGAGGCTTTCCGTAAACTTTTTACGTCGCTATTGGAGGACAAGAAACTCTGCGGCGGTAAAGAGGACGAGGACGAAGACGAGAGCGAGGTCGAGGTCGAAGACGAGGTCGAGGAGGAACCCGAGGCCAACGCTAAGGGGAAGCAGCGAGCCGTGCCGAAGAAAAAGAAGACGACTAAGTAGAGCGTCGATAGATTTCGATAGGGTTGTACAGTCGTGGCTTGACGGTCTCTTTACGTTATAATGATCATTCTTACGCGTGAGAAACTTTGCCCGGACAATTTATCGTCGGAGGATTTCGAGAACGTTTTCTTCCGCTTACTCCACAAAAGTCACGTCTGTAAGAGTAAATGTCACGTCCCTATGAATTCTTATCCCAGTCGGTATCATGATATCAAATAGCTAGTGGCTAGGTGGCGCCCTTGCCAGGTCCAGAAGGAACAACCAGCAACCAGATCGTTTTTGGCCATCGTTTTCAATCGCCAGGACGCAAGATCATCGTCATTTTCAACAACGATCATCATCGTTTCCATGTCGTTTTCGTGTCATTTTTGTATTGTTTTTGTGTCGTTTTTGTATCGTTTTCGTGTCGTTTTTGTATTGTTTTTGTGTCATTTTTGTATTGTTTTCGTGTCGTTTTTGTATTGTTTTTGTGTCGTTTTTGTATTGTTTTTGTGTCGTTTTTGTATTGTTTTCGTGTCGTTTTTGTATTGTTTCTCAAAACGACGCGCGACGCGCAATTCAGAAAAACGCACGTCGACCTACCGAGGCCCGAATTGCCTTACGCCATTGTCTTACGTCAGCTCCAATTTCATATCCTTCGGAACCTAACGTCAAAGGTGTTCCATCAAGTTCCCTTTTTATCACTGACTCTGCTGCACAGGATTGAATCACTGTGCTTGTGGTTCCGAGCGTCATCATGGCCGTGCAGTGGCAGCGGGAATTGGCGGGCTATGCCAGCTGGACATGGGAGCGCATAGCTCTGGTGGCGAATCCCGAGGAGATGCAGAACGCCTATGATCAAAAGAAGTCCGTAATTATCGTGACTATCAGCATCGTGTCAGGCTGGGTACCAGGCATGGCAACAGCTTCAAAGAATTGGTAATGGAGCTGTTGACGGGACGAGATAGGACTTCGTGTCACATGTGGTTTGCTATACAACAGAATGGCACCTACAAGTAGGTCCTCCCGTACTGAGATGTGATTTGCTAGGTATTTTCGCTGATTTCCAAACGAATGGGTGACATCTTCCAGGCAAACTCAAAGGGCTCACGGAGAGATTCATTGGCTCATTTTGGACGAGTTGCATCTGGCCAAGAACCGGAATAACAAATGTGCGCGTGCTCTGATGCGGTTGGCATGGGTTACCAAAAAGGTAGGTTGCCAGCGTGTACAGAGAATACATACCACACCGGAAGGCTTACCTATTGGTTCTTTTTATGCACAGGTGCATCTGATTTCAGCTACAATATTGAGCAACTCGATCTACGATCTGTTCGTGCCAGCGGTTATGCTCCGCATGACCACGCCAGGCAACTTCGACAGATGTAGGGCTTCTATTCGGGTGGGTGCAACCGAACTGAGGGGGCAGATGTCTGTCGACAAAGAACGGTTTGACCCTGAGGTTGCCAAACTTTCCGGGGTTTTCCATCCTTCCGTCTTCCTCTATCGTACTTCGGACGTCTGGGAGGGCAGTGAACTCGTCCGTTCTACACCACAGGCCGAGTGGGTCACTTGGCTACAAATGCGCAAGGGGGGTCTAGAACACAAGATCCACCGAAAGTTGATGAAAAGGGCTTACAACTCCTGACGGAACATGATGGGAGACAACGATGTGGGTAGGCGGAAGCTACCTCAACTAGCTCTCATGGCAGGACTGCGTAAAGCTTTATACTGTCCAACCATCATCATGGAAGGCCCGCGAGCCGTGGGACCATGTCCGGAGGACAGTGATTTGAGGTATCATTCACGTGCTACCCTAAACAGCCCCCATGTCTGGCGCACCGGCCAACATGCCCAAGACCCTGCGGTAGCTCAGGAGAGAAGGGTGCTTACCTGGGGTTTCCGAAGCCAAACATGGTCAGCTCTGAATTCCCTATTCGGAATGTGGGGTGACCAGCAGGACATGGTCAAGATGCAATTTGACAATGACGAACTCAGGACGGAGCTACGCAAGGCACCGGAAGAGAGGGATATTGTCCTCATTGCTGCGATGGGCCCGGACTTTCTGAATCTGGTCAGAGATTGGTTGAAGGCCAAGGGCTTTGTTGACGGGACCGCAGCTGATCCTGGAGAGAAGGCTTTCTTTCTCACCCTCACCGCCGAGCCTACAAGTTGCAACAATCGAGGGCGCACAATCGGCCTGCTCAAGCGGGGCAATACGAAACAGCCGCTGTGTGTGCTAGTATCTATCCCGGTCTGTAAAGCGGGATTGAACCTGTGAGTTCCATGAAGCACCTGACACATGACCGGATGGCTCAGCTCAGCTCACGTATTCCTACTGCTCAGTCAACCCTGCAGCTATACAATCATCGTCGACATGCCCTGGACCTACGCGGATCTCACCCAGCTGATCGGCCAAACCATTAGGATGGGGCAAGAACGACTTGCTCGCATTGCCGTCTTGCTAGTGGAGGGGACCTTTGAGATGACGGTCTGGACATTGGTTGAGGCTAAATGGGTAGGTGATCAGTGAATGTATTTTGGGCCTAGCTCGCCGCTCACTTCAGTCCTTATCTCCCCTTGTTAATACGCAGGAGATGACCGTGGGGGTTTACTATGGACTGGAAGTGCTCAAACAAACATATAGCATCTTCATGATTGATGACAAATGGATCCTCGGCATGTTCGACCTGACCAAGCCTGATGCAGCCCTGACGGAAACATCCTGATCTGCTGGGAAAAGGCAAACTGCGGGGAAGAAGAAGGCACAACTGGATGCGGGTGCGCTTGTATAGTTTCGAGCAGAACCTGCGATAACGTTACCGATATGCAAGGCGTGTGCGGTTGTGCTAGAAACCTACGACCTAGCCCTTACTTATGGCCCTGGGAGTCGATGTGTGTGTAAATGCGATAGCCCTACGATCTGCTCCTTTCAGAAGCCTTGTTCATCAACTTCGAGCCATATTGGACGGTGGGATGGGTCCAGATCGACTGACTTTCGACGCAAGGCTTGTTAGAACTCAAGATTGCAAGGCGACGTGCACCGGATGATGATTTGCGGAGCGCTAAGAGGTGTTTTAGCGCCCCAAAAATAATCACCCGGTGCACGTCGCCTAATCCCAACTTTGTGGAATGGCATCATCATGGCAAACGACCTGTCGGTCATCCCTTCAACATACTAGTACATACTTCAAAGATCAAAGATATATATATACATTTATATATAAAGGACATCCCTTTCGTACCAACCGAGCCGTCTACTATATCTCCTATAATCTCCCGCTAGTAGCGATATTGTGAAATGAGCTGTCTTCACGGCAGTCGGTTAACACAAAACTTACACTTCTTGATGGTTGTCTTCTTGGTAAACATGACTACCCCGGGTGCTCTCCCACATATTGATTGATGTAATGTTCAATTTCTGCCAATCTGAGAAAGACTAGGTCGCCTGTTCAATCGAAGTTGTCAGTAAATGGGAGACCCATCGATGTGAAGTTCTCCGTGCTTATCTGGTCGATAGGGGACCTTGATACCCAACGCAGGCAAGACGAGTGCTCCGCCTGTATAGTTGCCTCGGGGGAACATAGCCACCCAACCATCGTGTACATCACCGGTGTCCACATGAGGTACAAGTGCGAGGTTGTGTACCAGCGCAATAGTACAAAAGACTTGCCATTGGCTGGATGTGATGGCTCTTGTACAACCACGTTCGTCAACACTTGCCTAGACCCTCCGGTATTTTTCATCAGCCGTTCTGTCAATAGCATTGAAGAGTTGACTGATAACCTGAAAGGTAGGCCCCATTTGATGGCCTACCCCCTGATCCTTTACACTAGATGTACGCTTTGGTAAAGCGAGAAGTTCCAGCTATCTGATGGGAGACATTGTTGAGCAAACAATTACCATTGTGGTGGTAGATTGACTCGTTGTTCTTGTAGTTGTCATGGTCAATGAAACGGGAAGAGTTTGGAACGATCTGGGGAGGTTCATTGGCAATCTTGACATTGAGACATTGAGACGTTTGGCTCAATTCTTTCCCTTATCTATCTGAAACAATACCGGCTGGGTCTCAGCCACAGCAAGGTAGAAACGGAATGCAATGTTAGAGATGTTGAAGATTGGCATGCTATGACATCATTGATGATGCTCAAAGGTGCAATCTCAAGCACAAAGGGTCCACATGTGACCAGGTTCACATGTTGTGACTGGAGACGCACAAATGTGACTGGAGTCACACTTATGCGACCAGAGACACACATATGCGACTAGAGTCGCATATTGGTGATGTCATTTGTGACTGGAGTCACAAATACGTGACTGGAGACGCAATATGCGACCAGAGTCGCAATTATGCGACTGCTCTAGCCGCAAGTTCACTAGGGGACATGCTCATCAGAATAGCATATATAGCAGACCATTTGGGTCTGATTTCTCTTTCCCCTCTCATGTACTACATTACGTTTATGCAAGCAACATTGATTCATCTTCACAACAAGACAAGATCAGCACTAGTAACACACCATTACTATTGCTTAGGTACATCAAGTAACCAACCTTGGTGGATCTAGTTGTTACTTCACAACACTCTGGCAGAGCTGTTCAATGAGCATATTGTATTGTATTATCTCCTAGTCTCATTGTAGTATATAGTCTTCGATCTGCTATTACATCTATATACCCTAGCTCTATATTCTACATTACCCCAAGATATGTCCTCGCAGGTCTATGCCAAGCCGGTCTTCCCTGAAGCCTTCTCAATGCCTAACATAATTCCACGCTCCAGTAGCGATCAACTCCTTTTCCAGATTGTCCACAATATCCACGGTCAAATATCTGTCTCCCTGACCGAGAACATGTGCTCAAGGATATGGTAAAGCACTTCCTGCAGAACGGTTGTCTTGCCTGACCCTAATTGGCTGTGGCAAGGATGGTGTAGCGGGTTTGAAGCTTGAGTGGACTAGTTGGTTATGGAAAGGTCTGAGCTTTTGATGGTGTGGGAAGAGTCCTCAGCTTGTCTTTACTGAATTTTCCAAAGGGAGACAAACACATCACCTTGAGTCAGCTCAATACTAGCAACATGTACAGTACTATGATAGCAAAAGTCACAGAATGCCCTGGCTCAGCTGCAAGACTGTCCTCATGTCCGTTAATTACTGCTTGTCGATTGATGATGTGAACAGAGTGATAACCTTCATACCTTCGCAATTAGATGCTTGAACCAGCTCTGCGATCTCTATCAACTCCCATCATATCCATTAGAAACCACCATTTTCCAAGTTATGCCAAATTTGAAGAGCCCCAGCTGAGACAAATGTGGGAAGAGCAACTGGCAGACATAAAGGCGTTCATGCCCTATAACCATACATACAAGCATGTGAGTCTACATGTTTGCAAATTGTATAGGCAATCCTTCTCTGGTGCACCTTTGTATTTGATTTTTTGTATATGAAGCAATATGCTGACGATTGCACCTTTGACATTTCTTGCTCGCATGAACTATTGTGCAAACCCGTAACATCTACATGTTGCTCACAGGTTGGAGGAGTCGTATTGACATGTACCTGTTTGGAATGTGGAGGAGGAAAGAAGCAGCCTCAGATCACCTGGAAGGGACCCCCTGGCTTCAGAGGTATGTGACTTTGCTATCCTATCTCCTAGCATTTGGTTCTTCTCCAAACTTCTTCAATGCGGATCACAGTTGAGGAATCTCTTGCCGTCTATGGAGTCTGGTCTACAAAACCCTCTTCTAGGAAACCCTTGTCTACAAAACTTCCCATATCTTGCCCACAAAACCCTCGTCTACCATCTACGCATCCTTGTGTACCAACCATCTATAGACCATCGTTTACCTACCACCCGTCAACCACCTCGGCTACCACGTCGCCCACGCTCTTGTTTACGATCCGGGAAGTTCCGTTTACCATGTCGCCAATCTACAAAAACCCACAACCTTGTTGCCCACCTACCATGGCAGGACCAACACGGGAGTAGAGAGGATGCTGACCCTGTAATTAAGCAGCAGACTCTGAGGGAGATGGAGAAGCATTTCAGAACCGTTGATGAGGATGCAGTAGTGTTGTTGGCCAATCGTATTCCGATTCCTGTCCTTGTATTCTTGAAGGGAGACCCGATCAAGCTTCCCGCCAAACTCACCGCAGCTGACAATGTGGCCAAGATGTTTGAGACCTTGACCAAGACCCTCTACGTGGTGGACTCAACTCGTAAGAACACCTATCCAATCATCCCTACCATTCCACCCAAATCTGATGTCCAACACGTCCACCACGCTCTACAAAAGGAAGCCTTTCCGGCAAACGAGTTTGGTACCACCTACCTGATCATGCAACAGGAGCAGGGCCATAACGACAGGGTGTGTGCGAGCGGGGTGACTTTGGGTGAGGGTGCTCGACAGATGACACAGGTGCAGGCGGAAAAAGAGGCACAGAGGGTGGCGGAAAGGTCGGGCAAGGTGAGTATGGCGTGGGTTCCGTTTGCGACCAGGTGCTGATTCAGTTCTCTGCAGGCCGCTCCCATTGCCGACCACCCCAACCACCCCACCCTGCTCCCACCAATCAAGCTGTCAATCTCCTTTCTTTGTATGAGCAGAGTTGGCAAATTCTACAAGGACATGGAGCCAAACTTTGAGTGTGCCGCTGCCATCTTCAAAGCTATCGATGCCAATCTCTACAAGGAATATGAACGAATGATCTGTCGTTTGGCTGGGTTGAGAAACGTCCAATCGCCCTCATCCGTCTGGTGTTTGATGGTCTTGATCACAAACTTGAACGTCGAGCCGCATGGCAATCGCATTGACAGGAAGGACGGCTGGGTGCTGGTACAGTGCTTTGGCAATTTCAATGAGAAAGGCGGTCAGACGGTCTGCCCTGGACTGGGTCTCATATTCAACATGTGACCGGGCGACATTATCCTGATGTGTTCTGCCATCTTGGAACATTATGTGAGGCCCTGGTTTACCGGCAAGCGAGTGAGCTGTGTCTACTGGACCCACGCCGGTATGTTTGAATATGGCTTGCCCAAGAAGAATAGGCCTAAACAAAAGCAAAGAGCCAAGGACGATTCGATTACCTCGGTCCCCGCCTTGGCCGCTCCGACCGCTCTGACCGCTCCGGCCCCAGCTGCCAACATTCCTACGACTCCAACATCCTGGGGTGACAAACTGAAATTTAACTGGGCAACGTGGGGGGAAAAGCAGGATCAGAAGGAAGCTCACAAGGAAGTGGGCAGACAGACTACCTTGCTGCAGCCAGGAGTCTGCAAAGGAGTCGGGAGTGGATATATTGCGGGTGGAGCTAATTGGGAACAGGAGGTGGTGGTCCTGGAAGATTCGGATCATGACGACAATGAGCACGGCAAGGCAAAGGCAAAGGGTAAGAAGGCGAAGGTGACCAAGGCAAAGGGCGACAAGGCAAAGGGCAAGGCCAAGGCAAAGGGGAAGGCCAAGCCGAGGGGAACAGGTTGAGGTCAGGGTCAGCATAGGACAGCCACCAAAAGGCAGTATCAAGAGGTCGACACCAGCAGCGACGATGGCGAAGAGGCGGGCAAGGATGGGATTGAACAGGCGGGCAAGAATGAAGATGCTCTATACCAGATGGCAACAGTGGAGGGGGACCCTTACAGGTTGGCCACGGGCCTGCAGCGGGTTTTGGGATAGGGTAATGATGGATTTGAGATGCATGTGGGTACGGGCATGGGGTGTAACAAGGACATGGGTGTTGCCGGTTGCGCCAATCGAGATTGACGATGGTGATAATGATAGGGGGGTGAACGTATGGAATATGAGAGAGAGAGGTGTGAGGTATGGTGGTGATACGGGATGACAAGGTTTCGACGCAGCAGAGATGTATCTGAGATGGCAGAAGAGGAAACGCAAGGAAGGATCAGCTTGCATGATTCTGATATGGAATAACAGAAGGGACGGATGATGACGATGTGCCATAGCACAAAGTTGTGGTACATTCATACGTGCCGTGATGTGTTGTGTTCAGCAAGGATACGAGCAATGTAGTATCGCTGACTTGCAACCACTATTGACCGCAGTCTCTTCCGGGTTTTACCGCATGAACGTCTCGTCCCGGCCTTGGAAGCGTGGTATCATTGTCGGTACCAACAAATTGGGTCACAGTCGCAGTGAGTTTGATTTTGATTGTGTCCCCCCCCCCCCCCCCTGCGTCCTCCTTTGAAAGCTGCATTTGTAGGCGGTCCTGCATGAAACCGGCTAAATTTGTACTTTTGCGTGGGTATTTTCGTCTGAGCAGCTATCCACCATGCGCCTGATCACATGGACCACCCGTTAGTCTCATCCCGCCCCGTTTGAACCTTTGGACCAGGCGCAGGTGGATGCCCTAGACCACAAGCACTGTGCAACAGCTATGAGTCCGGGAAATCAGGCGGGACGCGAATCACAACAGCTGATGGCAGATGTCAGGGAGAGGGTCAGTACCGTAGTTGATACGGTGAGTCTAGTCTGCAGTCTGCTGCCCGTGATCCGCCATTGGAAGCTTGGTGGTAGACAGACCACAATGATGGATGGGGAAAAGGCAACTCACAGGAAAAGGCAACTCGCAGAAGGTTATTTGCAAAACAAGGTGGTAGTGATGTGCCTGTACTGTGGTTTTTGAGCTGGTTCAGGATGGCGCGGGTGTCGATAGGTCGGCAGAATGACAAAAGAAGGTACACAGAACCCTCTGATACGTAGCTGCAGTACATGACAGTCACGAGAATAATAAGGTTTGGGTATGGCATTGCGCCACAGGCGCTAGGGTATGGACGGATCTCGATCTCACACAGCTTAAATCAATGATGCCTTCAATCCACTTGATCACGGCGTCAATCTCAGAGGAGGATCTGGATGTCATCCTCCGTTGACCCTCCTCTGGAACAAGACCCATCCTTTGGCGGGGGCAAGACAGACTTTGGGGTCATGGAAAAGAAATTGGTAAGATGCCAATGAGCTGGCCGGCTGGTGACGGTTGCTGACTCGCTGGTTGCTGATTGAGATGTTGGTAGGTGACTCCATTGGAGGCGCAGCCACTTCTGATTGATACCTTCCTTGCCTTTCTCCCTCTCTCTCTCTCTCTCTCTCTCTCTCTCTCTCTCTCTCTTTGGATCGTCTGCCGTATATTGATGCATCACGACTCATCAAGAGTGCCCATCTAGATATGCACCTCTTCATGACAATAAATCAATATGATCATACAATTATACAGGTATCGATGTCATTCATGCGGGTACTAGGTTCCACTTCATGACATCAGCATGCAAGTACAACATCAACGCTATCCTACCATCTGCGTTATTAGTAGAGGATGATTGACCCAGGCTCCTAAGCCAGCTTGTACTGTTGATACACCGTTCCTATCACAAGATCATATTTGTAGTGTTGTCCCATGTTGGTCATGCAGACATAGCCCTGTTTGGCGTCTCCCTCGTCAACAGGTGGAGGGACACAAAGATGGCAGACCAGGGCCAGTCCAAGAAAAGGACAAGAGAATTCTTGCCATTAGGTTGCAAATTCAGCCTGCATGTTGGCCAAGCGGTCCATCTGTTGACGGCAAAGCTGATATTGCTTCGGATCCAAGAGTTTGAACAGGTTGGAAACCAATTGAAAAAGGTTCTGACAGTTCTGTTGGCATAGCTCCCTTTGATGTTATCCAATGAGACGATAGGAACACGCCTGGCTTGACCTTTTGCAATCCAATAGACAAAGTGAAGGATCCCAGCGTCAGGACCATACTTGGCTCTAGCTTATTCATGTTGTGTAACAGCAGAGCTCAGCTCAATATTCAATGTGCTTCCAACTATGCACCACTGCTAGATTGCTGTGCCAAGTGTCACATTCTTTAGGATCAGGAATTTTCCTGAGTCGGGGTGGCTCACTGGGACCCTCTCGTTGTTGAGTGCGGCTGAAGAATTCCTGATATGTTTCACGGTTTTTCTTGTTTTCATGACTGATGATCCAACCTTTGCACAATGATTCGATAGCATTACTGAGTGGATTGATTGTTTTGCATACCTTCCATTGCTCCACTGATCTTGGAGCTAAGAGGTTTGTGATCTGGAGTTTCCATCATGGTGGTTCTCTGAGTCTAGGGGAGAGTCTTCTTTTAGCAGTTCAGTGCGGTGATCAGTTTGAATGGATCCTTACCTTTCTGAGAGGTCACAGCGGCAGATCTGTCCCAATCTTCTGATGATATACTCCACATGCTGTCAGCTGGCCTGGTGTCAGAATATTGGTATAGAGCAAGGAGTTTTGCTCCATCAATGAGATCTTTCCACTTCTCAGAGATGATGATGGCCATGTAATCCTGTGCTTCCAGATGGTCTGGTACTCCTATCAAGCCCTCAGCCCTACTCTGGTGGATAGCGGCAAGTGATTTGCCAAGACCAATCTGTTTGTTTTGATCCTGTTCCATGGCATACCTCAGACTAGCCTGGGGACAATGGGTTTCCTTCTCCTTTTCTGTGTCCATGGCCTTATCCACAAGATTAATGGAAAGTCGCCGGACTTGGTGGTGACCCAAAAGGTGGGAATGGCTAGTGATTCATGCAAGTCAGCGACAATGTATGCTGACTAAGTCCATATACCCATGGGCTTAGTGCTACAGAATCATGCCCATCTCCTATGCTCTGATTCATGATTTGTTGCCAGATTTGTTGCCTTGCTTTTCATCTTGTTCAGAATCATTTGACCTGTTGGTTGGTAATCTTTTTGTCATTGTGTTTGTCCGGCCTTCCTGGTTAAATCAGCCTGTCAACTCCTTCTGCTTGGTGTCAATCACCCCCCTGACAATCGCCCTTGACTTGTCTGACATTCCTTGCTAGTCTGCTTTGACACCATCCCCGGCTTAATGATTCTGACTAGCCTGCTGAGACCTGTACGGCCCTGTGAACATAGTCCTTACAGTCAAAAGCGTAGTCCTGAGCGATCAGTCCTTTCAAACTTGATGGGACGGCGGCAGCGGCATGCGCAGCAGTTGCGGCCCAATGGGACGACTGATAATGGGATCTGCAGGACAATCTGAGTGTTTCTTCAACTTGGTGATGAGAATCTGGATATGATTATCTTGGAGACAAAGCTGCAGGTCATGGATGGAGATCTGTTGCAAATCAGCATGTGATGATTAGTCATCAGCATGTGGAAGCAATCTCAACCACAAAGCAGGAAGCAAAGTGGAAGCCAAGTGGATGCAAGATGGAAGCAAAAGCACGGAACATGCTAGAAGGAATGAGCTTGCCACTGAGGCTTTAATGTCATTGGGTGGCAAACCTGAGGGACTTTTGCCATTGGGTGGCAAATTTGAGAGATTATTGCCACCAATCGCAAATCAGCCTTGTTGAAGATTGGCATGCTATGACATCATTGATGATGCTCAAAGGTGCAATCTCAAGCACAAAGGGTCCACATGTGACCAGGATCACATGTTGTGACTGGAGACGCACAAATGTGACTGGAGTCACACTTATGCGACCAGAGACACACATATGCGACTAGAGTCGCATATTGGTGATGTCATTTGTGACTGGAGTCACAAATACGTGACTGGAGACGCAATATGCGACCAGAGTCGCAATTATGCGACTGCTCTAGCCGCAAGTTCACTAGGGGACATGCTCATCAGAATAGCATATATAGCAGACCATTTGGGTCTGATTTCTCTTTCCCCTCTCATGTACTACTTTACTTTTATGCAAGCAACCAAGCAACCAGATACATAGTCATTCACACAAGAGCTAGCTTCAGTCAATACCATCAAAGGAACAACTACACCATCAGCTTAGGCTGATATCACAACAAGCCTCAAGACGTAATCACGGTCGACTGGTGAACATTCTCAATTGGTCATGGGGAAAGTCATGACTCAACCCATTTGCCACCACTTTTGCCACCATTTGCCCCTTCCCAGAAAAGTATATATAGCAGACCATTTGGGTCGGATTTCTCTTTCCCCTCTCATGTAGTAAAACACCTTACTATTGCTTAGGTATGTCAATTAACCTGCCTTGTTGGATCTAGTCGCTACTTCACAATACAAAGGGGTTGTGGAGCCATGAAGACTACCATGAGAATAGTATATGTAGGGAGCTGTGATGGACCAAGCTTTCTTTTAAGGGAAAGCTAGGTTTCTCACAACTAATTTATCCGGTTCTCGCAGTTGTCTCAACACTTCTCCTTTAACAAACAATTATCTTACTCTCTCTAACACCCAGTGGAAGAAGCAACAAGGGTAGCTAAGCCTTGAAGGGATTGGTGAAGGTTGTTGTGTGTGAAAGTGACTTTGTTGTGCAGGAAGACACTAAGGTAGGGTCTTGTGACTAGGTAGTAAGATGAGTGAAGAGTAAAGAGGTAAAGTGTTGTACCCTGATCCCCTTCCTCCTGCCTGCTATATATACTCATGAGTAGACTAGGAGTACAAAGATAAGAGGTGGTTGTACATTGTACAATGTACAAAGTACGGAATGTGAAACTATGTAGAAAGTACAAGTTGTTCCCCTGATCCTTTACAGGAGCCAGTTTAGCATGGTACCTCTTGTTGCACAATAACACCATTCCTCTTCCCTGTGCCGCTTGTGATTTCCTGGATCTCCTTTTGAGCTGCAAAATCATGAAAAATTGGTTCGACTTGCTACATGATCCAAAAACAAATCACCCTTACATCACATGATTGTAAGAATATATGGGATACGACAAAACAAACAAGAGTCTACCAGTACTTGCCAAACCTCAGTATGCTTCAAGTCTGAAATGCACAGCCGCTTTGTGATAATTGAGACCACCAGCTCAGATGGCGGCAGACATCCCTTGACATGGAATACAGGAGATACATAACAGTATATGATCACAAGTTACCACTTTTGTGCTAACTTTCATGCTGATCAATTACACACATAGATCTACAATCAGGTCTTTCACAACTTTACCCTCAAACTGCACGTTATCCTCTCCAGCCTGAGGACGTCCATTCTGAAACCCTACCAAATGCAGCCAAAGCAGGCTGATAACAAGGAGGCTAAGTTCTCAGATTGGCAAACCTTCTACTTGAATCTTCTCAAGGCAAAGTGCTATGTGTTCAGGGTGTCAAGAGGAATTTAATCTCATCCCATTGAGTAGTCTAAGGCCAAAGAAATCCGTGAGGATTCCGAGCTCCATGGCCGGCTTCACGGAGGCGTTTGGAGTGCGGATGAGCTGCAAAAATGGGTTGTTCCCAAGAGACGTAGGAAGGCTCAAGGCGCCAGGTACCTGGATATCGACATGCAAGCGGATCTAGGTGTATGCAACTCCGAAATTGCCGGAGTTTGTCGCAGATGACTTTAACATTATTGCCCATTCTTGTGTTCTAGGTGAATTCAATCCTGCAGTGTCTAAATTGCAGGAGTTCATCGCATCGCAGGAAGATACCGCCGCATGGAGAGAGTTTGGCTCGCTGAAAATAGAAGAGCGTTACGACAAATTCGAGAGTAGCTGGAACTCTGCGCTCGCAACCACATCGCTCTTGCGGGTGCGCAAGTTGCTCAAGGTGCTGAGGGATTCTTGTGATGGTGAGTCATTGAGCAATTATAATATGATATAATCCTGAAACAGTTTTGTTTGCGGAACTCACCTTACCACCGGTACACTGTCCATCGCAGATGGTAGTACGAAGCAGCTACCCGACGAACTGGCGGAGCGGATCTGGTGGTGTGTGTTCCTAGCGGCCCTACCTTTGGTCTATCAGGACAGTACGGTTTGCAAGCTGCTTGTGGAGATCGGGTTGGAGAAGATCCGCCGGGAGAGTCTACGCCTGGGTGTAAGTCTGCCCTGCTAGCTTTCGTACCAACTTCCATACTGATCAATCACACACATAGCTCTACGATCAGACCTTCCATGACTTTACCCTGGAACTGCACATCATCCTTTTGGGCCTAACTTTGTCCATCCCAAAAACCTACAGGTATGTCCACGCTTGGATGGAACGCGCCCCTAGCAAATCGCTAACAAAGTGTTCCGTCTACACGCAAACCTCACTGTACAGAATACAGCCAAAGCAGACCGAAAGCAAAGAGGCCGAGTTCCTGGACCAACAAAGCCTCTACACAGAGCTTCATGAGGCAAAGTCCTATGTCTGTCCAGGGTGCCCAGACAAACTGGATCTCATCCCATCAGGCGGTCGGTATGGAAAGGATCCACAACACGGACAAGACGGACATTATATCGCCCCGCCCTTTGTTATTGGTCTGTATCCTTCCAAAATCGATGGGTTGAGCGGTAGCACCATTGAAGCCCGGTCAAAGTCACACGGGAACAGACAGCTCGCAGATGCGTTCTCTCATAAAGGTCAGTTTCCAATCAAATTTCTGGACTTGCATCGTTGCTCGTGAACAAACGACTGACCCCCATTTTCAACTTTGCTTATGACCTCAACTTGGCCCACCAACAAACGCCCGTACATGATTTGTTCTCTCAAGAAGGTCAGTAACAAATCACAGGACTGTGAACTTCTCTTATGAACGCACAATTGACCCCAACTCTAAACTTTGCTTATGAACGAACGGTCGTACCACAGGTCAATGTGGAGGGCATAGTCTGTTCCGAAAGGCATTTCTGGAAACATTCCATTTTCCGTGCGTGATCAAGGGTAAGTAGACCGTTCTACACAATAACAAGCATATGAAACTGACCCGGTATTCAATATAACTTCAAATCCCAAGGCAAGCTGAGGTATCCGCCTCTAATGATCAACGGGTTGATCGTGGCTGGTAACCTATATCATCGTGGTTGTCATCACATAGGGCAGAGGAAGATGTCGGGGGCATGCGAACTCATGCGTGTCTAAGCTTTGGAACACGCACGACTTGCATATAATTTACATAAGGGGGTATCGACAACACGGATGGACACGTTGTGCTACATCATGAGAGTTGGGACAGTTGTTGTACGAGTTCGAGTCGTACAAGAGACGCTCATCATTATGCTCATACCCGTCAGACAAAGAACATCCGGACATGATGAAGCAGGCAAGAGGAGGATGTAGTCTTGTGCCCAACTTCATCTTGGATGCCGCAGATGAGGTCGGGGTCATTGTATCCAAGTCAATTGTCCAAGCCAAGATGTTTAAATCGAATCGATAGGAGGGGGGCTTGTGGTGAAGCGAACAACAGAGATTTCCCTTTCCCGGGTATGAATTCCTCTCACGTGCCTCTGGACGTGTTTTCTTCACTCATGACAAACACGACCGCAACCAGGAATTGATAGACGTGCACTACACTTGTCCTATACAACAGCACAGGTCCGGCAAATCGATATACAGACAGACCATCTAAAGAGTATCGATTGTAGGGGCGGGGGTACGGTCCAAGGTCATACAGCAGACCATCGGCGTGTTCCATGACGATGCATCGGTACGTGTCCGGGAGACTTTGTCGAGATGAATGTGTGCAGCGCTATGTCTAGGGTTGTTGATATGGAGTGGATATAGGTAGTGGCGATATCAAATTGGAAGCGATCAGTTTAGTGGAAGCACGTGGCAGTCCTAACGTTTTGCATCAACTCACAGTTTGTATGGTAAAGTTTCTGGACTACTACATCGGTGATGGGGAGGAACCAGCTCTGATACCTAGTAGGAAGATCCTATCAATCGGTAAGAACGAGAAACGAAAAGATAGAACAGACAAAAAGGTGTCAGCTACTGGATCTCATCTAACCCCTAACCGTGTATTAGGCGTCGACCGAAAGTGGAAACACTCACCTTCCATCCAAGACCACTTCTTCGACCTGGCAATTTCGCTCAAGCAATCCCACTGTTCGGCTGCCTCCCCCTTTGGAGGCCACAAATGAGCTGAGTTGGGGGGATGACAATGATTTTCACGGACTGTTGTATTGAGACTATCTGTCATCGATTTGTTTCCTTCCATAATTGACAGGCTGAGTGGTAGCACAATTGAAGCTTGCGAGAAGTCACGCAGGAACTGACAGCTTGCAGATGCGCGCTCTCATAAATTCTCAACCGACAAACCCTCTATACCAATCTTCATGAGGCAAAGAGCTATGCGTTTGCAGCCGCAATGCTGAAGGAACGCTGAGCTTTGGATCAAGACGGTATGGCTTGATTGATTGAGAATGTTGGTTTGAGGTTGAAATGCTGACTCTTTGCACCTCTCCCCAAACTGACAAAGAGGTTGCCGTGAGAAGTTCTACACCCCGGAAATGACCAGTATGCGATTGCAAGAGATTGAGTGCCGAAAGATAGAGGCCGCAAATAGGTCGAGGATGCTGAACATGATTGAGAGTGAGTCAAGCTTGTATACATGGCTGTCAGAAGTGATCTGCCTGACCAATTGCAATCCGTCACTCACAGGTCAATCGAAAGCGAACCAAGTCGCGTTGTTGACAGGGTTGTTGAAGAAGTTGTTGTAGGGTAGTAGATGCTGGATACAGTTGAGGGTGAGTGTAGTTGTGGCTGCAACAAACGAGTCTCCTGACCAAGCCCGACCTGTCCATAACAGATCAACCAAACCAAATCTAGGGAACCGAGTTGATTTATGCACCAAGTTTGAATCCAGGAATTAGAAACTGACGCAGTTGTACACCGGGATATTACCCCACTACATGGTGCATGTCATCAGTTGGGGCCACAGGCATTCCGCTCAGAAAGAGAACATACCTACGCAATTGTACACCAGGACATCAACCCAGCACATCGTCCATGTCATTACAGATTTCATGTCGAACGGGTGACACTGGCATTTCTGCAACAATCCAGCATGAATGTCTGGACTGTAGTTCTTCAAGTCCGCGTCCCGCTAGAACGGCTGGCATTGGTTGTCTCGACTATTTCAAGGGGTGATCTAAGGTGACTTGACGATGCAAGCGCTGCTGATGTACCCACGCTAGCATGACACCGGTGCTTGCTCGGCGCAGACTGCGCCCCTGGGGCGCAGGAGAAATACTCTGACCGCGTGTGTGAGGGCACGGAAGCTACTTGATACGGCCCGCTAGCGCTGTGCTGTCCGTCAGCCCTGTCTGGGCGGCAAGCCGCCATTTTAGGACACATGTCCAGGGTGTTGGGATTGCAAGTTACCACTTTTCAGGTCATGGCTTGTCGAGGCAGAATTTGCATACAGTGTGTGTTATCTTGCGTCGCCATATCCCTCATAAGGAGCTCTATATCTGCCTTTTGATGATCTATAGGCCTTCTCCTCAAGACTGATGACATCAAGGCTATTGTAAATTATATGGGTGGATGGAGTGAAAAGCCAGCGGGATGTAGGGATGATGAGGAATGAAGTCATTACCAGCCTAAGTGTTGTAGCAATGCACATTCACACAAGCCTTGAGTTATAGCAAGTCCGCTACAATTGTTCAAGGAGCATATTGTGTTGTATTGCTGTTCCATTCTCCTGTAGTATATAGTTCTTCACCTGCTATCACATCTATTACTTCTCTCACCTGTGACATAGGTGATCTAGACAGCACAGTTGCCACTGGATTCCTGGCCTCCAAGTTGTACTGGATTGCTGGCCACCAACACCTGTATCAGCATTTATATCACAGCGTGTTCTCACTTGGTTTGCCTCTCAGAAGACAATGTGCACAGGTTGTCTTCATACAACTTATCTTTTTCATACTTGATTGTATATATGACACATCCTAGCCTTACATTCTGCATTGTTCTTGGATGTATCCTCACAGGCATACATAGAGCCAGTCTGCCTTGGAGCCTTCTTGACACCCAACATTAAGCTGATGGTGTAGCCACTCCTTTCATGGTGCTGATTGTCCTGAAGTTTCAACTAGATCCTCCCAAGGGTGGTTAATAACCCATTTTACCCCCAAATCAACCCAAATGAAGTCAGTTTGCAATCTTGATGACTTCATCACTGAAAGCTCATGACCCATTTTAAACAGCCATTTTCATTGTCTACCAAGCCTCCACCTGCTAGCCAGTCACGTCAGGGTTAATCAGAACACCAACTGATATGCAGTTGTTCAGTGGTCAACCCACAGTCTCTGCATTGGCAAGTTCTTTGGCAACATCTCTGTAAAGCTGGTCTTAGAGGCAAGATAGCAATTGTGACAGTAAAGACCACAAGTTCCTATATAGACAACTGCTGTTTTCCAGAACTTCAAAGAGAGCAAAGACAAGCAGGCGGTGGTTGGTCACAAGTCGGGTCAGAAAAAATGAGAAGAGAGCTTCAGGATCTGGATGCTATCCCTCGGGCCACCTGCTTTAAAGAAAATCTCACTTGCACCCTCGACTTGCCAGCAGGGTCGAGAGTAGTCTTCATGTCATACTTGGCTCCGGTAAGGAGATCGCTTCTCAACTGCGATAATTCAGGCACATCAATCAATGGAAACAACGAGTTCGCTACCCGAGACACTGAAACTTAGTGCAATTCCGACGGGGTCGATAGGCACTTTTTCGATTCAACATCAAGGGCGTTCGACAACGAATCACTGCCCTGGTCCGGGTTCAATGGCTGTCTGCATGCATAGGGCTATGTTGCCAGGACGGAGCAGGCCCGCCAAGTGCCAGAAGTGCAGCTGAGCTCCAGATCTCGACGACAGACTAGCCGAGATGGTAGATCGAGCCGGCAATTTGGCAGCGTACCCTTTGGTTTGACGTTTCATCACGCAGTCACGTTGCCAAAGGTGGATCGTCATTATGTCATATCGTATGCTCTATCTGAGGTGGTGTCGTTGGCGTTTTGTATTGTACATAGATCATCGAGCCGATATCCATCTTGGCCCGGGATGATATTGATGGCCGCTGTGTTAGTGCTTGATGAGGAGGTAGACGTTCTCCCCGATGACCAGTTCTTGCAGATGTCGGTAGCTGCCTCTTAGCGCCATCAGGAGACCGCCGAACGAGAGGTATGCGGTTCTGCAAAATCCGAATGATGCTGTGGTCAGCGAAGCAGTCTTAACGAGGGTCTCTCGGCCTGTTTCGAAAGACGCCCGCTGGAGGCCAGGCCATTGGCTACTCACGTCGAATTCTCTCCGCTTCTCGTCTCGTCAAACTTGTAGATCTGCAGGGGCGAAAGATGTGGAGATCAAGTGTCAGCAGAGAAGCAGGACTCGACGACTATCGCTTAGTAAGCCGCTGTCGAGACTCACCTTGCCATGCATCACATATTCGTACTGCTCGGCGAGACCCTCGTCACCTCCCCTCCACATTTCCCGCTTGGTGACCTTTTTGCTAGCCTCGTCTGGACCTCCTGCAGCGCCCGATGATCCACCCGCGACCTCCTCGTCATCTCCGTCTTCATGCAACGACGTAGCCAGTGTCATGGTGAAATATTCTTGTGGCTTGAATTGGATAAACTCGTTGGCAAAGTCGAGCGTGAGGGAAAGGCCGCGTTGCGACGGATTTGACGTCATACGAGAGACTCGGTCGAACTTTTTGCCATCCTTATCGATCTCCTACACAAAGCGGACCGGGGCGGCAGTAGGCCGTGTGTTTAGTTTGCTATCCTCAAGGCTATGACCACAGCGGAACTCCTGTAGCTCTTGTAGCTCACCTTGACCTGAAACTTGTCGGTGAAGAGGATATTGCTTTTGCCTGACATTTCGTACGGTGAGGATTTGAGCTGTGCTCTTTTGGTCTGATGGGAATGGTTATGGGCTTTCCGTCGTCGTGAGCATACATGCGAGTGACACAAATGACCATTCTGAGCGTCGAAGATGAACAAACTCGATTTCAGGATGGGCAGCGGACATCGGCTCACTTTGCATGTCCGTCTTCCGGCTGATCGCCGGCCGAACCTCCTCCTGTCTTATCGGATCAAGCCGATGATCCCGATCTCATCGGAGGTCGACAACGACCTACTCAGTACAAAGGGAACGAGCCGGTTGATAGGGAAGATGTGACGACGTCCATTCATATACATCATAGATCATATACCCTGTACACTTCTCGGACATCGTCTCTGATCTTTGATCTCCCGTGTTGTACACTACTCTTCCTGCCCGGAAATATACCTGCTCACCACCACCCACCCTTACACCACCTGACATGCACGCATCAACCACGCTCTACCATGGCCCTATCGTCCACTCGCTGTCTCTGGACGAGCTCGAATACGCCGTCGACGCTCTCGTTTGTGTATCTCCTGATGGCATCATCAACTGGATAGAGAGGAATGTCGACACGAGCGAGGTTCAGGATCGAGCTGCCTCTCACGGTCTCATCCTAGATGGGACAAACAATGCCGTTGAGATCGTGCAACTGGGAGGACACGAGTTCCTCTGTCCCGGTCTGATCGATACCCATACCGTAAGCACGGTTATCTGAATAGGATAGGCAAATGTCTGACTTCATAGTCTTCTCCGTAGCACGCACCCCAGTACCCGAATCTCGGCTTGGGACAAGAATACCAGCTCCTGGACTGGCTATCAAACGTCACTTTCCCGCGCGAGGCCATGTTTTCGGATTCGACATACGCAAAGGCCGTGTACGAAGAGGTCGTCAAGCGGACGCTGGCAGTCGGGGTAGGTTCATCCATAGAAAGTTACAATCTACAGACAGTTCTGACCTTAATCCATCCCGATTACAACCTCTGTCCAGGTCACGACGGCATCGTATTATGCTAGTCTGCATGAGAGCGCTTCCAAGATCTTGGCAGAGACCACGCTTCGAGCCGGTGAGTCAAGCCTGTTCTCCCTCTGTCGAACCTGATTGAAGATACTGACTAAAAGAGCCATTGGTATCTGCAGGCCAACGTGCGCTCATTGGCAAGTGCAACATGGACCGCAATTGTCCTCCAGAATACCGGGAACCGTCTGCCAAGGACTCGGTCGAGGCGACAAGAGCACTCATCTCTCACGTCCGCGCCATCTGTCCTCCTGGTGGATCTACTGCGCCTCTCGTACAACCCTGCGTCACACCCCGGTTCGCCCTATCGTGCACGTCGGAGCTCATGGCCTCCCTTGGAGACCTGGTCGCGGAGGATCCCTCACTGCACCTTCAAACACACCTTTCAGAGAACACGGCCGAGATCAAGGAGACACTCGGCCTCTTTCCCGGTTGCGAGAGCTATACCGCGGTGTACGACAAGTACGGCATGTTGCGCAAGGGGACCATCCTGGCTCACTGCGTCTGGCTCTCCCCGGTCGAGATGAAAGTGATCAGCGATCGACACGCCGGTATCAGTCACTGTCCGACTAGCAACTTCAACTTGATGAGCGGAGGAGCTCGAGTAGGAGCTATGCTAGACGAGGGTATCGAGGTCGGGCTCGGAAGTGACTGTGGAGGTGGATTCGCTATCGGCATCCTGTCCCAGATCAGGGACGCCTCTAAGCTCTCCAAGATGATCGCGCTCAACGCCGGTACTAGCGAACCATCGAAAAAGCGGAAATACTCGGACAAGCCTCTGAGCATTCCCGCCTTGTTCCACATGGCTACCCTTGGCGGTGCATCGATATGTAACCTGAAAGACAAGGTCGGGAACTTTGAAGCGGGCAAAGAGTTTGATGCGCTTCGTGTCATACCAGGCGCGAGCCCCGGATTCTTCCTGGACGTTGGCGAGGACACGACTACAACGTCTAGTAGCAAATCGAGACAAGAAAGGGTCGAGGTGCTCAAGCGAAACTTTGAGAGGTTCTTGTTCGTCAGCGATGATCGGGATATTGCGGACGTTTGGGTTCAGGGTAGACGAGTGGCGGGGTGTCGTTCTTGATTACTAGGTCAGGAGGCGAAATCAAGGAAGGGCGCAGAGTGTACATTAGATAGTACTAGGCAAGTCTCTTAAGCATTTGTAGACGGATTCCAGGGGTTGTACAAACTTTCCACTTTCTCAATTACATATACCATACCAGCATGTTCGACCATGGCAGTAACGTCCGTTCCTCCTTCATTATCCTAGAATCGACCTCCGGGAAGCGGACGCTGCTCATCCACCTGCCTACGTGTCCGGTTGGTATGGGTCGATGCTCCCGCGCTTGTCGGCGAATACGGTCGCATCTCGAAGTAGATCTCTGGCGAACGCTCGTGGGCGTCGGCTTCCGAGTCAGGGCTCACCCAGCGGACGGTCGCTCGGTCATCGGTATCTCCCGACTCGGATCTGGGTAATCGACCGGATAGGCTTCGTAAGAGGGTCGCTGGAGCGCGAAGAGGGGAGACCGCTGTCAAGCGTTGTGGCCTGGCGGAAGGAAGTGCTTCTGCTTCAGGCTGAACGAAGATGCTACGAGGCATGGTCACGCTCTCCTTCCTTGCCCGAGCGGGTCGCTCTGGAGTCGGCGTGGAAACCGTCTGAGCGGGATCGCTCCTCTTGGGGACGAGCGGGGCGATCGCTGGACTTCGCGTCTGCCATAGAGACAGCTCTCCTTCTTCCCCCAAAGGACTCTCGGCAATCGCCCTTTCTCTTGCCTTTTCACGGCTTTCGTGCGGTGTATGCAAGAATGTCAAACCATATGACGATCTGTTTGCGTTGCTAGGGGGAACAGGGGCAATCGCGTCTTCTGCCCTGTATACTGATCCCCTTGGAGAGACTTTTCGTTGTGGAACTGGTGGTCGCACAACGGGATCGGACGGGGCGGAGTGATAATATGACGGGATAAGGTAATCCCTTCCTGGACTCTTTTCCTCGGCTGGACTCGAAACACTCGGCCCAGCTGAGGATTCCGCTGTTTCTAGCTTTGGATAAGGGGTGGTATCGGACGGCTTCGAGAGACGAGCCCGCGAGTCCCAGGGGTTTCGGAATGGCGCGGATCTACCTTGGTCGACACGGAGGAATGATTTGCCTCTGACGCTGTCAGGCGAAACCTTCAACAAGGCTCCATCAGCGCTGGACGGAGGTGGAGCGGTGCCTAAGGTACTCCATATATTTGACCACAATGTGACTTTGTTGCCAGTCTGAGTCGACAGACGTTGGTCCGCCGAGGGCTTTTCCGGAGTGGCTGTCCTGCGTGATGCTCTTCGCGAGCGCAGCAGCAGGAATATAATCCCTACCAGCAGCAAGACCGTCCCGCCTATGCTTGCAGCTACCACTATGACTAATTTTTTCTCTCCGAAACCGGTTGTTTGGCCTCCTTTTGGCACCTGCGCGTGGGTGACGACCATATTGGATAGGATGGTCGCCCGAGAGTCTAGCTTGCGAATAGACAGAGATCGAAACTGATTGTTCGAAGCCAAGCTGTCGAAATGTAGTAACGTGTGATAATCCATTACAGGCGTCTTAAACAGTGAAAATGACCATTCGTAAGATGTTCCACCACCTTCGTCATAGCAAAAGATGGACTTACGTTTAGATCAATTATGGTCGTTGACCTGTCTTCGACTGAGATCTCCAGGCGTCCCATATACGGGCCTGTCACTCCATACAGATAGAATGCTTGACCACCTGTCGAGATAAAGCTTAATCTTGTGATGCTATGCGGAAGGGGTCCATGTCAACCTACTGATCGGTACATATCGCGCTTCGGCGCCTAGTGTCGTCGAAATGAGGTAGCCAAAGTCCTGTAACGGTTCGGTACCATTATATGAATGTATTTGCGCCAGATCGGAGACGGAGACTTTGGTCCAGGGCTGTCGGCCGTTCGGATCAGGTTGGAAAGATGGTTCGATCGAGTTGTTGTAGACGGTTTGGCTGATGACACCCTTGATCATTTTAGCCTACAGTCTCAGGGAGAATCGTATGGCGGGATCGTACTCGCCCTTCTTTCTGTTCTATCCCTGTAGCCGCCTGAATGCCCAGGAATCGGGGCGCTACGTTCCCTTTCTGCCTCAAGGTCAACGGAGTATATGATATCTGATGACGATCTCCAAACGAGAGGTTGTTGACGGTGTAGTAATCGTCGCCATTTCGAGGACATGCTGGGATAGGTGCCGAGGAATTGACGGTATACACCGCCGAGCATGATCCGTCTGGAGAATCTCGTAAAAAACGGATGCTTGTCGCTACCATTCGGGCAAAACAAAGGTTAGTCTGGCTCGGCAGAGGCCTTTCATTATCGGCACACGGACCTGTGATGTTGAAATCTACGGTCGAGAGTCCTAGATCGGTAGTATAGCGATATGATGTGGTCCGATTGTCTTTAGTCTCCACCGCTGACTGCCATCCGTCCCCCTGATTCTGTGTCGTGTATTGTAATATGGGCGAGCGGTCGTTGAGGTTGATATCCCAGGTGACCATGATTGTACGGCGTCACGACCTGCGTGAATATATAGATAACGTACAGGAGCCAGCCCAGCGTTAACACCAGGGAACAACCGATATATGCAATAGAAATCGTGGGCGCAAACATGATTCGGTATATTTCAAGCAAGGAAGCGATCAGACTAATGTTATCGCGTGCTACTCTGGCCATAAAGAAAGGGAATACAAAGGCCTTTGAACGGTTTGGATAACAAGTTGCCAAAGGAATTTCAGAGGGATCGCCGAGCGACAAATGGTTAGGACTACAAATGGTAGTCGAAACCATGATGCGGAATTGGGGAGATCATCGCGATATTCACGTACTTCAAACTCCTCACCAACCGGGACTGAAACACCCGTACACGATCAAGGTGAAACGAGCGCGATCACGTGATTACACTAACGTCATGATCTTACGTATGGGCGGCGTACCCGGGCCGGGGTGATCGGGGCTCATGCCGATCTTTCGGGGTTCGCCGTTCTGTGATCTGTGATGTGGAGAAGGTGGGTATATAAGTAGCATCACGAGTTGGTTGCAGCATCATGCATGCACAAAGGAGTCACCTGTAGACCTACACACCTAGCACTTACCTCACCAACCTGCTCACTGACCTCGACCACGATTGCAGTATGACTACCAAGACTGCGACCCTTAATACAGGGGCCGAGATCCCTCTCGTCGGGCTCGGCTGCTGGATGCTCAAACGAGTCGAAGCCGACAATCCTGCCACGTACCAGATGGTCCGTGACGCCTTGGACGTGGGGTACCGACATCTCGATACGGTAAGCCATGCATACTCCTTCCAGTGCTAGTGAAACGTGCTGATTCGTAATCTCGCTTCACTCAGGCCGATGGATACGGAAACGAACAAGCGGTCGGGAAAGCCGTTAGAGATAGCGGTGTTCCTCGAAAAGACATCTTTGTTACGACCAAGCTCAAGTATGTCTTGCAAGCGATCGGGAAGGGTGAGATGTTTTCATGAACCGCCTGACTTGTCGCTTATAGCAATCTAGACCACGGCGACGTCAAAGCGGGATTCGAACGAAACCTCAAAGCGTTGGACATCGAATACATCGATCTCTACGTAAGCATCCTTTGTCTCGATTTTCGATGAACGCTCAGCCTTCTGATATACACATATCTCGGCACTCTAGCTCATGCACTGGCCCCAAGCCGTCGACCCAGAGACTGGCAAAACGGTACCTTTCGGAGCTTCACCTACGTTCGTCGAGACCTGGAAGCAGATGGAGCAGTTGATCGGAGACGGTCGATGCAAAGCGATCGGGTGAGTGGGAGAACAGGACCGACAGATCAGGGCGTCGTTGAACGATGTCGTTTTTTCAGAGTGTCCAACTTTTCGGTTAGGAATTTGGAAACCTTACTGGCAGAGGCCAAGATCGTTCCTGCTGTCAACCAGGTAAGGTCTTCAATATCCGCAGGTCTAATCGACCGATGTTGAGAAATGTTGCTTGACAGGTCGAAGCCCATCCGTACTTGCCCCAGCAGGGACTTGACAAGCTCTGTCGAGAAAAGGGGATTCACATGACCGCTTACTCGCGTAGGTTATCCGACTAGAAATGCATATTCGAGCGGCAAGCTTACTCTATTGGTTCATACCGTGCTAGCTCTGGGTCGTCCCACCGCCGATAAACCATCACCGTTGATGTCGGACGCATTGGTGACCAAGTTGAGCGAGAAATACGACAAGACCCCTGGAGCTGTTCTTCTCAGTTGGCTCGTTCAGCGTGGAAATTGGAGCGTGGTCCCCAAGTCTGCCAACCCGGAGAGGATGAAGGCGAATCTCGACGTGAGTTCTTCGTGATCGTTCAGATTCTCGTGGTCTGGAGACTGAGCCTGAACTTCATTTTATAGATCTTTGAGCTTGAGACGGCCGACTTTGACGCGCTGAGCAAGGTACATACCGAGCCTGGCAAGTTGCGTCACTTGCTCAAGTACGATCAGCCCGAAGACGTCATGAAAAGCAAAAAGGTGTTCGAATGGTCGCTCCAGGACATGGGTTGGGAGCAGATGGATTGAGGGAATCGATCCTTTCACGTTGAAATCCTGTGCTTGCCGTTGATCATGTGAGAAAAGTCTACGTCTTATCGAACCGTTGTATATGATATATGAGGATAGTTTGGACGTGTGATGAATCTCCGATCTCGTTCTGCTTATCAGCCCCAGCCACGTTTATACGCGTTTCAGATTGTCTGACCGGGTTCATCGGAATGTTCGGAAGCAAATTCTAGGGGAATGCCACTCTCTGTAGGATCATCGTTCCAATTTTCGTTCAGAAGAAGAAGGTCGGAGATCGTCGACCCGACAGTTGATATCCAACAAGATCTCTTTAGTTCAAGAGCATGATCGTCGTCAAAGATCATCGCAAGACTGCACACGCACAAATATATAGCTCTACTTGAGGGAAGTCACCTTCTCGGTGACGGGATCCGCTACTCGCCAGGGTCAAACCTCTGGTCAGAAACTTCAGCAGGGTAAGATTCGGTACGAGACGATGAGGATCATTCAAGTCGGAAGCCTAATCACCTCGATCGCCCGTCTTCTCAAGTGACTGTCATACCAGTGAGATTGAGGAACCATGGCGTACAAAAGACCTGGAAACAAGCGGTTCCACGTCGGGCCTGCCGACACCACCCGTAGAAAGTCGACTGCCATCACGCAAAGTCCCGACCTTGTTCATGACGACGATGGCAATGTCAAGGCTACGCCAGCACTCTCCGAAAGCAAGAGCCTCGCCTCTAGTCCTTCGCTGCCGACGACTCCTCTGTCCACCTCTACCACAATGCCGTCCTCGCCCGAGGTAGAGCTAGCCAAACGATCCAAAGCGAGCCCGGCCAACAACCGAGCCTTTCATATCGCCCTACGAGGTGCGTTCAGGAGCAATGAAAAGGTCACCCCGGAGCGTCAGAAGCACAATCACTTGGCTGTCGAAATTCAGGAAGAGGAAACGGAGAATCTGGAACCCTTGATCGACCTGAGCGACAGTTGGGAACGAAACACGGTCAAAGATCTCGATCACTTTGTCGTTACCGTCAAACCGGTCGCCAAAGCTGGTACTGAGATACCATCCGCCGACAAGAAACCCACATCGGCCAATACCGCCTTGAGCCCTTGGTCAAAGCCTTTCAACCCGCGCAGGGAAGATGGTCACGTATCTCATCGATCGCTAGGTCAAGCTCTACCCGTACATCGGCGATACGATTCGCAAGATTATACTACGGTTCATCGTCCCGCTAGCCAGGTATCACAATCCATCTTCAAGTTTCCGCCGCCCATCAGAGCCCCGTACTCGATTCCGCAAGTCCATGGAAACCAGCTCTCGTCACGACCGGCTCCTCCCTCTGCAGTATTACCGGTTCAGCCTCCCGTGACCACCTCGCACCCGATCGCTTCTCCTTCTCCGTCCGACATCCCACTCTTTGCACCAAGGGCACAAAAGGTCGTCTCGATCCGCCCACCAACATCCTCGCCTCCTGTACAATCGCCAGAGACGCCTTCCAAAGTCAAAGCTGGTTCCGCCACGAACTCGCTCGTGAAAGCCAGGATCGCGCTGCCTTACGAGGATGACTATGATAGCGACGAGGATCCGTTCTATCCCGTCGCATCAAGATCATATCGAGAGCGTGCCGATTCGGACGGGCTGACCGGAGTCACCGGGGAGAGAGTCGTCAGAGGTCTAGAGCTTCAGCTCGAGAGCGACGAAAGACAGTCTGGAGACCCGGACGATGATTCTCCAGGCCTCGATGTCGCCGAGCGAATATCCCCGATGCGATCTCCATCCCCCAAGCCGGCTAGCCCCACACCCTCGAGCCTGATGAGTTCGCCCGAGCAGCTTCAGGACGTGTTTGGCGGGAGCGGACCGATGCGAGCGAATGTCAAAGCGCCTGTATTCGTTCCCCGACAAAACAGCGGGAGTGACTGTGTAGACCTGACGACCGCAACGCTGGGAAACTCCCCCATGGCTAGCGGGAATTCACCTACACCGTCAGCGCGATCGCAAATACACAATCGCGGTCATACCGTCCCTGCTCAAAATTCTGGACCGACAGCACAGGTCACAGGCGTCGAACTCAAAGCACAAGCTCCCTCGCGATCCTACAACTTTACCTTTTGCCGAGCTCACCTTGGCGAGCTGTCCTGTCCTTACGGCAAGTACTGCTGTTTCAAGCATCCCCGGCTGCGCGAACCCATCTCGTCCGAACAATTGGCGCAGATCGAACGCGAGCTGAGCAGAAAGGAACAGGAAAAGGTCAACTTTGGCAAGATCCGAGGCTTGATGACGACCCGATCGATCGCCATCACGCCCGAGGATGGGACCGCGCTCATCGTCTTGTACGCCGAAGCGGTCTTGGAGAACGCTACGAGGGATTCCGTCATTCCTGCAAACTCGTCGGGTCAGGCCATGTCCCCGTCCCCGAGTCGAGCCATGCTGCCCGGTGTGCCCGGTGCTGCGACTCTCTTCGCCATGCCAGATGGAATCCCTGAAGAGCCGATGGGAGCGGTGAGCCCACAAAATAATAAGACTCAGCGTCAACGAGACACTTACTGGAACAGCCGCTCCATATAGATGGAAGAAGAAAGGAAGTCCGGTCTCGACTTGCGATGGCTGTCGCAAGGCAAATCTCTGCGACCCAGACATTCGCCTCCGGTTCAGGAGGATATCGATTGATCGTCTTTCACTTACGAGTCAGTCACCTTCGGCTTGGTGTTTTCCCCGACGAATGGTAACTGACTGTGGAGCTCGCAGGTTCAGGATCTAGTTATGACTAATGTTTACGCTTCGGCGGTGTGTGCTTTATTTCGTGCGTTGTAATTCTCACCGTAATTTATGTCTAGCGAGTTGGTTGTAGCAAGATGCGGGTTTTACGCAAAAAGGTATTTCATGTCATACGGATCCAGACGAGCGAATGATGCGTAGTGTTTACAACCGAGGATATCGAGACCGAGCTTGTATGTAAGGGTTATTTCATGTTGCGGGCTGCAGATGATAAAGGGAGGTTCAGTTCGTGCCCAGCAGACTAGCTCGTAAACCCTAGCTCTAGAATACTCACCCTCAGCGCCCTGAGTCTCTGTGCCAGTCGTCCATCTTCTTCACCGACTGGTGTCGCTGCAACAGGTTCCGCTTCTTTAATGCTACCCGCAGGCACGCTGTTGCCAAGCTCTTGCTGTTTCTCTAGCCCGGCCTCGTCTGCAACCTGATTGATGAGGAGGTCCACCTGATCCTGAGGCGTTGCCACGGCGGTGGTGCTGGACATTGCTCCCTCCATGTAAGAAGTTTGGACGTCCAGGTCGGAGAACTGCGTTTCGAACTTGTCCATCACGGCCGAGATCTACGAGATCTCCCAGGTCAGTCAGCGACACACACACAACACAACACACCAGTATCTCAGGACACAGCTCGAACTGACTCTCTCGAGATTCATGCTCTCCATAGCCTTGTCCATCCCCTTTACGACCTGTCCCATGCTCCCTGTTACTTGACGCATCGTCACTGCGGTCTCCACCCGGCTGGCAACGGCATCGAGTCGGGAAGATAGACGTAGCAGATTGAGCGATTCGGTCTTCTTCCTGATGGCGTTAGATGCGTATATGCGTGCTCCTTCAGTGTTTCCTTGTTGAAGAGCCTGACCAGAGGGAAAGAGAAGGAATGTCAGTCGGATATCGCTTTCCTTCGGTAAAAGAGGATGCAAAACTGCCCACCTTCTTCAGCTTCGCCTTCTCGAGACCTTCGTCCTTCGTTGCCTTCTTGGCCTGCCTTTGCAGAGACTTGGCCGTGAACTGTACAGACCCAGCACTGTAGTCATCAGTATGACTGTACAACATAGGGTAGGAGCGACCGTAACCCACCTTTAGCTGGAACAGCGATTCTACGGAGACGAGACAATTCGTTCAGTGCCCTAAACTCCAGCCCGTCTCGACGAGTCTGGTAGCCTGCTTACTCTCTAGATTGCTCATGGTATCGTGGATGTAAGCTAAGAACGTAAGAAATGTCAATGTCAATCATGAGATGGTAAGCCGGTCTTTCGAGCATGAGAAAGGGGAACGTTATCGATGGGATCGACGCCGCCCAACGCAGAGGTTCCGTCACCTCGGTCAGGCTCGGTCGACTCGGTTATGACGCGTCAACAAAAAGGGCAAAAAGCGAGCGCAGTGCCGGGATCGAACCGACGACGCCAAGATTACTGGTGGATAAGACCATCGAAGTCTTATGGACTACCACTGTCCCAACCGCGCTTGTTGTTAGCCGATGCGGTTTGTACATATATAATCGCGAATACTTACCTGCTCGTTCTTTCCCGCTGCTTAGCGATCCTCGCGATGAATCTCACCCTTCCCGCCCCGCCGCATGGCTCCACAACGCTGCCCGCCTTTCACATATCGAGGAATACTCCTTGAGAACTAATTGGTAACCCGGCCCCTCGACGATAGAGTTGTCTGTCGAACGGGGCAAGCCGTGAAGGCAGCGCGGAACACTTATCGACGCGATAGACCCCAAATGGATGAGCACTCCTGCATCAGAAGCTCTCTTCGCCGGCTGCTCCTATATATCACAATCAGATCTACTCACTGATCGCTCAGGCTCAGACCTTTTCGGGCTTTGATGCTCAGCTGTCGTCTGAACGGATTTCGGGGTGTTTCCTGCGCCTCCTCAAGTCGCCTACAGACGGAGGCGGCGTCTTCAATGACAGGCATACGGCCTCATGCATTTCTGCCATTGGCTACAACGGCCAAAGTAACAAGACATATGAGAGAGCCAGTCTCAGATCGCGACTGGCAAATGTCAGCACCTGATCATGCCGTCCAGCAGCGTCGCGTCAGGGCAAGGAAGGGGGGATTGCTTTCGAATTGTTCAGTATCTACAGGTTACAACGGGAAGAAGAAGCGAGAAAAGAGGGAAGGGAATGTCTGCTTGTCACCTGTCACACCTTATGTTGAACGAACAAAATGATATCTTTCATCGGTTCCTGCCTGTTCATCTCGAGCGCCAGCGTTCAGGCGTCGCAAGCGCGCAAGAGGATGTTGTCTGATCACAGAAACACAGATCCCGACACCCTCCCCGCCTGGCGCCTGGGTCGTATATCGTATACACACACTCTCTCTCTCCCCCAACCGGAAATATAAATATCGGTTCAATCTGGTCTCGACTCTGCGACTCTTCTACTCTACACCCTTCTTCTCTATCACCCGTCTTCATCTTGAACTTTACCGACTTGAACATGAAACAAAAACATACCCCCCATCAAACAAATGACAAAACATGTTTGCCTTCAACACTTCATTCCTCGACACCCTCTTTTTTGAATTGGGTCTTCTTACTCTTGTTTTACATCCGAAAGTCACACCTGATCGTAGTATCCGAATCAGCTCGATTAGCTCAGGCGTCTCTTTGGATGCAACCAGTGCCGAGTCAGTAGCTTTTCCTTCGAGGGATACTGGCCTGAGGCCCAAAACTTCTCTTTTATCGGAATGAGACCACAGAATTGGGCATAAGGCATGAGTCCGCCCGTTGTGTCGAGCGCATATTTCCGATTAAGGGGGCTGCGCCAGAGGTCAAGTCGATTGGCTCCATGATTGCGGTACTTCCTGGGTCCAAAGCCCTTCGAGAGAATCAACGCGTCCGACAATCGACAGGAACTTTGGTTTGATATAAGTGGCAATGTCAAATTCGAGGTATATATCGAGATGTCATACGCTTTCACGGCAAGCAACAAACCAAACAAAATCTTCGGCTAAGAAGGTAAAACTAGAGACCGAGAGATGCCAAACTCCCATGACGTTACAACAAACCATCCGTCCTTCTATCGTCATCACAAAAAGCAAGAAAATATCGCTCGATCATGTGACCACCTTGGGCACTTCGAACAGGACGAAATCGTAATACTCTTGCTCCATCACCGCACCCCACTCGCCAGCGACCTCGTCGTTGTTGCCACCCGTTCCCGACGCCTTTTTCCCGGTCCCGCGTTCTTTTGATGCGAGGAATTGGAAGTAGGACGAGAGCGATTTCAGGGTCTTCAACGAGGTCTTCGAATCGGGCTGCCGGGGCGTCAAGGCGGCGCATCAATTGGTCAGCTATCGTGACGAGCTGAAGAAGAGATCCACCCCATGCTGTGACTCACCTGTAACACGATGGCGGAATAGTCTGCCGGTAGACCGTACCGCAATACGCTCTCGACGTACAGCCGGACGACCTTCAAGTGTACGAGCAGCTGGTACGCCTCGGAAAAGTTGGTCCTCGACAGTCGCAGGAGGTCGGTCTGTGCGGAGGCGATAGAGACGTTCACGTCAAATCAGCCCGAGCCGTAAATTGGCACGACGTGAGGAATGAACCCACCCAAAGTTCCTTCTCCTCCGCCGACGCCTCTTCCATCTCTTGCTGTTGACGCTGTTCAGCCTCGTCATCAAACGCAAACTCTCTCGCCAAGAACCTAAGTATCCCGCAAAAAACAACGAATCAGCCGGCGCACAGACGAACACAGATGACAAGATCTCCACCGGGGACCCACTTGTGTTCACGGCACTTGTGCAGGTATTCGTCCTTGACCTTTTTAAAGACGGTCACGTTGAAGAGGGTGTACTCGTCGTCCTTGGTGATCTCCCTACAACGTCAAAAGAACGGGTGGTCAGGCAATTGAGTTGAAGAACGCTCCGGCTCATGGGCGACAAGAGTGGGTCCAAGATACGTACGAGCTACTCCTAGGTACGACCATCGTAGTAAGCCTTTCATACTTTTCCTTCCAATCCCGTACGAGGTTGCTACAAAAAAACAATCGCCGTGCAAGTGCAAATCCAACGTGAGTGATCAGCACATAGGCATAGATCGATACCTCAAAGGGAGAGAGGGAGATTTTTGATACGGGAAGGCCGAGCGACGTACTTGGGCACGGCGACGAGCAGAGTCTCGAGGTATTCACTATCGACGACGACGTCTTCCTTGGAAACTATCCCGACGAGGGATTTCGTCGACAAGTTTCCCCTGCGATTCGAGGTTTCGAGGTTGGCAAAAAGGTTCATTCAGCCGGTAAACCTCAAGCTCACGGAATCCCCCGTACTGCGCGGAACTCGGGGCTTACATCTTCTTCCTCTGCATCCCCGCCAAACTCCCCTTGGCCAGATTATACCCCTGGACCTTTTGCTTCTGGATCGAATCTATACTGTTCATCTCCTTGACGAGCGCCTCGACGACATCGATCACTTTCCCATCCTGGCCCCACCTCGCGGCGTCCCAGGTCCACCCTTGACGAGCTCCGGAGTGCGGGATGAGGTATTGAGTCGGGGGGAGGTCGTTGATACGGGCGTAGGATTCTAGTTTGTCCTTGTCGGATTGAGATTGGGATTGGGATGCGGATTGGGATTGGGATTGGGCGGAACCGGCTGCGAGGGATTTGATGGTATCGAGTAGCTTGGCGACGACCGAGGTGAAGTAGGCGTCGTGTTTAGGTAAAGCGTCGCTGAGTGTCAAGAGGGAGGAGAGTGTCCCGGCCTGCCATCCAAGAATCAGGGTGAATAGGTACAGGTCGTGTTCCAGCGTGAAGCAAGAGAGAGAGAGGAGAGGAGGGAGAAAGGGGGCGTGACAAGATATAATCGATCGTGAATTATAGGAACATTGTATCAGCCAACCGATCGTCCGGTAATCCCATCACCAGGTCATCTCTCCCATTCAGTTCGCTGCTCACCTTGAGACTGGGCAACTCGAGCCCCCCGATGAGGGTGTTATCGGTAACGACCGTCTTTATGGACCGAAAGAGGTCGTTGTCGTCGCCGTTCTTGAGTGGGGCTGATACGAGCCAGTAGGCGGCGTCGGATGGCATCTTGCGGGTGGGGGCGGTGTTGTAGTGAGGTAGAGGTTTTGGCTAGCTTTCTGGTTGATGATGGTTGTGGAGTCTGGTTTGTGTCGTCGTTGTACGAGAACATGATCAGGATCATCAGATCCATCATCATCGTCGTCATCAGTCGAAGAGGTCGCAACTTGAAGACATGAGCCGAGACTCTTCGTCGACCAATCCCATCGACTAGAGGTTGTTGACATCCCCCTATGTCGTCGTACATCTCATAGTCTGCCGACACTCTGCACACAGGCAACATCAGAGGACTGGCTATGCCACGATGGCGAGCGACTCGAACATAGACAGGGCTATCCGCCAACTACCGCCCCCATCCAGCTCGTCCTCCTCGTCCCCTTCGCCGGTGACATCAGCATCACCAACTCGTCGTCAAGGCTCATCGTCCCGTGACGTCCTGCCTAGCCATCATCGACCAGGACAACTCCACGTACACGGACGGACCCGATCCATCTCCATCTCTTCGAGAGCGTCCGGGTTCAGTCAGGAAGAACTCGTCAGGCCGACGTTGACTTTTGCGGACGATCGAGGTGAGCTCACGGGACCATCCCTGGATATCTCGCTCGTGTCCGCGGGCGAGCATAATATGCTAACAACGGCATTATCGCCTTGTTCTTACATCACATTACGATACATATCGAGGGTTAGACTCCCTCATGGCACTCCCCCCACCCTCAAGAATCGCACCGAACCGATCCGTATGGAAGAGGATCACGCACGTCCACCATTACCCGGCTTCCGTCACTTTGCCGTTGACTTGCCTATCCATCGGTCAGCTCCGACGTGTCCTCAGTGTACCTCGAGATTGGTGAAGATCCAGCTGATTTCATTTTCTTTACAACTCTCTGTTTCATCATCTTGAATCGATTATATGAAACATGTCACGGTAACAACAACGACACCAACAATTTTCTCCCTGACCAGCTCTCAACGCATTAACGGCAAACGGACCGTACGTATGGCCGACCTACGGACCGATCGTCATCGAGCGTCTCGGACTCTCCGTCACCCAAGGGTCGACGATCGCGTTAGGAGGCGTGTTGGGGACTTATTTGGGAGCGGCGCCTTTGGGGAGGTTTTCTGATAAGAAGGGGCCTAGGGCGTGAGTCTCAGCGTTTGAAAAGGTGTACAGTACAGTGTGGGAAGGAGAGGAGTGCTAATGATGATGGTTATTGCGGGGAGGTCGCCTTACAGGGCGTCGCTTTTATCCGCCGTATTGTCGTTTGTGGGGTATCAATCGTTCGCCCTGATCTTGACTTACAAGGACCGGTTCGAGGTCGCATTCGATGACCGGGATCCGGATCCCTACTCGGACCCATACTTGGGCTCGGACAACACGTCAGGCGGTTCATCCCCACTCCCGTTCCTCCTAGCGCTCTCCTACTTTTGCCTGGGAGGAGCTGCCATCGGAGCCTACTTTTCCAGCTTGACCACCGCCGCCCTCCAATTTCCTCGATACCCCACCCTGGCGCTCAGTTTGCCGCTGAGTTGTTACGGACTGAGCAGCTTGACACTGAGCAGTATCGCCCGGTCGAGGTTCTTCTTGGACCGTTCGAGTCAACTCGATCCGATCCGGTTGACAAGGTTTTTGGGGGTGCTCGTTCCGTGCATCAACGTGTTTGCGGCGATCTGGTTGTTCGTCTCGTCAGCGGCTGTGGAGACGTACCCGGACGACCCGACGCAGGTCCAGGATACCGAGGCTGAGAGGGAGCCGTTGTTGAGTCCGGCAGATGATGACTTTGATGAAGACGCCGGCGAGGTCGCGTTTGCGGATTCCACCTCGGGGGGTCCTGGTCCTGACCTTTCGGCCTCGCTGCACCGCGAGCTAGAGGACCACGGCCGACGTCGCGCTCAACAACACCTCTCCGTAGGCAGACTGTCCGCTCCGAACCCCCGTGTGGCGTCGATCGCTTCGTCCGTCAAGATCGTCGATCCGAACGAACACACGCCTTTGCTCATCGGTGGGCCCGAAGCGCTGTACGCCTCGGTCGTCGAGGAGACGGCTTCCGTCAGAGCGAGGTTGGCTAGTCGACCGCCGACGTTGCGTGGTGGAGTAACAGAAGCGGATAATGTGAACGTCGACCTCGAGGCCAAGTCGATCCCCGAAGGACAGGTCGATTGGGATTTCAAGAGCCTCGGGATGGACCGCGGGTTGTGGGCGTTTGGGACGGTCATGCTCCTCGGGATGGGTCCGGCCGAGATGGTCTTGTCCAACATTGGCTCGATCGCCAACTCATTGTCCACGGATCATGACGATGCCGATAATTCCCTCGCGTTGAGGTCTCACCTCGTCCTCTTGCTCTCGGTCTCCTCGACGGTGGCGAGGCTCGTCACGGGCGTACTTGTGGATTACCTCTCGCCCGTCTCGCCCCAGCCCGGGAGCCGACGTCGGACGATCGATCGGTCGGTCTTGGCCGCAGGGTGTCTCGTCGTTCTCTCCGGAGCGTTACTCTGGGGCGCATTGGGAGTCCGGTCTGTCAAGGGGTTGGATCTGCTCAGTATTGGGGTAGGGGGGATGTATGGGGCGGTGTTTACCATCACGTGAGTTTTTGCAGGCTTCGTGATTCGTCCCAGAGTCTGGAATGTTATGGAAGCGCTGGACCGTTTGATTGTTTGTAACAGGCCGGCGGTCACGTCGAGACACTTTGGACCGGGTCATTTTGGGTTGGCTTGGGGTATGGTCTCGGTGAGTTGTCGATGTTTGTCCACCCCTACTTGCATGATATTTGAAGCTGATGCTGATTTTGTTGTGCGCTTGCGAAATAGTACTTTGTCGCTGCGGGAGCCATCTTTTTCTCCGTAAGTCCAATGTTTTCAAGATGAATCAGCCGCGATCCACCTCGAGCTGACAACCCGACCTCGAACCTCGCAGTACTTTTACGCCTTCATCTCCGAATACCAAGGCGGCCATCAGTCCCGACATCGCACGCCTGGCGCTGGCACGGGAGAGGACGATGACGACGGTCGACCGCGGTGTCAGGGGACGACGTGCTTCGAGTTGACCTTCTGGGTATCGACGGTCTCGTGCTTGTTGGCGGCGGTCGGGATGGTCTGGTTGGGAAGACGATGGAAGTTGTAGCGGCGCGGGGGGTTATGGACAGAGTGTAGGGAGGTGAGTTTCTCTTGGTTGGGATTGGTTGTACCATTAGCACATTGTTAGCATCGTTGCATCGCATATCGACATGAATCTTCGTTTTGTAAATCTCACTGTGCCCTTCTTGCCGGATGGAGCGCCGGGCTCTACTACGTGCCGAACGTACTCGTAGATTTGACTGTCCATAGTCTTGAAGCTATGTTAGGCATAGGTGGTGAAGATGGTCAAGACAACCGAGAGCGGTTGCAGAGACAAGGCCCAAGCTTCGTCAAGCGTGAGACACTGTCCTGCGTCGATCTTGCAGACATTTTTCATGACCGCAAAATAAGGGGCCGGGATGTTCTCCAATACAGCAATTGTCTTCCAGTGTTTGGCTCTTATCGCTTGGTAAATGTCAGATTCAAGTGTCTCAGTAGAGTTGGTCTGACAGGTTTGTATGGTCACGCAATCCCAGCAGATCCACCTCTGGTTTATGTCGGCTTCTCTTGGATCCTAGTGCATATCCCCTGCAGAGATCTCGCGATGGAGCAGAGGCATATTGTCTCTGCGGGTCTCGGATTGTTGTTGAGCTTGGTGATTATTGGTGGCAGTACTGTAAGTCTTGAGCAGTGAGCAGTTGCGGTCAGGGGTTATCGGTTCATTGTCGAACATGCCCGGTGGTGGAGCATGTCCAGAGGCATATGTAGAGGTTAACGGCGTTCATGATCCTCTTGCGGCATGCGAGTAATTGCTTGCTCCTTTGTAACTGCCAGGCACGGCTGCCAACAGATATCATGGCTGAATCTGCCAGACCCGCTCCTCCTACATATGATGACCTGGCGAAAAATATGGCTCGCAGCAAGAGGTCCAACTCGAGCCGAGTTCAATCAGCTCAACACCACCCTCACTCGGCTAGCCCACTTGATCAAAGACCTGGCGACAAAGGCAAGTCGCAACTTGACGGCTTTCTCTGTTATTGAGACCATCTCTGATGGGTCAGACCTAAACAGGATGACCTTGAAGAGCTGGCTACAAAGGCCAGTGTCGAAGCGAATGTCAAGGTGAGCCGTGGAGTGACTTTGTCATGTAAGGGGCCCAATCCTGACCTTGAGGCCTGACCTGACCCGTAAATCAGATGCGGGAGAATGTGTCAGAAACACTCGTCGACTGTCATCACGAAATTGAAGCTGCACCTGCATCGGCGCTCGATCCGCATAGACCACTTCACTGCAATGTTGTCCACACTCAGTTCCAACAGATCATATACTTTCCTAAGAAACGTACAGGAAGGATATACAGATCAGTGTGGTCGCACTTCCAAGAGTGAAAATCCGGAAACTCGCGGAATGCGCTTACAGCGGTTGCGCTGGGAAAGCCGCACCTTACGCCACCAATGGCGTTACGACTGAAATATCAACTTTGATATCAACAGCTCCATTTCCAAGCGATCATAGAGGCTCCAGTCTGTGGTCGCAAACATGCCCGTCGATTTAGGAGTTACTGATGAGGCCTTTTCGGGTTCCACAACGCTGCGTCCCGTAACTCAAACAAGCCTGCCGAGCCCGGCACTCTGGCTTCTGGAACAGGCAGATCAGGTGATCATGCTGTTGCGATCCTTTGATTATCGATATCGTTAGTATCTTGAGCGTCCTCCAGCTCCCTCAAGCTCCCTCGAGCCCTCTCCAGCTCCCTCTATCTCATTCTACCACTTCAACCTTCTCAGCATATTTTCCTTTGATGATTACCTCCTTCCGTTTCGATGCACAATGACAGTAAGCAGATCATTATATATGGGGCAGGCGTGTCGTTCTGTTTCTCAATCGAGGACCAGGGGAGATATATCAGTATACACAACCGGTCATCCCCGTTCAACAGATCTCACAACCTCAGCTCACACTCTTCCTCAATGCCGTCGCCGCCAGCATCCACCAACCAACCTGCTCAAACGTTCGAGACAGACGGAACTAGACCAGATTCGACCGCTGGGAAGGAACCCAGCAACAGTGTCCACACAGGTTCCGCAGGTGGTTCCTCCCAGCATACTCAGCCTAAGTATGACAATGCAAGGGTTGCGCGCATGTGGAAGGCGCTCTCGCGCAAGCCGATGTCTTTACAAGAAGCTGGACGTATCCTGGGCATGGGCTGCGGAGACTACTGGAAAAAGCATAGTGACTTTGAGTTCCAAGTGGAGGAGACTCCCGCCGGCAAGCGTTAGGGAATCTTCAGAGAGGTCAACAACAAGTTTGAGTCATGTATCGATTGGCAGGAAAATTGGGACGAGATCATAGAGGAGCTGTGGGACGAGCAGTATGACTTCTGGTCGTCGCAGATGCGTCCAGGTAGAGGCCGGAACGAAATGCTCGCGAAAATTGTCTATGCGGTGCGTTACGTGCAAGTCCTGAGAGACCAGGTAAGGGCCGAGAAAAATGGTCCGCAGGGATGAGCAAGACCTTAGATCGGGACCGGCGTCTGCCACAGCCGTCGCGAGACTGAGGCCAGGGATGGATAGGATTCTACATGGTGGTGATTTGTACTTTGTTTGACAGTCATGATGATCGGTAGAATGGTAACGATGGGAGTTGTTCAAATAGTCGTTTCCGTGGCGGAACTGTCAATTCAACGTTCGATCTGACATATACGAGATGAGCTTGAGGTAGCAGCCCTGTATTGGCAACAAACTCTCGGAACAAGCCACGAAACGACTGGATTCTGACCTCGGCAAGCGGAATCGTCCCTGACCTCGACTTCGTTAGCAAAAAATAGGGATCTGAACCGCATGTTTCTGGTGCGACTCAGTTACGCCGACCGAGGACACAAATCACATCCCGCTAAAAACACATGTAATGCCATGCTCATTTCCAATTTGATACATATTAAGTTCGATCAAGCAGAGACCCTCTCACTCTCGTCGCCCGCTTGCCTGGTAGATATATTATTATGCACCTTTTGCTCTGCTCAGTATCGGTACCTTCGATCTTCTTCATCTTCATCTTCATCTTCATCTCCGTAGACAAGAGGCTCTTTCGGACATTTGTATGCGCGATCGTCCCGTATTTCCGGAGATGATGTATCGTCGATCATCAATCGTCCTTCCTCCCAGCTCTTCTCGCCGTCAACCCCGCCCCACTAGGATTACTACCCGCCATCATCATAACAGGACCGGGTGACACGGACCGACCTGTGGACATCGATCCGGGCTCTTCGCTCATATACGTCGTCGTCATCCCATTCCCATTCGAGTTCCCAATCCCATTGGCGTTCACATTCGAGTTCCCGTAATGTGATGAATGTGATGCCAAAGAAGCCGAATGATCCGGACTGAGCGACATCGAAACCCCTCCTGGACTGACGCTCCGTCGAGGCATCACGCTGCTCCCCGTAGACCCGCTCACGTTCACCTCGCTAGCCGTCCGTCGAGGAGGAGGCGCGTTCATCTTCAATGGCGAGAGCATAGCTCGGTTAGAGACCGAGTTCTGAAACCCGGACTGCGGGGATAAAGATGAAGACGACCCTCCAACACCTCCTCCTCCGGGGGTTAATGTCGATGTGTTCGATGATCCTCCTAGGCCGAGAGAGTCCGGTACAGCGCCCCAGGGTGAATACCCTTGAGGTTGGATGATCGGGGAAGGCATTGGAGAGCCCCGGATAGGTGTTCGAGGAGCGATGATACCCTCGTCGTTACGTTTGGTCCTGGTCCCGATCCTGGGTAAGAGGGAGAGTAAGGGGGCCAGGATGGACTTGACTAGGGATGTTCGGGGGACGGTGTATGTGAACGATTTGGAGGTGGGATGGGGGAATTCTTTGGGGGTTCCGAGGTCGAGTTGGCCAGGTATGGAGGAGGGCGTGCCGGGGATCGTATCTGCGAGCAGGTCATCACGTCACATTCGCCAACGAATCAGCTTCTTCTGGAACATCGACATAGGACAGACAATGAGATTTTCTGGACTCACCTTGCGAGGGCAAGACATTATCATTCGCGCTCAAGCTCAAGAACAAGAACAACGGCACCAACCAAACACAGATCGCGAAAAAGGCCGCCACGTCCATAAAACTAGGCGCATCCTCCGACCCTTTCGTCGTTGTAGCCTTGGCTCCGTACCTATACCTAGGCTGTCTCTTGGCTTTCGCCTCTTGTGCTTTTTCCGCGAAATGGAAGAACCAGAGGAAGTGGTCTGCGACGACCATCACGCAGGACAAGAGGAACCGCGGGGAGGTTAGGGAGATGAAGGGCCATTGGGGGGTGAAGTTTGTTAGGTAGACGGCGTGGGCGGCGAGGGAGAAGGCGATGAGGGTGAAGGGGAGGTGGTCGAAGATGAATAGGAGGACATGGACTGCCATGATGCCCTGCAGGATGCGAGGCCAACAAGAAGAAAGTAGAGTTGAGACTGTGTTCGCGGTTCGGGCTGGGTCCACCTCTTTCTGATTCAGACTCACGTAGACCGTCCGCATCCCAATCGCTTTCGCCGTCTTCGAGTGTTCTTCTATCAGCTCGGCCAGCCATAACAGACCGCTCGCTGTACATATCGTATGTCACAGTCGAATAGCTTTTCAGTATCACTGTTACCTGGGTTTGTTCAGGTTGTTCAGATGACGCTCGATTGACTCACCTAGTGATAGCGTGACGAACAGGAAAGCGACCACGCTACCGACGTAGGATAGCAGGTGGAGGAGAGTCATATTGCTAGCTTGAACCGCTCTTCGGAGCGATGTTGTTGTCGAGTGATCGGGCAGGATGAAGAGGTTGTAAAGGTCTGTATGATGTTGTAAAGTGTCAAAGTGATCTGGTCTATCGAGGAGGTCCCGGGCCAAATGACGCGTCAACGAGAGACGAGAGACGAGTAGCAAGGGTAGAGTCACGTGATCAAAGAGTAACTATCTGTCCATTCATCTATCAATCCATCTATGCATCGAATCTGCTAGACCATACAGCGGTCAAGCAGGAGGATAAAACCCCGCCCAGAGGACCAAGCTGACGGCTCCCCATGTACAGCTCCATACGATCCCTCGTCGAGCCCATCTGGCCGTCCGACCTCTTCCTCCACCTCCTCCACCTCCTCCACCTCCTCTTCTGTACTTGCGACTAGAATTTGAACTTGAACTGGAGACGAACGCCCCGACGATCCAGAACAAGACCGGATTCCCCATCGACACCCGTAACGCGATCTGGGTGTGCGAAGCGAATACCAAGATCAGGGTCGTGAGGGTGTGAATCAGGAAAAAGGGGGCGGTTTGGGGGTTCTCCCAAAGTGTCTGGCGGAGTTGCAAGTCCAAGTCCAGGTCCAGGTCTATGTCTGACTTTGATCTTGATCTCGATCTTGATGAGGCTGGGCGGGACTGTGAGGAGCTGGAGACTGTCGTGGTTGTCTTCGAGCGTGTAAATCGACGGAAGACCAACTGCCAGTACCGGTAGATCCCGTAGATGGACGCTACCAAGATCGGAACGACCAATACGAAATTAGGTAACTGCGCTGGAGTCCAATATCGTAAGAACCCGACGTCCCTATTTCGTGTTGTATTCGAATTACAAGATAATGAAAGAGCCTCAGTACGGGAAAAAGCATGCTTCCGATTCGGCCGGGGTGGGAAGAGACCGGACTGACCAATAATGCTCCTGGACGTAATTGTACGCCAAAGGTATTCTCTTTTCGCACCACGGTCGCCTCGCCAGCATCAGATTTGAATTCAGATCTGAACTTGGATTTCGCTTTCCATCTCCGTGTAGATGTCCCAACATCTGGCTGGTTGTGAAAGGCGTGCAAAACGCTCGATAGGCGTAATACTGCAACGCCGCAAAGGGCGAGCCGACCAGTATGCATTCGATCCCTGCCCAGAGAGCTAGGCGGAGCGTGGTCTGTAGATGCACAAAATCATAGTTACGAGTCGGATTGGGGTTGATCAGCTTCAATCTGATCCGATTTTCATGCTTCATACTACAAGCTGTATGCAGAAGAGAACTCACGAAAATACCCCTCCGAAGACGGTATTCATATAACCGTACTAGGAGTGGCCAGACGATGAGCACACTGTTTAGGACCCCTAAGCTTCGGGTACCGCTGGAGAGCATTAGACAGGTGATTCCTAGCGTTCGGAGGAGGAGGTGCTTGGTCCTTCGACGTGTGATGGTGGGCCCGTATCGGCCTCGCTTCAACCTCGATCTCAGATTTACACCAGAGGTGAAGGTGGGCCCATCGAGGTGCCCAAGATCCGACGAGTTCGGGGACGAGCTTGAGTTCGAGCCGGATGTGAGGAGGACCAACCGACTCCCCAGAAACGTGCACAGCGTATAAAACGGTTCGGTGTATGGGACCGAGCTGATAGCAGGAGCTGGGTGGAGGGCGTAGAGGATGGCGCAGAGGGTGGTGTAGCGGTGGTTCTTGGTGATCCGGTACGTGAGCCTGTGGTAAGGATTGGGTTAGTGATATTGTTTCGTAAGAGACCGTCAAGGGACGTACCGATCTGAGATTGACCTACTTCTGAAAGGCGACCACGTTCAGGACGCTCACGATATTGGTAACAATGACCCCTCCCAATACGACATCGTTGATCCCCAGTAATGCACCGGTTTGCGATGATCCATATTGCGTTGATGAGCCTACAGCTAGTAGGAGCCTGAGTTTCTGAACGGCCATCCCGCTCCACCGCATGACCAGCGGCCAGATGGGCATGAACGCCAGTTCTTGTTCATGTTGATACCCCCGGACGGCGATCTGGGCAAAGTAGAGGTTGTCCCATTTCACAAACGGTTCGAGAGCTTTAGCGAGCTTGTCCGAGGTGTCTGACGTTCCGGTAGGGGAGAGTGCGAGTAGGATCGATGTGGATGTGTCGAATGCACCTTGGGGAGATACTGTCAAGGGATGGACGACCAGCAGGTAGAAGAGGGACGCTGCTCTGACGATGATGGCGATGACCAGAGGGCTCTACGAAGGGGTAGAAAGTACGTCAGATCGGAGACGTCCACGGTGCACCTGAAATGTCATTCTCGTCAAACTCACCCACCTCGTCGACGGGGTCATGCTGTCAACCGAGAACGGGGCCGACCACAAGAGATCACACCGGGTCTCGAGTCCTCAGCGTACAGACTAGATACTGTGTCCTACTTATGTGCTATATTTGAGTCGTTGAATCGCTGGCTGCAGATACAAAGATTGACCGATCTATTATTGATAGCTAGCGAACCGATAGAGCGCCGAGGTCATATGCCTACGCTCGACAGGGGGTCGCTATCTGCTTCCGGTTCAACTGCTTCCGGTAGGAGGTGCTAAAACACTACTTGAACCACCTTTGAAGTCGTCGAAGCGAGATTCCTAGCTTGTGAGCGAGTGTTCGATGTGTGAGCGAGGTCTGGCAGGCATCGCTCGCCACTGATGGCCATCAATAAAAGTCGAATCATCATCAAATCGACATGTCATGATTGATATCAACATGTAGTGTTCAACACCAATCATCACATCGAGCAACCTCAACCTCGACCTCGACCGATTTTATACAAACCGCACTGGCTCTCAGGATCACACCACATCACCGATCACTGATCACTGATCACTGACTCGACCAAGGATTGTCAACACATCAAAAAGACGAGATCGATACCGTACTGGATGTGAGTATGAAACGTATGAAACGATCGATGTTTAGCGATTGATCACTTAATATCCTTGCTCGAAGTCATCTACCGAACTGGATGTGAGTATGAAACGTATGAAACGATCGATGTTTAGCGATTGATCGCTTAATATCCTTGCTCAAAGTCATCAAACATGAGCGGCCGTGCCAGCGGAAGTACAAGGAACGCTTTGGAAGAAGATGTTACCATGGTCGACGATTTTGACGTCTCGAACCGCAACGGATCTACCGCCGAGCTCGCGAATACTGCTATTGCTGCTGGAGCCAGAAGGAGGGCTGCTGATAGGGAGCAAGACGAGGCCAATAAGCGAGCGAGGAGGTCGGTGACGACCAGGAAGCAGGTTCAGGATGACGATCAGGATTACGAAGAGTAGGTCTCGTCCCGCTAGTCTCTTCCAGTTCAGGGTCGTTGACACATTCAATACAGTGATGATGCCGATGCGGAAAAGGAGAAAAAGAAAGCCGAAGCCAAGAAGAAAAAGGACGAGAAGGCAAAGACTCAGAAGAAAGCTGAACTCACCCCCGAGGAGCAGTCTGCGATCAGGTTGACGGATCTGAGGCTGCTTGGTACGGGCGGGAGCTTGAACGAATGCGAACTGAACTGGACCCAGGGTATGGTGGAGAGGGCGTTTGCCGGTGCTACGCTGAGGAACACCGAGCTCTGGATCAAAACGGTAAGGGTCGATCGAGAATGCCACTCGATTGAGAATGTCAGTGTGGGATTGAATGAAGTGCTGACTTTTCAGTGGTGACTTTTCGCACGTCCGGGTACCAGGCTGACAAACAGGTTGCCGTGCTTGAGAAGCTCTATACCCCAGAGATGACTGCTATGCGACTGCAAGAAATTGAATGCCGAAAGACAGAGGCTGCGAACAGGTGAGATGACCAGTATGCGATTGCCAAGAGATTTAGTGCTGAAAGAGAGAGGCCGCGAACGAATAGGTCAAGGTTGCTGGACATGATCGAAAGTGAGTCGAGTTGAGCTTGTAGTGATTTGTCTGCCCGGAAGTGATTTGCCTGACCGGAAGTGATTTGTCTGTCGCAATCCGTCTCATAACAGATCAATCGAAACCGAATCAGGTCGCGTTGTTGACGAAGTTGTTAACGTTGGAGAAGTCTTAGGATATATCAGACGTTGAACATGATCGGGGTGAGTGTAGTGTGATCGCCTTCAAGAGTCTCCTGACCTTCAAGAGTCTCCTGACTGATCTCAATCCGCTCATAATAGGTCAAGTCCCGTGACTCAAGTCGGGTCGAGTTATCGGGCAAGTCGTTGGAGAAGTTTTAGGGTAGTAGCCGGCACTACCTAGCACCAAGTTTTAAATCCGGGGAAACAAAAACCTACGCAGTTGTACACCGGGAGATTATCCCAGCATGTCGTCCCGCCCAGAAAGAGCATACCATTACGCACTTGTATATTGTACACCGGGACATCATCACGTCGTCCATGTCTTTGCAAATTCCATGTCGAACGGGCGATGCCGGCAGTTCTGCGATCTGCGACATGATCAAGTCCGCGAGCACGCAGATATGGGTATATGGGTATGATATAAAGCAGACATAAAAGAGCCCGGAGAAAGACATAAAATGTGATACGGCTACCACCACGAGTCAATTTGACCGACCCATCCCGCTCCCCTGCGATTGGCACTCGCTTCCAGCTTATACTCCATGGCTTCCCTATTACCGTCTTCAGCCTCGTCCTTGACAAATCGCTTCAACACCGACGTGCCGTAATCGACCTCCAAAGAGGTGTCCTCGCGAAGGTCGCGCTGCACCTGCCCACCCCTGGGTTTGTAAGCGTCGCGTCCCAGGACTTGCCTCTCGGCCCTCGTAGGCTGATAGGCAAAGTACTTCATCTGTTGATGAGGGATCGATCAGGATCACTATCCCCAGCAAGTCATCTGGACGAATGAAGGCTTACCTTGAAGAAGAGTTCATGCTCATGCGGAATTGTCTCATAATGACGCGTCGCGACGTGCTCCTCCATTTCACCGGGCTTGAGGAGCTTGCTTCCCTTTGCGCAGAATGGACATCTGACCTTCGTCTTTCCCGCTCCGTCTGCTCTTATAGCCTCGGGGTAGTTCGCTTCCAACCATCGCCAATACCTGGACCCAGGGGTGTGGAAGGCCGTCTCGACGATGTGCTTGCGGAGGGCCTTGTTGTTGTAAAGCTTTTCCCTCATTTCTTGACTGATGTTTTCCTCCTCCATGCAGCGGGGGCATGTCTCGTCCAAGATCTTTGTGGGCATGGTAGCCAGTCCTTTTAACATCATCAGCTTCTCCGGTAACACCTCGACCAACTTCGCTTCGGTGTTACGCGAGAGGGCTTTGAGCGCAGTAATCGCCACGGTGTCCGCCTTGCCATCGACACGAATATCCCCGGTCGAGGATTTCCCGGAAGTAGAGATCTTAGACGTGTTCTTTGCACCGACCTCTCCTACAAGGTTCTCGCCTGCGCTCACAGGTCCCTGATGAATGCCATTGATGTTAGCATTTCCTTCGTTGTGTGCCGACGGATAAATTCCGCCCTTACCTGGGTGTCACCATCGGCATCGGTCTCCTGCACAACCTCTCCCTCTTCCACTTCCTCTTCCTCTCCTGGGATTTCCATCTCGATGGTGATGATGGTGGGCAAGTGCCTGACCCCTTGACGTGTGCGATCTTTGATCATTTGGTCTTCATGCTGTTTCAGCCTGAACGACTAGGTTAGCAAACTTTCGCGATAGTAATCACTATCGTAACTCACTTCTTTGCCAGTCGCTCTGGAACAGGAGACGGCTTCCTGAATTTCTCGTAAATGTCCCGATGTTCTGCCCAGGTTTTCATCGTTTCCGTGTCGATAGGTGGATTCCTTTGGAGATCCGAAATCCTTGCTTTGAGAGTAGTCGCAAACGAGGCTAACTCGTGAGCTGGATCGAAGGATCGTCCATCCTTGTACATCGGCAGGGCCTTTAACGGTTTGATATCACCAGTAGCAAGCGCGTGTTTGCAAGCAGCTATGTACCTGTTGTCTCCAACAATTCAGCCTCTCGGCCAAATCATAACCGACGTTTAACAACAGATACTCACTTCCCCAAGTTGATGCACTGTGGGTCCAGTTTGATGATGTCGGATAGAGAAGCGACTTTGAACCCGGCAGAGATGTAAGGAGCACTGCATAGTGAGATCCGCGCGGTGCCAGGATACGCTGTCAGCAATTTACCAAGCTCGCCATTGCGTCCGAGTATGACTGTACCTGTAGATGCCCATTTCCAGAGCTTCTTCGCCAACTATCGCCCCAGCGAAATCTCGCGTTTCAAGCGATTGATCATAGATACGTTCCAGAGTGTCTGTGAGGGTTCCATGCCCCATCGCCCGACGGGTCTGATCACTGCCTATATATTTACAAGTCGACAACTCGGTGGCAGTGGACTTGCGGAACCCATAAGAAGTGATTCTCTGCCGAGTCAAAGATCAGTATCAAAGTTGGCCAGGAACAACACGAGCCGACCTACCTCTCCTTTGGCAACCAACCCAGCTCGAACGCATTGTTGGATCAACCGTACACGTGCCGCGTGATCGCTCAACGCAATGCTCTCGATGTTCAAGCCTGCTCGACTCTTCCGAGCAAGGAAGACCGGTTCGTCTGGATTCTTCCAAGTGAGTTTCAGGGGGGAATTTGCTTGATCCGCGGGCGATGCGAGCAAACTTTCCAGGTCGTCTATTTGACCGCTTCTATAGGCGTGCGAGAGGACGGCAACACCGAGATCGGTGAGGACTTCTCCGGTAGGTCGGTACGACATCCTCAAATTCAAGTCGTCCACAAACTGATGACCTTTGAGGTGACAAAGGGTTACAACGACGTCCCAACCTGAACAGGAAAAGAAAGGTTGATTGTTCTTGTGTAAGGGCAAGATCGCGTGCCGCATTCACAAAAAGGAAACTCACCCAGGAACGCAGTAAGTCCCTCTCCCTCTGCTCCTCCCTCTGTCTTCGAAAGACGTCTGTAGACTTCGATATCACGCCAGCGTATGTAGTTGCTTGGGTACGACCGAGTGGTGAGGAGCGAACCCGGCCGGGCCATTGTATAGTGGTAGATGAGGTAAAGGAGCTGGTCCTGACAGAGAAGGTCTGGCAAACGCACGCGAGGATGGGACATGTCAGCCAGGGTTCCACATGATAGGCTGTGGTGACCGTCTAGAATATCATCGGCTTCATCGACACAACTCACCAGGATGATCACCGTGCGCTACCATATCCTCGATCAATAACCGGATCTCATGCCTGCCGAGAAGTAGTGACTTGGCGGTTTTCCTTCTCAGGTGCCAGCGAACCTTGATCTTGACAGCCGCGTCATAGAGATCCGTTTGAAGCTTGGCCGAAGACGTCAAACGGGGAGTTGCTGAATATTTGACGAGGCAAAGGAGGTCCCATCGGATGGTCGTAAGGCTGCGGGCAGAGCAAATTCTTCAGATTTCAACCCTGCCCTATTCATGACGACTGAACCGATACGTACGAAGAGTATTTCATATACTGGAGAGTAGGGTCATAGGCGTATGTCGTGGGCAGATCTACTTGGGAATCGTTCCCGGCGGCTTCTTCATCATCAACATCATCATCGTCGTCCTGTTGTTGAACCGAGGATCGTTCGAGCTCCTCTGGCTTCTTCTTGCGGCCTGATTTAACGACCGTCGCTACCATGAAGTGGACGAGCCGTTCGACGAGCGACGGTTTTGTGTCGGTATTGAGAACCTATGAGGAAACTCGGTCAGTACGAGTCGAGGGTAGGTAGGCGAGAACGTGACGAGAATACCTTGTCGACCAGTTGAGGGTAAGCGGTGGCATGGAAATCAGTGAGATTCTTGCAGAGAGCAGCCAATCGGTCCTGTCGTTGTGGTGAAACAGGCCAGACGATGGTGTTGTTCACCTGTATTTTACGGTATCAGATTGTTGCATTATAGTCGCAATCGTGAGTAGAGAGAGTCAGCTTGTGCCAATCTGGGAAAGGAGCAACTGCCAAGAACGGAGACGAAGTCAAGTCCGACTCACCTCAGTCTGCCAGAAGCTGCGAAACCAGTTGGCAGGATCTCCTTTCGCTTGCACCACGATATCGTCATATGTCAACCGTTTCGCCTTCTTGTGTTCGATGGTGATTCCGCTGAAGTGGGAGGCACCACCATCATCTGCAAATATAGCTTCGAACTCGTCCTCGCTATCGGACATTTCGTGATCGTGAGCTCGTGATTTCGATTCGAGTGTCGTCTCCTGCACGTCTGCCACGCAGGTCCTCACGTCCTCTCGCCTCTCGGCCTCTCGAGATCTCAAATGGCAAATGGATATGACCTTGATATCGTGATGGATCTCGTTCGAAAGGAGGCCTGGGTCGCTCACGCGTCGAGCCACTTTCCGAGGGGCCCAGCCTTGTGATCTCGACGCGTGAGCGCACAGTCCCCGCACCCCCGTTGGAATTTCCGATGACGTTTTTTTGTGACCCAATTTTCTTTGGGTCACAAACAATCGTCATCGGCGACGCGCACCGGATGATTATTTTCAGCGCGCTAAAAACAACTTTAGCGCGCTGGAAATAATCATCCGGTGCAGGTGCACGTCGCCTGAATGCCGATACGTCATTTTCGTGTCGACTGTCACGTGACCGACCGACTAGTCGGCGACTAGAGGCGACTAGACGACGCGCGACTAGCCGACGCGACCAAAACACGCACCGCGGACGGAGAATCAGTCGCGACTAATCGCGCGACTAGTAGTCGGCGACTAGGTTTGCCTACACTACTAAACGCCGATACGTCATTTTCGTGTCGACTCGAAAATGACGTATCGGCTATTGCTTGCTCGGCGCAGGCCGCGCCCCCGTGGGCGCGGGAAATACTCTAACCGCGCCCGTGCGGGCGCGGAAGCTACTGGACCGCGCGGACGCGCGCGGAAGCTACTTGACAGGGCCCGCTAGCGCGGTGCCGTCCCGGCAGCCCTATCTGGGCGGCAAGCCGCCATTTTAAGATACAGGTCGTGGGTTCGATCCCCACAATGGGCTTGCCTTTTTGCTGTCTTTCACTGCATTTTAGCTTATGTATAGGTTGCTGGTCTTGCCTGCTTGTTTGTCAGTCTTTTTGGAAGGGATTTGCCGGTCAATTCGCGTTTAAAAGGTGGTGTCTTGGTGTCAAAGGATGGAATTTACTCTGATGATTGCATGATTATAGCTCTCATGGCTCAGGTACCTCTTGCCTTTAGCCTTTGGCTGGCAGGGTCCTGGCACAGGCTGTTGGTGGTGTGCATGATTCCATCTCGGTCAACCCCGAGTCGGCCGAGTCTCTCGCAACTCGCCCGGGCCGGGTAACAACGCCGACAACATCGGAATGTGGCTCGAGCCTGAACTCGATGTTATACCTCACCGGTCGTTTAGGCATATTAACTGTGCAACTGTCATCTTACTGCTTTGCCATACAAAAGCAGACTGCTACGCTCGACCTGCCCTGCATCGAACATGTCCTCCGCCGTCACGATCGACTATAACGCGCTCAAGAGCGACCCCGCATCGCTCGAAGCCGACTTCAAGGCAGCTTTCGGGAACGGCAACGATGCGCTCGGTGCCATCATCATCAAGGGTCAGTCCGAAAAATAAGACCGTCATAGAAGTGTCATGGTCGTTGATGCGGATGAAGCGGACTTTTCCTCGGTTTCATAGGATTACCAGCCGAGTTCCCGGCTCTGAGGGAACGTCTCTTACGGCTCGCCGACAAGTTTGCCAGTTTGCCGGAGGATGTCCGGGAAAAGTACGCTAGGAAGGAGCAACAGTACATGTGAGCCAGTCGGATACACACTGTCTTGTGTATCGTTATCATGTTTCTTGTGGTTATATATGGCTGACACGGCGATCTTGGCGTCTCGGTTGGTAGGTTCGGCTGGTCCCACGGCAAGGAGGTCATGAACGGCGTAAGTAAAGCTACTCTAGTCTCCACCACTTCCACGCTCAAGGAGACCTCCAGGCTGACAGCTTTTTCCATCCACTCCTGCCCATGGATTGACGATATGTATAGCGACCTGACCTCTTGAAAGGTAAACCCAATACCCGACCCTGCCAGAATCAAACCAGAAAGATAGTCTTGCTAAATCCCCCCTTTCGTACACTCTGCAACGACCAGGTTCTTATTACGCCAACCCCCTAGTAGATCGACCTGATGTGACCGAAGAACAACGGGCGGAACATCATGTGTATGTCCCGGTCTTCAAACCAAAACATACTGGATGTGCAATCGAGAACTGATCGGAGTTTTTGATGTGCAGGTATTACGGGGAAAACGTATGGCCTGAGAAGACGGAAGAGGGGTTGGAGGGGTTCGAGGTCGCTTTCAAAGAGTGAGTATGATGTGTCATATGTGAGCAGGTCAAGTGGTTATGTATGTAGCGTTGCTGATTTGATTTGCAACCGCTATCGGATGACCTTAGGTTGGGGAGGTTCATCTTCGAGGTCGGCAAGCTCGTCGCCAAGGCTTGCGAAGGTTTCGGTAAGTCTTATCCTGATCTGTTCTGTCGTCCTGGTACCATCGGACTGTCGAACTGAGAAAAGCGAAACATGGCGTGACCTAGTCTCCTCGCAAGCTTCTTCGAGAACAGCCTCGATCGCCGACCTGATCGCCAACTCGCAATGCAACAAGGCGAGACTCTTGCATTATTTCCCGCCGTCGACGAAGAACGGCGATGAGGTTGTCGCGGATGACGATGCGTGTGGGATGCATTTGGATCATAGTATCCTGACGGGGCTGTGTGAGTCATCACCTGGATGTTATGCGATGTGTGGAAAGCGACAGGGACTGATGGTAAATGGGATGCTGTGGTTGACGTTAGGCTCGGCCATGTACCTCTCACATGAAGAGGTGGGGGAACCCAAGGTCGTCCCACCTCCTGATGCCAACGCTGGTCTCTGGATCTGTCCTCGACGCAAGGGAGCCGAACCTGTCAAGGTCTCGATCCCGGCCGATTGCCTAGGTCAGTCTCGCTCACACAACCTATGAGAAGCCACACGCAAGCTGAAATAGCTGTTTCGTCCGAACACAGCCTTCCAAACAGGGGAAGCACTGCAAGTCCTTACCGAGGGAAGGCTCGCGGCCACGCCGCACTACGTCACCGCAGGTAAGGAGGGTGGTAACGTGTCAAGAGAGACGTTTGCGTTCTTCCTGCAGCCGAACGTCGACGAGGTCATCGGCAAGGACGGCGAGACGTTCGGTCAATTCACGGAACGGATCATGAAGGAGCATTACGGCGAAGAATCGTGATGACATGTCATGCGAGGTGTACGTGTCGACACGCTTCCCCAATACCTATTTCTCCTACAAAGGCATCATCAACATCCCTCGACCTCTACTGCGAGATCGTCTGCCTTGCGCTCCTCCTCGACCCGCTTGCCGTCGGCCTTTTCGACCTCGATCTTTGCCTCTTCTTCTGACTTTTCAGTCTCTTCGGGCTTTTCCAGGGCCTTGGTGACGAGCCCGATGATGGCGGCAGCAGCGAGCTTGATGGCCTCTTCCTTGACCTGCCTATCTTCGCTGTCGTCTTTTTTCTTTTCCTCTGCCTTTTCCTTGTCCTCCTTGGTCTCGTCCCCCTTTTCCTCGGCCTCCTTTTTGGCCTTTTCTTCTTCGGCCTTGGCGATTTCGGCATGTTTCTTCTCGATGTACTCGCCGATGGTACCGACGGCAGTACGGGGAGAGTTTTTGTGAACCATCAGGTGACCTGCGAGCGATGGACGAAACATCAGACACACGTATTGAGCGATGTGTGGGAAAGCCTATACTCACCTTGAACGGCGGCGGTAGACAGGAAATCTTTGGGAACCTTGGCAGAATACAGCTTGGCGAGTTCCTCGATGTACTCGTCGGTCCAGATTGACTTTTCATCCTCCTCGTCGCCAGAGTCGGTATCGGCATGAGACGAGTTTGCCTTGATGATCTCGTCGACGGGGAAGAATGCCTTGAACATGCGCTCGATCTGGTCAGAGGTGGCCTTGAAGAATTCGAAGCTGAGATCCGCTCGACCCGGCCGGATGAGAGCCTCGTCGAGCATCTCCTTCTTGTTGCTGAAAGCCGAAAAGGTGGACATAAATCAGCAGGGTTGTGAGATTGTTGAAGCATGTTACGCCTACGTGGTCATGAAGAGCAGTCGGCCGTCGCTTCCAGAGATACCGTCGATGGCGTTTAGCAATCCTGCGAATTGCGGTGTCAGCTTAGCGACTTCAATTGCGAGATCGATACAAGGAGCCCGGACTTACCAGAAAGAGTAATGTGACCACCCGAGCTTCCTCGGTCTCCTTTCTTGCGGTTCTCTTCTTCCTTTTTGACAGGCGCATCGTCCCGGTTGAGACCCTCGTTCGAAGTCTTGGGAATGGCGACGTCGACGTCTTCCATCACGACTACTCCGCCGGGAGGGATCAGCGTCATCGCTTTCAAGAGGATAGCATCGGTCAATCCCTCGGTGGCCAAGGTGATGCAGTAGACTTCGAGATCGAGGGCGCTGGCACAGGCGTGGATGAGACTGGTCTTTCCCGCCCCAGCAGCGCCTGATAGCAGGTGGACGGACAGTCGATCAACGCTCTGCAATGAAATGACGACGAACACACTCGACGCTTACCATAGAGCAAGTAACCACGTCGCCAAGGGATACCTCGGTTGGTGTACCAACTCTCAGAATCGAGAAACTCTCGCATGTCCTTGGCAACGTCCTCAGCGATGTTGTTCGAGGTGATGACACTGGCGATGGGCCGCTTGGAACGAAGCGCGACCTGGGTCCATTTGCCACCGTCTTTGGAGTCTATCATCTTGATGGGAAGCAGTTCGGCATCGTCTTCCTGGAAACCCTGCTTGCATTCCGCCAGGAAGTCTTTGTACATCTGTAGGTCGCCACCGAAGATCCTGATCAAGCGCGAATTGGCAAGAAGAAATAGATTCACATGATCGGGTTAGGTCGACCGATCAAGATCAATGACAAGCGCTGCTAGCCGGGCGCACCAAGACTCACCGGCAAGTGATCCATTGCGTCAACTCTTCCTGCCTGGCATCATCCCTGTTCTCCCTCGAAAGCCTGACCAGCCTTTTTCTCCACCAAAAGCTGATAGACTCGCCTAACTTGGGCATCGCCCTGACTTGGGGAGGTGCGCGTTTCTCCAGGATGGCACCTATCCCCAGGGGTACGTACAGACGCAGAGACATCGACGCAAGTAAAAGCCCAAGGTAGAACGAGATCAGAGTCGTGAAAGTGTATCGAACAGGTAGGCTCAATCGAGCCGATCAAATTCGGCGGTGACTTACCTTTCCCTTTACCCTTTGCGTCTCTCTTCTTAAAGTGTTGTAGCCCTGAAATGAGAGATAAGATCGATCAATCAACCATACTTCTGCGTTGGAGACATGCATGGCTTACATGGCATCGCTCGAGCCGATCCATCGATATTCGACGTCTCCGCCTCGCTAGGATATCACACAAATCCAAACCAAACCAAACCTCAGTCACCTCATCCCCTCTTAACCTCCACACATCCAACCCTCCTGTGATCAGATCTTGTTCTCTCTCTTGTGTACTCACAATCGCTTAGCATGATCGATCCATTCCGGCCTAGCGATCCAATAAGACAACAAGTAATCGTGACTAGGGTCCAGGGCGGCCGAGGTGGCCTTGACGCAAATAAGAGTTTCGAGGTAAGGGAAGAGGTATTTGGAGAGACGCCGGGTGAATTCGGCGACGAGACCGAGGGCTATTAGGCCGACGTAGTCCTAGGGGTCAAGACGTATGAGTTAGGAGCGCAGTGGAGGGGTTGAGAGGTGAGTTGTGGTAAGCACAGTAAGCGGGTAGGGAAGCTCGTATAGGAGTAGATAGCGACAAGTCAGAGTAGGAAGAGCCCGACTGACCTTGATCTTCGGGTGATTTAACAAGTGGTAAATCAACGCGAAAGGGTTCCAGGTGGCCACAAAGAGAGGAATGTCCAGCGCATTGCTCGACTCGTTGAGGGTGGCATTCAAGCTTGAGTTCAAGGTCGAGTTGAGCGCGGTCGAGTTTGGCAGCGGCGCGCCGAGGAAGGCTGCGTCCGAGTATGTCATAAATGAGGACAGAGGAAGGTTCAAGTACGGGAGGTGAGGAGGAGATGAGGGACGGGGGTGAAGGAAGGGGATGAGCGAAGTTTGAAGATCCTAAATCAATCGGGATATACAAAAGACAACCATATCCCTACAGATCGACCACACTTTATACTCTACCAGGAAGTTGAAACCGCACCGAAACTTTCCCCTGCTTGTCAAGGAGGTCGGAAGATGACCCCTTGTTGTAGCCTGATGGCGTTCGATGTCGACATTCAGCTGAAAGGAAGACGAGAGGTGAAGGTGTTTCAGATCCAAAACGAGGCGAGGCCCCTCTTTGCCAACTAGAAGCGCGTGACGCCCCGGTAAGCGCGCGTATGAAGCTGAGATGATGATCGACGATGATGTCGATGACGATTTCGACGATCTGAACGATGATTTGAATGATGATGTTACTTGCTATAGACCCTGATATCATAAAAACAAAGCACACTAGCCAACACAAATCTAAGCCATGTCTACTCCCGCGTCATCGAAAACATCAGCAGCGGCCTCGTACCACCCGGACGGTTACGTGAGCACAACCTCAACTCTACAGCCCTCATGTCAACTTTACGATCGAGGCTGACCTCTTTACTCCTCTCGACTCCTCTTCACTACTCTCTGTTACTTCTGCTCGTATCAACCACCTACCTGCCACCTTAGAAAACATCGGCAGCGCTTCGCCGAGCCCGGAATCCGTTCTTGTACAGGAACGCATTTACCGGAGCCGCCGTGGTAGCGTTCATAGGAGGGGTGTACTTTTACTCGATCCAGGCTGTCAAGCAGGAAGATTTCGTGAGTAAAATCAGATTGATGACAATACTCCTACTTCTCCTACAACACAATGGATCGTGTGATGTGATTGTGTTCTTGCGGCGGGGAATGCATGTCATGCTGATTTGCGCAATTGCGATTGTCCTTCCGTGTGTTAATCGAATAGGGTGATGTCGAAGACCTCCTCCCGCCCGCCTCTCAAAGAGCGACGATGAAGACGATCGAAGAAGAATTAGCGGAAAAACGATCTGCACAATCCCTTCCCCTGACACACGCCTTGCCTGCAGAGAGCAATACGTCGAGACCGTCGGATGCTATGCCGCCGCTCTTCGGATCCGTTGATCCGGATTACGATCCGGGGAATGCTTCTTCCTTGCCTCTTTCTTCGACGAACTCGAGCCTGAATAGGGCCCCGAGTTCTTCCCCCTTCAAAGTCTACACCACCCCCACAGGGAACGATATCAACAAGGGCACCACAGGCAACTATACCGCCGAGGAACAGTTCGCCATGTTCAGATTACCGTTCTTCAAAGGAAAGCAGTATAGGGCTGGGGTTGATGTGGATAATGTGGGGAGGACGGGGGATAGGTGGGCTTGAGCTTGAAGTCAAGAGGGATGAGGTGGAGGGTGGAGGGTGGATCTGGGGGATGTCGTTTAGCGGGAGGGGATGAGGGTATGAACCGGAGCGAGGTTGGGGGAAGATGGAGCGGGTGGGAATGGGTAGATGGGTTTTAAGAAGCGGGTCGGGAGAGGCTCTGTCCATGAGCTTGGTTCCCAGTCACCTAAGGCGTAGGAAGGTCATCGTGATACTCGGTCGGAATACGACTGGACAGGGAGACAGAAGATGAAGACGATACCGCTCGGGGAGATTTATCTGCTAAGACAAGAAACGGTTGGGAGATTCGGTGGAGTGCGAGATTCCGCCTGACATACGTATGGGCGCGAGGCACGAAGCCTTGTTGTATAGTATATACCTGTAGCACGCCTTGTTACCACAACAGCAACAACAACTCATAGTCATCAGTTTCGTCGTCTATAATGACAGAGCCTGTTGTATCGGTCGGTACGAGTACCCTGGTTGTCTTTTCGGTCATCTCCGTCGACGTATGGACTGGACGATCTCGAAGTTCTCACACAACGAATCGAACTCATCTTATATCGCTCGTCGACCATGTCAGAATGATCGTACGGTTCAGAGCATCCCTCTCATGATCCCATGCTCAATCTCGCCGGTCTAGGGATCGCTGGCATCAAAGCAAGACATGCATACGGCTCCCTTCCACACCTAGCTCGTCGATTCAACTCCAACACCGCCTTGAACCTCGATCGGTTGACGTCCGACCAAGATCATCGAGAAGCAGCTCGGTGGCTCGAAAAGTTCAAGCAGGATGGATCGGACAGGATTCCAAGGACTGCTTTTGAGATTCAGATGACTAGGTCTTCGGGACCTGGAGGACAGGTCAGTCCGCTTCGTGGAGGGACGGGTTGTCGCTCCGTAGCATCCTGCTGAATCAATCCATCTTTTGCGTGGTCTGTTCGAGGGCAGAATGTTAATAAGCTCAGTACAAAGGCGATGTTGAGGATGGACGTTCCACCGAAACCCGATCCGGCGGGGAACAAGTGGTTACCGGATTTCATCGTCAGCCCTTTGCGTGCATCGGTAAGTCCCATCCTGCCCTTTCCTCCTTGCACCTTAGACCGCCGTCAACGGATCAGCGGTTCGTTACATCTGACACTTGTACCTTCTTCTCTACATTTTAGCCTCAATACACCTCGTCGCCCCCCTCCATCCTCCTAACATCCTCAACAACCCGCTCAGCCGCCCAAAACAAACTCTTAGCCATAGAGAAACTCTATCAACTGATCGTCTCTTCCGCGGAGAACTGTATCGTCACCCCGACGAGCGAGGAGCAGAAGGAAAAAGTAGCTAGGCTGGTACAGCGGGAAGAAAGGAGGAGGAGGGAGGAGAAGGTCAAGAGGGGTGGGAAGAAGGAGAGTAGGAGGAAGGGGAATTGGGATTAGGAATTAGATCTTGGGGGGGTTCGGCCTGGCTTGAGGATGGTTATCGGGATCATCGAATGGTATTATGATGGTGATCACGGTCTGAATCTACCGGCCCGCGTAGATTGATCTATGTCATAGTCATCCAACGGTCTACTCATACACCTCTTCCCTATTCTCGTGGCGTCAGGTTTGAGTGTTGAAGCAGGGATTGTTGGGTCTGGATCGGGATCGGGATCGAATCCAGGGACCACTCAAGCTCAAGATTGCCGATGGGGATTTTCCTGAAGGTTCCCAGATCCTCTTCATCAACTGACACGATGCTACTAAGAAATTGAGTCGGAGATGAAGTGTGACGGGAGTCGGACTGCTGATAGGCAAGGTTGCGATCACAGAGCCGGTAGCCGTAGGCGGTGTCGAACTGGCGATAGGTTTGGTGGACGGCGATGAAGACGGCAGGGCAGGGGTCAAGGAGGGTGGAGCGGTGGATGGCGAGATAGCGGATGAGGATGGGAGGGCAGAGGCCGACAAGATGCAGGACGAGGTTGGTTGGGCGGAAGACGAGGTGGATGAGGATGATAGCATGGAGGAGGATGACAACAGCAAGGATGGAAACCAGAGAAGCCGTTGGCAAAGTTGAATTTTGCCTTGTTCTCCATGTACAGTTGTCGTCTCTACATCCTGAGCCAGCCTGATAAAATTGGAGATGGTCTTGCGGCTCTTGGGCTCGTACCTGTAGAAAAGAACGTGATATGGAGCGACCGAGAGTTGGGCAATAAACACCAATCGACTCACCTCGTCTGTTTAAAGAGAGCTATTGCCTTGACTCTGACTGTCTCTGGCACTTCTGTTTGGAAGGCCAAATTGAACTGGACTCGAATGGCAAGCACTTCGGTGCATACATGACACACCTTGAAGTTATGAGGGTTCCCGGAGCAGAAGAAAAGTTATTCGACTACCGGTCCCACCATAACATCAAGGACGCGCTCAAAGTCCAATTCTACTTGGTCCAAGGGCCAATTGAAGAGTACAGGTCAATCTGGCAGCAATTGCCTATTGATGAATACGAGGCAATCAGTATCTTAGGACATCAGGAGCGGTTGGATCATTGGGATGGTGGAATGAATGACCGTATGACATACGATAGATGGTACATGTTTGGGGGTTACAGGGAATGACCTGAACCGGAGCAAGAAGCCTAAAATGTTGAAGACTTGGGAACGACGGGCATCGGGCGGGAGAGGTTTTAGACATCCAACAGCCTCATCCGCAACAGATTGTCAATCATCTGCAGCATGAAGCGGGAAATGCAAAGGCAGGAGGCAGAGAGGGAGGAGCTCGGGGTACGGCCCCTAGGACATGTTCAACCAGACTGGAAGAGGCAGATGCAAATCAGCCGGAAGATTGTAGGTGCTTCAGGCTCCACAACAAGTGGCCTTTGGAGCCGAACCGCATACGTTTCAGGCTTACCAGCAAACGGCACTAGAGGCTCAACAGCAAGCGGCACTCATGATGGAGAGCCGGGAGCATGGGTTAAGCTGCCTTGGATCGGACCTGTCCCCTCGATAAGGATGGTCATCAAGCTCAAGCACCTCCAGGCCTTACGGCAACCGTCAAAGTAATTGACAGACGCCTGGGTAGAGGAAGCCCTCATCTACTTCCTCACTACGATTGAGATACCAATCCATCAGGGTACGGACGAGAGGCAGGGTATGAGTGGGAGCCGGGAAACGACAAGGCCAATCTGGGTTGCGAACGAGAATGACCTCAAGGTTTTAAAGGTGAAGTCCAGACTCCAGGGAGAAATGGTAAGTCTGAACCCCGACCTTTTATTCCCATCAGTCAAGGCTGACTATCGTTTCACTCTCTGCAGGCAGAGGCCGCTGAAGCGTTGCTTCTCACTGTCAATACCACCGGTCCCCCGGCCGCTCACATCCTACCCTTGTTGTTGGCTGGGTGGTGTTGTTTCCTGAGAGACTATCGATTGGTTCTTCGGGTTGAACTTGTTCATCGAGATCTTTTCGATGGTCCTGGGGATATCAAGGTAAACACGCAGACTCAGAACGAAAACCACTTAGCCGTATTGTTAGGCAAGCCACGACCTAACAAGAGCAACAGATGGGAGACCGGGGGTGGATCTCGCTATCTATCGATCTTCCCGATCAAGGTCAAGAAGTCCGAAGATATGTCAAGCAGCAGGCAGAACTTGCGGTGTCATCTTGATCCCCGGAGGCCGCTCGGAGGCTTAGGAATTATGGTATGGGACATCAGTCACGCCAATGCAGGATCTTTCCGCTGGTTCGATATCGGGCCTCGTTCATTCCTCGAACGCCGCAAGGCGGCTGGGACCGTTGAAACGTTTGCAAGGGCTGCTGTACGGAATCGGGCGAGTCTGCGGCGAGTTTGTATACCACAAGTTCGCCACCAGATGAGGCAGGCGTATTGCGTGGTCGATCAAAGCTTGCGGTCTTTATGTTCATCTTTCTGTTGTGATGTCGAATATCATGTGTATGCGCCTTTTACAATTCTCTCGTCATTCACAGGAAGTTTATGCCGAATGCTGTGCCTGAACGTGCAAATTTGCCAGTGCATTGTCGAGACCGGCGAGGTATTCCTAAACATTTTGAAAGCAGAGAGGACCGAGTCAGGTAGAACTCGGTAACCGAGAGCGCACGGGAATTCCGACTCACTCGAAGCCAAGCCTCTCTTTCTTCCGGGACGTGATCGAAAACGAGATACCGCTTGTCGTGCTGAGTCCGAGCGAAGAAGAGAATCAGTACGATAGTCCGGACGCCTTGAAAGCGACGGGCAAGGCACTGACCTGTAACACGTCGTGCATCTCCTTGAGATCGATCTGTTTGGCCATTATCTCCAGGTTGGCTTTCCCACCCGTCTCATCCCCGCCGTCATCCTCTTCATCGGAATCTTCATTCGGGATGACCCCCTGACTGGCCAGAGCCTTGTTCTTCATCCGTCCCCAAAAGTCGACAAAGCTGCTCTCCTTGAGGAGAGCTTGGAACTCGGCCTTGCTCTGTTGGAAGCGTACCCTCTGCCACTCTTCGTACCGACTCTGCAGCTTTTCCGGCGTCAGGCCGAGCCGCGTCACCGCAAAGTCGTTGACGATTTCGGGGTAGACGTCTTCGAACGGCGTATCGAGGGAAGGAGCGTGGGCGAGGAACAATTTATGCAGCGCGTCGAGCCGTTTGTGTGCCAGAGACTGGAGGTGGGCGATGAACATGCCGTGCTTGTCGGCGAGCGTTAACGCCGGATGTTCCCAACGAGGATCCTTTTCCAGCTGCGGTATTGTCTCTTGCCAAGAAGCCTGCGAGGTGCGCACGTCGTATCAGCTACGTTTCCCACACACCTCGAGCACTTCGACATACGTTGTGTTCACGAACGGCCTGAATGAGCAGACTACCAAACTCTCGCTCCCCGTCCTCCCGTCCCGCACCGAGCTTGCTCTTCTGTACGTCCCGCTCCAACCGCATCTTTTCACCCTGCACCTGCTGTTGACGTTCACGCAGACTAGCTTGAGCCTTTTCTTTCCTCTCCCTCGCCTTTCTGGCGGCCACCTCTTCGGGCGTCTCGGTCCGGGACGATTCGGCCTGAGCACCGAGCGACTTGACGTGACGCTGGAACAGTTCTGCACGCAACGAGGAAGAACCGACGGCGTCGTACCTCGGATCGGATGTCATCCCACGCTTGACCTGCAGATGATGAAACCGACCAACATGAGCCGAAAGCTCCAAACAGAACGATTGTCGAACGAAAATAAGACCGAGGCCGAAACGCACCTGCAGCCAGTCCGAATCCGGCTTGATCTCATCGTGCTCCCTGAGCAGGTCCATGAAATCCCTCTCCGCCCGCTTCGCATCGGCCCGTTTCCTCTCCCCTAGTTCGCGCAGGTGATCCCGAAAGACCTTTTCCCTCTGCTTGTCGTCCTTGCCATAATCGAAGAACCTCCGATCTTTCCTCCAGGCTCGACGGAAATCCTCCCAGATCGTCCGGGTGCTCTTGACTTCGGCTCGGAGGAGTGACTTGTATTCCCTCTCCGGGTCCTTCTTTCCCGATGTCTCTCCCGCGGTGGTGCTCGGACTGCTGCTAGTACCGGCGGGCTTGGTCTTGCCCAACCGACGATTACGAGCGACCTCGCGGCAATAGTCTTCGTAGACTTCTTGACGGAGCTTTTCCGAGGGCAAGAGGACGTACCGAGGGTCGTTGATGAACAGAGGGAGAGAGGTTTCCCAAGGTGCGAACGGGGAGATGTCTTTTTCGTACAACAGGGACTGCGAGGTAACAACGACGCCACACATTAGGATCGTGTTAGTGTCAACCTCGAACAACGAGACTAGGCCGAAAAGCTCACCTTGAACAACGCCTTTCCCTCATCAGGGTTCAAATCCACCTGAACCCTAGCCACCCCCGTAGGAAGTCCCTGACCCTGACCCTGACCCTGAATTTGATCTCGAACTTGATCTTGACCCTGACCCTCAGCTTGAGGTGGAGGAGGAAGCTGGAACACCCGCCCCAAAGCTTCCTCCTCCCGAGCCTTCTTGGCCGCCTTGTTCTCTTTCTTCTGTCGATCCTTGATCTTGGTCTCACGGGCGATCTCGGCGGCGACGGCGCGTTGCCAGGCTTCTTCGTCGGATTCGTCGATAGGACCTATGGCCATGGCTTCTTCGTCTTCGGAGTCGAGTTCTGGCCTGGCTTCGGGGTCGTCTTCGTCGTTGTTGCCGTTGTTTTCGGTGTTGTTCATCTCGACGTCTCCCTCCTGCTCGTCCAGCTTGACCATCTTCTTAGCCCGCCGTCCATCCTCCCCCTCTTCCTGCTCTTCTTCACCGGCATCATCATCGCCCTCCCCATCCCGTTCTTTCCTTTTCCTCTCCCTCTCCCGATCAGCCTCCCTCTTCCTCCTCTTCTCCACCTCAACCCCTTTCCTCTTCTCTTCCTCTAACTCCAACCTAATTCTTTCCCGTTCCCGCAAGTCGGCTAACCGTCTCTCTTCCGCCCTCGCTCGTTCTTCTTCGGCCTTCTCTTCCTTCTCTTTCTTCGCCTGGGCTTTTAAGGAGGCTTCGAACGCTTCGACGGCATCTTTGATCTCATCGGGGATTACCCAGGAAGACACCTTGGTAGAAGGGTCGGTGTAGAAGACGTTATTGAGGTTGGTGGTTACTTTGAGCCAGGAGGTTCCGGGGATGGGGTTTTTTTGTTTGGGTTTTTCTTTCTTCTTCTTGTTCTTTTCCTCGGTGCTGTTGGTGTTGGTGTTGGGCTTGTTTTGCGTTGAGGCTAGACCTGGGGCTAGGACGGGGGCGGGGAATTGTGGTGCGAGGCCATGAGGATTAACGAGATGACCATGAGGGTTGAAAGGCTGGCCGAAAGGTTGAGTATGAGAATAAGGAGAAGGGCCAACGCCGACATTGAGCGTCTGGGGCACGGAAGGCGGTGGGAAAGAAGGGGCGATCCCAGTAGGAAGAGGTCGGGTATAGGTCGATTGTTTGGTCAGGTTGTTGTAATAATACGAGGTCCCGTTCGGGGCTGTAGTTCCGTGTCGTAAAATCCAGTTTGGCCTCGACGAAAAGTCAGCTACCCGTTCGTTTCACGCCAACAATTGAGTGGGGGGATGAATTGACTCACCCTTGTGTTCAGACCAATTAGGTGGGAGTGGAGGGTTCATATTCATAACTTGGGGAGGAGGAGGTGGTGGAATAGGTCCTGGACCTGGTAATCCCCCGTTCGGTGTCGATTGAGATGATGTTGGGTCCATCGAGCTTGGGCCTGGCGAAAGTGGATGGATGCTATATGATCTTGTGTACTACTCGGCTGTTCTGAGAGTAGATTTGGGTCGTCAGGGTATTGTTATGGGGGAGTGGATGTGGAATAGGCAACGACGAGGATGTCAGAAGAAGAAATATGTCGAACATTGCAAACTTCGAGTGTAGGTAACTGAGCGTGATCCTCGCGCTCTCCGAGCCACAAACCAACAAAGTCGGAAGGTGGTCATGGCGAGATCGATCGATGGTAACGTCAATTGACAACCGCAATCAGCATTCTCTGACCAAGATAGAGTCCTTGTACAATGGTACGCCAGTCGCTCTGAGTTGTGGGAGCCGGACGAAGTCGAGATGGGAGTTTATCACGACCGTCGAAATGCACGATTTCGCGAGAGACGCCGCAATCTCACGGTTCAATGGCGATATCGTCGTCACGGTCTGAAGTCGGGACCATATTCCGTAATGCCAATGTGGTGTAATGTTTCGTACAACATGGATCATCTCTCCTTAGGATCATGAAGGTTTGAATCACAGACCAGGTTGAACCTGACGACGATCCGACTTTTCAATTCTTCCGTACCCTATAAAACGAGGCACACAAGTTGAAAAAAAAAAAGCAGCAGAATCAGCACGGAATCACCCTTGTCTCCTCTCTCGTTCCTCCCGAAACTGGGGTTCGATAAGACAAGGAAACAACACTCCTCACCACCCCCCAGGTCAAATCCCAAAGTCAAACTCAAGACTCTCACCTCTTCTTGAACCGCTCATAAACCTGATCATCCGTCGCCGTCTCGTTCCGATCCCTCTGCCTGTTATTACCCCGGTTCAAGGGGGGTAAGCCGGCGGCTTCCCTCTTGGCGTCTTCCAGGGCTTCGGCATCGGATTGGATGGTGTGGTGTGGTCGGTAGACTGTAAAGCGGGTCGTGGGGATTACATAGGTGCAGGAATAGGAATAGAGATAGAGATAGAAGAGGTTAATAGTTAGTGACACCCGCAAAGAAGAAGAAAAACGTTGTAGAAAAAAAAGAGAGAAAGAGGGAAAGAGAGAGACTCCAAACTCACACCGCGCCGCAGCGAAACTCTCGTCGGCCTCGTTACGCTTCTGTCCTTGGCCGCGGTTCCGATTCCGGTTCTCCATCATGGCCCGTTTGGCACGTTCGGTCTCTTCGATGTTTTTCAGTCGGATGCTAGTTTCATCATCATCGATTGTCTGGTCAGCATCAACGCGAGGATTTTTACCCATCCCATCGATAAAGGGTTAAAAAGAGAGACGACGACGACGACCCTACTCACTCCATACCCAAATCCACCTCGGGGATACTAGTCAACATCCCCAAACTCGTCGTCACGTTCCCACCCTCTTCATCATCTACCCCGCCGCGAGATTTATTGGGCTTGTACTTTTCGAGCCGGTACTTTTCGGCGATGGCGTATAGTTCTTCTTGTGGGTCGACCTCCGGCTTGTTGGAGTTGGAGGTGTCCGGGTTGGGGTTGGGGGTGGTGGTGGTGGGGCCTTGACGACGTTTAGCGAGTTCCGCTTCGATATACGCCATCCTAAATACCAGGGTAAGAAGAATGAAAGCATCACGTCCGTGTCCGTGTCCGTGTCGTCAGATCGACATGTACATTGATTTTGTGAGAGAAGGGGAAGATGACCCCGACTCACATGTGTTTATCAACGTCCAACGCGTTGGTCTGTTGAGTGAAATTGTTCGATCGGACGAGTCGACGGGCTTTGGAGGCGTCGTCGTTTTCGGCGCTGTCCATCCGCCCCGTACCAATCACCAACACAACACAACACAACACATCAAACGAATATATCAGCCTACACTGCAACTGCCATACTTTTTGCATGGAGATGTTTTCCCGGAGTGGAGTGGAGGGTAATGGAGGGTCTATTCTGTCTGATCTGTATCTGTATCTGTATCTGGCACGAACCAAGACTCACTCTTCCCCCTCCCCTCCTCCTCCCTCCCCTCTCCCAGCCCGACTCTGCTTCAACCCATAAGTCTCTCCTCCATTTCCCTCTCCCTCTTCTCCTTCCTCTTCCCCGCCTTGGTCATCGCCGTCTTTCCGCTGACCAGAAGGCTTCTTGCGGCGTTTCTTTTTCTCTTCCCCCTTGTTCAAGCGGACGAGGTCTATACCGGACGTCCGGGATTTGGATTGGGTTAGGCGGCGGAGGAGAAGGATTTCTTGGAGGGTGCCGCTGTGGGGTCCCAGATAGAAAAAAGTTGGGAAGTAGGCAAAGAGGTGGAAAGGTAGAGAGATAGAGAGGGAGAAGCGCAGGCAAAGAGGTTTAGCTAGAGTGTCTATTCGACCGGGTCAGTATGAGATGGGTTCTGGAGATGGCTCACGTAGGTGCTTCGTCCTCTTCATCTTCGACGGGTCTATTCTCAGTATCTGCGGCCGTTAACCCTGACTCTCCTTCTATTGCTGCTATTGCTGTTGATGATGATGTCGGTCGGGGTGGTGGTGGTGTCGAATAGTCCTCCTTGACTCGCGGGTTGGCCGTTCGGGTTCGTTTTTTGAACATCCTTGCTCTGTCGGCGTCCACAGTTGGTTTGTACGGATCTGGGTATCGGGTATTCAAGGCCTTGCTACGAGGTGTTCTGCAGTTGGGGGTCGTCCAGGTGATGGTTGTGAACTACAACTATACCTGATCTTGTGTTCGTACATGTCCGCCCAAAGGTGTGACTTGAATAATGAATATGCGAAAATAGAACAACAAGAGCCACACACTCTATTGATTTAAATATTTACCGCTGCCTTTCTGCAATTCAGATCCAAAAAGTACAGAACTCTGTGGGATTCAAAAGTCTTATCATAAGCCTGTATCTCCTCAAGGCTACAAGTTTGTCTGATGTCTATAGTGACATCACACATCTGTCATGAGAGCTGGTTGAAGACCTACTTGCTAATGCTCAGATATCCCCTTGGCACATAAGGCGCAGGGCAAGAGGTACTTTGATGTTGATGTAAGCGCTAGTCTGGAGGAGTTTGATGTTGCACTCAGCAAGCTGTAGGCATTTCTGGCAACATGAAATGAGGAAGACATGGATGCATGGAGGGATTTTGGATGACTCAAAATCGAAGAGCGTTACATGGCCAATAACGGCCAGGTCTTCCACTACTTCACCCTCAAGCTCTATATCATCCTCTCTGGTCTCACATTATCGATTCTCAAGACATACCAACAGTAGCCAAAGCAGAGTTCAGGTGATTATGAGGACGCCAAGTTCCAAGATTGACAGATCATCTTTACCCATCTTCACAAGGCAAAAAGCTCCATGTGTCCAGGGTGTAGGGAGAAATTTAATGTACTTCCGTGGGGCGGTTGGTAACTATGATACCTCTTGCCTGACTTCATCTTGGCCGTGACTTCTAAATTCCTGGGAAACGCTAGAATTTTACTCGGAGCGCTCCAGAAAGCAAATCGCTCGAAAGCGATGTCCGACCGAGCTTGACCGCGAGACAACAAGAAGAACTCGAGATACTCCTAACCCTGATGAACAGACATCCGTTGGCCCATCCCGAAGCATGGATCTTCTGGCATCACATGCCCGGCCGTTCTCCCCTTTCAAGATGTACAAGGTCACGCTGGTAGATCACACCGACTGGGACGACGACACGCTGAACAGCGAACTCGCCAGGGATATTGGCGCTCGCAATCGGTCGCCCGACCAGTACATCGAAGTCGGCCGGAGATGGGCAACAGTGAAACCGCTCATCCAGAGAAGGTTCAATCAGAGGAACAAGTACCATGATATCGAGGACGTGCATTCTCCCGGTTGGAGTCTACATACACGCCAATGGGTCTCTGAACAGGTCGAGGATGGTGAACGGAGACGTTTGATGCGAGACAGTGCGGCTCGATACCGGGACAACTTTCTCAAGCTCGAATTCGTATCCCAGTCCGAGGAGCTCGTGAAAAAGGTTCAAGATACGGCCGAATGGCTCGCTGGAAGACCGTGTGAACTGAAAGACATCATCGACTTTTTGGCACGCGTCGCATCGGATCCTCGCAAGAGGACCGAACATTACGATCGTCTCTACGGGGACGTGAAGCCTCACATCGAGTACCAAAGCTATGAACAACACTTGGAAGATAGAGATCTCTTGACGGGAAAGTTTGTCAACCTGATGAAAGCCATCCGCGACCGGGTGCATGGCACGAAGGGGAATACCACCTTGGATATCCGTTCGAACAGGCGTCGACCGATCCGGCCGAATGTGAGCACGGTCTTTCATGAAGGACGAGACGACGGATTCGACGGATATCTTTCCAAGCCTGATATCGTCATGATCAAGACCAACGACGAACCTCCGAAGCCCGATTCCGAAGATGATAGCTACGAGACGTGGGAACACGTCGTCCTAGCGGCACAGGTAAGGCTCGACAAACAGGACGACATGCGGGCGGAGGCCGAGTTTGAAATGCAGTGGGATATCGTACCCCAAATGCTCGATGATCAGGTGAGTGTCCTCGGGAACTGTATCAACCCCGGACTTTCTGTTTTTGGCTGACGGACTTTTCCTGTTCCTGCACGTAGAGGTTTCTCCTTCGACACCGCCCGGTAACGAGAACGACGTATACGTTTACCCTCGCTGGTCCATGTCTCCGTTTTTGGGAATTCGACCCTAAGACTTTTGCCTCCTCGCGGATGTACCGTCTGGACGACCCTGAACACGCCAAGGATATAGTGGACATTGTCGCTTTCCTCACCGATCCGGAGGCTCCGTTTCATGATCGTTGGATTCCCGATCGCGGCGGTGTTATGATCAGGCCTTTTGATCAAGAAGCTACGCAGAGCTGGACCTGGACCGACCGTGAATCGCCTTACAAATACCTGTGCATACGTCAAGCTCTTTTCGATTCCAGGACGGTGGTTTTCGCGGGGAAAGCTAAACGAGAGGACTCGGACGACGAGCCGACGGACGTCATCGTCAAAGCCTGGTGGACATATCGCGAGGTGGAAGACTACGAGTTGAAGATGCTCGACCATCTACACAACGGGGAACCGCAGTTGGAATTCGATCCGAGTCATACCGACCCGGTTCCTATGGATATCATCGACCCAAAGGTCATAGCCTGTCTCCCCAGAGCGCTCGGTGTCGTACAGGTCGAACAGGTCGATCCTGAAGTTTGGAAGACGCGGACGCGTGGGACACCTCGTTCACTCTGCATCATGGCAACAAGCGGACCGTTGGGCTGGAACATGCCGACTGAAGCGGATACCGTCTTTTCTTGCAACGGAAGAGAGGTCGTCCTAGGGCTTCGGCACTACGGTCAGATCTTGCTCGGCGTGTGCGAGTCATTGTGGTACGCGGCGATCAAGGGTGTTCATCATCGAGATATCAGTCTAGGGAATATCATGTGGACCTGGATCGAAGAAGTCCCAGGGGATCCTAGTTCCGGCCGAGCTGTCGGGTATCTCGTCGATTACGGAATCGCGCGGTACCGTGACAACCCTCGGTTCAAGTACGAATACGAGGACGAGAACGAGATTGATAACCAGGGCAACCTTGAATTTGATATGCAGGACGACTGGGACTCGTACGTCTTGACACTAGACGACAGTCGGTCGGGAACTCCGGTCTTCTCCAGCGTTCATACGGTGAGAACGAAGGCCTTTGTTGAGTGGTACCCAGGAGACAAGAAGAGCCTCGTGGACGCGGCCAAGTCCGATTACGAGCTCCGGAAAACGATATCCAAGGAAAATTACCAGCAGACCCTTCTAGGATTAAAAGTGGATTCGCATCGGTATATCGACGACCTGGAATCGGTGGTGTATGTCTTTCTCCTACAGGTGAGCCCGAACGAAGGAACGCCGTTTTCGGGACCAAACAACCGAGCGGCCGACTGAGTAGCGAGTTTCTCTCTCTCTCTCTCTCTCTCCCTCCTTTTGGAAAATTCCGTGACCGTGACCGTCACCCGACCATGCAGATGAGCTGGATTTCCGGCATCGACGACGACAAGGCCTCCGTGTTGGAAGGCTTAAAGGACAAGGCCGACAAGGAGACATTGTGGAGATCCATGAGCGTAGGTTTCATATATTTTCGGATCCCGATCCCTCGTCTTTCATGTCCCGCACACGCTCTTCTGAGAATAAACAACATGACGCGAACTGATCGCTCGCTCGCTCGGTTTTGACTCGGACGCATTACGTTGCATTACATTACAATATAGGTCGTCTATGGGCTAGGCTGTGGATATGATTGGAGCGAAATGAAATGGAACCTAGCTTATACCATCAGGAACGCTCGAGAGGACCTTACTAGACCTCAACAACAACAACAACAAGAAAATACTGCGAGGAGATCTGCGAGGAGATTCCCCCCGGAGCCAGGGATCCCCCCTCTGGTCGGGTTGACAAAGATCGAGAATCAGTGTTTCGCGGCCTGCATCGAGGTGATCAAGCGAGCTTTGGAAAAGTTGCCCGAAGATGCGGTCAAGGGTGATCGCCGTTGAGGTCGTTCCCAGGCGGGTGTATGAGTACAATGGCACAGTAGGAGGCGGCGATAATAACGATACCGGGCCTTGTTGAAGGCAGGCAAGGAGGATGACGCATTTATAGCTGTTTGATGAGAGAACACGACTGGCACGACGATCATACCCTCATATCTGCCAAGGCATGGGCAATAATCAGGCTGTTCAATCTTGTGACTCCATGGCGTTGTTCCGATGTCGTTCTTGTACTGCCGATCAGGTCCCTAGGGAATCTCCGTCCGATGACACGCTCTACGCTCTGACTGGTTCTGGTTTTCAGGCGAGATCCATGTTAAGAATACTCAAGAACGACCTCGAGGTGACTAGGTCGATGAGACATGAAACGGCAGCTTCCCGGATCACGTGATCATGTCATCCCTCGAACCTTGCTTCTCCGCGTTTCATCTTCGTCCATCGTCGTCATCACCATCATCATCATATCATCATCTTTGACGTCATCGACGATGACGACCAAGTATCAACAGCATCATCAACACCTCGCACCTCGATAGATCTAGAGGTCAAAGGGTACATAGGCGAATCAGCTCCTTAGTCCGCAGGCGAGACGATGCTCCCCCACACCCCAACTCGACAACTACAACGACATCAAAGACCGGCAGGTCCGGGAAACAAACGAGCATGGTACGGTCTAGTAGTCCTGCTCGTGATGATGAGTACAGGGTTGTGGTACTGGAATATGGAACCGGAGTCGTGGGCGACGAAGGTGATGGTCATGCAAGGAGGACGTTTTGGAGGTGGGGGTGGGCAGCGGAGAATCGGGGGAGGTCATGTCAAGTGAGTTTGTCGTCCGAGCAAAGACGGGGGTCCTTTAGGTGTTTTTTTTTTCGTGGTATCGCTGCCGAGTTGAGCAGATGAGTATATCGACTGATTACCTATCGTTTCTGTCACCTCGACTCAACCACCATCAATCGTCAATCCGTCAATCCGCCATCCCATTCTCGATCTCTAAAGCCCTTACGACCTCCCAGGACACCTCCTGGTCGACAAACAAGATCCGCATGAAAATCGTTGGGTGCCTTTCGCCCTCGCACACAAAGCGGAAGACGAAGATGGGAATCAAAATCGGTCGGAGAGGGAGGTTCCGGGGTTGATGAAGCTGGTCATGTACGAGGTCCAACATCGAAGACGAATTAGAGGAAACCGGACTGGAACCGGGTTAGCTGCGGGAGATGACTCCCGGATCAAAGGCGATGATAGGGAGGGTGACGAGAAGATGGAAGTCCTTACTGAGAATCATGACCGAGAAGGCGGTGGTGAGGATCGGGATTCAGGGTGGGACTGGTTGAAAGGGAAGACGGTGGTCCTCTATGGGGATAGCGTTTTGAGGTATAATATGGATCATTTTTGCAAGGTAAGCCGTGGGTAGTATTATCCTCTTCCCCCTTTCTTCCCTAGGTCATATCGTATCATTATGCCGTGTCCACACATCCACGTCCAGGTGGAAAGATCAAACAACGGAGCAGACTGCAGCAGCTGATACTACTGTAAGGAAACGATTTCCGCTCTCCCGTTCGGTTCCTCTCGCAGTTCGTAGGATCCGAGATCAAACCCATCCCCTGGAACTCTCCCGCTGGCGTTCCCTGGCCGGAGAACGTCAACCCCTACTCCACCCCGCATAGACCTTTCGACCCCGACGACAGTTCCGAACAAGATGGGAGTGGGTGGAAAGACTCGAAACCGGACCCGCCGGGGAATGGGAATCATTGGCCGCATATCTGTTATGTGGAAGAAGTGGACTTTTTGGTCGTACACGTTCATCAGTATGGGATGGATTTGACGGATGTGAGTCGATTTTGGGTCGGAGCAGTGCTGCGCTTGGAGGCGGTCGTATCGTAGCAAGATGTTGATGTGATACACTATCGACGGTGTTCGGGCGCGGTGGCATTACCATACTGTAGTATTGGACGTTCAAGGTGAGTCTTCCGCCGTGATGGTCTTGTCTAGTCAGGCGGTCTCGTTGTTGGATTTGTACGCTTATCGCCGTTGGAATCTTTTATATAGAACGGCATCATCCCCCCGACATCGACCGACCTCCGGGTCGATCGGCTGCTACGCCCTGTTGTCAAATCGATCATGGCATCGATCGCGAGGAACGCCTCCAATCCAAAATCGAACGTCGTCGGGCCGGTCACGACTGACCTCAGACAGGGTCGACAGGCGCCGGATCTGATCCAGGTGAACACGGCTTTGTGGGATACGGCGAGGTGGTTGAGATTGGACCTCGAGAACGATAGGTCGACGATAGACGGGTTGTCTAGGTCGGTCTGATGTGGAACTCATCCGCGGTGAATCTTCTGAACACGTAGCTGACAGGATTGCGAACTTCATTACAGCGACCGACTCACGTGGTGGAAACGTCGAGTGAGAGGCGTAGCGAACGTCTTGCGCAAGGCTTATCCGGATGTCCCGATTCAATGGGTCACGCATCATTACCGTCAGTCGGACGTGTTCCTACATCTCGATGCCCTGACCCTCACTAATATAGCTTTTCGTGTGGATTGAGTGTGCAGCCATCAGCGGCAACTTGGACTGGTTCACCCAGGATATTCCCAAGACGAATCAACCGGACAACCAGCTGCCTCGCGCCAACTCGCTGGTCCGTTTCGTCCAACTCCGGCAGACGCTCGAGGCGGCCTTGCGTGGTCCTCCAGCCGAGCCGACGGAATGGTGTGACGCCGACTGCGTTCGGGAACAGTACGAATCGGCCAAGAGCGTCAGTATCGGACGTTGGGGGGATCATATGCTGGGAATGGAGAGGTACATGTTGGATGCGTGAGTCGATACTTCCGGCGTTTCGAGATCGCCACGCCTGCGACGGATCAGCGACACTTCCGCTGACGCTGTTGCTGATTCGAGCAGGCTACACCCGGCTGCGCTTCCTGGAGGTTACCTCTGGGGGGACATGATGCTGTACGAGCTGTACAGGGTGAGACGATAGACAGAGAAGAAGCGGATTCGGGTGGTTCAGAAAAAGCGCTTGTGTGTGTTTTCGCGAGAGATACAGAGCGATATACCTTATACCAAGAGTTCGATACTTTGAATATTGAATATGAAGTTACGAAGTTCCATGACAGTCCGGAGTCGCGCCCTGGAGGTGGTGGCGGTACTACATTGGGTCACCATGCGATCATTCAAGTTCGAAGGAGCCCTATGAATTGCGATTCAACGATTATCATACGGGCTCACAAGCTGATGTACATTGACATTAGCGATACAGTCGTCGGATGATATTATACCAAGACAGACCCTGAACGAAGCTGAACAGCCTTGCGGCAACAAAATGACAACCAAAAACGAATTCCAAGTGATTCCCTATCCTGACGGCCAGCCCGGCATGCACCCTCGCTCATCACATGATCGTGCACTTCTTGTCCTTGTCCTTGCCCCTCCCACCAGCACCACCTCCTCCTATCACACCCGCCCCGCCTCCTCCGGCACCCGCAGCCGCACCCCCGCCGATCCCAAGATAACTATTCCCAAACTTCTGTATCATCGCCAGTTGTTGCTTGGTCAACCTCCGCTCGTCCAAGCTGTCCCACTCGGTCACCCGACTGCCGAGGAGGAACTTGACCGTCCAATCCGCATAGGTGAACCCGAACTTCCTCCCCTGGATCTTGCGGATCTCTCGGCGTTCGTCTTCGTATGCGGACATGACGTCCAGGTGAGGGACGCCGTTGTCGAGGGAAGATTCGTACTCGTCAATCGTTGCCGGGTCGTCAGTGCATAACCCGACGGTCAGGTAGGATGCGGGGAAACGACGTTGGACGTCTAGGAGGAAGGTGCGGAAGGCTTGGTGCCCGCAGTTGGGGGCTCCGTCGGTGATGAGCAGGGTGAGGACGCCTTCTTCTCGCTGTAATATAAATAAACGAGAGGTAGGGATGATCCGGGTCAGGTCGGCTCGTGCGGAAAAGCGAATGAAGAACGCGATGCAGGATTGTGGGACTCACGACCATATACTCCGGCGTCATAATCTCTCTCATCACTTCCAAAGTCGGCGTAGTCCCCTGAGGCGTCCGTTGGAAGAACGGGTAGAGCGCCTCGACGGTATCAGCCTTCATCCCCTGAGGCAACATGTTCAAGAAATAAACATCCAACGGTTCTCGCCCGCGGGCGATGGTCATCAGGTCGAAAATCTCCTTGACCATCTCTTGCAAGATCTTCCACCTGATCGTAGGACCTTGTCCGTAGACTTGTTGCATGGCCTTCATCGACCCGCTGTCGTCGAGCACGAGGCGGACGGAAGAGTATTCACGTAGCCGGGTTATTTGGGTGGCAAAGTAAGGAGAGATACCCTTGGCTCGACAGGCGGCGAGGAGGTGGGCGTCCGAGTTGTATTGAGAGGTATCGAGCATGCTGACGTCTTTAATATAGACGGGAGGTGCGGCAGGAGGACCGGTCGGAGGGTTCGAGGCGGGGGGAGGGAGGTACGGGGCGGATGGTGTCGTCGTCGAGGCCATCCCGTTGTTGTTATCGTAGTTGTTGTTGTTATTGGGGGGCACGGTGGATTGGCGTTTAGAGTCCATACTCATCTGACCGCCTTTTGTATCGCTAGATCCGATCGGGTTTGATGATGAAGTACCCATGAACGGATCGATCTTGGGACCCGTCCCGTCGTCGCCCATCATCGCCATCGATGATCCGCCGGCACCGTGGTAAGGTGCACCATTTGGAGGTGGTTGGGGGTAGGCACCGAAGGGAGTGGGTGGTTGTTGTTGGTACTGAGTTTGCATTGTTCGTATGTCGTATTGTGTATTGTTAGTGTTGAAAGCAAAGGAGGAGGCGAAGAGGACCGGTCGAGGGTGTACGAAGGGTAACCTTGCTCCTATTTATCTGATATCTGAAAGCTGATCGGGCAATTGTACCCATGTCGTCATCCCGATCCTCAACCTTCTTTCGGTGCCGAAAGTCATCCCCTTGGCACGCGGCGATGTCTCTCGGCATCCCTCGGCATCGGCCAGAACGCCTCGGCATCTCGGTCCCTGTTTCAACCCCGTGATGACGTGTCAAACCAAAGAAGGTTGTCGGTTAACAAGAATCTAGCCGATCAATCAATCGATGATCGCTGACCATCAGTGGCGCAAAAGAAAGTTAATCGACGTTCTACTCTCGGTTAGAAGCTTAGAAGTCCGTTGTTATAACTCGACGTCGGACACAAGCCATGAGCGGAGAAGAGCTGGCCGAGCTGGGACGGGTCGACCGACAGTAGTAGTGGGCGACGAAACTTGACAGGCTTGATCTCGAGCAATCACAGATTCAAGCTTCTCCCGCATCCTCAGGGAGATCGGACGGATTTGCTAGCTGTTTGGCTGACGTAGTATTCCGTCGCTTTGGTGTAGGCATCTATCGAGGCCTTAAAACAAGACCTCACCTTTGATATGGAGAGCGCCCGTTTTCGCTGAAGGGAGATATGGCATCAGGTTCATGAGGACGACATCGAATTGGTCATCACTGTGTTCAACGATGACTCGGGCGAACTAGCGGCCTCTGCCCGTCTCGTCTCGTACGGTACCATCAAGAGCTGAGCTAGTAACTAGATGAACGTTGTAAGATGTAATGCAAAAGACTTTGTGTCTCTACGAATGGCCACATCCTAGAACGTACGCTATGATATGGTCACAACAGGATTCTCTCGTGGACTGCTATCGCAATCACGGATCCGCTGGCGCTGGCACAGCGGTCGGCGTCACACCGGCGGGTCCGGCTTCGACAACATGGTCGGGAGTTGCATCTACAGTGCTGGTCTCTGGCTTTGCAGCCTCTTCTACGAAACCCTCTATCGGCGCTCGAGGCAGAGCTTCGTCGAGCGCGCTGACGAGGTCGTGGAAGCATTGATCCTCGATGGGATCCATCTCGCCAGACGCAGACGGGGCAGATGCGTCGAGCTGCTGCCGAGCCCGTCCTACGATCTGGTATGTTTTCCACAACAGCCCTCGAAGCAAATCTGAGTCGAAGAATATTATCCACTGCGTCGAGGCGGGGAGATGTGAGTCGGGGATTACATCTTGGAATGCAGTCATAGTAAAGTGTTGGAAGGGTGATGCGACGTACTACGGCTTTAGAACTTTTTATAGCTTCCCGAACACGACGCTTCGCGTTCAGCTCAAATCGTTCTTTACGCCGCTTTTCATGCCAAGAGAAGTTCAGCTTCCGGTTTATAACGTGATCAAGCTAAGCATAGTCTGTTAGCATTGTCAGTGCGTAACACATAGACTAGAAGGGGCTTACAGAGTGCTCGATCAGATGTGCAAGAGCTTCGAGATCATCGATGTATCTATGTAACAGCTTCCTCGCCTTGTCCAACTCTAAAGGTACCTCTGCCTTCGCTTCCTCTAGATATTCCCGCCAGAAAAGTGGGGAGTCTGAGGGCCCAGTCGATTCTGCCTTTTCAGTTCTCTTAAGGAGGAATTCTACGTTCTCCAAGCTGGTGATGTAAGACTCGAATGCACGATCGGACTCCATGGCTGCCAGGCTCATGAACTTCGGGTTGGCACATCGGCTATCGTCCGCGAGGAGGTGTATCTCCGGGTATCTTTTGGCTCTCGTGTATTTCGCAGGCAGACGAGGTCGGTCCAGGATCCGGGCGTTGCCAAAGTCGACGAGATGACCGGCGATTGATCCATCGGGCTGCGCGCTGTATAGGACGTTGCCACCGTTCATATCGCGATGATGTACACCTCGACTGGCGGCGAACCAGAAAGATTGGACGATATCCCTCATGATCTGAATCCAGCCTCGCATGCCGAATGTGGTCTCGTTGGATTGAAACAGAGCCCGAGGGAGCGGGTTCGAACTGGACATGAGGAGAGCGGTAAATTGCAACCGAATCCCGTCAGACGCGCCAATCGTGATCCAGGATTCCAAAGTACTATCGTGCACGCTCCCTAATGACCGAACTAGGCGCGATTGAATTTCCTTGGCTGTATCGTCGTCGAGCAGAGTCGAACTTGTGCTAGCTACGTTTTCGTCATGCAGCCTGCATAGCACGTCGTGTTCGTGTCGCGCCAGTTCGGGAACGAGCCACTGTGATTTGAGAATGACGGGTTGTGGTTCGACAGCATTGCTTGAAGACTTTGCGTTGGCGGGTGTTGCCATGCCGGACCAGACGGTAGTACGAGACCCAAAGACATTCGACCTGGCTTCGATGAGCGTCCAATCTCTCACATTCCAGGTGGACAAGACGTCTTCTGATCTCTTCGTGACCAATTGTTCTGGAGGGGTCCACCGTTGGGACAGTTTGCCACCGCGTATCAAGGCGAACGCGATCAGGTCGACGATGGACCGGGCATCGGAGGGATCGTCAAAGTCGTATCGACGAGATGTTCCGAATTGCTCTGCGTCACACCACCAGAGCCGGATACTGGTCGCGCACAAGGATAGGCCGAACGTCCGGCCGCTGGCTAAATTGTTCTGAGTGAGGCAGGTCTGTATAGCCAAAAGTCGTTATGGTTCTAGCTGCGAGCGCTTCGACAATCCTCTCAGCGACTCACCAATGATCTGAAGATAGAAACCCCGGCACTTTCAAACTTCAACCCTGAATGAGTCTTCATGTCTTTTCTGGGATGGTCCATCACGTCGACGACGAATCCGACTTGATCCCAAGATGGCTTCTTTTGAAACTTATCTATTGCCCGGTGCTGGTCAAAGTCGGAATCCTTGTTCTCATGCAGTACGACGATCTGTGGGGTATACGTGGGCCGTGAGTGTTGGTGGATGACACCATGTCCGGTCGGGAAAGCAAGGGCTGGATTCATTTGCATTTGCAAAGGTGATCCGCTTGTCGATGTGGAGAGCATGGGGTTGACGAAATCGGGTCCAAATAGCGCTCGACCGACATGTCCGGCATAGTCGACGAAGGTTTCAGCCAGACTGATGGTGGAAGCGGTGGTTTGATGTTTGTTGGTCCAGGTCTGTTGAGCTATGACACCGGCAGCAAGTATGGGTTTCGTCCTCTCGACAAACTCGCCAGCTAGATGTGAGAGGATACTCTCGGTCTCTGGTCCGTGGCTACCTTGTAGCTTCAAGAAAGACGTCATGAAACGTTGTCCAAGACCAGTACTGATATATTTATCCGTCTGGTCATGTCGAGGGGGATCTCGTTCTCCCATCCATCCGTCTTCGTCAGTCTTCTCGGCGCCAGCTGGATCAGGCCACTTGAACTCTCCTTCCAATTCGGACCGAGCGTCAGAGGAATTCCAGTATGGTCTGTCGTCGCCCTCAGCGTAGCGTTCCTCGTCTACAAAAGCGTAGTCTAAGGGATTACCGTACCAAGGCTCGCTTTGATATATAGTCCGCTTGAACGGTTTGGGGTGTTTCGGCCAGCGTTTGTACACGAGCGGATAGTGGTAACAACCCCAAGGGGCGAGATTGACGTGACGAGTGTCCTTTTCCCAGTCCAGCTTTCGGTCGGGTTCTTCCATGACCATGGAGAACTCGAGTCCGTGATTTTGAGTGTGAGATTCGGCCATAGTGGTGTGAGTCATCGATGTTTGAGGTCTATAGGGCTTCTTACGACCGACGTGAAACGTAGCGCGATGTAGGACAAGAGGAAGGTCGCTAAGCAGATAAGATGGTCGACCTTCACAACGTTATTGCGATGAGTGACCTTCGACGGCATTGTGAGAAATGCGATCAAAAAGTCGGGGAGAGCTCTGAGCAAGAAAACAGGTGTCAAGGATGATTGGACTTGTTACTTGACAGAACGGAAACAATCGGAACTTTCCTTTCGTAATCGCCGATTTTGAAACGCCGCGCTCGCTTCTTGGAAGTGGAAAGGTATACACCATCTGATTATCAATCGTGGAAAGTATGAACGCTGGCGCTTCAACTGCCGTCAGTCCAGATGGATGCTGGAGAGCTGAACATGCATCTTGACCTGCCCGGTGTGGTCCTCATGTAGTCTCATAGCGATTCGTAAATCCTGCACTGCGCTACCACTCCTGAATATCACAAAATCGGTTTCAATCCGATCTTGAGAGCCGCTGGAAATAGATGTCGTCTAAGGCTACAAAAAAAGAAAGCGTTCTCATCTTTCAAAGAGATCCACACAAAGCGGCGGTAAATGGGTACCGAGGTAGCACATGCGCCTTTATCACATACGACCGCCTCTACCTACGATAGCATTCCCGCTCATTTTGTGACGACTGAGGCAGACAGAAGATCAGTCCGAGGGGAACAAGACTATTTATAAGATGTCGTATTCTTTCACGCACCTGTCAAACGGAACTTGTGATAATCCCTAAGACGTTGACGCTCTCGAAGACGTGGTCGCAGGGGTTGTATCAGAGTCTTTGATACCATCGGCTGCATCGTTAAGAGATTGCAGTGACAGCGAGGTGACAGTGCGCAAACACGTTCCTGTTAGGGAGAGACGATAAGACGTGATTGATCTAGATCTGTGATCGTTACATTACAACGGACTACGATACTGTAGACATCTTTCTCAGTGACCTTGTACACCGAGCAAAAGCTCCTCGAATTCTCCAACGCCCGGCAACCTAGACTCGCCCTGCCAACGCTTCGCCCATACGTCGATCCTGTTCGCCATATCCTTCGGGTTGAAACCGAAGTAATCGTACAACTGTTCTTGAGGCGCAGAGTGTCCCTGTACAGCATCGGCGCAAGCGATGATGAGTGAAATGACACCACTTGAAGCGGGCGAGGCTACCGACTCACAAACGACTGCATTGACAACGAAGCGTGCGCATATTTTGCCCAACCGTACGATGCCCACGCCTCGATCGCGACGACCAAGCTCTTTCCTGACGGGATGACTTGGCGGCGATAGGCGGCATCTTGGGCGTCGAAGTGCCTTTGTGAGGGCATCGAGACCACTCGGACGTTCTTGACGCTCGTCAAGGCTTCGGCTGTAGCGATCGCCCTGGAGACCTCGGCGCCGGTACCGATGATCGTCAGTTCGGGTTCGGCCTCGTCGCCTCGCGACCAGATGACATAGGCTCCTCGGTAGACCTTGGTACGGTCGCTTCCGGCGAGCAAGGGGACCGGCTGGCGACTGAGGGCGAAGATGCTAGGTGTATCCGCCGACTGCTCGGACAGTGCGAGAGTCCACATTCCCATGCATTCTTCGGCGTCGGCAGGACGTATCAGGTTGATGTTGGGAAGAGCTCGGTAAAAGCTTGCCAATGCGATGGGCTGGTGTGTAGGACCTGTGGGATCGGAACGTCAGTTGAGGATCGGGATCAGGAATCGGAAACGTCGCACCCACCATCCTCGCCGATACCGATCGAGTCGTGGGTGGCGATCCCGATGAACCTCAGACCTTGCAAAGCGGCCATCCTAGCGGCGGGTGCAGCATAGATCCAGAACATGAAGAACGTCGACATGATGCTATAGTATATGTGGCCTACTAGTCAGCTTGGAAACGTCATTGCTGTCCGAGCAACCTTGCTCACGGGATGAATGCCCCCTTTTGATATGCCGCCATACCGTTGCCTAGACCGACCATGGCAAATTCTCTGATCCCGTATCGTAGCTGTCGACCGGAATAGTCTCCCAAACCAGAGGCGGGCTATGGAGTACACACAGCCAAAAGTGATCAGCTACCATGTTCAAACGGAATCCATCGACCACCGTGCTCACGTTCTGGAACTCGACCTGGCCATCGAAATTGACAAACGTCGATTCGAGCAAGTCGGCCGACCCAGCGATAAAGCTGTTATATTTGGGTACGAGCGCTTGAACGGCCAACCCGCTCGACTTTCGAGTAGGTTGCGCGGCTTGTGGGAGCTTGTCCTTGGCAGGTAGGAGTTCTTCCCACCCGTCCGGCGCGAACTTGCCCGATCGTCGGAATTCGAGCTCTTTGTATTCGTCCGGGTATTTCGAGGCGTACTGCTCCATAGTGGCGTTCCACTCTTGTTCCGCCTTGGCGCCCTTGTCCTTGCAACCAGAAAAGTAGTCGTACACCTTGTCTGGGATGCAGAACTTTTGACTGGGATCGAACCCGAGCTGGGATTTCACGTATGCGACTTCGTCGTCGCCAAGAGCTTGACCGTGAGCTGGGCCGGTGTTGGCTTTACGAGAGGAGAAGCCGATGATGGTACGGATGTTCAAGAAGACCGGCTTGCCCTTGAGCTTCTTGGCTCGATCGAATCCGTCGAGGATGGCAGCGAGCTGAGATTATCTTGCGTGTTAGCGACCTCGACGCTATACGAACGCTACGAGGCGGCTCACATCGTTCGAACCGTCGTACACGTCGATAACATGCCAACCCTGAGCGACGAGTTTGGCAGATGTATCCTCGGTGAAACAGTTGTCGATGGATCCATCCACAGTGACCCGATTGTTGTCGTAGATCAAGATCAGGTTGTCCAATCCCAAATGTCCTGCAAGCGAGATGGCTACAGCACAAGCGTGTTGAAGACCTTAGCCACTTTCCCAACACATCAAACAGCCGCAACTCCTCGACTCATCAAACTCACATTCCTGCCCGACTCCTTCCTGCAGACAACCATCACCCGTGAAACACCAGATCTTGTTATCGACGACCTTCAAATCATCCTTGTTATACGTCGTCGCGAGCTGTTTCGCAGCGATGGCCATCCCTACGGCATTGGAGATCCCTTGACCGAGAGGCCCGGTGGTCACTTCGATGCCTGGTCGGATCGATTTGATAGGGGTCGAGTTTAAATATCAGCGGTCGAGTGCAAATGGACGAGCTGTTCGGCTCATTAAGAGTAAGGGGGGCAATGAGTGGATGAGGGAGAGAGTCTTACCTGGGTATTCAATCTCTGGATGTCCAGCTGCCATAGACCCCGTGGTAGCCGGCGAATGGTACATCTTGATCTGATCCAGCGTCCAGGCTTCGTAGCCTGATAAGTGGAGGAAGATGTATTGGAACAAGCAGGCGTGACCGGCTGATAGTACGAAGCCTGTGAAGGTAAAAGTCACAGAATTGATGAAGGTCGAGAAGAAGGAAAAGTCGAAAGAGGATAGGTGTCGTGACAGTCAGCTCCCTTCAGAAGATTGAATACTGGTCTGGGAGTCATCAACACAAACATGGGTGGACTTGAACTTGGACTTACGATCCCGATTGAACCAGTCCGGGTTCAGAGGGTTATACCGCATCTCGTATCTCCACAGAGCTATCCCGATCGCTGCGGCTCCCATCACTGTTCCTGGATGACCTCCTTTGTACTGCGAATTCGAATGATCGTGATGATCAGTTTCATCATAGAAGGTGGCGTAGAAGGATAGCGCAGAAACGGCCAATGAGTCGGTGATCAATGATGGATAGGGGTTAGGGGTAGAGGCTTACCTGTTGACACAAGTCGGCGGCGAGGCATCGAATCGTGTTCAGGACGACTTGTTCTTCTCGAGGCTGATCGACAGAGGTCCACACATCGCGTCAGCGCCAAGTCTAATATCGTCGCATCCAAAATCGATTTGACACTGACCTTGACGATCTTGCCCGTCGTATGAGGCTCAGAAGAAAGGACGCCGTGGCCGGGCTCGGACGTTTGGATGGCGTGTGGCATCTTGTTGGTGATGACGATGACGATGAATGCGCGAAAGTCAAGACGAGTGAAGAGATTGAAGAATACGACATTTCGCAAGACATGTCGGAATCAGCTGAAGGTATGGGAGGTGTATGGGAGGTGCTGCTTATGAAGGATCATAGCGGTCAACCGTCCGCAAAGGGTGTCGTCGGTTGACAAGGAGTGTGCAGTACGAATGAACCTCATGGACGGGGGAGAACACGTCGGGGGGAACGGTTAAGTGGCAACATGGTAAGGCAGCACGGAAGTGCCTGAGCCGCTGCTCCAGGACCACCATGCGCTGTTGTCAAGAACACCGGTCCCGTGGTGGTGCATTTCGTCGCACTGGCTTTGGTGCGAAAAATTCCGAAGACGAACGTCACATCAGCGTATCAACGAGATCTTAACGCTGATCTTCGGGAGGTGATCGAGGAGGTTGCGCACATCAGGTTTACCCTTCTCAAGGGTCTCCCATTCGAAGTCAGCAAGTAGTACTTGACATGGGCGGAGTCCACAGATCGTCAGTGGCGAGACCGAGATGGAAGATCAGAAAATAAATATTCGATTTCAAGTCTTTATTTCTATCGAAGCGCGAACCGAGATCATTGCAATCCGCCAATCACTACTACTATTCCACGGCAACAGCGTGAAGGCCTCTGTCTAGCTGTCTACCCCTATCTAGAAAGCCGTATGACCTCCATCGACGATCAAGTCTGCGCCCGTGGTGAAACTACTAGCTTTGCTCAACAAGAAGATGACCGGACCCCTATATTCATCAGGGGTAGAAAGACGGTCGAGCATCGAGCCTCGTAACCATTCTTCTTCTAGGTCGGGACGGGTGGCGAGGAGACCGTCTGTCATGGCCGTACGGATGTAGCCGGGGGACAAGGTCTACAATCGGGGGCCCGATGAAGTTGAGACAAGTTGTATCAATGGAGAGTTCTTAGCGATTTTCGTGTTACAGTACAGGATCCTGGACTCACGTTCACTCGGATGCCGTACTGGCCCCATTCGGCAGCAGCGCTCCGGCACATCTGTAACAAGGCCGATTTGGACGTGTTGTAAGCCAGACATGTCAAGCCTTTGACATTTCGCGGTGCAGGCAGGCAATCTGGTATCAGCACATCTATCGAGCTGAGGACGGCACAGATCTGAACGCCAGGCTCACCCTTGTTCGCGATAGACCCTGACATGCTGGCGGTCATGACGATGCTCCCAGCGATCCCACGTCGTTTCATCTGTTGGGCCACCGCTTGGATGGTCAAGAACGTACCTGGACATTCACAGCACCAGAGTCAACGTCTCAGCCTGTGTAATTGATGTTGCGCAAGAAACCGGCAACTCACCCGTCACGTTGACGTCCATCATCTTTCGGAACTGGTCCACCGGGTACTCCAGTGCGGGGATCATCTGTTGTATCCCAGCCGCCCCAAAGAACCCGGTGATCTCGACCTGGCACCCGTCATAGATCTCCCCAATGACCCTTTGAACAGCGGCCTGGTCGGTGATATCCAGTTGTCGGTAGGAAATGCTCCCTCCCATCTCTTTAGCGGTCCGCAGGGCCTGCTGCCATTCGGCTTCGAGCGGGGCGTCGAGGATGTCCAAGCAGTAGACATGAGAGGCGTGGGCTTCAAGGAGAGAGGTCGCTATGCATAGTCCTAAGCCTCGAGCACCCCCCGTGACGATGACACCTTGGTTCGCTAGGGAAAAGAGATCGTATGCTTTGCGAATAGGGGTAGCTGGAAGAGATCGCCAGATCTCGCATCAGCTAGAGACACCTAATCGGTCTACACATAACAGCTAACCTGATGTGGCTTGAGGATCGATCGGAGCGATACCAGGATCGACCGTGGTGGAACCTTGTTCGAGTCGAGTGTTGTCTGCGGTTGCGATGGGAGTCATGATGTTGCTGTCCAGAAAAGAGGTCTATGTAGTGACCTAGCTTCCATCGCGCGTCATCGTGCTACGGCGTTCATGATCTCGAAAAGCCTCTCTATATGGAGGCTCGAACGAGGCAACGCTTGTAGGGAAACTTGACTGACGTCCTGGAGTCGAATGGTCGGGCCGCACGGAATTGTTAGGCGCGTGCCATTTTTCTTAGATACGTGCCATTGCGGGGTAGAGGGTGGAAATAATTATTGCGTAATACTTGCTCCGGCGGAGCAAACATTTCTAGTTTTCTCACGCGTGTTGTTTCCCAGTAAATATCTCTAAGTCGCGCTGCCCCCGCCAAACATCCTATTCATGCTATTCACTACATGACCGACAACACACCCAATTCCACTATGTCATCTATTAGCTCAAGTGATACTCCCTCTGAAGATTTCGAGATACTTCCCGCGGCGGAACAAGGCCCTCGTCAGGCGACCCCTCTTGTCAGCGTCTTCCAAAGTCTCTTCGACCATCCAGGAGAGGAAGATTCCGCCGTAGTCTTTTCTCGCTTACAAGACGCCGCTAGAACAAATGGATTTGCCGTCCGGCGGGAAGGTGTCAAAACAAACTGCTTCTATGTTCTGTGTGTGCAAAGTGGGGAACATAGGGATGACCAACCATATATCCCGGCGGCAGGAAGGATAAGGAAAAATTCCGGCGCGACCACTAAAAAGACAGGTTGCACTTGGAAGCTGTACGTCGCCAGGACTAAAAGAACGAAAAATCTCTGGAAAGTTTCCCCTCGTGGTGATCTGGAGCATAACCACCCTCTAGTCGGGTCGGCGTACGCTTTCCCTCACCATCGCCGATTGACTCAAGCGGAGAAAGATGCCGCTGTGGTATCGATCAACAATAATGTTCCGGCGCCAGCAATCGTCGAAGAACTTCAACAGAAAGCTTTCGCCGAGGGAAGGGAGACTTATGTGTCACCTCGGGAAATTTATAACTTGAAACACCAAATTAAATCGGTCGCCCTTCAAGGACGCACTCCTGCCGACGCTATTATTCGGGAACTAAAGAAGAAAGGAATCCCCCACCGCTATCGTTCAAACTTGATGGGCGAATTGCAATCATTGTTTTTTACTTCTCCCATGGCTATTGTTCTCGCGAAACTTTACGGCTACGTTTTTATTATCGACGCGACCTACTCCAGCAACAAATATCAAATGCCGCTGATGCATATCGTCAGCATGTCTCCGACGAACAAAACCTTCACTGTCGGCCTAGCTTTCTTAGACGGCGAAACGACGGCGGAATATATCTGGGGATTGCAATCGCTGGGAGATTTGATGGGAAATTTGCCGACGGGAGTCGTTATTACCGACCAATGCGATGCCCTAAGGAACGCTCTCAATATCGTATACCCACAGTGGCGTCAGCAGCTGTGTGTCTGGCACATCGGAGAAAATCTGAATAAAAATTTCAGACCACTTCTGCCGCAGAAGGATTTCCTGCGGGTAAAGTCGGCCGCTTTTACACTGCGTTGCCAGAAGAACGCAGACACCTATGAGGAGCTTCGCGAACACTTCAATGAAGCGTTCTTAAACGACGAGAAAACTTCCGCCGCTTGGCTATACGTTACCAACCTGCATGACGCAGAGGGGGAATTTTTCCTTGCGCACCGACTTACGGAGGTGCTAAATTTCGGGGAATTTACTACGTCGCGAGGAGAATCTCTGCACAGAGCCATCAAGAACTCTATCCAGGGGGCAACTTCGGATCTTTTCTCCGCCGTACACGCATGTATCTTGCACATGCGTACCACTCACCGGTCGATCTTCAAGGAGCATGCGACTGATGCTGTAGACCGCATCAAAGAACACCCGATGTGCATGGCGACGGTGAGTTTCTGAGTGAATTTTCCGCCGGAGAAAACTAAAATATATTCTTGTTCGTCAAAACTCAGCTTCAATCGGTTGTGGCGAAACGGGCTCAGCGAATTATGTTCAGGGGAGCCTATCGTTTGTATCAAGCCGCCGCAGAAAATCAGGCGCCATTGAACCCTTGTTCAGGGTCGATGAAGTGCAATATGGGACTGCTCTGCCAGCACGATTTCGCCAGAATTCTCGCGGCGGATAACCCCCACCCACTTCTTAACCCCGCCGAGATTCATGCCTTCTGGCATTTGCATCAGCAAAACAGCCTGCAGGCAAAGGCGGACGAGGTGGCGGAGGAATATGTTGAAAGATATTCTTCGGAGGGATCTTTCTTCATGTATTACCCGGAGGGAGATGAAGTACGGGCTTCCGTTCCTCAGCCGAACCGGGGCGCGGTTCCCCAGAACGAGTACTTGAGTGAGCGCTCCGCCGCCAATATTCGAGAGATGTCTCCCGACGCTGCGATTATACAGGAGCCACTGCATCGCCCTGCGTTCGTAAAAGCACAAGAGAAGAAAGACAAGGCGAAAAAACGAAAGCTCGGGGAGATACTCAATGGTATTGGTCCGGTGGAAGATATTGTGGGAAATATGACGTCGACAAATCGCCTGGAGACAGGAAATGAAACAGTCAACCGGCGAATGGACGCGGCGGAGAAAAAATCTAAGCAAAAGAAGGGTTCTTGCGGGTTTTGCAAGGGTACCGACCATAACGTCAAGACGTGCCCTGACTACAAGAAGGCCCAAGCGGCGGCAATTCTCGCCGCACAACGTACCAGGGCGGCAGAGTTGGCAGCATCTACCGGGAGAGTTGCCCCTTTGACTGGCACCCAGAATATTATGCCGTCTCAACTCTCCCCATTTTCTTCAGCTGCGCCAACTTTTCCTCGAGAATTCCTCTCGCAGAATTTCCCAGGAAATTTTCCGGCGCCAAGTTTTCCTCACGACTTTCCAGCGCAATCCTTCCCAGCTTACTACCCTACGGCGCAGGCCTCTTCCTCGTCTACACAACTGCCGCCTCCTCAATCTTGGGCGAGACCTCCGCCAGGTGGCTACTCCCATTCTTCCCCCGGAGTATATCGCCCGGAATATTCCCAGGTCACAGTTACTTCCTCATGTATCGCGCCGTCTTCCCAAAACGGCTATTACCCCTATTCAAGACAATAGGCTCAAAGGACCTTTTGAAACATTACGTCGCTTACGCGCGCGGTGAAACATGTCGCGCGTTTTATCGCTTCTTTCTATTGTACTGACGATCTACGTCTGTTCCTGTAGTAGCAGTGTTATTGTCGTTTACAGTAAGTGCTAGTATACCTCTAACACCGACAAAGACCGCCGTCAGCTGACGACGTTCATGTTCTTTGATGATCGACGCGCAGGAACGTTTCATGTTAAAGGACTTTTTTTCTTTTGTTCTCTGTCGCATATCGCGCGCGACAAACAGCTCGAAGTGGTAATAGTAGGATATCGGGTCCGATATCTGACGCAGGAACAAAGAAGACGAGTACTAACTCGGTAGAAGAACAAAAGAAGGCTGACGTCAGTCTTCTTTACGACGTCAAGACTCGCCCGAATCGGTTCTCGAGAAGGCTCACGTCAGTCTGAATACGACGTCAAGACTCGCCCGAATTGCTTCTCGAGAAGCATATATATCTCGACGATTCTCGATTCCCCCCCCCCCTCTCGAACTTACTCTCTACTCTCTTCTTTCAAACTTAGCGAAATAAACACTCCGTACTAGTACCTTCTCCAGAAGACCTCCGCCGTCAACAACAACAGCAACAACAACAACAACAACAACATGCCTCGAATGTAAGTACAACGTCTTCTTTTTTTTGCTCCGACGTGGTATTTATCTAGAATTATTCCCACGTAGTCCTGGTACCGTTGGAGCTGGAGCTCCCCAGAAGAGGGCCGCCGACGACCACGTCGTATAGTAAGTTTGATGAACGCGGGAAGATATCTGAGAAAGTTTCCGGCGCTGAATTTCTCTCGCTATATTCCTGCGTTAGCCAACTTCCCGACTCTCACTCCGACATCCCCCCGGCCGATTTTGAGGTCAAGAATATTATCGAGTGCGCGCGAGAGTTCGGGAACACCGACCTCTACATCTTCAACCCCCGGAAGGCTACGCTGGCGCATTGGTGGGCGGATATGGCGGAGGATCAAAAGCGGTGGACGAAAACGCCGGCGAGTAAACGCAAAGATTTTCCGACGCCGAAAATCGGGAAAGATTGGAAGGCGATTCGTTGTTCGACCAGGGCGTATTTGATTCCCCCAACCGGGAAGAAGTTAGCCGAGATTAATTTGGATCTCGAGCGTAAGTTATTCTCCGCAGCAATATTTCTTTCTTATCTTTTCCCTTACATTTTTATCTCTCGTTCAGTCCAGAAGATGCTCATCAAAGAGGAGGCCCGACCGTTCCTGCCTGAAGACCCGCCGGAGGATTTCCTAGAACTCTGCGAGCCGGGTCGAACGGGGATAGACGAGGCGGCGATCAACGGATGGCTGGTGAGTTCTTTTTATCTTTCTTCATGTTCTCTCGTTTTTCTTTCCGGCGGAAGACTTATCTCGCGTTTCTTCAGGCCAAGTATCGCGGCGGCTGGCGAGTCGCCTGTACTCATTGCGATACGAAGTACGCCGACGTCGGCAAGGGGCACCGGGACTTTCGCGCTCGAGACGGTTTCCGACAATTCGAGCTCAAGATTTCCGCCGACGCCGAATCTAAGTGGAAGGATCCCCTCGCCTTCACTTGCAGTTACGGCGACCTCGTCCTTTGCCGCGCGGCAATTCCCCTCGCCAAATCTTCGGCGTTCTCTTCCTGCGGCAGGTGCAAGTCTCTCGGCGACACCTGCACCGACCCCGGTGGCGATGCGAAAGACGACTGGGACTTCGACCTCAAGGACGACTCGCAGTCTGCGATCTTGCGCGTCGCCAAATATATCCGGGGATTTTACCTCGGACATTACGAGCTCAAGCACGAGAAGCTCTCCGCCGCAAAGGAAGCCTTCGAAGTTCTCCGCGACGCTTGTTGCCACGACTTCCAGTTGCCGGCGATCGATGGGGTCGTACAAGAACACGGCGCCGACCCCTCGGAGGAAGTCGTGAGAATTTTGACGGCGGCGATTGACGGGATGAGTAAGGCGAAGCCGAGGGGCAGCAGGAACGCCTAAGATATATTTTTTTCTTCTGATTATTTACTCTCGACTTTACGTTTCATATAATACTTGTATTAATTCTCGAGCTCGAATACGATTTATTTACGCGTCATAATATTTCTTGATAAACTTTCCGGCGGAAACCTTCGGGCAAACTACAGCGACGCTATTTCCACCCTTACCCCACACCAAATGGCACGTATCTAAGAAAAATGGCACGCGCCTAGAAATTCCGCGGGCCGCACGAACCTCGGGTCGTTCCTAGATCGTTAGCTCCAGGATGCTGGAGAAACATTGGTTCCGTGCAGCTGGGGCTCATCGAGAATTCGTCAAATGGGGTGAAATCGCCTAACGCTGATGCTGGTACTGTATCGGGCAGATTCGACTATATATGCCTTGATCCTCCCATGGGGCACCCATCTCCTCTCAGTCAGGCGGGGAGAATGACGACTTACGAGAGAAACGATATTCACCCTTATGATGCACCTGCAAAAGATACTTCGGGGCCGAGCCGCCAACTGGGCCATCACTGCATGGTGAGCGATTCATGCGATGACGCTCGCATCCTTGACGTCGTACTGAGGATCGCTACTTTCCGCCTTTGACAGCTGTGGTTCTGCTTTCCTGCAAGTATCAATTCTGATTGACACGACCTTGACCAGGTCAATCTCGGCGGCAAGGACGCGCGCTAACATCGGACCATGTATGCGCTTCTCTTTCGCCCAAAAACAGTTTGTTCGGGTATGACCAAGGGGTGAGTTTTTCTGAACCGATATCGATTGAAGGCATGTACTGAGTAGATTATCACGATCGCGACCAGGTCATGTCTGGTCTGTTAACCGGAACAGCTTTCACCTCGCAATTTCCAGAGATTGGTAGGTTCGCCTGCATAGGGCGCGGAGGCGCGCAAGTGGGAAGCGTGGGCTGATAGGTTCGTTATCAGACACGACGCCCGAAGGTAATGGGTCCGCCAGTCTGCAAGGGACCGTAGTGGCCATCTACGAGATAGGATGCTTGTTCGGTTCTTTGTTTACCTTTTTTTTCGGTGAACGATTTGGAAGGAGGCGGACCATCATGCTCGGTTGCACCATCTTGAGCATCGGCGCGATACTCCAATTCACATCGACCGGGATCCCTCAGATGATCGTCGGACGTATCGTTACGGGATTGGGCAATGGGATGAACACAAGTACCGTACCCGTTTGGCATTCCGAGTGCACACTCCCCAAGAACCGAGGTCGAGCGCTCGGGATCGAGCTTGCCATCAACATTTTCGGTGTGGTGAGTGAGATACATCTTGATCTGAGTCGCCCTGTATCGTTTGCTGATGGCGCGCTTCGTCCAGATGTCCGCTTACTGGATCGACTACGGTATGAGCTTTGTCAACAACCCAGCTCAGTGGAAGTTGCCTCTGGCACTTCAAGTAGTCTTTGCCATCTTCACCGTTGCCCTCATCCTGTTCTGCCCGGAATCACCTCGTTGGCTATTAAAACACGGCAAAGAAGAAGAAGCGCGTGCGGTACTGGATCAGCTATCGATACTACCTCCAGAAGGTCGTAGCGAGATCTTGGAGAGCAACTTTACCAAGATCAAAGAGACCCTCGTTGAAGAGGAAGCTGCGACGTTGGAGAATAAGAAGGGAGAAAAGATTTCCAACATCCGCGCGTGCTTTACCAATGGTAAAGACCGTTACTTTCATCGTGTCATGCTCGGTGTGGGGTCTCAGTTCATGCAGCAGCTCTGTGTGAGTGACGACAGGCTTTCCTCGAGATGGAATGCCGGTGACTGACGCATGACGAATGGCTTGACACAGGGTATCAACCTGTAAGTATGATGGCTCCCTCCTCCATTCAAACAGTCAGCATTAGCTAACATCAGCCGATGCCGGCTGAAATTCTAGCATCACATACTGTAAGCAATGATCCGCTGTTTTCAACATCGGTCGTATATCTCACAGTGTTTCACGGGAATATACAGATGCACCTGTCATCTTTGAGCAATCCGTCGGATTGTCTCGGGACATATCCTTGCTACTCTCGGGCTTTAACGGTGTTGCCTACTTCTTGTCGTCTTTGATTCCTATCTGGTTGATCGACCGGTTCGGCCGAGTAAGTTCTGCAACCGGGGCAATCACAGAGAGCTAGCCCGAGCTGATCTGACTTGGACTTGATCTTTCCCTGTATTGCACAGCGCAAACTCATGATTTTTGCGGCGGTGGGTCAATGCTGTTGCATGGCAGTACTCGCGGGGACGACCTCGGTCACGTACAAGGCGACTGGGATCGTCGCGGCTACCATGTTGTTCCTCTTCAAGTGAGTCGAGGGGCGACTAAAGGCGCTTACAACGAGATGTATCATCGTGCTGAAGTGAGGAGGATCTAGCTTCTTCTTCGCCATCGGACTCTTAGCTATCCCCTGGCTTTTGCCATCGGAATATGCGCCGCTACCGATCAGAGCGCCGGCCGCTGCTCTGGCTTCTGCGTCCAACTGGATTGTAAGGTCATCTGCCAGCGGTGTCTCTCTCTTATCGAAACTGACCATCCAGCATCATCTCTTTGTAGTTCACATTCCTCGTCGTCGAGATCACGCCCGTGTCGATAAAGAACATCGGATACAGGACTTACATATACTTCTGCGTCTTCAACGCTTGCTTCGTACCGATGATCTATTTCCTCTACCCGGAGACCAAACATCTCGAACTGGAAGACGTCGACCTACTGTTCAACGGCGACAAGGTTTTGTTACATCTCCCGCCGGTAAGTCGAGTTGAGCGGAATGGGCCGAGCAAGCGCAACGAGGCGTGTGAAAACTGACTACAAAAGGCGGCTCTGCGGTGTTATGGTTGAGCAGGCTCTTCGTCATCGTCATCACGGCGAGACGGTATACGGATCAGCAGAGAATGGTGAAGTACAGACTGAACCGTCTTCTGATGCTGAAAAGATGTATATGCAACACAAGGAATGAGAGGAAAGGAGCGGCAGTGATAAATATTCTCCACGTACAATTTCAAAGTCATGACAATCAGAAGGGTAGCGGGCTATTGCGATTATCAATGGCCGTTCTGTTGGCGCAGAGCTGTATTCCATAACTCACCGGTCGTTGGGAGATGCCTAATTTCTGGCGAACTTGATCAATCCAGGATGTCCCGAACGTGACCGGGGTCAAGTCCCGCGCGGATAAGTTAGGGGTTGACTTGATCAGATCAGATCGCTAAATGATGATGGATGTGGTGACGTGGTGACGATCCACAAGTCGCTACTCGCCAAAGGGCCCAGCCCTTGATTCAAAGGACCACAGATACCATGAGCGCACTTAGCGATACCGACGGGTCATCATCGACGGAGCTGCGAGGACAGAGGATTGATAATGTCTCGCCCGTCGTCCTTCACGCATCTGCCGATCCTCCTCTTGCCAACACCGGTCCCTCTTCTGCCACCTCCACGACTCTCGACCTCTCCATGTTCCCCACCGCTCTTCAGGCCCAGCTTGCTCAATTCACCGTAGACTTACAAGACTCCAAGTCCGCCCGAACCTCCTTGGCGTGCAACCACTGTCGATCAAGAAAGATCAAATGCTCAGGCGACCGACCGGTCTGTTCGGCGTGTACCAAGTCTGGAGCTGGGGAGACTTGCCAGTATCCACAGGGGCATGCGAAGAGGAGGAAACGGAGTGCTATCGCTATGGAGAGCGCTCGGACGGTAGATGAGGAAGATACATCAAGTACAAGAACGACCCAGCGGCACCATAGCGAGTCGGGAGATGGCACATCACTCTCAGCCGAGCAGACAGCATCATCGTCGAGCAACAGGTTTCAGACGTTGAGATCCGCGGCGACACTTCCTCCTACGAAAAAGGCTCGCACAGAGGATGTCGAGACACAGCAACTACAGATAGAGATATCAGGGCCCGCCCCAGACTTCGTGAGGTCTCGCGGTGCGAGCGAGCTGGACACGGGATTACAGTTACAGCAACAACAACAACAACAACATGAACGAGTACAAGGGTGTGATTACGATTGGTCTCTCTTCGGGGAGATGCACGATACTACTACGCCCTCAACTCATCAAGCTGGACCTTCCGAGTACTCCAAGACGGACCATATGGAAAGGGGCAGGTATTCGCGAAGTGTGCAGGAGTCTGCTACTGCAGGGACCGATCGTGACTCTGGCGGGTCGACTCGGTTACGTGTACCCTACTTCCGGTGAGCTTTACTCAGATACATTCTCCATGCAGAACTACTTGATGACAGTAAGTTATACTTGGATTGCTCTTTGTTTCGCGATTGGACGGGTGACAGCTACTTGTAAGCAATATCTACTCGACCTCGGATGACGTTTCTCACCAACAAATTGTCTGATCGACAAATCTCTTGTAGCGGTGCTACAGCCATCGCACCCGGTTATAAACGAGTCACCGCGGACGTTTCGGCACCGTCCTCGCCAAGTAGGAGATCGAGGTCGAGTTTGCGGATGACTACGGCGTCGTCTATAGCGATCATGTCTGAAGATGGGGAACGGCCGGTGAGTGGACTATGTATGACCAGACGATGTATACATATACGACGATTCTAACCTCGTCGACGGATACTCTTTTGGTAAACCTCTCGCCATTAGCATCCTACTGCCATCGATCACCTCTGCCCCATATTTCGCTCAGGCTTCCTCTACTTTTTCCCTCTATGCCAATCGCTCGACGAGAACTCGGGCCTAGACCGTCAACCCAGCTACATACAAAACATCGCATGCGCACTGGCAGCTAGATTCACACCTACATACTCGCCTAGTACGACAGCGGACCGTGGACCGTTCGCCTCTGCTGCCGACGTCTGGTCGTCAACAGCGAAGGAACAGGTGAACAGGCAATTGGCGGTCGCTAATCTGGACCTGGTCGAGGCTCTGCTCATGATCAGCTGGTACGAATTTAGCGCAGATCGAGATGGGGTCAGTCTTGGGTTTCGATCCGATCATCTTCACCAAAGCTCGGTTTGATTGACTTCTTCTTGCCCTGTTGTCATGGTATAGGGGCTATGGATGTGAGCAGTTCGGGTCAAATATCGAGACCGCCCAGTCAGGGCTTACAAATCCTTCGTCGTCACTAGGTATTCTGGGATGGCTTTTCGGATGGCGCAAGATCTAGGTGAGGCTATGCTCAACAGCTCTTGCTAGCATCGGCATCGAATCTGAGACGGGAAGACCCGAAACCTTTCAGGTCTCGACAGACAGTGGGACGCAGGTCAAGACTCCATAAGAGACGGGTCCGGACCGGTCGACCGGTCGCTCAGGCTACATCTCGCACTCTGCATGATGGACGCCATCATGACCATCGGCAGTGAGTGCAAATCGCTCGGTCGGTGGCGATCTCGCGACTGACCAGACGTTCTGATCGTGCAGCTGGACGAAATGGGATGTACCAACATCGAATCTCTCCCGTCTATACATTTCCAACGTTATCAATAGCAAACGGACAGATGTTACCAGACCCTTTTCCCTACCTCGCAAACATCCTCGCCGTAGCAGGAACGACAACACAAATCATGCTGGCTCAAGAATCACCGGCATATCAAAGCGAGCAGTTGAACGCTCTACAATTGGCGCTGAACGGCTTCGATGCTGCGTTACCGGACGAGCTACGCTTTCAGACGGCGACGTTCAGGTCTTACGTCCCACTATTACAGGGAGGGGCCTTTGTCCTAATCCACGTGAGGCCGAACATGGTCATCGAGAATGCAGAATCCAACTGATTTACGATGTCGTTGTCCCGCAGCTTTGGTTCCATGCGTGAGTGCGATTCTGCATCCACCTGAGTCGTTGCGACTGACAGGATGCCATCCACAGGTTGATCATACTCGTCCATGATCCTACCACGCTACTGCTGGAGCGTCATACACCAGGACCTGATCTCGTGGATCTGGATGGCAGGGAAATCTCTATCAGCTCTGCAAAAAGCATCCTGGACATTGTGTCGTTTGCCGAGCTAGTAAGTGAGAATTCATTCTAATGTCATAAGATCTCGACTGACGTGATCTTTCTAGATCGACCCCAAATCCATCTCTCAACCCTGGATCAACTATCCTCTATACATCGCTTCCCGCGTCTTTCGTAAGTACGCCTGATTGTGTGTGAACGGATTTCGGAGCCTGATCAACGCTTTGTTACAGTTGCACAAACCCTTCGTCAACAGCAGAACGGCCAGAATCCTGCCCCAAGTCGAGCTCGCGTCGCCTCTACGGCCAGTGCAAACTACCAACGTATAGTCGTAATCCTAGCAAACCTCGAGACTACCTGGTCTGGGGTGCGATATATCCGTCAGGTTGTTTCACAAAGGGCGGATGGTATAGAATTGGCCGATTTGTCTGCGTCTGCGACCGAGACCTCCCGTCTAGCGAATAGCAATCCTGCAAAGGGACACCATGCGACGCCAGACGGTTGGCTATCACAGGATCGTGAGTCCTCGAATGCGCCGCGCCACTGCACCGTTTCTTATTGACGTTTCCACAAATGCCTCTGTTAGTGTTGGGGTTCGGTCTTACGGGGACCATGAACTCGCCCTCCGATCATCGCTATACCTTTGTCTACCCTCCGGGGGTCGGGAATCAGCCGGAATCGATCAGTCCCACTCAGCCAGCCATCGTCGATCAATCGCTCGTACCTTTTGATATCGCTTGGGCCGAGGCGTTCTTGGCGGATCTAGAGACGCCATGCAGGGATGCGCCTATGACATGAGCATGGCGTCGAAGCATTCTTGCACTGCGCCGTCGTCATCGGTATCATGAGTGTGGTGCTCATGTAGTCATCCATCGATATACTCCGAACTTCCTTGGCAATATCCGATGATACAAAAGAGTAGTAAACCGACAGTTGCGGGCGACCTATTCCCAATAACACTGGAACGACAAACGAGACCACCTCGTCCGGCTCCCTCACAAAGATAACTCCCCATCCTGCACCCGCTGCTTGACCTGGATCGCCTCGGTCTGAGCGTCAGTAACGTAGCTGGCAAACTGCCTCGCCGGAACGCCCTTTGCAAAGAGCTCGTCCAGCTCTTGGTAACTGCGGCCTTTGGTCTCGGGGTGATAGAAATAGAGATAGACGCAGCAGAAGATGGAGAACCCGCCAAAGATGAACGCCGTCTTGGCTCCCAGGTTGGCTTGATCCGGGTTGAACAGGTAGGGCAAGACAAAGTTCCACATGCACTGCAAATGGTTTTGCGAGAGAAGATGTGTGAAGCGCAATGTCAGCCAAACACTGCACAAGGAGGAGAAGGCAAACGATGCGATGGTGGACTCACGGAGAAACACCCTTGGACACCGATCGCGATCGAAGCCGTCTTGGCTCTCAGCCTCGAAGTCCCGATCTCGGCCAGAGCCACGTAGGCCGTTGCGCCAATGGTGACGTTGTAGAGCCAACAGTAGAAGAGGATCAAGGCGACCGTACCCTTGTTGGCAGACGGGGTACCGACGCATGCTAGACCTCCAGTGACCATGAGCAGAATGGTAAGGGCGACGATGCCCCAGAGGGTGAGAGCTCGACGTCCGACTCGTTCGATCAGGACACACTGTTTATGGCAGAGCGAAGCGCGAAGGCGCCTTAGTATACGAATAGTCGAGCGCTGGACAGGGCTGATACGAGGCGCAAGAGCAGGACGCTCTACTCACGGCGCAAAGGTTCCCAACCATGCTGATGACCTGTTGAACGATGCCCAACTTGAACGACATGGCCGTGGAGTACCCAGCGAGCTGCATATAGTAAGTGCTGAATCCGGCAACCCAAAAGACTCCGCAGAATGCCTGGATCGAGAGCGGCATCGAAGCGATGATGGTTCGGCGCAAGTTCGATTTCTTGAAGCTAGAGTGAGGACGAGATCGGTTGTCAGCTTCCACAGATACGTGGGAAGGAGATGTCGTTCTTAAACTCACCAATCGAGGTACGTCACGCCCGCGGTCTCGGCACGAGCTCGTTCCAAGGTGAGCTTGATGGTGGCGATAGCCTTTTCTCCTTGAACCTGACTATGTCCCATGCGCTTCAACGCTTGAGCAGCGTGCTGGTCCCGACCTCGGGACAAGAGCCAAGTAGGGGATTCGGGCATGAAGATCCAGACTGCGCGACAAGGGGGACGAGCGAGAATCAGCGTTCTGGATGATCGTGTGTTGCATCGAAATAGCGATCGCGACTCACAGGCAGCGACGATCCCTGTGACCCCGTACTGTGCTACGAAACACGACTTGTACGCCCACTCACTGTCTAGGGTCCCGAACGAGTTGATGATCAAGGTGATGATGATCCCACCGACTGTGAACGCGATGGCAGAAAGGGCAAGCAAGATGCCTCGGAGAGCCAAGGGCGCGATCTGCCAAGATGTCACGATGCGAAGCGATCAGCCAGGAATCCCCACCATCTAAAGCAGAAGCTCTCTGGAGACTGACCTCCCCGATATAGGTCAGCGCTGTGGCTAGCAAACCTCCGATGGCGAACCCATTGATCAGTTTCCCGGCGAAGAACACGGCGTTCGGGTTGGATTGGTTGTGGGAGATGACCTCGACCGTGATTCCAGCGAACAAGAGCACGTAACAGATGGCCATGGTCCATTTCCTCCCGATCTTGTCGCTGATGTCTGCGGTAATTGATACGATGAGACCTCCATCAGCTGTGGATGGCAAGAAGAGGCGCTGGTACGCGTGGTATGTGAAACTCACAGCTGCCTCCAAACGTTCCAAATACGGAGGACGCAGCGGGTCCACCCGAATAAGCCGATTGCCACTGCGCGGGAAGCACATAATTGCCATCAAAGGGCGACCCATAGTCTTGACGGAACCTTGGGATGGAGATGACATTTCCACCGGCATTGTTGTCGAACGAGCAGGCGATGATGATACCGATCCCGTAAACGACCCAGACCGAGGACCAAGGGTGACTCTTGAGCGCTTGCCAAGGCGTCTCTTCGTGCGCTTCTTGTTCGGCGAATTGACCGACAAACTCGTCGTGTTCGACCGTGCCCAGGTCTTTGCCTTCGACGTGGTCGATATCGGCAAGGGTGAGATCTTGCTTGGTATCCTGTAGCGCCATGGTCGTATGCGTGTGGTTTGAGCTGATAGATGATCGAGCATCGTGGGGCACCTACGTTCAAGACCGACAACCCCACAATCGTCCCCCCGTTTTATGTCATTTCGGTTGGCGAGGTATCTGGGGTTTCGACAATGTATTACGGTTGTGCGGGAAGCGGATATCTGACTGCGTGAGATCAGGTGCCTGCGCAGCCCTGTAACAGAGCGCTTGGGATGGATCAGCTGGTCCGTTTGCCTTGCAACCTGGCGTAGAGGATTAAAGACACCGGTTCACACAAATTCTTCAAGTGCGCCGCCATTGCGGAGCCCTTGCCGCCAGGGGCTGTTCATTAGGAGGGATGCGATCGACCGGACCGGACGCCGGAGGCGGCCATACGGTATCACTTCCCCTGCGCTTCGAAAGAGATGCGCATCCAGTTGGCCGAAGGTACGCAGATGCAGGCCTGATTTCCAGCCTGGGCGTAAAGCCCTCCTGGTCGAGGTCAGCTTGAGAGGTCCACACATGGCACCTGCGCGTCCTAAGCAATCGCGAGATCGAGCGGCGAGACATTTAACAACACGGCTGATTGACAAGCATAAGTGTACTTTATGCGTGTGTTTGTATGTGCCAGAATGGTGGACGACCGACGGCAATGTCCTAGCTTAGACTAAAAACAAGACTTCCAGCTCGCTCCTCCTCCCAGCTACATCGCCTCAGGAATATCTTTTTGAACTGATAGACTTGCTCGCATTTGCGCTTAGCTTCGCCCTCAGTGTTTTGGTTCTTGACCTTTTCATGGGAACAAGTTGCAGCTTGCCGGCTGCCTTCAAGGGCCCACTCGCGTACGAGCTCGTTATCACCGATTTCACTATAAGCACTATCGACTCTTTCGACGACAAGCTGTCCGTGAGCATCGCTACTCGCTCACATCAAATTTGATTACTACGCTATACTCTATTTTCGCAGTGACACCTCAGCCAGAGAATGTCGATCTGACGTGCCTTTCAATAGTATTAATCAGATCATACCATACAGAGACGGAATCATGACATAAAGAGCGCAACGGATGACAAGAGATAGTTTTTTATTCAAAGAGCGTGACGGACGACAAGGGACCAAATATCGAGATGTTGAAATGTGTTGAAGTATGAAAACGTGCAGAGTCTATATCAAAATGTCCGTGGGGATTGGCAGATCTGTATATCGCGTAGAGTGTCCTGGCGGTGTCTGCCTCCCGACTAATCGCGGACACATGTGCCATCCAGAGCCAACGATTGCCCTCTGATGCAGCTCGAGATCCTGCAGGCCCCCTCGACGCAGGCGACCTGGTCCGCACCCGGTAGGACGGAGCAATCCTGGCCACCAGCGTTGGGGCATCCACCGCAAGATTCCAGACTGTTTTGAGTGTCGATACATTCCCAACCGATCCGGCCGATGGGACAAATCTTCGATCCCGGCGAGCAGGCTCGCAGCGACCTACGGGTTTTGGGAGCGGGCGCACCCGAACTGCAAACTTGGGTCGCCGGGTTGATGCAGTTCGTTCCGCATCGAACATAGCCGTTTGTACAGACAAAGCCGCAGAAGCAGTCGACGGGCTCAAAGTTGGACGTCGGGTAGGTGCAACTGTAAACCCCAGCTTTGAGGTTTTCGAGTTTCTTTTGTTTGGCGTAGTTGGCACAACCTTGTTGAGTTGTTTGACCGGCGGCGTTGCGACACCAGTAGTTGCCCCCGGTGATGTTGACGTAGGCTGTATCTTGGTTGTTCAAGAAACCGGTCTCGATATTAGTGATCGTCTTCTGCGTCAATTGATCGTTGACTATGCAGCTGTAAAGTTGAAGTCAGAATGAGTCAGGCGCGGCCATCTCGGGGCTGCCAGGCTCGACTCACTAGCCATCGTTGGTCTTGCTGTCCGGAGCGACGCCATAGTAAGGACGGCCAGCGTAAAGCATATTCTGCCCGGGTGTGCAACGGCATGATCAGCGCCGCGAAAGGGATGTGGACCACCACCTGCAGACTCACGAAGTTTGTATTGGCCGGATAGATTCCAACGGCAGCGCTGGAGGAGAAAGTGAGAGGGGCACAGTTGCAGCCAGTCCGAGCGGTGGTAAAGTTGATGTGAAGGCCTAAAGCCAGAATCGCATAGGCGAGGAGATTCATTTGAAAGAAGGTGGCGGGGAAATTATCGTTGGAAGTTCAGCACGAGATTGTACTTGGGTTTGTTCAAGACCAAACATAATCCTGTCGCCTTCAAGAAAGCAGTCTCATTCCGGCCTTATATGCATTTCATGGTTTGTTTTCGTCAATCATTGTGGGGAAAACAAGAGAACGTCGGCTGGAGATTGGCCACCAGTGGCAAGTCTTTGGGGACGATGTTGTGATCTTTTAGCTACCGCTGTCCATTTAGCGCACTGTGAAACGCTCAAGGCAAAGGCTTGATTGAGGTCCGAAGCCTCAGCACCATCGTACGGATCTTAACTCAAACGTCCTTTCGCATACATATGCCGATGAGGCATTGCTAATGGCTCGAAATAATAGCTCAATGCCCCATCGCCAATGTATATCGCGACCCTGAGATGGGCCGCGGCTTTATGTTCTTAGGGAACAAAAGCCATCATGTGGCTTGTGCCGATTCGCTTGGATCGTGCATCAGGCGACGATTACTGTTTGGTACATGGTCCTGCAGATAAGTGTACGCTCCCCAACACAGCTATGAGATGTTTCAGCTGCAGTTACGTACTAAGTAGAAAATACGCGGCACCTATCTCTGTAGCGCCCTTAGCCCGGGCTCCTTCGCGAAGCCGGTGCCTGTGGGTGTATATGTAAGTCCGTTGGAAGAGTGGTTTAACGGAGCCGCACTGTGCCCACTATCCGAGTCCATCGTGCAAAGCATGTGACTTCAATCGGTTCGGACATTAATTTCAATCGTGACCGAAGATCTACGCCTCCCGGACCTGGCATCCGATACGCCTCTTCGATGAGACAGATCAACTGAATTATAGACTAGTGCGCACACGGCTTGCAGATACCCCCAAGAACTGATCGGGACGCGGTCGAGATCTTACGGGCGCGGTCGAAAGTGGGGCAGGGTGGAAATAAGTGAGAAATATCACGTGAGAAATATTCCTGAGGAAGAATCACGTGAGCCAAACGGCCACCGACGCGACATCATCAACACACCTCAGGCAACTATCGTGTAATAGTCTCTTAGCAATATTCCTGTCGAACAAATTCAATCATGGAGACTCTGTCGCGAGACCTTGCACGATTTCTTTCCTCAGATGATTATGATTCATCTGATGAAGAGGAGAAAGACTCTGAGATAGTCACCTACGGCCCCCCACCTCCCGCAGAGCTATGCCCGTGGAAAACCCTAGAACAATGGGCTCGGGAAATCGACGCGACCGAAATATTGCGGAGGATTCAAAGCGTCGCTCTGCAACAAGGTTTTGCTGTCCGCAAGGAACAAGGCAAGCCCAACAACTTCTCAGTTGTTTGTACTCGCAGTGGAAAGCACAGGAATACCCACGAGTACCTCAACACGAGCGGTCGAATGCGAGGGAAAGGTGAAAACGGTTTTACTAAGAAGACGGGCTGCCTTTGGAAACTTTACGTCAGCAAAACTCCGACCGTCAACGATCTCTGGAAAATTTCTATCAGAAATCTTGAGCACAATCACGACATCGACACCTCCCCCTTTGCCTTCGCTCAGCACCGAAAATTGACGCCCAGAGAGAAAGCCTCGGCGCTGACAGCTCTGGGGAATAATGCGTCGCCGAGTGCTGTTCTGGAAACTCTCCACAGAACTGCAGCGGACGAAAACAGACCTCGTTTTGTGTCACTGCAGGAAATTTACAATCTAAAAGCAGCCCAGAGAAAACTAGCGATGAGCGGTCGAACTCCTGCCGACGCGGTTGTGAGAGAAATGATCCGCAGGGGAATTCCCCACGCGGTCTTTCTGAACGACCTTGATGAACTGCAAGGGTTATTCTTCACCAACCCTCTCGCGATAATTCTCACGAAATATTACGGCTATGTCCTTCATATGGACGCGACCTACAAGACGAATAAATACGGCATGCCCCTACTACATATCGTAGGAAGTTCTCCGACGAATAAATCCTTTACGGTCGCTCTCTGCTTCATGACGACAGAGTCAGAGGAGGAATATTTCTGGGCGATGAATTGTTTGAAGGATTTCTGTGAGGATCTTCCCACCGAAATTGTCCTCACGGATCAATGTGCCGCCTTGAGGAATGCTATCAGTCGAGTGTTCCCTCGATGGCGACAGCAGTTATGTCGGTGGCACCTCGCTCAAAACCTCGTGAAGAATTTCAGGGCAAAAATGCCAAAGGAGATTTTCGAGGAGTTGAAGGCGTCGTACGATTTCCTGGTGTTGCGGCCCACGAAATCCTCCTATGACGAGGCCTATGAACAGCTCAGCCTCAAATATTTGGCGAAGAAAGAGACCAAGCTCTGTTGGCTGTACGTACAGGAACAGATGCAGCAAGGGGAATTTTTCTTAGCCCACGCGTTATCCCGGACGCGAAATTTCGGGGAGACAGCCACCTCGCGCATTGAATCCTTTCATCGAGCGCTGAAGAACACTGTCAAAGGTGCGCAGGCGGATCTTTTCTCCGCAGTAAATGCTGCGACCAAACACATGCGGGCGACACATCGCGTGTTGTTCAAACAACATTCAATCGATTCTATCAAAATCGAGAACGATTTCCCCCTGTCGATGGTTGAAGTGAGTTCATAATACCCTGGTCTGTAGCAGTCGGAATGTTTACTGAGCTATATTTCTGTCGGAATTTAGCTGAGGGGGCGTATTGCCCTACGAGCTCAGTGGAAAATATTCGAGGGAGCATATCGTCTATGGCAAAGCGCTGACTTTCGACGTCAACCTCTGCCTGCTTGCAAGGGAAGCATGCGAGCGACTATGGGGCTTGTTTGTCAGCATGATTTCGAGAGGACTTTATCTCCCGGAGAGATTCGACCATTGATCGACCCTGGAGAAATCCACGCGTTTTGGCATCTCAAACAACAACGTCAGTTGCAAGACGAGGCAAAAATCCTGGCGCTAAAATTCGTGATCAAGGATGTCACGGAGGGAACCTTCTATACCCACTATGTGGAAGATCCCCTGGTCGAAATTGCTGTCACAGCAATGGCCAACACATCTCTCGTGCCCGTGAATGAATATCTCGGGCAAGATGCTCAGGAAATTCTCCGAGAGATGTCTCCCGACGCTGTAATTATTCAGGAGCCTGTCCACCGCCCGCATTATAACAGACGACATGCCAAGAAGAGGAAGAGAACTCATACCGATATCCGCAGAGGACTAGCTCCAGGGGAAGAAATCGTCAGAAGTTCCGCGAGATCAGGTCGCTGGCATACTGGCGCGGAGCTGGCAACTCAACGCGCGTTGGCTAAGGAAAAAGCCGACAGGAAAAAGGCGACCGAACCCAGACACTGCAAACATTGTGGCGACACTGGTCATGACAGGAGAACTTGTGAATTGTTGAAGACTTCACAAGCTGCCGACAGAATCAAAGCGACACAAGCTCGTGTGGCTACGCCTCCCGTGAGCGATATTCCTGGAGCCACTGTCTTCAGGAATGTTCCGCGTGAAATGTTTCCGCAACCACTCTTCCGCGCGCCATCTCAACCGCAACAAATTCTTGGAGTTTCACCTTACTTTGTTCAATCGGTCGCTCAGTTTCCACAGCAATTTCCCTATCAACCGCAAGCTGGACCATCTACCGCTCCTATCGCACCTTCCTCGCAGTCTCGGGGGTATTATTACTAGAACAATGGCGTCAAAGGACCCCTCGCGTAGGCGAGTAAAGGTTCTTTACATGCTGCGAAATTCCTATTGTTATTCTGCTCTCGTGACTATTCTATCGCTGATCCTTCTCGCTTAAATTCGACGAGCTGTTTGACATCGTTCTTGTTCTGGCGTAAGCAGGAGGGGGTTTGTTTCCGCTGTAACTCGGCTGACCAATTTGTTCTATACAGATCGTCGATCAGGAACGTTTCATGTGAACCTACGCGAAACGTATTGTTCTAAGTAACAAATCGAGCTTCTCAAACGTCTCGATTCGGCAATTGGGGGAATTCGGCCCCGAAATCATCCTGTCGACTCGCTACTCATGATGTCATGAGTAGCGAAATGATACAGTCGTCATTGTTCACTCGTTCTCTTTGTTCTTGTCGACTTGACTCGATTTGCCACTCTCGCTAAGAACCTGAACGCATATATATATCCCCCCCTCCCCCCCTCGATTTTGCGATTTCCCCTACTTTCAAACTTACTCTCTTCTACTACAATACACACGCTTAGACCTACTCGTCCCCGATCTATCAAATTTACTCCCCCCGCAACTTATCTATCGAAACAATCCTCAAGAATGCCTAAGTAAGTAACATATCTTCCGAAAGCCCATATCGCTGATGTTGACTCGGAATATTTCTTCTGCTCGCAGGAACGCCGCTCAACAAAAGAACACCGCCACCGAGAAGGGCAAGAAGGCCGAGGCCCCCCCCGTCAACGCCGCCGCCTCGGGATCCGGCGCTCGAAAACGACCGGCCCCCTCAACCGAGGCCATGTTAGTCTTGAGTCTCATTTCCTTCGCAAAATTTCTAACGCTGACTTTCTCTCGCCGTATTTCTTTCGCAATCAGTCCCCCGCCCACTACCTCCCGGGAAGTTCCTCCCGCCGACTTTCAGGTGAAGAACCTGCTCGCGCTCGCCGACAACGTCCCCGCCCCCGAGATATACGTTTGGGATTCTCGATTCGGTACCGTTCAGGCGTGGTGGCGGGAAATTTCGTCCGTGCAAAAAGTCTGGGCCGGCAAGCGAGGGAAGAACAAGGGTGAGTTTCCCGCGCTCGAACTCGACCTTGAGTGGAAGGCGATGCGGTGCTCGACGGGGGCATATGTCGTGTGGAACGGGGATGACGCCGCGCGTGAGTTCACCCCTGATCGTTCGCAAGATATCTCTGGAAATTTTTCTGACGTTTAATTTCTCTCGCCGATAGTTCACCGCTGGCTCATTCAAGAAGAGGATCGAAAGCTCCTCCCCGTCCCCCCCCCCAACGAGTGGAAGGAGTTGACGACTCCCGGTCGAAGCGGTGACTTCGACACGACCCAAGCTTCGGCTTGGCTTGTAAGTATAATTTCTTCAGCTTTTTTTCGTCCGCTCGATTTCACTCGCTGATTTTCTTTCGTACTAATTCTAGGGCAAGTGGAAAGGCGGCTGGCGCCTTATTTGTCCTTCTTGCAAGGAAAAATACGGGACGGCTGACGGCGACGGTCTGACTCTCCCGGAATATCTCTCGGAGCAAGTTCCCCCGGCGAAGAAGAATTTCATCGACCTCCGCCAGAACGAGCTCCCGGATCAAGCTACCGGGCTTCAGATCGACTCGAACCCCCTGATTCTCGCCTGCTCGTACGGTGGCGTCGGAATATGCCGGTCGGCGCATCCCCTCGATCCCGGTTCAGCGTTTTCGTCCTGCGGGCCTTGCAAGTCGGCGGGTACCAAATGTAACGGAGGCCTCGGCGACGAGTGGAACTTCAACATCGACGATAACACGGTCGCCGGAGTTCTTCGACTCGCAAAAATCGTTCTCCTTTTCGCGCAGGGAACGAAATGGACGACTCGCGCGGCCCGGGACGAGCAGGGCGAAAAAGCGTTCGAAATTCTCCGAGAGGGAATTTGCCACGGACAGCAAGGCCTGGCGATCGAAGGCGAGGACCCTCCCACGCACGACGCTACGCCAACCCCTGCGATCGTGGAGATGCTCAAGACGTTCCCAAAGAAGGAACAGGGGAAGGGAAAGGGGAAGGCGAAAGCCGAGTAATATTGCGATCGAAATAATTCTCTGACTTGTACGCTCGTGTTGTAACTTGTTCGATTTTATGTTTTGATACTATCATATCTTACGCGTTTCACATTGGAATATTTCTTGCGCTCGATTACTGCCGTCTTAAGTCTACAGAAATATTTCTCACGCGTGGGTCTCGGTTATTTCCACCTATGCCCCGCTTTCGACCGCGCCCGTAAGATTCCGACCGCGTCCCGATCAGTTCTTGATACCCCCGTAGATTATCAAGTGCACAGAGATCATCAGGAGTAGTGAAGGGTGTTGGCGATACGAAGTTCGGCGAAGTCCCGGCGACGAACTTGGTCTTACGTTACGGTCTGTTTGAGAGGTCGAGGGACTTGCCCTGATCGGAACTTTGCTTAGCGTATCGATCCCATCAATGGACCGCGATCTGACCAGCCGGTTTGTGACTCGATTGTATCTTTCGGCAGAGGATCCGTTCAACAACATGCACACGCTACGCCGGCCGGATGGGATGATCTGTGCGTATGCGTTCTTGTGTCTATGTGTGTTTATCTGAATACGACGCGATGATGATGCTAGCTATGCTAGCGGTCTCCACTATCCTGTTTGTATGACGGGTATCTAGATCATCACCAACAGGAGCGCCGGAGATTGCTTCCTCCTATCGCTAAACTCATCGATCCGTGTCACATTACACCCTTCGCATCTTCTCGATAGCCTCCTTGAAATCATCCATCGGGTCCCTCTCCCCCTCTCCCAACTTGTCACTGAGCGCAGTGTTCGTACAATGGATGACGATACGCTTGTACGTGGTCATCCTCGGCGCTCCGTCGTCGGAGACTTGGAGGATCAAATGCAAAGATTGTCCTGTAGCGACAGGTTGTCGAGTGGTGGGGCTCATACAGCATCGGCCGGGCGAAGGGAGATCGACGGCGATCTTTCGATTAGGGACGGCCGGGTCTGGGGAGAGGTCGGTGATCACCAAAGGAGCCACTTCGAAAGCTACCTGCCACTGCGTCGCCGTGGGTTCCTTGTACTGGGTCCAAGTGAACGTCAACTTGTCCCCCGAATCCGGGTCGTAAGACTCGCTAGCGTCCAGTTCGACCCGTGTACCAGCCTCGGCGGTGATATGGACGACCTCGCTGGAGAATCCACTCCCGTTCACGCTGACCATCGGGGCGTGGTTCGCCTGCTCATAACGCTCGCTCACGGTCCACTTCATCCTCGCGGCAAAATCGTCCTGGAAAGCGTCCCTCCAACGCCAAACGGTCGCTTGGTTGGAGACGTGTTCCTTTCCATCTTGACCTATGACGGTATCGGCCACGTCGCCATAATGTTGATTCCTTCCGCCTTCGCTCGACGGTGCATACCGTCCTCCCCAACTACCCCACTCGGGATGTTCCGGATCCCCCAACCCGTTCTGGATCAAATAGAGCAACGTCGGAGTATCACCCTCGGGGATGAACATGTAATCCGGGTAGACCGCTCCAAGAGGACCGATCTGAATGTTCTCCTTGATCCATTCGGGCGTCATCTTGCTGAAATCGGGACCGCCACGGTCGAACTTGTAGAATTTGTCACCGGAGATACCGGTCCATGCGGCCAGACCGTACTGATTCCAGCCGTGTACGGAGGCGATGTAGAAGATGTCGGGGTCTGCGGTGCGCAAAAGGAATCGTTATTTAAGACTGGCGGTCAGCGAACATGAACATCCCTTGACCCCTCGGCACGATCGCGAAGATAGGGGTTATCGACTCACAAAGCCTGCGCATCAACGCGCCGGTATCGTCCTGATCCGAGATGGCGTACACCCGTAATTTCTCCCTGAACGCCTTGCATTCGCCCTCGGACCGCTTCTCGATATCGTGAACCTGACGGAGCGCTTGAGCGAGGGCGTTCGTACCGCCCCAACACAACACCCAGAGCGGCTCTTTCGTTGTAGATTCGTCGACCCTATCGATGAGCATCTTAGCACCCTCGCTCAGGGGCACATCATATTCGAGGGCTTTACGGCCGTAAACCGAAGGACCTGTTGAGACGAGCGCCTTCAGGTCTTCCACTTTCGGGTAAGGCGAGTCTTTGGGGACGTGGACGTTGAGATTGTCGACCACCTTGCCGTAAGCGTCCAAGATCTCGTGGATGGCATCCGGCCTGACCGCGTCCCTCATCCATGTCGAGTTACAAGCGACCAGCCCCCGAGTGTGGAATTGGTTGCTGTAGACGAGGTAGCGGCAGAGGGATTCGGCATCGTCGGGTTCGTTGCAGATGTCGGTGAGGATGAACACGCGGGGTTTGTACATGGCGAGTAAAAAGAGGTGGGAGGGGAGGTGCGGTGTGCAAAAGTGCAGTTCAAGCAGATTGTCATCGCAAGAATTCGACGTGTGCTTGCGTGCGTGCGAACGAGCTGTGATACCACTTTATTCAGAAATCCCTAACCCTTCCATCCGAAGAGTCAGACCCACGGAACAACAACGAGCCGGCCTTCATTCCGGTTCTAGCGGATGCGTGGTTATCCTCCCCCCTCATGGAACACTGTCTCCCGGAGAGATCAGTGGTTCCCCCGTCGGCTGCCGCCCCGAACTCGTCGGCGTTGACAGCATGGACGCTTTGACGACGACCGCTGCCACGTCATGTGCCGTAAGCTACCAGGGACCTCTTTAGGCTAAAGGCGGTTAAACGTCTCGGTGTGAATTCGTACTGCGTACTCCGTACTGTGAGTGCGAGAGATTCCTTGGACTCTTATATTCTGCTACGATCGAGTCTCGTCTACCTGCCCTGCCACCTGTCCACGTAGACAACGATCAAACATTGTTCTTCCAGACCGAATCTTCTCCAAGACAATTTGTTCATCAAAAACTAGCTTAGTGCCCTTACCTTCGATCTTTCAGTCGAAAAATGTCGTTCAACAAGAGCATCACCCTGAACAACGGTGTCCAGGTAAGTCATCCCGAATCGAAGTGAAAAATCAGACTCCTTGCGCGCGTGTTCACGAGCCCCTTTTCTTCTTTTCTTCATCTTCATCATCTTTTCTTGTCGACGTCCTGCTTACGCCGACTGTAGATGCCCAGGGTGAGTCCTCGATGCAAGGACGTCGACGACTTGGAGCTGACCCTGATCATCCTCCGCACCCCTTTCCTCATCCTCCCCTCATCGCTCATCACATCGCCATCACATAACTACCTGTCCTGTACCTGCAGCTCGGCCTGGGAACCTGGCAATCTCCCGCGGGACAGGTCGAAAAGGCCGTCGAACACGCTTTGAGGAGTGGGTACAGGTAAGTCCAGATCTACCACTATCATAGTTATCATGATCATCGCACTTTTGAGGCTCATTCGGTTCTGTTATTATTCCTCACGATATCGTTATCTGATTGATCGATTGATCGATTGTTCGATTGATCATTGATGGATCCGATTACTCGATCACTCGATCAATTGATCAATCAATTAATGATCCGGTTGATGATTCGGTCATCATCCTTTCGCTTGATTCCATCGAAACCTCGCAGACATATCGACGCCGCCCTGATCTACGGCAACCAAGATGAAGTCGGTCAAGGGATCAAGAATTCGGGCGTGAAAAGGGAAGAGATCTTCCTCGTCTCCAAGGTATGCACCCGTGTTCCGGAATCGAGACACGATACCGGCTTAAACACTTCGTTCACATCGTGTTCCGTCATTCAACGGCTTCGTTTCTAGCTCTGGAACAACTCGCACAGACCTGAAAACGTTGCTGCTGATCTGGAGACGACTTTGAAGCAGTTGGGCACGGATTACTTGGACCTCTGGCTCATCGTACGTCGAATCGCTCTCGCGTAAACGTCCCACTTCCTACTTCCTACTTCACCCATATCGTTCAAGCCGCCTGGCCATACAATTTTCGTCTCCTGTGTGTCCCGTCCCGTCACTTTAATCATATCTGACGGATTCTTTTCTGCTACGTATGGCAGCACTGGCCAGTCCCTTTCGCACCCGGCGAAAACCTCTCCCCCTTGACCTCCGATAAATCGCAGACCGTCATCGACCGCGAAGCACCGGGGATCGTAGAGACCTGGAAGGCCGTCGTCGACATCTACAAGAACAGCAACAAGGTCAAGGCGATCGGGGTTTCTAATTTCAGCAAGAAGCATTTGGACATGATCATCGATGCTACGGGGGTTGTACCGGCGGTCAACCAGATCGAGGCTCATCCGGGTTTGCAGCAGGACGAGTTGGAAGGTGAGTGTCGAGCGTCGAGGGAGGTCGTTTGCTGGGTCGACTCATCAATGACAAATATACTGATGATGCCTGACATCTTTTCATCCCTTTTGCCAACAGCTTACGGGAAAGAAAAGGGCATCCACTTTACGGCCTATTCTCCCCTTGGTAACAACATTACCGGAAAACCGCGGATCGTCGATTCGGACGAGGTGAAAGCCATCGCCAAGTCAGCAGGGGTGGATCCGGCTCAAGTGCTCGTCGCATGGATCACTCAGAAGGGGTTCAGCGTGATCCCGAAGAGCGTCACTCCGAGTCGGATCGAGAGCAATTTCCGTGGGTCTCCTCTTCATTTCGCAGTGGAACAACGAGCTGACTGAAGCATCGTATCGCGTGACGACATCGCATCACAGAGGAGATCGAGCTCTCCAAGGAAGATGTCGAGACCATCACCGCGCTCGGTCGGAAGAACGCAGTACGATACAACGTACCTTACTTGTACTCGCCTCAGTGGGATATCGACGTGTTCGACACTCCCGAGGAAAAGGACGCTAGTGTCAAGGTCTGGTAGGTGATCTAGGCGGCGATGAGCTTTGTATGTTGTATGTCAGAAAAGGCAGACATAGGGACGACGGGCGAGACATAGTCGGTGCTCTTTACTGGTGGCGATTGTGGTGACGGAGTCTCCATATGCTCGCTCCTTCTGGTCAGAGATTACTGGCCTTTTGCATCTGCAGCTGGCAGCTGGTAACGTTGTGTCATATGTCGTGGTCCAAGTTCGAATATGATTGTAGATTCCTCTTATTTATCGGGGACGTCCAGCGCTTTGTACTCTAGCTCTCGTGAACTTTCAGGCTACCAGCATAAACCAACGACATTTTCCCATGAACCGGACGAACATGTTCAGACAGCGATATATACACGGCTGAGGGGATAGTCAGTATCCTGATTAGCACATCCGGAAAGTGAATATATATACAACGTTGGTAACAGTTCGCTGTATTCGAAGATCAGCTGCTGAGTGGTCTCCTGTGCCTGTAGACTGCCGTCCTCGTCATTATCATCGGAAATCATACCATCATTGCCCGTCAGTCGCGCCCATTCGGCACACCCCTTTTTCTGCCAAATGTCGCTGACCAGCTCGAACGCTGTGCCCCGGGAGAACCCATCCTCACCGAGTCGTTGCCAGATGTTGTACTTGTTCGTGACCAGTTCGTGATCCTGGCTCAGCGTTCGCAAAGTGGTATTCACTTTGGCCTTCAAGGACTCGCCTTTGGGCGACGTGGGAGAGGTGAGATATATCGCATCGGCACCGGGATCAGTGTAGTGCGATACGTGTGGATGCTCCGAGCTGATCGGTTGCAGATGGATGGGCGTCGATGCGTAGAGTATCCGTTGATGCCTCGGAACCGTGGGGTCTGTCATCGACCCCCTTCTCCAGTCATCTTCCACCTTCAGATACGCCAAGCTAGGCTGACCCTCCGGAGTCGGGAGCTCAGGCGCATCGCATTCGAACCTGGTTACCAGTCGAAGATCTAGTAGATGGTCGTATGCGAAGAAGGACGTGTTGAAAGCAGGGACCATCGATTTGGGGCTATGATGAGCACGAGCCAGATCAGCGACTTAACCGGATCTGAGTTATAGTATGCACACAGGTTGTAGGCTTACATGTACAGATCGACCTCGAGGGCATCATACTCGGTAGAGCTCTCATTATTGTGATGTCTCCTAGCGACCTGGCGATACCGAGCCTCGAGCTCCTCCTTTTCTCTCTTGTATGTTTCATCGAAAGGTTCACCGATGCAGATGACCTTCATGTCACTGTTCTGCCGGAGGAGATTGCCTGTCCGAATCCCTGCGACGTCCTCCGATGCACCTGCAGCCACCCAATCGTCCTGCGTAGAAGGATTGCCTCGGCAACCATCGACTTCCCGGCGTTGGTTCAGAGTTCGAGCGTGGGAGAGCGCCCAGGTATCGACTTGGCATGTGCGCAGGGTCAGCAACGCCTTGTCGACGAAAGCGGTCGAGTTGCCGCTCTGATGTATCTTGATCTTGACAGGAAGTGTATGATCTAGATTCGAGGACGGACAAGTGAGAAGACCAAATGCGTACAGTACCCCTCGTGGTCAGAAGAGAAAAGATTCCACTCACCGCTACGCACGCCCGGCGTCTGGAGCGACATTTCCACGGAAAAGTTGCTCCAACGGTTCGCATCCTGCATCCACCCGTCCCAGCCACCATGAACACCCTTATCATCTTCAGCAGAGTCTTCAGCAGAGTCACGAGCGCGATAGCGACTCACACATGCAGGGACCTTATCGAACCCGCCGAGATCTCGCTGGAAATCCTTCAAGACGAACCTCGGCTGGGCGACGATCCGCTCATCATCCGGCAGATCGACTCGGAGCGAGCTAGGGTTGTCGTATATAATGCCATCGGTAGGTGATGTATCGCCAAAGACTCTTGGTATGAAGGCGGCACGTCCGGCGGGGACCTCGATGGTGGAACCGCCTTTGTAGGTCAAGACAAAGTAATATTCAAACATGGTCTCCGTGAAAGAAGCCTGGAAAATGGAGAGGATTAGCATGATCCTGCCTGCGCCTGCGTGTCGTTGGAATGACTATGGCTCACCTCTGTTTGTGGATCGTCTCCCCGACCGCCCCATGATCTTGCGCTTTCGAGTTGAGGAGGAAACTAGAGCGTGTGGGTACGACAGGTCAGATAAGGGTCAGCCTTTTCATTCGAATCTCGGTTGCCAATTAATATCACTGTATTCCCTCTGCGATACGTACGTTGGTATTAGGCACATGAACGGAGAAATTCCTCTGAGCATAGAACGTCTCGCCTTCCCACAAAGCTTTATGTAACAAATCCATTCCGATTCGTATTGTCCGCCTCTCAGCACAGGATAAAGGACAAGAGCATGAGGCTCGAATCATCGACGTACAGGTTCCCTCTTCCTGAAGGGCAAGCTCTACCCGGGAGTCGAATGCGGTACGTTCCGCCCCTTTGATATCCCACAAGGTCCGGTTGGCCAGCGTCCGATCTGTTGTTCGAAGATCACAGAGTAGAATCAGCTTCTTCCTTCCTTCCAACCGCACCCAATCGCTGTACTGTGATCATCGGGCAAGGTACACGTACAATACTGCGTCTGCTCCGGGGTCAAACATGCTCGTCTGCGCAGAAAGCCCATACGATCCAGGATGTCGGGAGTATGAATGTAAGCTGCGCTCTCATCGTCCTCGTCACAGGTACCGGGTTCGGCCTCGGAGAGAAACTCGGGCTGGGTCGTTGGGAGAGTCGCATTCTCTGCCCTAAGTTACGGAGTCGAGACACGAAGAAAACCTCGGTGAGATGCCAATTCTCGTATACAGTAGTATAACCCTTATGCTTGTACTTGCCAATATCGGAAGATGGCTCGTTCCTTCAGCTTCAGGCCGATCTCCCATTTCTGTACGTTCCGACATCCTGTACCGTGCATGACGAGTCTCGCTTCGCCTGGGACGACGCTGTTGGGGACAAGGTCCGCAGCCCGGACGAAAGCGACGGGTCGACAGTCGAGCGAGTCATCGTCGTCTGTATCTGAGCGATGTACCAGATGGCCGAATCCGGCGGGGACGAGGAGGAGGATGGCAACGATGCCGATGAGGAGGACTCGGTGTAGGTGAACGGTGTAGGGCGTCATTTTTGAAGCTGATCGAGGTCTATGTGATTTCTCCTATGGGCTGTCGCTACGAGCTGCAGCCTAGACGCCAGATGAGGTTTTGTGTGTGGAGCGTTGTCTATCTGTCTTCTGATCCTCTGTCTGATAAGAAGGATCGATCTCGAGATCGGGTTCCCGTGGTTGCCAGAATTGTCAGCGAGGAAACGCTAAGTACGACTACTACTAGTGCTGCTGCTGGGATGAGGAGTATTGATAGCGGTACAACAGGCACTCTCGATGCCCTCTCATGTATTCGATATGCAAGTACAGCGTGTTCCGGTCGTCAGACACGAACGAGACTGCATGCCGCCGACGACGTCCTCTGCCCCATATAATAGCCAGAATGTTGATCAGAGCTGACCTTCGTGATGAGGATACATCCGCTAGCTGCCTGTTCCTCCCCCGGGCTTCAAGCAAACCACCACTCATGCAGGTGTCGATCATGGGTGTGAATATATCGTCGATAACGGAAGGCGACTAACCAGCTCTGGCAACTTCCAAGTCAAGATCGGCCGGGGGAGAGAGGTACAGATCCTCCTTCTCCCCCCCAAGTGCCCACTGGTGGAGCGACCCCCATTTAGCGCTTGTACGATCAATAAGTAGGTGGCGTAGTACGTAGTGATGATTGATCATCATATCATCATCGTCATCGTGCAATCACCACATCGTATCCGTGCCGCCGCCGTCGATTTCCCGTTGATTACAAAACGAGTACGTGAGTACACACCTCTCGAACGTTGGATCCGTTGATGACATCGCTAGCCGTCAACCTTCTTATAATCCGGCAGCTGCTCTGAGAGATGAGCCTCCATGACCGTTCTTTTCGTCGCGCTCGATCGTTCAACTTGCCATTATATTCAACTTCGTAACCTCGCTCATCGGACGACTGGAGCCTTCCTTTACCAACCTCGATACCTTACCTTGCACACTGGATAACGATCCCTCTCGTAGTTGTTCCTGTTCCCTATCATGGCCGATACCCACACCCACACTTCCGACACCCTCGACCTAGGACAAGTCCTCAAGGCGTATGGAGAGGGAAAGTCCATCCACAAACAAGTCACGGAGGAACATATGCACGAGGCCTGCGAGCGATACATTGCCGCGCTCAATAAACAGGACTCGGAGGCCATCCTCGACTTGTTCGCAGAGGACGTTCGTTTTAGCGATCCAGTAGGAGGAAAGCCTTTTGTGGGTAAATCGCAATTGGGAGAGTTTATGGGGAAGATGCTGGATGGGTGTAGGAACGCCAAGCTGGTTTCGTCCATCCGGACTTGTACCGACGGCGTTGCGGCTATACCTTTCACCTTGGAGTTCTGCCTGGGGGAGGTGCAGACGCAGATCGATATCATCGACGTGATGACCTTCGGCCCTGGTGGCAAGGTCGTCTCCGTGGAAGCGCACTGGGGGTTGGACAACGTGCGCAATATCAGCGGGGATCGGGAGGAGTTGGTCAAGGCGTTCTTACCACCAGGGATGGATTTGGAAAGGGAAGCGGCCTTCCAAGCGGACATGCGCAGGGCGATGCAGAAGTACATTGATGGGATCAACAAGAAAGACCCGGGCGCGCTGTTGGACATGTATCATAGGGATATCGTCGGTGTGGACCCCGTGGGTACCGCTCCGTTCCGCGGTCTCGAGCAGATCTCGTCGTTCTACGATCAAGGCATGGCCGATCGGGTAGACCTGGAAGGTCCCATAAGGACGTCGTTTGGGAGGACCGCGGCGATGGCGTCCTCCATCGTCTTTCCCATGGACGGACGAAAGGTTCGGATCCATACCATCGATGTCATGACGTTTGACGAAGATGGCAAGATTGTGGACATCAAGGCCATCTGGGGGAAGAAGAACGTGGTTTTTTAGGACGAGGGAGACGTGATTAGAATCGCGATGGACGGACTGGTATGACCCGAACATGATTCGACTATACGAGGTTATTTGGTGCTAGCCGTCCACGATCTCCTGTGAAGAGCCATTCATCACTGCCACACACGCATAGTTCGATATAGCCCGAGTCACAGTCCGGACGGCCATCGTTTCTCCTTTGTTTATCATCTTTTACTGTAGTAGCCGAACTTCAGGGATCCTCGACACGTTCAACTCCTCAGATCCCCAAGCCGAGCTGAGCTGCATGTCTGCACAAAGTACCTGCCGATAACGACAGTTCCATCCCGTCTGAAGCTGAAGGTCGGTGAGGTGAGAGTGAGCCCGACGCCAAGATACAGAGGGCAAACGACATAGTTCACTGTAGCTGCTGGAGGCCGTGAATGAACGAGGTGGGATAGGTCGACAATCGGTTGTGTTCGGACCCGTTTTTACGAACCCGAATGCGAGTCAACCTCCATCTCCTGCACCGCCGCCTCGACCTTCATGCCGCCAGCCAGCTTGGACTCGGTGAACCTCCTCATTACTGTGCCCCGTAGCTGAAAACATGATCCTTGGCATTCATTATTCTCGCTCATCGGCTGATTACGTGTCCACCGAGGTCTGGAATCGAGGGGGACGTCGATCGATATACACCGATGCGGCGCATCTCACCTTTTAGGCGTTTTACCTTGTACAGATCGACATCGACGGCATTTTGTGGTCACCAAGTCACAGTACGAACAAGCTATAAGCTATAGGAAGGTCTTGGGATCATCCCGCCTGACCGTATCCGGCATGTGAACGATAACCAGCATCGTATCATCGATCCTCAACGATAGCAACGATATACATTAGACACATCGAAATATCAACCTCGATTCTTGCAAACATGCCACCTTTCGTCATTCACTGGGGGTAAGTCAGTCGCCTACAATGCCTACACTGATTCAGTCTCGCACTCAAGCTAACATCCACTCCCTCGTCCGACCTGACGTTGTGTCTCATACGCTCGATCAGTATTATCGGCTGCGGTTGGATTTCAGGGGAATTCGTCAAGGACATCTCGATCCAGCGAGACGATGTCACCGATGTCTATCACGCCATCGCGGCGGTCGGCTCGAGGGATGTCAGTAAAGCTCAGACGTTTATCGAGGTACGCATGAATGTCTTTCGGATCTCGATCGTGATGTGATCTCTTGCTGACATAACGACATACCGCTACTTTTCATCTTGAATCTATTATTGCTTTGGGTTCTTCCTTTCGTCGGATTTTGCATGTTTGAGAGGGCAGTCTCACTGTCCAGCCGGAGCCAACGGCCAGCAAAAGGGTTTGACGGACGTCAGGCCTGAGGCTTGTGGGAGTTACGATGATGTCTACAATCATCCGGTGAGCCAAGCCGTCTTCCGCCCTGTCACTCATCGTTTTGACATGCCCGCGATCGCATCTGCAATGGCAACCGTCTGACCTTTTGTCTCACCTCGCCTCGACCCCTATTTTTGATCACCTCGACCCCTAATTCGATCACCCCGACCCCTATTTTTGATCACCTCGACCCCTATCCTTGATCACCTCGACCCCTATCCCTATTCGCCTCGACCCCACAGTCCGTAGATATCATCTACATAGGCACTCCCAACACCGCGCATTTTTCCGATGCCAAGGCGGCCCTCGAAGCGGGGAAACATTGTTTGGTGGAGAAACCGGCTTGTCTGAATGCTAAACAGTGGGACTGTCTGAGCGGGCTGGCCAAGTCGAAGAACTTGTTCCTGATGGAAGGTGAGTGCTGCCGCTTTCGCTGTGGTCGTTTGTCGGCCGATGAGAACTGGGATGATATGAAGTTGATCGAGATCAAGTAGCTGACTGCATCGACTTGAGACATTAATACAGGCATGTGGAGTCGGTTCTTTCCCATCGCCGACGTGCTGGTCCAGAAACTTCATCATGAGCGGGTCCTTGGCGATCTGAAATTCGTCCAATCCGATCTCTCTATGCCGTTTTATAACCTGTGAGTCGTGACGAGACGCTCATTTCGTCGAGCATCTCTCTACAACGACCGCTGATACCTGATTATTGACGCTACCTATATCCACCCCATATCGGCAATCTCAATTGTCACGCTATACATGTTCGTTCATCTCGACAAGTCTCCCGGACACGCACCGGACTATCGCGATGGAATACGCTGGCGGTCCGTTGTACGACCTCGGACCGTACATCCTCCTCGCCCCCTTGTGGCTTCTCTTTCGGGACCCGAAGAACGAACGGACCCGTCCGAGCCAAGTTACTGGACACATGCTCAAGGCCAGGACCGGCGTCGACCTGTCGACGAGCGTTACGCTTAGTTTCGACCGACTCGGAGCGGTCGCCGTGGGTACTACCAGTTTCGCGTATGCGACTTCGAAGGAGACGAAGGTGACCATCGTCGGCGACAAAGGGTAAGTCCATATCAACGTTGTAAAAGTGATTGCGCCATATTGATGTTCCTTCGCGCTCGTCTGTTTCTTCCAGCGAGGTGATAGTCCACGATGGCCCCAACAATTGGACCAAGATCACGATCCGTAGACACGAACCTGGCGAATCTTGGTATCAACCTCGATGGTTGCCAGAAGAGACGATCGAGATGCCGGTCGGTGGTGGGTTCGGCTTGATATTCGAAGCCAACGCTGTGGCGAGGAGCATCCGAGGTGAGTCGTCTGGCCTTGAGACCTGGCTCGGCGGTGGCGCATAGCTGATTCGCACGTCCTCCCCCTCGATCGTGCCTTGTCAGATGGCCAGATCGAGAACGAACGTATGCCTCACGTCGAGACTCGCTTGGCGTTGGAAGTGAGTCCGGTCGAAATCATAATGATGGCAAATCATACATGAAGCGCTGATCGTCCTTTGCCACAGATCATCAACGAAGTTCAGAAGCAAGGAGGATACAAGTTGCCAGCCGGCCTCGAGAAGATGTAGTGTTGAAGAGAAGACGCATACGGATGTGATTGCTACGAAAAGAAACTTTCTGATAACCCGTCTCACCGAGTCGTGTTCATGCCCAAAAGCGTATCCCAATAGTCTTGGTCGAAAAAGTCTGCCGGGGCGTCGTGGGCCTCGAAGAACCGTTGCTGTAGGAGATGTCACCGTCAACGGAACGTCATGGCTGACGAAGTAGCGAAACCGATACTAACCAGCTCCGGTAGTGCCAAGTCCAGATCGGACTGAAGAGATGGGAACCCTCCTTCTGCCTCTGCCCCTGAATGCATGGGCGAGGGCTGGCGCGTTGGTTGACGGGATGCAGACGTCTGATACAGGTCGAGCAAGCTTCGGGAGATGAATCTGGCGACATATGATGGGGCGGATGTCTGGTCCGAGACGCCATCGCACAATTCGTGCACGCTCAAGAGCAAGCCCACGATGGCCGCTTGGATATGGTCAGGAGCGAATCCGATGGCCTGCAAATGTTTTGCCGATGTAGTGATCAGCGAGAGAGCGTTCGCGACGGCGCCTTCCTTGTTCCAGACTTGCCTTTCTCATCACTTGAACGAAAGTGCTGATCTCTATCGCAAGGATGTCTTGTACGTGCAGCTAGTGTAGTTTCGACTCGATATGAGCATAGTCTTTTCCTTCTCCTCTGGACGACGGCTCGAGCTGTTTTCACTCACCAGACCGTCGTCAAGAGCCAGCATTCTCAGGTTGGCGACCAGCTTGTCTGCCGTCAAGAGCAGTGCCGACATGTCGCTAGGCGCCAGAGTGATCTCGGCAAGCGTAGCTTCTGCCTGAACTGCTTGACTCAAGATCGCCAACGATGAGGCTTCATAAGCTCGAGGCGGGATAGGCCAGGTTTGAAGCGCTTGAAGGGAGTGACAAGCGTTGTCAGCGGCTGAGCGTATCCACAAGCCGAAGGAGCTGCTGCTCTCACCTCGATCATCTATCCATCTTGTCGTATACCGTCTCATCAGATCTCGATGGTGTCGCGCCAGAGACTCGCGAATATGAGAAGAGATGGAAATGTCGAATAAAGCTTCAGAGATCGCCAATCGATTGCGCAGAATTGGTAAACCGCTGCACAAGTACGTGTCGAGCCCAAAGTCAGCGACGTGTGCAAAGGGGAAGCTCCGCCGTCTGGGCTCGACTCACTCGATACTACACGCTAGCTTTCGGTCCAGAGGGATGGCCCACGGATGCAGCCTTTGAAACCAGAGTTCAATATCGGGTATGTGACGTGAAATAATGATTGGAGGCCGTCCGAACCACATGCTGAGTACTTACGGCACACGAGGCAAGGACGGGGTGTCAGCTCAGATCTGTCTGTCTCCCGGAAGCGCATGGGAAACTCACCTATAGCTGAAGGAGGTGAGATGACCAACAGGCGTCAGCATCTTGGTCATGCGAGGTATAAATCGCTTGGCCATCATACGAAGCGTCGAAACCTTGCCAAAACCAATGATCGGTCGAGATCAGCAAGTCGAGCTCGACTCGCCTGCAACGAGAGACATCACCTACAGCACAGACCTGAACACAATGAGATGAGCGAGGGACTGATTTGATCACGTCTACATGAGGCAGCCACTTACACAGCCACGTTCTCTCTTTATCCTGTACACGAGTGTGAGCAACGCAGAATTGGGTGGGTGACGGATGCGGGACGGCGAAAGATTCGAACTTACCATGAAGGATTTTGCTTGTACAATGTCTGTGGGCATAGACGATCGTCTAGGCAGATGCAGGTTCAGTTGATAAGCCATGCGTACGGCATGACCGATCTTCAAGAACGCCGTGTTATCCGTAGGCGACTTCCAGTATACCATGATACAGAGCGCTTGGACTAGTTGAATGTTGCACATGCCCTCGGACATTGCCCTCGTTAAGACCTGATTGCACTGGGTTGATAGAGCAGGCCATAGGTCCGGCCGGAAGAATCGGGAAGACGCCGTGAGGATGGCGGTAAGCAGCAGGATTGAGCTGGATCTTAAAAACTCGAACGTGTGATCTGGGCCATTTGTAAGAGATGAGCGAGAAGCCACGGGAAGACATCTTCATGAACTCGACTCACAAGATGGATCTAGCAGAGCTATATAAGGCTGTAATCGATTGTGGAAGCTAGTGAATCAAAGTCGTCCGATCAGCTTGTTTCCGATCGTGACCTGTCAAATGCTTTCTAGTCGGTGGACCCACAGATAAACGAGATGCGTAGCCTCGTGAACCGCCAATAGGCCTATATCGATAGGATCACCGAACCGTCTTGAAATGCTGATGTGCCCTGGGCCTGACGACTCCGACAGCACGAGTTGAGGTTGATGACCCGGATCCAGGTATTGTATGACGTTGACGCTCGCTTCAGGTTCAGCAACCGGTCTCGAGCTCGAGCTCGGGGAAAAGTCCGTAGGCGTGTTCCCAGCCTGGACGGGTCCTTGTACGAGGGTCTCCATGAGTGTTCCTCCGAGTTGCATGACATCGACATTGGGGGAAGGTTGATCGTCTGTCGCCTGTAATATCATGCCGGTCGGGATGCCGAGGCAGTAGCCAGATTGAGTAGTCGAGTCTCCCTGGCGATTAGGCGCGGATACCCCTAAATCATCCTGCCTGGTTGTGCACGTATTCGAATTCGTCCTCTCCGTCGTCTCTCTTCCTTCTTGGTCGCCAGCATCGATGGCATCGATCAGGCCAGATGATCCGTCGTCGCGATCTCCGACTTCCGAAGACCCTCCTCGTCCCGTGTTCAAGCTTGACGATTTCTCTTCCCCAGAAGGCTTGCTGCGGAGACGACCGGCAGTATAGTATAGCAGATCAGCTCAATTCTGCCCTGAGGTATAGTATCTTAACTGCGTTTCATGCTGGAAACCTCACTCACGAAGCTCTCGGCTTTCGACCGCGCTTCTCTGATCGGTACGTACAATCCAGGCTCAGGCGCCGACATCGTTCGCACGGCGACTGAGGCTCTCCCCTACCCCTATCGTGTGGAAAGTCCTGTATGCAGCGGACCTGAAGCGTAAAAGGTGACGATCAGCTATTTGGCTGTCACTCGTTAAGCGATGTAAGCCAAGTCAATGATTCACTTTGAGCTGACGACATGGAAGACACCTGGTAATCCCTCGCAGATTGTGACACGATCATCAGCCGTAAAGTCGAATCCCTCGGACCGGCACCATATACGTATCTTCCCGGCGATTAAGTGACAGGTGCCAAAATGACTCACGCTTGTGTCAGACGTTGTTTCTTGGCATCCTTGGTGGTATTGGATGTTGCAGGAGGCATCGCTTCAAATTGGCCGTTCTGGATCGATTCAAGGATGATTTTCCTATGCTGAAGATTAGGTATCCCTGAGAATCAGAAGAACAGACGTGTCGATGCAGGAATTCCACCATTCCATGATTCCATTGCTAGTCATTTGCGATGCCACTAAGTCCGTGCGATGAGCCAACACTTAATGATGATGCGATCGACCCCTATTCACCTGTAGCCCTTCAGTACAGTCCCCCGGCTGATAGCACTCACTGGATCACTGGATCGGCTGATTACCGCACGACATCGACCCGAAGCAAAGAGTTTACGGCATTCTTGAAGCAACACGCAAGGTTTCGATTTACACAGAACAAACGAATGGATACGGCAAAGAAATGGCTCTACAACACCCCTTTACTCAAAGCGATCAGGGGCGGTCCTACGAAATTGCACCGCGAACGGTGCGGTGATAGATGATAAGGACTATTGTGATACCGATCAGGTCTTCGACTGATCAATTGATCACCGATCACCGATAGGTGATGGATCGAATGTCTAGGCGCGCGCGTGCTAATGCTTGCGAGGCGCCGATTCCAAAACCGGCCCTTCGATGTGCGCCAGGTCCATCTTCTTCGAGTCCATCGCTTCGTCGCCGATGTACTGCACAGTCGTTCCAGTCTCAGATAGCTCATGAGCGCCGGGTGACTTGTTATCGAAGATCTGAGCGATTTCCTCGATAGAATATCCGCGCGTTTCCGGAAAGTACTGCGCGTGTCGAAGACTTGTCAGTATTGCCTGTGATGGAGCTGTGTTCACAAGCGACGACACTCACAAAGAACTGTACCACGAATATGCCACTGCAACGCATGGCAAGTGAGACATCAATTAGCTCTTTAACGCCGCTCGCGTCATACAACATGTCCCTGAACTTGCGCGAGGATGCCGACATACTGCTCAAAAGGCAATGGCATGAACGACTCAATGTGATCAGTGACATATCCCAAAAACCACAGAGGTTCCAGACTCACGACCAGATAGTACTTCCATCCGATGGCTTCGAGCGCAATAGGATTGAGGTATTGATTGACACAGAGCGCGACCCCAACGTTTCTACGTAGAACGAGATGTTGAGGCTTCAACGGCTTTCTGCCTAAGCAAAACGCGGACGATCTGGTACACATACATGTTCAAGACGGCGATGCCCTTCGTCCGCAGGTAGTAGGGCATGATCTATTCGCCTTCATCCTGTCAATCTGCCCTCAGATTCCAGGTTGCCACGGCTGGACCTACCTCACAAGGGTAGGAGATCGTCAGACCCGTGAACGCAGAGTCATACGCTCCGTAGCTATCACCAAAACATCTCATCAACATTCACTCCCGTCCGATCGCAAGAGTCGATATGGGGACTCACTAGAGGAACAAGAAAGCGATGACGCTGCCCCCTATAGCGGCGTTAGGGGATTTCTCGTAACCCGCTGATAATCCAGTTACCAAGCACATGCAGACGAACATGGCCCCGGTAGAGAATAGCCAGAGTTTGCGACGGCCGACTTTGTCCACGCAGAGCGAACCTGCGGTCGCCGCCAACTGAAAGCCTCAGAAGTTCATCTTGTTAGCCCATCTACAAGTTTTGTTATGGAGATGAAGCTATAGAACCTACGTAGTTCCACACTCCCAGAGCGATGGTGATGGCCAGAATCTGGGTGCTGTTCGTAATGCCGACCGTTCGAAGAACAGGCGCGAAATAGTAACTGACGATGCCGACACCCTGAACCGTGCAAAGGCGAGATTCGTCAACACTTGCGCCATTTCATAAGGCGGCGTTGAAACGATCTCACATTGAACTGAGATGTCCACCCGACGAAAGTGCAGATGGCTGTCCGCTTCCTATTGCCAGCGCCTCGGACCAATTCCATCCAACCTCGAGCCGAAGCTTGTTTCTCTAACTCCATCGCTAGGCGAATCTCTTCCATCTCGAACAAGACTAATTCATCGTCCATGTCGCCATTGGCATGATATTTGGCGAGCAATTTGTGAGCTTGCTCAGATTTCCCTTTGGCGACCAGGAAACGAGGTGATTCCGGGGCCCAGACGAGAGCGAACGCTTGAACGACGGCAGCGGCGCATTGCAGCAGGGAAGGGAGACGCCAGGACCAGTCGCCACCGATCCGAAGGGTGGCAAAACTAATCACAGCGGCCATAGTTGATCCAATATAATAGCTGCAGGGGTATCAAGTTCAGCTGAGTTCAGACTCAGAGGACAAGATGGAGGGATTAAGAAGGGTTAGCCTCACGTAGTGTTGTACAGGGCTACTGCGGGTCCTCGTTGTCGCGGATGGGCCAATTCGGTAGCGAGTACAGCTCCGGGCTGCGTCATCATCCCAGAACGAAGAGTTTATCGTTGTCAGCACATTTGCATAGTAACAAGGACATCACGAAAATCACTCACGCCACAGACAGCGCCCCCAAACCCGATCAAGAACCTGTCAAGCGCGTCATATGATGGGGCTCAGGAAAGTGATGGCAAAGCTGCCGATTGGGCTTACCTAGAACCTGTGAACATCGATGTATTCGTAGCAAAAGCTTGAAGAAAGGATCCAAAAGCTAGCAGAATCGTATGGGATATAAATGGGCGTTCACTGACCAAACGAGTTCCATTGAGTCCCGTACTTAAGATCAAGGCGCCAGTGATAATGGCCCAACGCCGCCCGAAGCGGTCAGCCAGGATGGCAGAAACGGGACCTCCAGGGATATAACCGATAGATTGGACGCAAGCCATGAGTCCGAGACGACTTCCCTGAGGGTTGTCAAAATACGCGATCCATTGAGGCTGAACCGAGAAGAAAGTGTTCCCGCTATCAGTTTGAGAATACGCGCGCGCGCACAGGCATGTGAGAAGGCGCAACGGAACGGACCATAGCCTGCAGTGATCCCAACAGTGATCCATCGTATCCTCCCGAAAAGACAGACAAGAAGCAGATAGCGATCCAGAAGTTGCATCGTCGAAGGCCGTTATCTTTCCACCATTTCGGATGAGTTCCGTTGGCCTTGCTGGCCCATCCCGTAGCGGCAGCGGTGTTCATAGCGAAAAGCGGCGTGGTGTGGGTTGATGATCTTCGCGTGTGTGTTTGTCAGTTTCAGTTTCGAATACGATTAAGTATATCAAAGTCTTGTTGGATCACACCTTATGTATGATTGTATGGTCTGTCGCGTTTCTACGACTACCCCAGTCGCGGGACCCGCTGGATGGGTGTGGGGACGCCAAGAAGAAGGAAAAGGCGTTGATATTAGCCGGTCGGTGTATTTGGTCCAGGATGGCATAGGGGATAGCAGGACAGGAATCAGAACTCCAGAAGATGTGAAATCTGCAGAGGATAGAACGATGTATCACATGATGACGTCTCTGATTAGAACATAGGCAGCACGCAAGCGCGCGCAGCGGCACGGTAAATTCGATCGAGCCACGGTTTGACAGACTGTTAATCAGCCGAATCTGAGAATATAAAGTACGTACTTCTGGTACCGCTCTTGGTCGACTATCAGTCTTGTCGCGCAGCCTATCAATTGCAACGCACACAATTCATCGCTTCCTTCACACCGTCAAGATGCCCGCCGCCACTCAGCCTCGACCTATTTTGAACGTCGCAGTCAGTCTCGTATCTCTGTGCTTGAGCGGCAACGGAGATGGCTGAACTCGACGTGTCCTCATTTTATATAGATTATCGGCGTCGGCGAGGTCGCCATGACCACTCACGTTGGTATCGATCGGGCCGCGCGCGTACGTCCGCTTCAAGATCACTGACCTGACTTTCATTCTATCGCCACCCGCAGCTACCGACCCTCCTCCTGTGCTCTCATCTATTTCGGACCCTGGCCATCGTCGACATCAGCCGAGATGCGCTTCGACACTGCGCCGAAAAGTTTCACATTCCCAACACCTTCGAGGACGTGGACGAGATGTTGCAAAAGGTCCCTGAGGTAGACGTTGTCATGATCATGAATGCCAAGTGAGCATACTTGTGGGAAGTCTGCTCAGCCGGAATGCTTAGACTTGCCTTGTCCTGTCTGATCCTTAGCGAATATCATGTCAGTGCCACGAGGGAAAGCAACCATGAATCAACCCTTTAAGTAGTGATTCGCTCATCATACCTACCACGACAGGCTATACACGCTGTCAAGTGTCTCGAGGCGGGGAAACACGTGTTCATCGAGAAACCCATGGCCATCTCCCATCAAGACGCACAGCTGATCGACAGTGCTCGAGAACATGCCGACCGGATCGTCTTTGTCGGCTACATGCGGAGGTATGCTACAGCCTTCCTTCGGGTGAAAGAAATCGTAACGTCCTTGACCAAAGGGCAGATCAATTACGGTGAGCTCCATGGCTAATACAAGTCCAGTTACGTCAAGATTGACATCGAAATCGTGGAATGCCCAGTTAAAGTGCGAGACATCATCGGACAGGTGAGCTGCATCGTGATGATGGGTAGTGATTTCTCAACTGAGGTAGCTCACCCACTTCTCCAGAATGCCTTCTTTGTGGACGAGAGCGGTACCTTTCCTCGTCAATTCGCAGGTGAGCGCTCATTCATCCTGCGTCGACCGAGCCTCTGTCAAGTTGATGCGTCAACTTTAGACTTTCCCAAGAGCGCCAGCGAGGAGAGGCGTCAACTGTCGAAAGAGATTCACTCCCGAGCACTAGGAGACAAGGCCGATAGCCCCCGTGATATCATGACCTGGGCATTGTTAACAGGTCTGGCGAGTCACGATCTGTCTGCGCTGCGAGAACTGATCGGGATGCCAAAGAGCGTGTTGGCTGCTACGAGAAGTCCGAGCGGCTTGTTTCTGACGGTCCTTTTCGAGTAGTAAGTCGGGGTCGTAAGCCAAGGCCCACGCACCTCTCATCCTACCCATCGCTGATCCCGATCATGTTCATCAACTACATACAGCGAAGGGTTCTGTTGCCATTATGAGGTGAGCCTGGGCGCGTGATTGACGGTCACCCGCCCTGGAATGATCCCCCTCTCACTTTGCCTCGCATCATAAAGATGGGTGTTGACTCGGTCAAGCAATTCGACGCGCATATCGAGATCTTTACTCAGGATAGTCACATTCGAGTAAACTACGATACGTGAGTGATGCCTGAGAAAGAGGACCCTTCTCTGATCGGACTAGCTGCTGATGTCATGAATACTCAACCTCTACACGTTTCACTAGCCCGTATATCAAGGGTCTTCCAATCACGGCCACCGTCATCTCGACCAAGTCCAATGGCGATCACGTCGAAGAGAACATCCGGCCGACATTCAAAGATGCCTACACGCTCGAATACGAAGCGATGTATGGGGCGATTGTCGATGGCGATCCCGTCAAGACGGATGCCAAAGATGGTCAGTAACAAACGCTCGATATAGCTCGTTGATTGTGGGCCGGTATAGAAACGGATGTGCTGACTTTTCGCCTCATACTGCCTTCAGCCGACAAAGACCTAGAGATCTTTGATATGATTATGGAGCGCCTGGTCGATCTCTGCTAATCCTAGTCCAAGGAAGGCTCATGCATATCACATTTCCGTAATTGGAAATTACAATTTGTGCGCTGATTGTCTCTATGAGTGAATTATCTATCGAACTTTCCAGATTCAGGACGTCACAGGCTGGTCTTGTCAATTCGAGTTCCAGCATACAATCGTGCGACGCGCATATCCCAGTCAAAGCCGACTTTTAGTCCTTGGCGACCCTGATGACGATCTTGCCCAAGAAATTCGATCCGAGGGAATATTCATACGCCTCCTTGAGCTGATCAAAGTCGAACACCTTGTCCACGAGCGGACGGAACTGAGACGCCTCCAAAGCCCTGTGCATGCGTTTCATCTCGTTGCGCGGGGCTACAGTAAAGATGAAACACGATTAGCGCCCGGCATGCGTCGCGACAGGTGGGTGATCGTGCAAGTCCATGCTCACCTGGACCGATACCACGAGCGATGGGGCCTCCCCATAAGAGAAGAGAAGCGATATCTATAAAACAGTGAACGGCGGTATGATCAGTTCCGACCAGTCTACGGTATCGGTCGAGCCTGCCATAACTGCCACTTGCCGTCCGTCGGGTTTTCTCCCTCTTGCTGACTCGTGAGCATACCCGTCAGCGCGATGAGCCCTCCTGGTTTCATACACCTGATGGACGAAGGTAGAGTTTTGACGCCCCCGATCTCGATGATGAAATCCGCCTTGTTGCCACCGGTCAAGCGTTCGACCTCGGTCTCGACCTTGGAATGCTTTTTCCTGTTGATGACCTGGAATGCGTCTTCGAACTTGATGAGATGGGAGAGGTATTGACGGATCCTGTCCGCCTTTTCGTCAGACGAGGATGTCATGATCACCCGAGCTCCAGCGCCAAGAGCGAGCTGTCGCAACGATTCGTACGTCAGTTTCCGTGAACGGACCGGACTCTACGTGCTTGGCCGAAATGACGATCGCAGCCAATACTCACAGCAGCGGTAAAGAACGACACGCCCCCCGTTCCCATGCAAACGACAACGTCACCGCTAGTGACCTGCTTGGTGCGGCCGTAAAGGGCTGACCAAGCGGTCCCACAAGCGATGGGAAGAGTCGCAGCTTCCTCATACGTCATGTGCGAAGGCATGTGGATGACGTCCTCTTGGCTGGCCCTGAAGTATTCTGCGAGATCGTGTTTGGGCGAGGTGAGCATGCTTGTCTGATAACTGAGACGTATGGTGACGAAGAGGGGAGGCACTTCGATGCAGAAGAAGATGGAAAAGCGCAGTAAGCGGAAAGCCACGTTTGCTTACCGCTTGCCATACCATCGGTACCAGAACCGAGCGCTTTCGTGTACAACCGAGGTTCAGGATACTCGCCCTGCATTATGACGCACCGACAAGGAGATGATCAGCACTTGGACATCCATCAGAACTGGAGTATTTGAAACCCTGACGATTGGTATGGTAGACTCACGGCATTGTGTCCCGGCATGGGCATCGCGGTGACCCGATCTCCGACCTTGAATAGATCGACGTCTGAACCCACTTCGACGATCTCGCCCGCTCCATCTGCGCCAATGAGCTGCTTCAGCCCCACAGCACACCATCGCAGTCGGAAATTGATAATGTACTTACCGGAGACGACGACGACCCCCTCTCGGACGGGTGCGCCATAAGTCCCATTGACGATCTGATTATCCCTAGCGTTCAGACTGATCGCGTGGACTTTGATGAGGACTTCGGTCGAGGATCTTAATCTGGGCTTTTCGACCGTCTCCAAGCACAAACCGTCTGTCGAGCCTTGTTTGTAGAGTTTGTACTGTTGCATCGTGTTCGAAGGCATATTTTACCAGGTGGAGATGAGAGCGAAGGCGGCTGGGGAACAGACAGTGTGGTCAGGCGGATGCGTCTTCGCGCAATCTAGGACGACTTGTTGCGATCCATGATCTCCACAGATGTGATACTTATATATACATACATCATTGTCGTTGAAAAAACACCTCACTGTCAAGGGATTCTAGTAAACGGTGGAAGACGTCACACGAGAATCGTGTTCATGTTGCTAAGCAATTCCCGTTCTGTCACCGTCGAGAACGCGAGGCATTCCGTGAACGTCCGGGATTGCTGTAATCAAGATCTTGTTATGTTACGATTCTCGGAAGCAGGAGAGCAGGGAATGCATGGCTTTCATAGCTTGCTTTGATGCTTTAGTAACGCTGTGATCTCCGTTGAATCGCTTGTATGAATTGTGTGATCGTTGTCGATCGCAACAACCATTGACTTGCATTAACACGCGCGCGCGCTCTGGTCGGAGCTGCGAACGTACCTTGCAACTTGCAGATCTTGGGATCGTATGGGGTTTAATTACGCCCCGACGGCATCGCCTTCGGACACGACCACCCCCACACCGCTGTACCGAGGCCGGGAACTCCAGCATGTCACGTGCTAGATCGATGAGCTTGCCGCTTTACCGGGTTGGCTATCCTCGCGTGGACGATCAAAGTGGACGGAGCAGATACTATACCGATAGACCGACGTGTTGTAGTCTATAAATTGACAACGACCTGCCGCCCGTGTCGAAGCAGGAACATCTGGAGGCACTCTTTGATTTCAAGGATCAGCTAACAGACGAAAGCGACGAGACGAACATGCCCTCTGCCATCTCGAAACCGCGGTACATCGCCCTCGTAGGTCGCGCCTCCCCAAAACGTCCACGCGACAATGGCCGGCGCTGATGATCACGCACCTCTTTGACCCCTATCCCGCCCATCATCGTGCTGATCGACTTCAAACCTCCACCCCAGACCGACATCGACAACGAGCCTGACGATGCAGAATCATTCGTAAGGCCCATCTCAAGTCTCAAACATAGTCCCGTACCGACGTAATCGCTTTGCAGGTCCGACTGCTCTTGTACTCGAACGACATCGACATCGAAGGCGTCATCGCCGTCACCTCGACATGGCTTCCCAACGAAGTCCACCCAGAGACCCTGAACGATATCGTCACCGGCTACCGAGCGGTCCACGGGAACCTCCTTAAACATTCGAAGGACTACCCGACGGCAGAGTATATGGACTCGGTCATTGTCGGAGGGAACCCGACTTATGGGATGAAGGAGATTGGGGAAGGACATGATTCGCCTGGCAGTGATCTGATCATCAAGGCCGCTGATAAGGAAGATGAAAGGATGTTACACCTGGGTCTGTGGGGAGGGGCGAACACTCTGGCTCAAGCTCTTTGGAAAGTCAGGTCGACCCGGTGAGTCCCATCTCTTGCATGTCAATCAATAAGTAATAAGATCAGGCACTGAAACGATGATCCTGCTCGATACGTTCTTCGTCTTACAGATCACAGGAAGAGCTAGACAAGTTTATCGAAAAGATCCAAGTCTATGCTATCAGCGATCAGGTGAGTTTGCTGTACTGTGATGTGATCTCCCTCTACGTCTTGAGGGCGACTTGAGGCTGAGATTGAATGCCGTTCGAAACTGTGTCACAGGACGACGCTGGGCCTTGGATCAGACGGAACTTCCCCATGCTACGTTATATCGTCACCGTCGCCGGTCAGAATGCGTATGGATTCGCCACGTGAGTCCCTCCTCCATCCCGACCCTGACGCTGAGATGCACTGCACTGTGCCATACTGACATCGGGATTGCTGAACTGTAAACCCGGCGTGCTGTAGATGGACAGGCATCTCGGGCGATATCGGTAACGTCTTCGACGGACCGGACAAGACGCTCGTCTCCAAAGAATGGATCGCCGAGAACATCCAGATCGGACCCTTAGGTGCCAAGTACCCTACGTACAAGTTTATCATGGAAGGAGATACTCCTGCTTATCTGGGCATTATTCCCGTGAGTCGCAGAGTCCATGGTCTTGGAGTCGATTGTCTTGGTGATCCACGCTAGTGAAGAGGAGAGCTGATACGGTATCATGGGCTGAACTTATTGGTATCGCAGAACGGCCTGAACGTGCCCGAACGGATCGACTGGGGCGGCTGGGGTGGGCGGTACAAGAAACTCCTCGATCCTGGCTCGAGGCATTACCACGACTCCAATGACAAGGTGATCAGTCCCGTGGATGGCAAGGAGCGTTCGACGACGCATACCAGTGTTTGGAGGTGGCGGCCCGAGGTCCAGAACGATTTCGCGGCCAGGATGCAGTGAGTATAGGCGTCGGGATCGCAGGACGACGACTCGACGAAAGGAATCTGACAAGGCTGTGCTGTGATTATTGTCAGATGGACCTTGGACACGCCGAAGACGCGACCCAACCACCCCCCTACCGTCGTGGTCAACGGGGATGATTCGCAAGAACCCCTATCGATCACCGTCAAGCATGGCGAGACGATCACCATCGACGCCAGCAAGTCGTTTGACGTGGACGGAGACTCGTTGTCATTCGAGTGGTTGCAGTATAAAGAAGCCGACACGTTCTTCCCCGTGAGCAGATCGCCTTCGTACAGAGACTGCCTGTTCTCAGATGCTGACGGGACCCCTTGGCGCACAGGCCGTTTTCGAGGTCAAGACGTTGGATTTCCACGGGACCGAAAGGTCGGCACAACTCAAGGTCACCTTCCCCACCGATACCACGACGAGCATCGGTTTCAGGACCGTCAACGAGACTAGCCAGAACTTTCATCTGATCCTCAAGGTTACCGATGACGGCGTTCCCACATTGACTCGATACAAGCGGGTCATCGTGACCGTGAGCAAGTAGTAGCATTGTAATTTTGACGAGCGACAGTGACAATATGTTTTCGATGAGATAATCATGGCTCGTCATGCCTGAAAGTTAAAGTCCCCATATTGCGTCAGATCGAAAAAGAGCTGATTGAAGTCTTGATCGCCGAACAGCCCGTCGGCATCCCAAAGTGGGACCGCTGTCGAGGATCCAAGTCAATAAGAGGGCACTATTAGATGTCGATTCAACCCGGCGCTCACCAGCTTCATATCCCGTCTCATCGGGCACCAAACCGTCCAACGATTGAAAGACGGAATCGCGTAGTTGTCCCATCTCTGAAACGTTTGTATCGCCTTCGGACCGGTCGCAAGTTGAGATGATGCGCTGTCGTTGAAGGATCAGACTAGACCTCTATCATCTTGCTCGCAACCAGAACCCAACTCACCATCTCGGCTTCAGATAGTATAGTATCCGTCGCACCGCCCTTGACGACATTGCCCACGATCAACCGGTCGCTTCGTTTGGCTATCGAGTTCGTATAATGGTTAGCGATGGTCAGTACGTGAGTCCAGCAGGTCGGAATCGCAAGACTTGCCTAGAGCCGCCGCGATCCATCCTACACCGAGCCAGACGTCGGCTTGTTCTCGTAACACTTTCGCACAGACCGTAAAGCTGACAAGAGCAGATGTCGAGAGCAGTGTCTTGGCGCGACGTAGCGGAACAGTGGGTCTTTGTCCTTGCGAACGGATCTCTGGGGTCGACGCCTAGATCAGCTGAGGGTTCGGTTCGACCAAGTTATCGCACTCACCCGAAGCCCAAGTGGAAGCCGCCACGTAAAAGCACTGGTTGATGAATGGGTTATTGAGCAGAAGTCGGCGGTTCTGTGACTAGAAGTGATCGAGCCGAGGGTAAGCGAGACAGCATGACATTGCGAATCGAACCTCGTACTCACATCGAGCGACGCGACGATATCCTGGATACTCCTCGCAGCTGTCTTTTGTATCTCTACCGCTTCTAAAGCTTGCATCTGAGCAAAAGCGGCTCGGGCATGTATGAAAGGTTCTCTGTGTAATATGGCCAGGATACAGTAGTACTGCCAGCGTCGAAGGATCGAAGGTTAGTATCATGACTTTTCCCAGGCAATCGGGTCGAAACTGACCCAAAGATGGAGGTGAAGATACATGTCTCCATCGCCGATGCGGACATGTCTCGTCAGGCTAGTGCCGTCAAGCTCGAGGAGGTCAGCTTTCGCAAGCCTTTGTTGCTCAAAAAGAGTGTACGACGCTCACTTGTCAATGTTCCACGTCAAGACCGGGGGCAAGGCCTCGTACAAGGTGATGACCGAGTTCTCGAGCTGAGCCAGCGCATCCAGTTCCAGGGCAAACGCGGGATCGGTCACCAAGGCTTCCCAGTCGACCCGACCGCCGTTCAACGCTCGTCTCGACGCGGATCCGGGCCTCGTCCCGTTTGGACTGCTCGGTGCCGTTGGCCCTATGCTCTCGCCCGTGAAGCCGGGTAGCCAGTACGGTGACGAGTTGACGAGTTGGGCGATAGACCCATACAGCTGGGTAAGACGGATGGTATAGGCAAAAGCCAAAGAAGGGCGATCCGGGGTACTGGCATACAATGTCTGGCTTGATGAGTCTGGTTGAGCAATCTCGATGTGGGCGTCGAGAAAGGTGACTGGTCTACCGGTTCCGATGGAAAGCGATCGATCGAGCAGGTAGACGCTGAGCAAAGGAGCCTTACTGGTCAGGCGGGATAGGTGGTGTAAGTCACGACGGATATGTTTGACTCACCACCAGAACAGCGTTCGGAACGATCGAGACGCGAATCTGCCTGACATCTTGCGATGCCCGCCGAGATCAGTGATCATTCGCATGGCGAGCCCGGTGTACGCCCAGAGTCCTGATCGAAGCGGCAACGTAAAGGCTCTCGTCAGCGTGTCGTCTAGCCAGGTATCGGCGACATCTGCTCACCAGCTTCGTTGTTCATGCCCAGCTCGTAATAAGCGAGGAACAACAGCGCGGCGACGACGTTGTTCGAAGGCATTCCCAAGAGGGGGATGAGCAGTTGTTTCGCGTTGTCGGCAAAAGCGCTCCCTCGACAGAAAGGATGTTGACTGATCCCTACGATCTCGTCCATCTGACAGAACCTGTGACGGCGACGTGAACCCGAGCCGACAAGGTATCCAGTCAGTACCATACGGGATAACGCCGTCCGAGCACGGAGACATCCGAGGAATCTGTACACTGACCTAGCGCTCAAGGCGCACATCATGCTAACCATCAGTATCGTCCCCGCATCCACCATCTCGCCCGCCAGTTTGCCATCGAGCGCCTTCTTCTCGATGAACGGGAAGATCGAGCCAAAGTGTTGAAAGAAGACGTCGATGAGCGGGGCACGGAGGTCAGGCCGGGGTAGTCTTGTATGCGGGTCGACCAGGGGAAGTCGGGGCAAGTCCAGAAGGTGCCGAGAGTTGGAAGAAGGAGCTTGGGTATGGGTGGTCGTGCTCGATTGAGCGCGAGGTTGGTTGTGATTGTGGCTAGTCGAAGCGTGTTGTTGATTGTCGACCTGGAGTCCAGATCGAGATGTCGGGCCCCGGATCGACAGCCGCACTCTTCCCAAACCCGGATTGATGGCGGTAGGTCCGTACGGTCTGTATCGCAAATCGATTCCAGTCGGAACCATTCAGACGGTAAGCGTTTCCCCTCACCCGAACCCCACCTCCTTGTACGACGAGGAGAATCGAACTCACCGAAGATATTCGTACGAAAGCCCACTCATCCCACTTTCTCCCTCTTCCGCTTCCTCTTCCCTTAAGTCCCCGTCTCTCGACACTCCGTCTCCCACAGGATGCACTGTACTCTCACCCGCAGCTTCCAAGCCTGCGTCGGTCGACTCCATGTTCATACCCAGACTCTCAACACCACCACCACCACCACCATCGTCTGGTCCCAACCCACCGTTGGTGAAGCTCAACAAGCTAGCGGTAAGATAGAAGAGAAGGAAACGCGATTTACGGTACCGTAAGCTCAGGGCTCGTTCAGCGTGGGTGTTGATGTTTTGGAACTCACTTTTCCGCAGCGGAATACGTCGAGTTCATGTTCAGATTCAAATTCAGATCCAGGTTCAAAGCCGAGTGGGAATTCAACGGGTAGTCGTTGTCGTTGTCTCTGCCATTGGAGTTGTCGTTGAAGGCAGGTCGCTGCGAGCCGGTAGGAGCTTGAAGATGGTGATGCTGGTAGTTGTAATGATCAGAGTGCGATTGTATTTGCTGACCCGATTGAAGCTCTGATCTCGATTGATAAGACGCTGGTCGATGATCGTCCAAGTGGGTTGAGGATTGTAGGACCATCGGATTCAAGAGAGCGGAGAATCTCCCGTTCCCGTCTGTTGGTGGTGATCTCGAATGCGAATGCGAATGCGAATGCGAGTGCGAATGCGAATACGATGTGGACGTCGATGGGAGGAAGAGTTGGTGAGGCTGTGAATGTGATTGTGATCCGTCATCGGCAACACCGAACGATGAGGAGAATGATCTCGTCGTGCTGGTGGTGGTTATATCGTTATCGGTGAAACGGGTCTCTCTTCCCGGGTCGGCTCGAACTCGATCTCGAACTCGATGGTGAGAGGACGACGAGGACTCGTGACGAGCAAGTCCCTTGGTACCGACTGTTCCAGTTTGATAGCCTCGATGCACCTCTGTCGGATCTCGATCAATTGTAGTTTCCTTTTCCCGTTCGCCATCCGACGATCCCGACCCGGACCTCGATCTCGATCTCGACCTCGACTTTTGCCCTGCCCCTCCCACGCCCCCTGCCGACCCAGCTTCTTGCCCTGCTCTGACCTTTTTGAACTGTCTCCTCCGCTTGTCAACCTCTGGCCAGTGACAAGGCCAGTCTCCGGCTATACAGCTCGCACATACGGGTCGGAGGGCGTCGCACTTGCGTTTCCTCTCCCTGCACGGGTAGCAGGCTACGGGACCTCGACGTCGTTTCTTGCGGATTGTGGTAGGGTCCAGAGGGAGGTCTTCCGCCGTCGGACTGGATCTGGGGAGTGACATGGTGTCGCTATAGGCTGGGCTGATGATCTACAATAATGCTTGGGTATCGATAGGGATTGAGTGGATGTGACGTTGATGATGATCACTTCGACCCGTTTAGCCGAGACCCACGAGCGAAACAGGATTAGTAGCGAATTACTTATCAGATCCCGGTCACATTAGCATTTCGCGACTAACCGTAATCCGAGTGCATTAGTATTTTTTGCTAATGGAGCTGCTAATTCCACGCGCGAGATTGCTAATCAGTTCATTGACACACCACTTGCTCGCCAACTTTCAATGAATAGGCTTCTATAGATACGTAAAAGGTAACACAGATCCTTCCCGAGTTGCAAGCCATGCTGGGAAATATGGGCATGGATAGACCAGTGTCGACATATCATCAAATAGCGAAGAGAAGGAATATACAACGGTACGTTCTCTCATATCACGGTGCCTTTTTGCCGCGATGCGTCGATCTAATCACTCCTCCTCATCCTCGTCTTCATCCTCGTCCACGATCTGAACCTTGACGCTCCCTCCCTTTGGATCAGCCGCCAGCAAGAAAGCTTCGACGCTTTCCTCCAATTTGAACGTATGCGTGATCATCCCCTGTACGCCGACGAGTTTCCCAGCGGAGAGCATACGGAGGACCAGGGGCCAGGTGTTGATGTAACGGAAGAGGAAACGGACGTCCACCTCGCGCATGCTCAGGTTTTGGAGAGGGATCATCTGTTCGTTGTGGCCGTTGCCGATCTCCATCAGGACGCCACCTGATCGGATGGCTGCGACGAGGGAGAGATGGCTGTTAGTAGGGGAGTTCACGGGTGTTTGCGAGTAGGGGAATGTCGGCAGGAGACTCACCATAACCAGCAGCATAGAAGCTCGTCTGAGCTCCCGTACACTCGAGCGCGACCTCGGGTTCCAACCCTTCCTCGACCTCGCCCATCAACCCTCTTATCCTCCTAGCCACCTCCTTGCCATCCCAACTCGTCTGACAACAGAGTACCAAGTCCGCACCCATCTCTCTAGCCCGCTCCAACTTGTGCTGGGCAATGTCGGTAACCAAGATAGGGTAGGCTCCAGCGGCTTTGGCGATAGCCAAGGCGTTGAGACCGATAGGGCCTGCTCCGCAGATCAAGACGGGTTGGCCGAAGACGAGGCCGGAGCGTTGGATACCGCCCAAGGCGACCGAGATGGGTTCGACGAGGGCGGCGGTGGAGAAGGACATTGTCTCTGGGATCCTGAGAGCGCAGAGCGGGCGTACAATGATGCCGAGCGTAAGAGGGAGAATTGTAGAGGAAAGTGACATATGTGAGCTCGAGCGAGAAGGGCAACTCGGTCTGTCAGAGCCGACGACCGGATGAGGAGTAGATGCTTACTTGAAGAGGAAAGACGCCTTGTGGGCGATGTACCTCGCCAAGGTGCCGTCCGTAGGCGGCGTTCCGACGAACCTGTTCAACACCCCAAGCCGACGGACGGATGTCAGCATCCTCCAATCCGATTCAACAGCAGTCCGACTCGATGCAAGGTACTGACTTGACATCCGGGCACAAGTTGTACCTCCCGCTCTTACACTGCCCGCAAGCCCAACAACTCTGCCCGGGCTCGATAGAGACCCTGTCCCCGACCTGCACGTTCTTGACATTCGACCCGATGGCGATGACCACCCCGCTGGATTCGTGACCGAGCACAATGTCCTTGTCGACGACGTAGTCCCCGATCCCGCCCGTCTTCCAGAACTTGACGTCCGAGCCGCAGATCCTGCGAGAAAAATGTACGGAGGGGTTGGGCCCAGAGAAAAGTTGGGTCAGCGCGATGAACGATCGTGGTAGCTTCGAGTCGAGTCCGAAACAACTAGGTGGATGACATGTACAGACTCACCCTGTGGCTTTGACGTGTACGATCGCCTCGTCGGGTCCAGCGATGGGGAAGGGGATCTCTTTCATGTAGATCTGGTGATCCGGGGTGGTGACGAGCGCGATGTTCTTCCTCGGTTTCATCGTGCGACTACTGGTGGTGGTGGATCCGTTGACGTGTCCGTTGACGTGTCCATTAGCATGGGACATGGTGTTGACGGGCGACATGGTGACTTGAGATAGTTCGATAGACTTAAATAGGGGAGGACGTGGCGGTTATCGATGATAGCTGGTGGTTCGACAGGGATTGAAAAGAGTCGCAACGATGGCGTATCGACGGGATGCTGATGTCGATGTGCGATGTCATGGTGCGTCCACATCGACATCGTGGTCGTTTTTGTCTATATGTATACCGGGGTATTTGTGTGCAGCCCGAGTATGCCTCGTACCGTGGCCCGTGGTATGGCTCATCGCCGACTACGATATCAGACCGTCGAACCGTCGAGCCGTTGGGAGGTCGAGCTGTACGCTTCCTCGTTCGTTCCACGTCGTTCCCGCATAACCGCGTTTTGTGCGTGGGAACGAGATTCTTCGGGGACGACGACAGATCCTGTCTACTCGCTACTCGCTGAGACGGCGGCACGGCTCTGTTCCTCGACGTCTTGAGGATGAAATGGACGATGAGGGGTATCGGATGCGTATATGGGCCCTATAGCATGTATGTACATTGATCGATCCGAGTGACAGGGATGACGCTTTTGGTGCAAGACTTGGTGATCAGAGGGGAGTCGATGCGCAGTGTGGGTGCTTGTGCTCGCAGCTGAGGGAGAACTGACGCGGGTGCTAGGTGCGGCTCAGTTGGTTCACACAGGCTAGCAAGGTGAACAGTGGTTTGTTCACAGTGAACGGGTATCTGTGCTCTTGTGCTTGGCGGTGTGTGTGCATGTGAGCAGCTGTCTGTTGGCTTGTGACTGGGTGTTTGCTTGCGTGTGGTGAAGGTGTGTTCACATATGAACAGCCGTCAGTTGGCGTTGGTGCATGTGATCAGAGTCTGTTCACAGTAGGACACAGGTTTGTTGACAAGTGAGCGAACATTAGTGCTTGTTCTGAATTGCCAATGTACATGTGCTTGCACATGAACCGAGTCTTGTTCACATAAGACCACATGTTTGCTTACAACTGCACAATTGGTGGCAGGGTCTGTGCATCACATGTGACAGCTGTTCACACGTGCGCAGACATCAGTTGACGGATGAACAAGTGGATGTGCTTGGCCTTATCTGTCGGTGCACATCAGTGAATATGCAAACACATGTCTGTCTTCATCGACGTGAGATGTGTGCTCATGTCAACAGATGTATGTTCACAACCAACTTGTATTGGTGCACGTCTGATCACCACAACACACGCAGATGTATGCAAGTGATCTAACGGTGGTGCACAAGCCATGTTTCCGGAGTACAACAATTCTCACATGAACCATTGTTAGATCACAGGTGCACAGATGTGTGCGCACCATAGAACGGATATTGCAGCACAACATCAAATGCCCTGTTCATTCTTGTTTGCACGTGAACGTGCGGATGTTGATTGGTGAACAAATGTTGGTGCTTATCTCCACATGACAGTTTACGTTGTTGGGCATGAGAACTAAGGTTCTGCCTGGCATGCACTAACAACTGTGCACTTGTCAACAGATGTTGGTGCACAGTCTTGCAAGTCCTGTTTGCATCAGCGCACATGTGAACATCTGCATGTCGAGTTGTGGGAAGACATTAGTGCTTGGTCCTGATTGCCTGTTGATGCGGGTTGGTACTTGAAGAGCTGTTCAATCATGGGTGCATCGGAGACGGTGCATGAGGGGACGGCTGTTTGTGCACAGCCTTACATGTCTTATCCACATTTGTTGATATGTGAACAGGACCCTGTTGTCAAGTGAACAAGTGTTTGTGCAGAATTACAAATGTCTGTTCTTGTCAATTCATGGATACACTGGAGATTGTGCACAACTGATCATCTGTCTGCCCACAACCTTGTATGTCCAGTTCATATCTGCTCACAGATGAACAGATGTCTGTCAAGGACGCACTGGCGTTTGTGCAACAAGTTCAATGTTAGTTCTTGTCAATTCTACTGTGCACCAGAGTTGGTGCAAAGGTGAACAATTGTTTGTTCACAGCCTTACATTTCCTGTTTATGCCTGTTTATATGTGGATTGTTGTCTGTGCACAGGTCAACCATCGTTTGTTTGAAATTGCAAATATCTGTTCTTGTTAGTTGACAAATGCATCAGCATGCGTGCATGGGTGGTCAAGCGTTTGCTTACAAACTTGAATGGTCTGTTCATGTTTGCGCACATGCAGATAGTTGTGTGTTGACAGAGGGACAACTGTTTGTGCAACAATTGAAATGTTTGTCCTTGTTGATCCTCATGTGCACCGGAGTGCATCTATTAGGCTTGCCTGCAAGCCTGGAATAGTATCACACGGGACTAGAAGGTAAGGGTAAGGGAATGGATGTAATAACGGATGTAGTACAACTAGTACTACATTACAGTAAACACATAGGGGGTGTTCTAGATATACTCCGTACGGGAACTCTCATCGGAGGTCCCTGTAAAACTACCCGACGCGGATGTTTGGTACGCGTACCGCGGATACTATAACAGGATCCCCCCCCTAGGCCGAGATTCCAGATCGGCCAGCGCCGGTCGTGTTTCATGTAGGCACCTTTGTTCTCTCCTTTTGCCCTTCCCACCGGTAAGCGTTCGTCGCTCACACACGTCTACCTGTTTCACAGGGCACCCGAATTTCGGGCCCGATGGGGCGCGTCTTGTTGTTGTTCTTTTCTTTGTCCTTGCGCGGACATCCGTATGGGCGCATGTCCGACTCATTGTTCGGGAGGTGTAAACAAAGGAGACCGTTGTTGATTTGACGTCCATACCGCTGTTGTTGTACAATATCCTCTCTCCATATGCCCATATCCATAGCAATAGTATTGTCCTAGTTGCTCTCTTTGCTAGTACCGCAATTCCTCTTTTGTTTGGGCCGCCGTAGCAGCAAGGATGTAGGGTATAAAGGGGATCGCGTTCGCGTTTGCGAAGTGGGGAGTAAGTTGTAGGTACCTTTCGCTACTACTCACTTAGGGGTTAGGGGTTAGGGGTTAGGGGTTAGGGGTTAGGGGTTAGGGGTTAGGGGTTAGGGGTTAGGGTTAGG